>NC_141876.1:242332365-242945580 GCF_056163025.1 Triticum urartu
GTCATCCAGTTACATTGTGACATTTGATACGCCCAAAGCATTCCTACGGTATCCGGGAGTTGCACAATCTCATGGTCTAAGGAAACGATACTTGACATCAAAAAAGCTCTAGCAAACGAACTACGCGATCTTGTGTTATGCTTAGGATTGGGTCTTGTCCATCACATCATTCTCCTAATGATGTGATCCCATTATCAACAACATCCAATGTCCATGGTCAGGAAAGCATAACCATCTATTGATCAACGAGCTAGTCAACTAGAGGCTCACAAGGGACATGTTGTCATCTATGTATTCACACATGTATTAATGTTTCCTGTTAATACAATTAAAGCATGAACAACAAACAATTATCACGAACAAGGAAATATAATAATAAACATTTTATTATTGCCTCTAGGGCATATTTCCAACACCTCCCCCTTGCTCCTTTATATACGGGGGCAGGGGGCACCCTAGAAGACACAAGTTGATTGTTTCCAGCCGTGTGCGGTGCCCCCCTCCACCATAATCCACCTCGGTCATATCGTAGCGGTGCTTATGCGAAGCCCTGTTCCGGTAGCAGCATCATCACCATCATCACGCCGTCGTGCTGACGAAGCTCTCCCTCAACACTCTGCTGGATCGTGAGTTCTTGGGAAGTCACCGAGTGGAACATGTGCAGATCGCGGAGGTGCCGTACTTTTGGTACTAGGATCAGTCGGATCGTGAAGACGTACGACTACATCAACCGCGTTGTCATAATTCTTCTACTTACGGTCTACAAGGGTACGTAGACAACACTCTTCCCTCTCGTTGCTATGCATCACCATGATCTTGCGTGTGCGTAGGAAATTTTTTGAAATTACTGTTATCCCCAGCAGTGGCATTTGAGCCAGGTCTATGCATAGATGTTATATACACGATTAGAACACAAAGGAGTTGTGGGCGTGGGTATATACATATTGCTTGCCGTCACTAGTTGATTCTTGATTCAGCGGTATTGTTGGATAAAGCGGCTCAGACCGACATTATGCGAACGCTTACGCGAGACTGGTTCTACCGATGTGCTTCGCACACAGGTGGCTAGTGGGTGTCTGTTTCTCCAACTTTAGTTGAATCGGATTCAATGAACAGGGTTCTTTCTGAAGATCAAAAAGCAAACACTATACCGCGTTGTGGTTTTTGATGCATAGGTAAGAACGGTTTTTGCTAAGCCCGTCATAGCCACGTAAAACTTGCAACGACAAAGTAGAGGACGTCTAACTTGTTTTTGCAGGGCATGCAGTGATGTGATATGGTCAAGATGTGATGAGATATAAATTGTTGTATGAGATGATCATGTTTTGTTAAAGTTATCGGCAACTGGCATAAGCCTTATGGTTGTCTCTTTATTGCATAAGATGCAAGCACCATATAATTGATTTACTTTATCGCTATGTGATAGCAATAGTTGCAAAAGCAATAGTTGGCGAGACGGCCATGTGACGACACGTTGATAGAGATCAAGATGATGGAGATCATGGTGTCATGCCAGTGACGATGGAGATCATGACGGTACTTTGGAGATGGAGATCAAAGGCACAAGATGATGATGGCCATATCATGTCACATATTTTGATTGCATGTGATGTTTATCTTTTATGCATCCTATTTTGCTTAGTACGACGGTAGCATTATAAGATGAACCCTCACTAAATTTCAAGGTACAAGTGTTCTCCCTGAGTATGCACCGTTGCGACAGTTCTTCGTGCTAAGACACCACGTGATGATCGGGTGTGATAAGCTCTACGTTCACATACAACGGGTGCAAGCCAGTTTTGCACATGCAGAATACTCGGGTTAAACTTGACGAGCCTAGCATATGCAGATATGGCCTCGGAACACTGAGACTGAAAGGTCGAGCGTGAATCATATAGTAGATATGATCAACATAGTGATTTTCACCATTTAAAACTACTCCATTTCACGTGATGGTCGAACATGGTTTAGTTGATATGGATCACATGATCACTTAGATGATTAGAGGGATGTCTATCTAAGTGGGAGTTCTTAAGTAATATGATTAATTGAACTTAAATTTATCATGAACTTAGTCCTGATAGTATTTGCATATCTATGTTGTAGATCAATTGCTCGCATATAGCTTCCCCGTTTTATTTATGATATGTTCCTAGAGAAAACTATGTTCAAAGATGTTAGTACCAATGATGCGGACTAGCTCCGTGATCTGAGGATTATCCTCAATGCTGCACAGAAGTATTATGTCCTTGATGCACCACTAGGTGACAGAACTGTTGCAGGAGCAGATGCAGACGTTATGAACATCTGACAAGCTCGGTATGATGACTACTTGATAGTTTAGTACACCATGCTTTACGGCTTAGAACCGGGACTTCAAAAACGTTTTGAACGCCACGGAGCATATGAGATGTTCCAAGAGCTGAAATTGGTATTTCAGACTCATGCCCGTGTTAAGAGATATGAGACCTCTCACAAGTACTTTGCCTACAAGATGGAGGAGAATAGCTCATAAGTGAGCATGTGCTCAGAATGTCTGAGTGCTACAATCACTTCAATCAAGTGGGAGTTAATCTTCCAGATAAGATAATGATTGGCAGAGTTCTCTAGTCACTATCACCAAGTTACTAGAACTTCGTGATGAACTATAATATGCAAGGGATAACGGAAACGATTCCCAAGCTATTCGCGATGCTGAAATTGGTGAAGGTAGAAACCAAGAAAAAGCATCAAGTGTTGATGGTTGACAAGACCACTAGTTTCAAGTAAAAGGGCAAGGGAAAGAAAGGGAACTTCAAGAAGAATGGCAAGCAAGTTGCCACTCCCATGAAGAAGCCCAAAGCTAGACCCAACCCTGAAACTGAGTGCTTCTACTGCAAAGGAAATGGTCACTGTAGTGGAACTGCCCTAGATACTTGGCGGATAAGAAGGATGGCAAAGTGAACAAAGGTATATTTGATATACATTTTATTGGTGTGTACTTTACTAGTGTTTATAGCAACCCCTCGGTATTTGATACTCGTTTAGTTGCTAAGAGTGGTAACTCGAAACGGGAGTTGCAAAATAAACAGAGACTAGTTAAGGGCGAGGTAACGATGTGAGTTGGAAGTGATTTCAAGGTTGATAAGATCACAATCGCACACTCCCTTTACCTTTGGGATTAGTGTTGAACCTAAAATAAATGTTATTTGCTGTTTGTGTTGAGCATAAATATGATTGGATCATGTTTATTGCAATACAGTTATTCATTTAAGTCAAAGAATAATTGTTGTTCTATTTACATGAATAAAACCTTTTATGGTCATACACTCAATATAAATGGTTTATTGAATCTCAATCGTAGTGATACACATATTCATAATATTGAAGCCAAAAGATGCAAAGTTAATAACGATAGTGCAACTTATATGTGGCACTGCCGTTTAGGTCATATTGGTGTAAAGAGCATGAATAAACTCCATGCTGATGGGCTTTTGGAATCATTTGATTATGAATCACTTGATGCTTGCGAACCATGCCTCATGGGCAAGATGACTAAGACTATGTTCTTCGGAACAATGGAGCGATCAACAGACTTGTTGGAAATAATGCATACTGATATGTGTGGTCCAATGAGTGTTGAGGCTCGCGGCGGGTATCATTATTTTTTGACCTTCACAGATGATTTGAGCAGATATGGGTATATCTGCTTGATGAAACATAAGTCTGAAACATTTGAAAAGTTCAAAGAAATTTCAGAGTGAAGTGGAAAATCATCGTAACAAGGAAATGAAGTTTCTATGATCTGATCGCGGAAAACAAATATTTGAGTTACGAGTTTGGTCTTCACTTGAAACAATGTGGAATAGTTTCGCAACTCACGCCACCTGGAACACCACAATGTAATGGTGTGTCCGAACGTCATAACCGTACTTTATTAGATATGGTGCAATATATGATGTCTCTTACTGAATTACCACTATCGTTTTGGGATTATGCATTAGAGACAGTTGCATTCACGTTAAATAGGGCACCGTCTAAAAATCCATTGAGACGACACCATATGAACTGTGGTTTAGCAAGAAACCCAAGCTGTCGTTTCTTAAAGTTTGTGGTTGCGATGCTTATGTGAAAATGTTTCAACCTGATAAGCTCAAATCCAAATCGTAGAAGTGCGTCTTCATAGGATACCCAAAAGAAACTGTTGGGTACACCTTCTATCACAGATCCGAAGGCAAGATCTTTGTTGCTTAAAATGGATCCTTTGTAGAGAAGGAGTTTCTCTCGAAAGAAGTGAGTGGGAGGAATGTAGAACTTGATGAGGTAATTGTACCTTCTCCCGAATTGGAAAGTAGTTCATCACAGAAATCAGTTCTAGTGATTTCTACGCCAATTAGTGAGGAAGGTAATGATGATGATCATGAAACTTCAGATCAAGTTACTACCGAACCTCGTAGGACAACCAGAGTATGGTCTGCACCAGAGTAGTACGGTAATCCTTTCTGGAAGTCATGTTACTAGACCATGATGAACCTACGAACTATGAGGAAGCGATGATGAGCCCAGATTCCATGAAATGGCTTAAGGCCATTAAATCTGAGATGGGATCCATGTATAAAGAATAAAGTATGGACTTTGATTGACTTGCAATGATCGGCGAGCCATTGAGAATAAATGGATCTTCAAGAGGAAGACGGACGCTGATTGTAGTGTTACTATCTACAAAGCTCAAATTGTCGCAAAAAAGTTTTCAACAAGTTCAAGGTTTTGACTACGATGAGATTTTCTCACTCGTAGCGATGCTTAAGTTTGTTCGAATCATGTTAGCAATTGCCACATTTTATGAAATATGGAAAATGGATGTCAAAACTGCATTCCTTAATGGATTTCTTAAAGAAGAGTTGTATATGATACAACAAGAAAGTTTTGTCAATCCTAAAGGTGCTAACAAAGTGTGCAAGCTCCAGCGATCCATCTATGGACTGATGCAAGCATCTCGGAGTTGGAATATACGCTTTGATGAGTTGATCAAAGCATATAGTTTTATACAGACTTTTGGAGAAGTCTGTATTGACAAGAAAGTGAATGGGAGCTCTGTAGCATTTCTAATATTATATGTGGATGACATATTGTTGATCCGAAATGATACTGAATTTCTGGATAGCATAAAAGGATACTTGAATAAGAATTTTTCAAAGAAAGACCTCGGTGAAGCTGCTTACACATTGAGCATCAAGATCTATAGAGATAGATCAAGACGCTTGATAAGATTTTTCAATGAGTACATACCATGACAAGATTTTGAAGTAGTTCAAATGGAACAGTCAAAGAGGGAGTTCTTGCCTGTGTTGTAAGGTGTGAAGTTGAGTAAAGACTCAAAACCCGACCACAGCAGAAAATAGAAAGAGAATGAAAATTCATTCCCTAAGCTTCAGTCATAGGTTCTATAAAGTATGCTATGCTGTGTACTAGTCCTATTGTATACCTTAGCATGATTCTGGCAAGGGATTACAATAGTGATCTAGGAGTAGATAACTAGACAGCGGTCAAAATTATCCTTAGAGGACTAAGAAAATATTTCTCAGTTATGAAGGTGATAAAAGAGTTCGTCGTAAAGAGTTACGTCGATGCAAGCTTTTTACATCGGTCTAGATGACTCTAAGTCTCGATCTTGATACATATTGAAAGTGGGAGCAATTAGCTAGAGTAGCTCCGTGCAGAGTATTGTAGACATAGAAATTTGCGAAATACATACGGATCTGAATATTGCAGACCCGTAGACTAAACTTCTCTCACAAGCAAAACATGATCACTCTTTGGGTATTAATCATATAGCAATGCGAACTAGATTATTGACTCTAGTAAACCCTTTGGGTATTAGTCACATGAAGATGTGAACTAATCACATAAAGATGTGAACTATTGGTGAGAAATCACATGACGATGTGAACTAGATTATTGACTCTAGTGCAAGTGGGAGACTGAAGGAAATATGCCCTAGAGGCAATAATAAAGTTGTTATTTATATTTCCTTATAACATGATAAATTTTTATTATTCATGCTAGAATTGTATTAACCGGAAACTTAGTACATGTGTGAATACATAGACAAACAGAGTGTCACTAGTATGCCTCTACTTGACTAGCTCGTTGAATCAATGATGGTTATGCTTCCTAACCATAGACATGAGTTGTCATTTGATTAACGGGATCACATCATTAGAGAATGATGTGATTGACTTGACCCATCCGTTAGCTTAGCACGATGATCGTTTAGTTTGTTGCTATTGCTTTCTCCATAACTTATACATGTTCCTATGACTATGAGATAATGCAACTCCCGAATACCGGAGGAACACTTTGTGTGCTACCAAACGTCACAACGTAACTGGGTGATTATAAAGGTGCTCTACAGGTGTCTCCGATGGTGTTTGTTGAGTTGGAATAGTTCGAGATTAGGATTTGTCACTCCGATTGTCGGAGAGGTATCTTTGGGCCCTCTCGGTAATGTACATCACTATAAGCCTTGCAAGCAATGTAGCTAATGAATTACTTACGGGATGTAGCATTACAGAACGAGTAAAGAGACTTGCCGGTAACAAGATTGAACTAGGTATTGAGATACCGACGATCGAATCTCGGGCAAGTAACATACCGATGACAAAGGGAACAACGTATATCGTTATGCGGTTTGACCGATAAAGATCTTCATAGAATATGTGGGAGCCAATATGAACATCTAGGTTCTGTTGTTGGTTATTGACCGAAGACGTGTCTCGGTCATGTCTACATAGTTCTCGAACCCGTAGGGTCCGCACGCTTAACGTTCGGTGACGATTGGTATTATGAATTTATGTGTTTTGATGTACCGAAGGTAGTTCGGAGTCCAGGATGTGATCACGGACATGACGAGGAGTCTCGAAATGGTCGAGACATAAAGATTGATATACTGGACGGGTATATTCGGACACCGGAAGTGTTCCGGGTGATTTCGAAGAAAACCAGAGTCCCGGAGGGTTACCGGAACTCCCACCCACCCCCCCCCCCCCCCGAAGAACTAATGGGCCACATGGGCCTTAGTGGAGAGAGAGGGCTGGCCAGGGCAGGCCCCGCGCCCCCTCCCCCTCTGGTTCGAATTGGACTAGGGAAGGGGGGCGGCGCCCCCCTTTCCTTCTACCTCTCCTCCTTTCTTTCCTCCTCCTAGTAGGAGTAGGAAAGGGGAGTCCTACTCCTACTAGGAGGAGGACTCCTCCTCTCCTGGCGCACCCCAAGGGTCGGCCGGCCTCCCCCCTTGCTCCTTTATATACGGGGGCAGGGGCACCCTAGAACACATAAGTTGATTGTTTCCAGCCGTGTGCGGTGCCCCCCTCCACCATAATCCACCTCGGTCATATAGCAGCGGTGCTTAGGCGAAGCCCTGTTCCGGTAGCCATCGTCGTCATCACGCCATCGTGTTGACGAAGCTCTCCCTCGACACTCTGCTGGATCGTGAGTTCGTGGGATATCACCGAGCCGAACGTGTGCAGATCACGGAGGTGTCGTACTTTCGGTACTAGGATCGGTCGTGTCGTGAAGACGTACGACTACATCAACCGCGTTGTCATGACGCTTCCGCTTACGGTCTACAAGGGTACGTAGACAACACTCTTCCCTCTCGTTGCTACGCATCACCATGATCTTGCGTGTGCGTAGGAAAAAATTTGAAATTACTGCGTTCCCCAACACCGGGCCCCCAAACATCCGGCCCGTAGCCCCGGACATCTGGCGCTTGTCAGCCGAAATCATCACCCCATTCGCCAATTTTCCCCGAATTTTGACTAGCTTCCACCACATTTTTCAACATACCACCATTGTTTTTCCACTACCACCACAAACAATTTTGACACATTCGTTTTGAGAATTTGAGTTGCGGTTTCCATTTCCTAACGTGTTTCGGCTACTTAGGGATGGTTCAACACCGAGATCACCGCCACTCATCTTCGCCATGGAATCATGATCGACATGACCACTTTGTCATTTTGACACCCCAACCATATGCACGGACAGTAACATCGATGACAGCATTGTACATTCTCCGTGCCATTGCATTGTTAACCCCCGAGCCAAACTTTTGCGTCGCTTTCCTATCGAGACTAGCCATTTGAGTATTGACGGGCAATGCTACTTGTGCACTTTAGTGATCATCGATTCCGCACCTTCAATTGCGTACATACCTCATCTTGGTATCATCTTATCAACACTAGTGTCATAAATTGTTCCCGCATACACAATTGCTATCTTGGTTGGAGCATTTTGCAAACGTTGCCAAAGAAATAGATCAAAAGAGAAAGAGCCAACGAGCTTTTAAGCAAAAGAGATCAAAGAGCTTGTAAGCAAGACCATAGTATCATACCGCATTGCACATAAAATTGCCATACTCGATCATCTTGGATCATCGTGAGAAAACTCACCGGAACATCATACATAATAGCATACTTGCGATAGAAGTCGTTGCATTTTTGTCTCTTATAACTAGTGCACAAGTTCGTATCCACCTATTGAGCAATCGTGCTAGCGTCTCTCTAGTGTTGTGCAACAAGAGCATTTTCTGTGGATTCCACATTTTGAGCTCATTCCTTGGTTGCACGACCCTAGTTATCTATTAGTGTGTGTGTTTCCGTGTGCCTCGTATTCCTATTGGTCTACTTGTTCACTTGCATATTTGTGAATCTTCTGTAACATTATTTGAATCTTGCTAAAAACGCATAAATTTTGTGCCACCATCCTCACCAAGCTACTCCAAAAGATTTACTTGTGTAGGTGTGAGAATTGACAAGATCTAGTACCAATTCGTAATACATTATTGAGTGATCATTGATCCATCTTCATCATCGGATAAGGTACATTTGGTCTAGTCCTTCCTTTCTTCCACTCACATATTTTCTTGAGATGATGGATATGCCAAGTACTTCTACCAACCCACTCTTCATCGAGCAAGAAGAGGAGCCCGACAACTACGTCACCAAGACTCAACTAGTCGGTGTGCATAGAGCTTTGCACCAAGCGAATGAAGCATTGGGCGACCGCATCGATCAACTCGCCACTGACATGTGACAATCCGAAGAACGAACAAGCGACTACTTCGACACATCAATGGCAACTCTCAAGGACAATGTTCGAGCCATGATGGCCATCCGCTCATCTACAACGTCCTCCTCATCAAGGAAATCTTGCATCTACATGGAGTGCCAAAGACTATTGTCTCAGACCACGACGTCAAGTTCCTAAGCTACTTTTGGAAGACCCTGTGCGCCAAGCTTGGAATCAAGCTACTCTTTGAAAGAACATGCGGTGCCCCCATGTTTGGTTTTGGTAATTGATGACAATCTCTATGGACTAATGGTTTCCTTGAGTTATATTTGAAGGTTTTGTCCATAGGCTTTTCTTGGAGTGCATGTGTTGATTTCAAGGAGAGTTTGTGTCGACCAAGGTGTTATTCAAGGAATTATCCAAAGATTGGTCATGTGAGAGTTGAGCTTATTGCAAGCATGTCTTGAAGAAGAAGATTGTGTGATCATTCATGTCTACCTTCAAGACATCATTCAAATGAAGAGAATTGGAAAGGTTCAAGGTTGATCAAGACTAAGTCAAGAGTGAATCAAGTTGATCAACTCACAAAGCACAGAAGATGTACCAAGAGGGATCAAGTGATCCCATGGTATGGTAAGAATTGTCAATTACGCTTTGTGTACTAACCCATGGTCTTTGTGAGAGTTCTTTGTGGGGTTAGGTTGCGGTGTGCAAGTTCAAGTGGAGCATCACGAAGAGATCAAATGCTTTAAGCTTGCCGTCCTTTGTGGTGACAATGGACTTGTGAAGATGTGCGGAAGAAAGGCTCACCTATAGTGGAGTATGGGGGAGCAATCAACTAGTCTTCATCGAGCCAACACAATCAAGAAAGGTGGTCCAACTTGAGGAAGTCAAGATCGTCATCATCTAGCTCAAGTGGACCATGTGCAAGGCAAAGGTTTGCCCTTGATAGGTTTTATATTTTACCGGTCTCATGATGGTAGTTGGGAGACCGGGTTATAGGATCGATTGCCGTACTATCAAGGGGGGCTTTCGATGAGTAGCTTGATCGTATCGTTCATTGAGAGCTCAAACCATTGCATCCTTGAATCATCTTTCTTGGTTCTTGTTTGGTTCTCTTTGAGAGTCTTAGAGCTTATGGTCATCTTGATGACAAGCTTGAGTTCATCGAAAACGGAGTTCACATGCATCTTCTATGATGTTTTCGATGTTGGAGGTTTTGCCGGTTCTTCTCGGTTGGAGGTTTCACTCCTCTATTTGTTGGCATACCTCCCCTGCCTCTTCTTACTATATCCAGTCGCTGTTTTGATGCTACTCGTCGTCTTGTTTCCAACAAGCTTGAGTTTGCTCAATTCGGAGCTCATATGCAGAAGTTATGGCAGTTCTGGTTTTCTTGAGAGTGGTTTTTGTCTGGTCCCAGCGGTAGTACCGCGTGCCCCAGTGGTAGTACCGCTTGGAGCTCTCAGCCGTTGTACCGCTGCTTCCGGGCGGTGGTACCGCCAACTTGCTCAGCAAAGCCTTGGGCGGTTGTTCCGGCCAGGCACCGCCCAAGTACCGGTCAGGCCTCTGTTTTGATGCGGTACTCGGGCGGTGGTGGCCCGGTTGGTCCGGTCGTACCGGTACCACCGGTGTCCGGAGCGGTTCTACCGCTCAGGACTTAGCCGCCTGAGCGCTCAAGGCCATGCGGTTGCACCGGCCCGGTACCGCTCGACTACCGCACTCAGGGGTGACTCCCTTTTGTTCCTATGCGGTGGTTGAGCGGTGGCTGGGCGGTTGGTCCGGTTGTTCTTCTCAACCGGTGCTACCGCCTGGTCGCCCGGTTGTACTGCCTGGTAGGGTTCTGCACGTATACTATGAGTCCCGGTTGTACCGGGACCAGGAGCGGTAGTACCGCTCGTGTGCGGGCTGAGCACATAACGGTTGGATTTTCCCCCTCCTATAAAAGGGGGTCTTCTTCCCCTTTGACCCAACCTTTTGAGCTCGTGTTCTTCCCCCATTGTTGACCTTCTTTGAGCTTGCTAACTCTCAATCCCTCCATGGATTCTTGCTAGTTTTTGAGGGAAAAGAGAGAGGAGATCTAGATCCACATTTCCACCAATCACTTTCTCCTCTATGTGAGGGGAACCCCTTGGATATAGATCTTGGAGTTCTTGGTGTTCTCCTTCTTGTTCTTCCTCTCAATTTCCTCCCTAGCATTAGTTTCTCCGGTGGGATTTGAGAGAGAAGGACTTGGGCACTCCGTGTGCCCTTGCCATTGCATTTGGTGCATCGGTTTGAGTTCTCCACGGTGATACGTGGAAGTGAAGTTTGAGAAGCTTATTACTCTTGGGTGTTTGGGCACCCTAGAGCTTGTTCCTCTTGGGTGCCTTGGCGCCCTAGACGGTTGGTGTTGTTCGGAGCTCAATCATTGTGGTGTAAAGCTCCGGGCAAGCGTCGGGGTCTCCAATTAGGTTGTGGAGATCTCCCCGAGCAATTTGACGGGTACCGGTGACCGCCCCCAAGGGTTGCCAAAGTGTACGGGTTCGGTGACCGCCCCCAAGGGTTGCCATTTGTACGGGTTCGGTGACCGCCCTCAAGGGTCCCTTAGTGGAATCACGGCATCTTGCATTGTGCGAGGGCGTGAGGAGATTACGGTGGCCCTAGTGGCTTCTTGGGGAGCATTGTGCCTCCACACCGCTCCAAACGGAGATTAGCATCCGCAAGGGTGTGAACTTCGGGATACATCGTCGTCTTCGCGTGCCTCGGTTATCTCTTACCTGAGCTCTTTACTTATGCACTTTACTTTGTGATAGCCGTATTGTTTCTTGTCATATATCTTGCTATCGCATAGTTGCTTATCTTGCTTAGCATAAGTTGTTGGTGCACATAGGTGAGCCTAGTTGTTTTAGGTTTTGTGCTTGACAAATTAACCGCTAGGTTTATTCCGCATTTGTTCAAGCCTAAATCGTAATTATTTTAAAACACCTATTCACCCCCCCCCTCTAGGCGACATCCACGATCTTTCACTCTTCCCATCTGCAAATCGACGGCCAAACAGAGGTCACGAACCAGAAGCTATCTACTCTCCTACGCGTGTTGATCAAGAAGAACATCAAGGAGTGGGAGGAATGCTTACCCATCGCCGAGTATGCCTACAATCGATCACGACATTCGACTATCGGCAAGTCCCCCTTCGAAGTCGTCTACGGTTGTAATCTGTTGTCCCCATTGGACATTCTACCGCTACCACTACAAGAGCACATGAACATGGATGCGAGTGCATGAACGAGCTATCTCAAGAAGGTGCATGAAGATACAAGGCAAGCAATCGAGCGTCAAGTACACCGCCTCGTGGCCAAGCTCAACATCAACAAGCATCCCATGATATTCAACATTGAAGATCTTGTGTGGCTTTGCCTTCGCAAGGACCGCTTCCCCAACGAACACAAGTCCAAGCTACTACCTCAAGCCGATGGACCACGCGACAAGTACACGGTGACCGATATCTTCAACATCAAGGATCTCTCTCCCTACCATGGTGATGAGGTTTTCGATCTGAGGTCAGATCTTTCCCAAGGGGGGGAGATGATACGGAGCATCCTACGGTCATCCCCATGGACCTACCTATGTCTCACCAAGTTCCAAGTGGACCGATGAAACGAGCATGTGCAAAAGCTCTTGTGACCGAGGTGACATCTCTCCTTAGTTATATTTCATATGACTCGCGTGGGACATGGCTACTACCTAAAGCCGGAATGTTATGTGTGGTTAGGTATGAAAAACACCCTCTCGGAGATGCTCGTGAAGATGGACAAGTCCCCAAGTACACGGATGAAGAGGACCGACGAAAGAAGATGAAGAAAGCTCCCAGGACCCGGACATCCGGCCCCAGCCCCGAACATTCGGGCCCTGGAAACTCCAGCAACAGTAGGAGCCCATCAGCTGACATGCTACATGGCCCGGACATCCGGCCTGGCCCCGGACATCCGGTGCCAGCCCCGGACATCCGGTGCCAGCACGAAGATCCGGCCCGACACCTGGACATCCGCCCCCCTACCTACGTCCAGTGCATCTGGGCCGAGGCCCATGTACCCCTTCGCCCCCTACACTATATATACTCCTCCTCTACCTACGTTTTAGGGTTAGCATTGTGATAGCTCATTTTGGAGATAGAGCTTTGCTCATTCACTTGTACCCCTACTCCATTGGAGACCAAGGCCTCCTCGGAGAAGATTCCCCAAGTGAATTCAAGACCCCCTTGTGGGAAGATCCTTCGTGGATTCAAGACCTCCTTTCTTCAAGGATTGAGAAGACCTAGTTCCTTTGTATCATCCCTTGTTGTCCTTGGATCTTTGTGACCTCTCTATGTATGTGGATTTAGCGTATGTGTGATCGGATCTAGTTGATTTGTGTGTTTTCTTCTTATGTGTTCTTCGTGTTCTTCGGGAATCCCCCTCCAAATCGTGAAAGATCGACCATTAGGGTTCCACCCTGCATCATAAGGGATTCTCTTCCACATGCTATTAGAGCTTGAGAAGAGAAGTGGTTCCCCCATGCTCCTCCTTCGCCGCCAGCCTCGCCATGCCACGCCTCGTCACGACGTGTCGCGTGTTGCTGGAATGAGCCGAGCCAAGCTCACACCTATGTGCTTATTTTTGCCGGCCAGGAACGGAGAGTCTTTGACAGGTGGACCACGATATGAAACGTTAGATCATGCGCTGTTGCCGACTTGGACATGGGTCCAACCCATGTCCCTCCACCCGGACGCGCCTATATATGTGAGGTGTCGGCTAACTGTAAGTGCATTAAGTGCCCCCTTAGTGGTTTTGGAGTATTGAAGACAAATAGGTTGAGGAACTAATGTGTTTGTGAGTGTACACAGGAGAAAGAGTCCCTAAAGATTTGGTTTAACACATGGAAGACTACCCCTAAAAATGGATTTCTTCGAGTGAAGAATTTGGTGATGAAATTGGTACGGCCTTTAAAGAAATTGATGTGAAGACTTTGAAGCTTGAAGACTTTGTTTTGTAGTTTTTTCTTATTTGAGTCGTAGGAAAAACTGTATTGTTAAAGGGGGTCTAGGTGAAACATATTTCACATTTCCAAAGTGATGCTCAAACGTAATCAAACCTATACACACAAAAGCCGCTTCGAGTGAAGCCTTTGGAAATCTCCAGTACAGCTGACGCATTTGCTAGCGACGGTGACAAAGTTCATTTGGTCACTGACGAATTTGGCTAGGCTAAGGAGTTAGGAGTTCGCTAGTGTGATCTGCCTAAAAGTGAGGAAATTGAGTGCCCCGACGAATTTGAGAGTTCAAATTCCGACCGTTGCTGCGTCGCGGGCCAACTGTTGAGTGGATCCTTATCCTAACAATGGTCGAATCAGAGGAGGGCATTTATGAAAATTCATGTTGGGTTGCCCCTTGGCTATAAATAGCCGCCCCCTACAACTACTTGTTGGTTGGCTGCTCCAAGAGAACTTGACATTTGTCATTTGAGAGCATCCCATCATCCGACGACTTTGAGAGAATCCTAAGTGAGGAAAAACCTAGAGCCAAAGTGATTGAGCATCACTAAAGAGATTGATCTATGTAATCCGACGCCTATTACTTTTGAAGACTGTCATTCTTCCAATAGGCATCAAGGTCTGAGTACACCAAGAGTCATTGTGGTGTACCGGTGAACAAGTTTGTGAAGGTTTTGGAAGTCTACCTTGAAGACTTAGCACGAGTGATTGGGCGAGGACTAGTGACCTTAGATCAAGAGGAATACGGTGAGGACTATGCGTCCTTTGAGTTGCGACTCAGCTACCTCAACCAGACGTATAGTTGATGTAGCAACTGGAACTGGTCTACCAAATTGCGTTGTCTTCATCGAGCCAACCTGGTTTCAAATTCCTCACCGTCCCTTACATTATTCCGCTGCTGAAGAATTTGTGATCTATGCTCTGACGAAGTTGAACTGAAGAATTTCATCACGCTATCTTTCATTTCCTCAATTCTTATTCCTCATGCTTGTATGATTGTATGATTGCATGTTCTTCACTCTTACATATCCTGGTTGCATGTACTCTAATTCTGTGATGACTTAGTTTCCCTTGCGTCTCTATTTCTTCACTTTGATCTTCGTCAAATTCTTCAAAGTTTGACAAATTTCTAGAAATCTCCCATTCACCCCCCCCCCCCTTTGGGAGATAACCTGCGCTTTCACTAACCCTAGCCATACATGAAACAAATCGCATCTCAGCCTCCACCCCCACTATCATTCCATTGATGTTGTTGCCGCCAGTGATCCCATCATGTCCGCTTCATACACGGTCAAGGGGAGAGCAGGCCTCAGAAACCCCGCCTCTCTAGATCTTGTACGGGAGAGGGGCGGTTAGGTTTTTGGGGAGCGTCTCCTACGCGACTGCTCGCCGCCGTTCGTCCACTTCCTCTACATCGTCCGCGTCGTCCCGTCATCATGTCCACCGACGCCGAGAAGGCTGCCGCCGAGAAACTTGAATGCCGACAAGAAGGCCGCCGAGGATGCCACTGCCGCCGCGACTTCTACCTAGCCTATTGGAGGGTATAACCCGTTTATCCTGCCCCTGCTTATTTCTGTGTTAGCTATACTAGCATTATATGTAGATGTGTCTACTGTTTGCGTAATATGTGCTTATCTAGATCGTAATCAATATGTTGTTAATTCTGTCAATACCATGTTCATGATCATTTCTTGGATTAGATTAATCAAAAAACTGCCTATTTACTCAGCATTGGCAAGGAGAGATCCTTGGAGCCGTTGCCCTTTGGAGGTGGTCGGGCGTTGGTTGAGACGTGGCTTTGTTGGTTAGTTTAGGGCAGACCCATTTGTGTTGGAGTTGTATTGGGTGCGTTCGAGATGTGTGGTGTTTACTTTTCACTGGTCTGTGGTGGGAGCTTGCCTAATTTCTTGTACTTTACCCTCTGCCTTCTATAAGAACAAGTATAATAAGATGATGTACATTGGTTGTAAGGCTTTAAATATTGTAGTTTTGCTGAGTTGATGGAAAGAGAAGATGAGAGAGAAGAGATGTGAGAGTGTCTGTACCGCTATCACGCACGTGTCCAACAACCCTGGTACACCCAAAGCCCTCTCCTTCGCCTGCGCACTTTTCCGCCCGAAGTGGTCAGCGCCGCATTCTGTCGGCCTAAAGCCCGTTGAAGCTAAGCTAGGTAGGCTCATCATTATAGGTCGATTAGCCGCTTGCCTGCCGGGAGGGGTGGAGTGGTGGCCTTCGTGGGACCCAAGCACCGGCGCCCTCCCATGCTCTATTCTTCCTCGCTGCCAGCGGTGCCCGTGCACGTGCGACATTGTCGTCGTGATGTCGGGGCGCGGCTAATGCGGAGCTAGCGACGTCTTTGGTGCCCTAGTAAAATTCCTCTACCGCCTCATCGATGTTAGTGAAGGCGGCTTCTTTCTCCGCCTGCAGGAGGCGGTGCCGCCATCGCTTGTGGCATATGTCACGGACGATGCGGTAGGATAGGAGAAGCACCTCCTGCTCGTCCATGTCCATGTGTGCCATGATGCCGGTGGCAAGTTGCTCGTCCGGACGTCGGTGCTCGTCGAGGAGGCGGAGGTTGTACACCTGGTCGGCCTGCGCGTGCCGGAACATAGACTGCCACTCTTCCAACACCATGTCAGTGTAGTGAGCTCACGCCTCGCCCATGGTGATGCCGGAAGATGCCGGCGAGGACGGTGGCACCGACTCATCGACGACCGCCTCTTCCATTGGCTCGTCTGCACCGCTCGCCTTCGGAGAGCTCATCCATTTGCCGAACTACTAACTGATGGCAATGCCAGTAATCTCCTTCTTATGTTCGGTCAACGGGCCCTCCCACAAGGCTTTGGAACTCGAGGCCATGGCAGGTATGGTGCCGAGAGGAGATAGGGAACGCAGGAGGTTGGATGCGATTGTTGTCGAACCTGGCATTTAAATAGCAGGCATATAACAGGCCATGCAATGGAGTGGTTAATGGTGGTGCAGACGGACGAACGAGTGACGGCCATATGCGAGGGCGGAGTAGGTTCCTCGCCAACCACACATGTTTAATGAACACGGAGAGACGACGCATGCACCGAAAAGCAACGTGGGCGATGATCTCGGTTGGCGCGCCGCTTCAATGTCGGATCCAAAGAGGTCGCATCCACTTTGGGACGGTACACTGCTTCAATGCCAACTGCAATAAGAGGTCGCATCCACTCTGGACCGGCATGAATGCGACGCTGACCGCTCATACAGGAAAGTGTGCGTGCAAAGGAGAGGGCTTTAGATTGCCAGGGTTGTAGGAAAGTGTGCAGGTGAAGGAGTTCATGTAGGAAAGTGTGCCGGCAAAGGAGAGGGCTTTGGGTGGCCAAGAGAGGGCTTTGGGTTGCTAGGGTTGTCGGCACTGACCGCTTCATGCAGGAAAGTGTGACGACGAAGGAGAGCTTTGTGTGGCCAGAGTTGCCGGATCCGCTCTGGGCCAGCATGAATGTGACGTTGACCGCTTCATACAGGAAAGTGTGCGGGCAAAGGAGAGGGCTTTAGGTTGCCAGGGTTATAGAAAAGTGTGTGGGCGAAGGAGAGGGCTTTGGGTTGCCAGGGTTATCGGCACTGCCCCCTTCATGCAGGTAAGTGTGCCGGCGAAGGAGAGGGCTTTGGGTGGCCAGGAGATGGCTTTGGGTTGCCAGCAATGACCGCTTCATGCAGGAAAGTGTGCTAGCAAAGGAGAGGGCTTTGGGTGGCCAGGGTTGTCAGACGCATGCGTGGCGAAACGTGTGTGGCCCGGACAGATGCGGTTTGAGGATCCATGCCAGTAGGAGGTTTAGAGTGTTGTAAAGATGTGACATAGGTCTGAAGTAATCTCCTGGACGGTTATCTCCGGCACGATTAGCAGACATGGAGCTAACACTACAGCAAGAAACAAGAGATTTCCACAGAGCCATGGGATTCATATGATTATTATATTAACAAATATCATCAACTTACAGCCTCCAAGTGACTATCACTTGAGAATCAAAACATGTCGCAACAACGCTGAGGCACAAACCAAGGGAACAAGTTTCCCCTGCCGGCCATTTGAAAGAAAAATAAAAGAAATAAATGTTTATATGCACCGTTCCAACATATCAAGAATTCCAGTATACTAAATAGAGCACGCTGCTGATTCGATACTTACAAAGGTGTATTTACAGAGTATTTGCAGGACTAGGTACCTATATTTTCAGGTTCCCATATGAGATGTTAATTCAAGACACTTAGTCCAGTCTGAGGTCTAAGTTGTCTCGTTGAACTCCATTTTCTGCACAGGATCACGATGGAGCACAAATCAGTTAAGAGTCAATACAGGGAAAACACACAGTGAAATAGATTGCGATGACAGCAATACACATCTATCAGAGTTTTTTACTACATCAAATCAGCAAAATCAGCTTACCAAACAACAAATGCGATTGTCCATTGTTAGTTTTAAAATTTTCTGGACTTAACATCAGAATTAGGTAGAAATTATTCAGCCCCAAACAACACTCTCCTTGCTTTCTGTATCTTCCAATGTAGATGTTAAATTTCCCTTCCCAGGAAAAATACCGATCATCCTAGCCGAAGAGGCTTAATAGTCCCTGTATAATTATGCAAGTATAAACCCGGCCCGCAGTAAGCTGCCTCGCACACACCATGCCTTGGGTTATGAGGAGGTTAACAAACTGAGAAATCCCAGACTATTAGCCGCCATATTTTTGGGTATTCTGATGCATGAGAACTATTAACAACCTATCTAATATGAGCGAGGAATAAGCTGAAAGCCTTACCCATATTTATGATATGGCACTTCCTAAAATTAGTGTTGTGGCGATACAGCTGCTTTCAGGTTCCACGTGTGGAACCTGCAATCAGGACAGTTTGCGGTGAATGGTGATCTGAACACTACATTAATATAGTAGGTTAATCATGTAACTGTAGTTTCATATCATGAATTTAGGGAAAATAAAGTAAAGTAACAAACTAGTAGAAATGGTGCATAATGCAATTAAAAGTTGGCCCTATTTAAACACATAATACATCACCTAAAGGAAGTAATACACACTTCCTGCAATGCCCACACCGTTCCAAAGTAAACTTGGACTACTGAATCTCGTTGTAGAATAAAGTGCAACACCACACCACAATGGTACTAAGAAATCAAGTTACACCCTGTTGAACAAACTTCAACGAATAACCAGATGCTCCGTCACAATCATTGTATAAAGTAATTAGAGTCCTACCCAATTAAAAAGAGAACTACGAATGGTGAGGTCGCCCGATCCACCGCCACCGCTGTGTTGGGCGGCAACTTTCTCGTCGGCCTTCCTCGACGGCAGGACGGACTGGCAGCCCGGCTCGCTCTTCCTAGATCGGCCTGATTTCTGCTTTCTGCGGAATGGCGACGGCAAGGTCCAGGAAGGTCAACATCTACCGGCAGGGGAGAGGATTCAGAGCGGGACTGAGATGGTGTTACTGGATTGTGTCGTGCGCGTGGGTGGTTGTGTCTTCCTGGAGCGACGGCGGCTTACCTTGGCTCTGGGTGAACTCTCCAATACAGTGGGGTCTCCGAGCTCCGGATCAAGATTCGACATCCTAGCTGACAGAGCAAATTGATGAAGACGAAGCTGGTCAGTTAGAGGAGACATTGGTGCCGGTACAATCGGTCAACGCCCTGCTCTGATGTGAAGATCAGGATGGGTCCGGGGATCCCTGGTCGACGGTTGCTCGCCGGAAGAAATCAAAGGCAGAAATCGTCCAGGAATTCTGGGAGGACATGGGATTTCCCACCAAGGAATCGCACGTATTGGAACGTCGGGATTCCGAGTCACCATCATCGTCTTCAGGTCAGATTCATTCTGGTTCGTTTTTCGCCGATCAATTGTCGGATGGATGCAGGTCTCAGCAGGGGACCGTCGACGCCAAACCAACGGAGATTGCGAAGCCCGCTCGCCGAGGCGTGCCCATCCGCCCTCGGAAAGGGCCTCTCCCGCGGCCGAGACCACTGCAGCCAGTCGCGCTGGCGGTGTTCTGGCTGGAGCCGCCGGTGGCAACGAACGCGTCAATGGATGGAACTGCTGCAGCGTCATTGGACGAAACTGCCGCAGCTGCATGCTCCAATCAGGCGCTCCATGCGGATCGGCTAATCGATCATGCGAAGTCAGCGGCATGCATCAATCACGTGGACGCTGGATCCAATACTCTCACGGCGGCTGGTGGGCCACGAGTGCGTGCGACTCCACGTTTGGGCCATACTCTCAGGAGGGCCGATCTGCTTCAAGGCTCAGGTCGCCCTAGTACGCGATACCCATCGCTCAGCCGCCCGTCCTCCCTGGTCGCGCCGCTTCACTCCTACACCGTCGTCCTGCGACAGCCGTCCCCGCCGATAATGGCTGGCCGAAACAACAACGCTACCAAGGGACCCATGCCGGCCAGGACAGCAACGACGAACCCGATGATCTCAGCAGGTTTTGGGGCTTCAAATGTCGTTCAGATGATCATCTCTCCAAGGACTGCATGGTGATACACTATTGTCATATTTGCGACAATTACAAGCACCCTATGCATCGTTGTCCTGTGCTCAAGCAACCAAGGCCCATTGCGTCGCTCGGTGGATGCGGTCTGGTAAACGCTATGTTCGTGCAGCTACCTGACTCGCTCTTCAAGGAACATCTAGCACCACCAACACTACCGACTGCTCTGGTCACGATCTCTGGTGGTTCTTTGTGCGCTGCTGAGGTGGAGGTAGAGGTCACTAAGATCGCCTCGGTCCAGTCATCTTGAAATTGGGAAGCCGTGCCGCATGGAGACAATGCTTTCCTAGTTTGTTTCCCGTCCCTTGAGATTTTGAAACATGTGGCAGCTTTTGAAGTGAAGGTTGCATTCAGTGAATGGATAGCTGAGGAGGTCACATCCGTTCTTCCTTTGCAGCCTGTATGGGTTCACGTCACTGGCATTCCACCACCTCTCCGCCATTTCCTCGGTTTGTGGGCGGTTGGATCAGTTATAGGAGCCACACAAGATGTTGATTTGGTTTCTTTGCACCGGCATGGTATTGTGCGAATTCAAGTGGATGCTTCGGTCTCCTCAGATGTCTATGTTAAACTTAATGGCTATTCGCTTCGGTTTGCTGTGGAGGAGGAGGACTACGTCCCGGATGTTGACTTTATCCCACGTATTTGGGAAAACCATGAGGACGGCGCTAACCGGGATGAGGATATGCCTGACAGAGATGCTAGCAAAAGGTCTAAAAACGTCCAAGCTGTTGGTGAAAATACGACGTCAGATGCTCAAACTAGTTCGGCTGTTCCCATGAAGTACCCATGAAGTACGTACAGAGATCAGTACAGGCAGCAGATCTAGGTTGTTCGGCCGGCCGGACGTGAATGTGGCAGCAACGGGTTTGCTTGTAGCCGCTGCTGCTCACGTGAATAGTGGACCAAGCGCGGTCCACGGCTGCATGTGCCATACAGCCAGCGGCCGTGGAGGGCCGGCCTATGGCTCTCGGCTGCATGCGCCATGCACCACTCACAGAGACTGGCCCAGCCGCCCATACGAGCATGGCGCTCAAGGAGGCAGATGCTGCTGCCCCGATGCAGCATGCAGCTGCAGCACATGCTTCTGCCAAGGATTCGGCGCCGATAGAGCTGGTCGTGGGTCCTGTCGCGCCACCAGTCGCGTCACCGGCTCGTGCGGCTGTCGCCATGGTTCCACTGGGCTCAACACCTCGTTCATTCTCGCCAACCGTTGGGACTGTACGGACACCTTCGCCATTGTTAAAGTCTGCACCAACGGCTACTCTATCGACGCCGATGGGTACTATGTTTGGAGGCCTGACCACACCCCTTCGACGTAGTAACCGTCATTCCCTTGTTGCTGATGGTTCCTCTGCGACTGATGAGCACTCCCTTGAGAAGGCGATTGTCGTCAAGCCTTGAGGAATTTGGACCCCACGTCAGGTACCTCATCCGCTCAATCTTTTCTTTCCTTTTCAGACACTCGTATTACTAGTAGCTTAAATAATGTTGGTGTATCTATGGGAAAGAATGATAATGAAATTAATCTGTCGGTTGGGGCACTTAAACACTTGCAGATTGACCGTTTAAAGGTTTCTCCGAAGTGTAATAACGCCCTATCAAACCCCGAAACCCCCGAAACCGAGGACGATGATGAAGCGGATGCCAAATATGATGGTCTGCTAATCTCCCACTTGGTTGGTGAGGTTACCGAGGTGGGTTTAGATGATGCAAGACCCGTGTCAATGTTTTGTGACTTCACAGTGTCTTCGCGAAAATCTAAATCGCAGTCCTCTAAAAAGAAACAAAAACCGCCCAAGAAGGCGAAAAGTTCCACACCAATTCAGGTTTTCACATGAGGCATGTTTTGGAATAGCGGAGGTCTCTAAGACTTGGCTAAACATAAACACGTCGGTGATTGTGTGCGAGAACACAAATTGGATTTTGTGGCAATTTCCGAGGCTGGTAAATGTGACTTCCGCCCGCACGTCCTCGATCACCTATCAAGTGGTTTCGACTACACATGGCAGTCTACCAGCTCGTGGAAGGTCCGGAGGAATCCTTCTTGGGATACAGACCACGGCCATGGACTTGTTGGCTTTTTTCGACCGGTGATTTTCATATCAAATTTCACCTACGAAACAGGGCCGATAATTTTACATGGAGCCTGGTCGCAGTGTATGGGACTGCCCAAGATGAGCATAAATCTGCTTTTCTCCGTGAACTAGTGAACCTGGCTAAGGATAATCTGTACCCAATGCTTATTGGAGGGGATTTTAATATCCTTAGGTACCAGGAGAAGAAAAAAATAATGACCGCTTCGATACTCATTGGCCTTTCCTATTCAATGTTGTGATTGACAGTTTGGATCTTCAGGAGGCCTGTATGTCGGGGAGGCAGTTCACTTGGGCTAATAACCGTTCTGTCCTAACGTACGAGAAGCTTGATAGGGTTCTGTCCCGACGTACGAGAAGCTTGATAGGATACTCATGGATACCGAATGGAAGCTAAAATTTCCTATGGTAACCGCGCGAGCCCTAGAGCGAATCGAGGCATTATCGGATCATGCGCCAATCATTCTTGATTCAAATTCTACAAGCCATTCTGCCCGTCGCCCTTTCAAATTTGAATTGGCATGGCTGCATCGGGATGGTTTTGTAGACATAATCAAGAATGTTTGGAAGAGGCACGCCGTTGGTCGTACATCGATTCAGAGATGGAATTATAAAATAAGGGCCATGAGGCAACACCTCTCTGGATGGGCGAAACACACCAACGGATTGTACAAAAAAGAAAATCAGCACCTCTGTACCATCATTGATGACCTCGACAAAATTGCAGAGACACGCACCTTATCTTAACAAGAGATTGAATTGAAAAATCAATCTAATGAGAAGCTTGCCCGTCTATTGCGCGAAGAGGAGATCAAATACTACCAGAGGTCCAAAGCTGACTTCATCCTAATGGGAGATAGTAATACAAAGATACTTCCAATTGGTTGCCAATGGTCAACATAGGAAGAAATGTATTCATAGTCTCCAAGAGGATGAGGGGCGGATCGAAGGTCAGGAGGAGCTCAAAAAGTATATCACCAGCTACTACAAATCTCTATTCGGGGCGCCAGATGAAGGGAATGTCACCCTTGACGAGGCCCGAACAAATGATATTTCACAAGTCACGGCGGAAGAGAACGATATCCTCACGACACTTTTCTCGAAAGAGGAGGTGAGAGCGGCAGTGTTCCAAATGGAACACAACAAAGCTCCAGGCCCTGATGGTTTCCCCGCAAAATTCTATCAGAATTTCTGGGATATCATCAAGACTGACCTTTTGGAGTTGTTTAAGTGTCTTCATGCCGATCGACTTGACCTATTTAGGCTAAATTTTGGCAAGATTATTTTGTTGCCAAAAATTAAGGAGGCCGAACGGATCCAGCAGTTCAGACCCATATGCCTCCTTAATGTCAGCTTCAAGATTTTCACCAAAGTGGCTACAAATAGGTTAAACTTGATAGCTGACCATGCTGTATGGCCATCTCAAACGGCCTTCATGAAAGGAAGGAATATACTAGATGGTGTAGTAATCCTTCATGAGACCATCTATGAGATGCACTGAAAAAACATGAGTGGAGTGGTATTCAAAATTGACTTTGAAAAAGCCTATGACAAGGTCAAGTGGTCTTTTCTCCAACAGGCCCTAAGGATGAAAGGTTTCTCCGATAAATGGCGCCAGTGGATCCAAAATTTTGTAACCGGAGGTAGTGTGGCCATCAAAGTCAATGATGATATAGGTCATTACTTTCAGACAAAAAAAGGACTACGACAGGGTGACTCCATGTCCCCAATGTTATTTAACAGTGTTGTTGACATGTTGGCTATTCTGATTGAGCGCGCCAAGCAGGATGGACAGATTGCGGGAGTAGTGCCGCACCTTGTGGATGGTGGCCTCTCTATTTTGCAATATGCCGATGACACAATTCTTTTTATGGAACATGACCTGGACAAAGCTTGAAATCTGAAGCTCTTGCTCTCGGTGTTTGAGCAAATGTTGGACCTCAAAATTAACTTCCATAGAAGCGAATTGTTTTGCTTTGGAGAAGTCGTTGAGGCGGCGGCCGATTATGCTGACTTGTTTGGTTGCGCACTTGGCCAATTCCCGATTAAATATCTGGGAATACATGTGGAGGAGCGTCTAGAGAAACGGTTGAGCAGCTGGAAAGGAAAACTGCTCTCAGTTGGAGGTCGGCTGGTTTTGATTAACTCCGTCCTCACAAACATGGTTCTGTATATGCTTTCTTTCTTCCAACTCCCAAAAAGGGTCCTACAAAGACTAAACTACTTTAGATCCAGATTCTTTTGGCAAGGAGATGGTGAAAAGAAAAAATACAGGCTGGCCAAATGGAGCGTGGTTTGTAGGCCTAAAGACCAAGGTGGCTTTGGAATTCATGACCTTGCAGGTCAAGAATGAGGCCCTTCTCGGTAAATGGCTATTTAAACTTCTTACTGGGAATGGTGTTTGGCAAACCATGTTACACAACAAGTATCTAGGCCAAAAGGCGGTTTCTCAGGCATACTGGAAACCTGGTGACTCGCACTTTTGGGCTAGCCTAATGGCGGCAAAGAAACATCTATTTCGCTTTGGGTCTTTCGCAATAAAGGATGGGTCGGAGATTTGTTTCTGGGAAGACATCTGGCTAGGCAATGCCAGCCTCAGAGAACAATATCCAGCCTTATACAACATTGCTCGTGAAAAGAATAATACTATTGCGCATGTGCTCGGTTCTTCTGTCAGCGCCCCTACCGCTGCTAACCCTGAACCAGTCGCCGACAAGGGGGACCCAACCGGCAGCGACTCCATCGATGCCTCCCGACCCACCAGGATCAGGCGGCCCAACCCAACCAACAATGGGCCGCAGTGGACTCGGTGAGCGCACGCGACCACCCGGCTACTTAAGGTGTCCCCCACAAAGACTAGGTCATCTAGTGGATCAGAACGGTGGCGGCATTGTTCCTCTCGAGTCCCCGATCCCCTTCTTCCATTCTTGTACCCGAGCTTGTAATCGCTACCTAAGACACGAATTCGTGAGTTAGTGCAATAGAACAAGAGCTACACTAGTGAGATCCTAACATCTGGTATCAAAGACCACTCCCACCCCCTTCCTCCGCGTCGATCTAGCCCAGTTTATGGAGACGAGATCCCTGCGCCAAGCGCGATCTCGACTCATCGCCATGGATTCGTCCGTACAGTCGTCCCTGGAGCACCTGGAGACCACCCTCAAGGAGCACACCGCCGCGATCCAGGCTTCCAACGCCAAGGTCGACGACCTCATGGCGTGGCGCCCCGATCTCGAGCGACACGTCGGCGATCTGACCGACCCGATGGCGGCCCTGCAACACGCACCTCCACCCCCACCGCGCCCGGAGGGCGCATCGCACCAGGCGCTAGCGATGAGTCACCATCCGCCTGCGACGACCGGTACCCACATCGGGACCGTGTTTGGCGCGGCAGCAAACTCGCAAGGGCCCGATGGCCACGACGTCTACAACATCACACGAGGGCTGCCTGCGGCGTCCTTCCAGACGCCGCCGCCGCTCCCGGCAAACGATCAGTCCGATGCCCCCTCATCACCCCCTGCCCTTTCCCCATTCGCGCATGCCAGTCAGCTACTCAGCGGCTTAGGCCAGGCACACCCATCCATCCAATTCCCCCAGTTCGCATGAGATAACCCAAAATTGTGGAAAACTCTCTGCGAACAATATTTTGCTATGTTTGCCATCCTACCATCTTCCTGGGTGCCTATGGCCGCGCTGAACTTCTCTGGCTCCGCATCCATTTGGTTGCAATCTATTCAGAAGCGACTTGCGGATTTCGATTGGGAATCGTTTACCGCTCTTTTGTGTACGCGTTTTGGGCGTGATCGCCATCAAACATTGATTCGTCAGTTTTACACCGTGCGCCAAACATCCACGGTCGCAGGTTACATTGAGCAATTTGAGTCATCATTAATCATCTCAGCTCTTATTCTGACACAATTCACCCATTTTATTTTCTCACTCGTTTTGTCGAGGGGCTACGGAAGGATATCCGTGCGGTGGTCTTGGTGGAGCGACCACCAGACTTGGAGCATGCGCGCTCGCGCTCTTACAAGAAGAGGTGGCGGACGGAGCGTTTGGCTCGCTGTCGCGACCACCTAAGGTGCACTACAGGCCGGGCATAGCGCTGCCACTACCTCCACCTCCACCGCGCCCAGTTCCTCCAAGTGGCATCGTGGATCGTCGCGGCACTGAGGCGGCGCGTGCGGACACGTCCAAAGGTGAATACGCTTCGCGACTACCGCCGAGCTCGGGGTCTCTGCTTCAAGTGCGGAGAGCGCTAGGGACAGGACCACGTCTGCCCCACCACGGTCCAACTCCACGTGGTGGAGGGAATGCTCGAGCTCTTCGGTGTGGACGTCGAGCAAAACGAGAGCACGGTCACTACCTCAACTTGTGACACCGCTATGGCCATTTCTTGTTCGGCGCTGGACGGCAGCGTCTCACCCAAGACCTTCCAGCTCCTCGCCACTATCTCCAGCACAGCGAGTTCATCATCCACACCGACCAATGGCGACCCTATCTCCAGCACAGCGAGTTCGTCATCCACACCGACCAAAAAAGTCTGATACACCTGGAGGAACAACGCCTTTCCACTCCCTGGCAACAGCGCGCTTTCACCAAGCTCCTGGGTCTACGCTATACCATACGGTACAAGGGTATTCAAAACACCGCGGCAGACGCCCTGTCACGTGCGGGTTCCTCAGAGATGCTCTCTGTTGTCACTTCCTATCAACCAACTTGGCTTGAAGATGTAGTAGCAAGTTATAACTGTAACCCTCAGGCACAGAAACTGCTGGAGCAACTGGCTGTGAAGGAAGGCCCCAAAGGCCGTTTCACTTTGCAGAATGGGATTCTCCGATTCCGTGGATGTATTTGGCTGGGAGGCTCGACCGCACTACAGCAGAAGATCATGTCAGCATTTCATGACAGCCCCCTTGGCGGGCACTCTGGATTTCCTGCAACTTTTCGATGCATCCGTCGTCTTTTCGCGTGGCCCAAAATGAACACATGTTCTGCATTATGTGCGTTGTTGCCCAGTCTGCCAGCAAGCCAAGCCGGACATAGCAGCATCCCCAAGTTTGCTCCAACCCCTACCGATCCTGCAACAACCCTGGGAGATGATCACTATGGATTTCATCGACAGGCTTCCGCAGTCCGGTAAATTCAACTGCCTTTGGGTCATTGTAGACAGGCGCACCAAGTTCACCCACTTCCTTCCCCTGGCGCATCCCTATACTGCACCCAAAGTTGTGCTCCTCTACATGAACAGTGTCTACAGGATCCATGGATTCTCAGCTTCTATTGTGTCGGATCGCGATCCCGTCTTCACCAGTCACTTCTGGTAGGAGTTTTTCAAGTATGCTGGCACGAAATTGAGGCTGAGCATGGCCAACCATCCGCAAACGGACGGGCAAACAGAGCGAGTCAATCAGTGTGTCGAAACTTATCTTCGTTGTTTCGTGCATGCTTGCCCAACCAGATGGAGCCACTGGATACACTAGCAAAGTTTTGGTACAACACTTCATATCATTCCAGCATCGAGATGTCGCCGTTCAAAGCAATGTTCGGGCATGAACCAAGGCATTGGGGGATCACTTCTACAGGTGAGTGCACCGTGCCGGCGCTGCATTCTTGGCTGGACGAGCGCGCCGTCATTCAGGACCTGCTACAACAACACGTGAACAGAGCGCAGCAGCACATGAAGGCCCAGGCGAACAAACAACGATCTCCATGCACTTTCTCTGTGGGCGACTCGATCTACCTCAAACTTCAACCCTACATTCAAACTTCAGTCGCCCACCACCAACCACAAACTGGCATTCAAGTACTACGGACCGTACCAAATCATTGCCAAGATCAACGATTCGGCCTACAAATTGGAGTTGCCGCCTCAGGCTCAAGTGCACCCTGTCTTCCATGTGTCCCAACTACGCCACTGCCTGCGCCCGGGTACGCTGTCTCAAACTGAACTCCCGCGTCGTACTGATGCTCCTGTGGTTCCTGTCGCAGTCCTCCAGCGGCGCTGGCGCAAGAAAAATGGTGCCATGATCGAGCAGGTTCGTGTGCGCTGGTCCGACACGTCGGCCCTGGAAGACACCTGGGAGGACCGAGTGGCGCTACAAGCCCGTTTTCCAGCAGCAAAGGCTTGGGGGCAAGCCTTGTCGCAAGGAGGAGGGGATGTCAGCGCCCCTACTGCTGCCAGTCACCGACAAGGGGGACCCAGCCGGCAGTGACTCCATCACTGCCTCCCGACCCACCAGGATCCGGCGGCCCAACCCAACCAACACTGGGCCACAGTGGACTCGATGAGCCCACGCGACCACCCGGCTACTTAAGGCGTCTCCCACGAAGACTAGGTCATCCAGTGGATCAGAACGGCGGCGGCATTGTTCCTCTCCAGTCCCCGATCCCCTTCTTCCATTCTTGTACCCGAGCTTGTAATCGCTACCTAAGACACGAATTCGTGAGTTAGTGCAATAGATCGAGCTACACCAGTGAGATCCTAACATCTTCACCGCCGAATATTTCGTTCAGGCGGGATTTGATTGGCCCCCGACTTGTGTCATGGCATAATCTTTTATCCTGACTGGATTCGATTAACCTGACACAAGGCCGGGATGTGTTTCACTGGATCCTTACAATATTAGGGTCTTTCACAGTAGACTATGTACTGTGCACTCACGCACACTGAGGTACCAGCGTGTAATAATAAGAAAATTTGGAAGTCTAAGATTCCACTAAAAGTGAAAATCTTCATGTGGTATTCTTCGTAGGGGAGTTGTGCTAACCAAAGACAACCTCGCACGGCGCAACTGGCCAGGAAGTAAGAAGTGTTCTTTTTGTACTCATGACGAGACAATCAAACACCTATTTTTCCAATGCAAGTTTGCCCGTTCTACGTGGTCAGTCATCCAAATAGCGTCAAATTTGTATCCGCCCACAAGTGTTGCCAATATTTTTGGTCATTGGTTGGACGGTATTACAAATAGGTTCAAAACGCTAATCAAGGTGGGAGTGTATGCCTTAATTTGGTCCCTTTGGCTATGTAGACATGATTTGGTTTTTAATGACAAAAATGCTTCTCCTCTGCAGGTTATTTTCCGGTGTACGCAGTCGCTACGTACGTGGTCCATGCTACAACGGCCAAAGTACTAACCGCTGTTCATGGCGGTGTGTACGCGATTGGAGCATGTGGCTACGGAGGTTTTTTCCCAACATGGGTGGCAGCATAACCTACAGATCGATCCGCCACCCCCTTCGACATAGGCATAGTGTCGGTCTATAGGACTCTACTTGTTGCCGATTTGCCGGTTTTTATTTTATGAATTTTTGTCAGACTTCTGGATTTGGCTGTGTGCATCCTAGTTATGCAGAGGCCGGGTGTTACTCATAATGCTTTGTATCCACTTGATGCTACATTTTGAGATAATAAAGTCCCCCTTTATCGAAAAAGAAACACAGAAATACAACACCTTAAATAAGTAAAATGCAAAGGCATGTCCTGTAATGTCAACACTGTTCCAAAGTAGATATGGACTACTGACCTCATAGTAGAACAAAGTGTAACAGCATATGGAAATAGTAATAATAGATCATTGGGACAAAGAGCTAAAACCAAGTTACCTTTCCACAAACAGGGCATGCCTCACTTCTTTCCATCCACTCATAGATACAGCCAAGGTGGAAGTGATGTGAGCACTGCATTACTATCCTAGGATTCTCCGAAGTATAATCTGCAAATTAGATAGGTAATGGTCTATCAGGTTATCTGATTTGGGAGTTTATTTCAATTAACCAGCATAAACATAAATTTACGACACATTTGAATAATTTATTTAACATCCACGGTGTTCTAAAGCAATGGAATATGTATAGAATGATTGGGTTACCCAAGAAATTAAATTAGTGCCACAAAAGTTCAGAAAGATGAATCAGATTCGGTCATGCAATATAACATAACTAATGCTTATTGTTTCTAGACTGCTCTACTTCAAGTCTTGCTAACTGTATGAAACTAATGCGCTGTACAAAACTCACTTGACATCTTCCTGGTAGACTAATATACTGAAAGTTAGTGAGCATTACCTTCAAGACATGTTGGACAGACATCTTCATCTTCAGTAGATGGAGAAAAGTAGGTGAAATAATTTCCAGATTCCTTTCGGGACAACTTATCTCCGTAAGCAGAGCTGCTTCTTTTCATTTTTGTGTCATAGTTTGTTTTACTTGGCTTGTCGACTGAACTCATCGTTTCTATTTCCTCATCATGATTTGGTCTGAGTGGTTCTGATTCCTCTGGTGAATGGCTTGAAGGATCCTGCCTTGATGCAAACCAGTCACGCAGAGGAGGGGAGAATCTAGGATCATCATATGGCAGTGGTCTTGGAGGTGAACGATATGTATCGAATGAACTTTCAGATGAATCAAGCGGGGTGGCTTCTATAGCTTGAGAAACAGAGTGGACCGTTCCAACTCGGAATAGAACAGTGTACTGAAAAAAGGAGATACAAATGTAATGGTTTTGTGCCTGTATAATCTCAATTCATGTTAAAGTAATTAACTTATTACAAGGGACAGAAAATTCAGCAGGTGAGTGGAACAAGAAACAATTTGCAATGGTTGTGTCATGTTTTTGGTTTCTTTCAGCTATCATTCACACCAGGTGTTCACCGCAAAAGGCTAGTTACTAGAGAACTAAAGGTTGTGTATAAACAAGGCGACAGTAGTTAACTAGATACTTGTTGATTTGTTCTTTCTTGTGCTCGTACAATGAGATAAATCTTGCCCGAGACTCCATGTAATCCGACAGAAGAGCACATTGTTACCATCGAAATCAGTATAATGATATCCAATACAGATGCTTAATTACTTTTGCACATCGGGTTGTGCTTAACAAAAAACAGAAGGATGTGTACTTGGACGTTAAAAGATTGTGATCTTCTAGGACCAAAATTAGAAGTCAGCCATACGAACTAATCTTTATCACACCAACCCTATGGCAATCAAGCAACGGGGACGAGACTTACAGCGTTGATCAGCTGCTGGGTAAAACACCTGAGGCACATGCAGTTCCTAAACGCACCAGAAGTCTGGTTGCCATGGCGGTCGGAGTAATCGGCTTGCAAACACGAGCAGAAAGCTCCCATGACTCCCCAAGAAAAGCCCTGAAAAGAACTCCACGAACCAAGACCCTGCAGCCGACGGGCCACCTACAGGGTACCAACTCTTCAAAAGTAGCAGCAAATCGGCCCCCGACGCCAGCCTCTTGGCTACTCTGGGGGCAGGGCTCCTGGAAACGATACCTGCCAATGGAGGCAAATCAGGCCGTGCGAGAGAGGATCGATCGTATCAGTGGAGAAATGTCGTCCAATCCGATGACTGAGCTCAACTCCCGAATAATTTTTGGTGGAAACAGACGGGTAGTAGGAGTAGCATTAGCTCGGGATACCTTGGGTAGGTTATTGGAGAAGAAATATCCGGCGGAATTCTCGATTGCCCACGGAGAGCCAATAATCGAAGCGGACTAGGGCTTGATTACAGCGAGGGACAGAATCGCATCAGGCCGGCGCTTCAAGGGCATGAGGAACGGGTAGAGGAGGGGGGCGTCGGAGGAGGCGGCGAAGACCGACGGCCTTGGCTTGGCTTGGCTTGGAGGCGTGAGGAGGATGAGGAGGCGGGGGTTTCGGCGACGCGGGGCAAAGGGGATTGAGGGAGGCGAGAGACTTTTGTGGGACGGAATCGAACAGTGCACAAGGAGAGGGACGGAGGTGCCCAAGTGAGGTGCTGACGGGTGCCCAGGAAAGTTACAGCTGGTCAAAAGTATCATCGTCTCATGAGACGTTTGCTCAAAAATGCGTTAGGTAGTTAAGAAATGCCATCATATTATTAGATGTTTGCTCAAAATTCCATTAGACATCGACACTGGCTGGTCAGACCCGTTAACCATGTTATATGATTAAAATATTTTTAGACCATATGTCAGCTCTATCTGTTTCACAATGATAAATGTGAGCCTCACTTGTCAGGAGTAAGCAAGTAAATAATTTTAGAGAAAAATAAGATGCTGTTGGGAATCGAGTGGGACCTAAGCTTTATCATAGTGAGATAGAGGGAGAGCCTCATTTGTCAGCAGTAAGCAATCAAATAATTTTAGAGAAAAATAAGATGTTGTTGGGAATCGAGTGGGACCTAAGCTTTATCATAGTGAGATAGAGGGAGAGCTGACATGTTGGTCCATGGGTATTTTGATTATTATAATATATAGTAAATGGGTTTTGAGCTAACAGTAATGATGTCTAGTGGCATTTTTTAGCATTGTGTATAAAGGAGCGACGACATTTGTGAGCAGTTGAAATTTTTAGTGACAAAATTATCAATCTTTTTTTGTTTTTGCCATATGAACATAGCACATAATTTTTGAATTTGCCATGTTTTGAGCATTGTGATGAACTAGCGTGTCACCATGATGTGTTCCTCGAGTATCATGGCAAATACTCCAGTTTGTAAGCATGTGGCAAGTTTATATACATTTTTCTACCATGGCAATTTGACACACAATTTGCCTAAACGTGTTTTTTCACATTATGGCAAGTAATGTGTGTGCATCATGGCAATTTTAGACACATTTGCTGTATCCAGGATTGGTTGTGAGGGTCTTTCCCCTCCCCTCCTTCCGCGACGTTCCCGCGAGCGTCCGGAAGGCTAAACCTAGCGTCGCCGCCCACCCTCCCCTCCTCCTCGCCGCCGCCAGGGGGCGCGAGCGGGCGAAGCCCGGTCGTCGCCGGCGGCGGCGAGGTCCTCTTGTCTTCTCGCGCGGGGGGAACGGTGCGGGCCGGATCTCTCGGGCCGGGACGAGGTGCTCGTTGCCGGGCACGGCGGCGCAACTGTGCTCCGGCGTGGGCCAGCGACGGTGGCGTGGCGGCGGCGTGACAGGCGGCATGGAGGCGGTGCAGGCCGGTGGGTGGTGTCGGCGGCGGCTGCTCCCCTGCAGCGCCCCGACGTCGACTCTGGCACTGCGGGTCGAGCTCGATCGGGTCGCGGGCGGCCCTCTCTCCGTGGCTCGGGTGGGGGAGGGGGGGCGGCGCGGCAGCAGTGGCGGTGGGCGTCCCCTTTCAGCCGGGCCCTTTGCGGCAGGACGGCGGCGCTCGGCACGGGGAGACCTTCCTGCTGGCTTCCCTTAGGCGCGGCGGCGGCCGATCTGGTCCCCTTCCCCTTCTTCGGCGTCCAGCGGCGACCGGTGCGCCCCGGCTAGTCCGGGCCTGTGGCTTCAGGGGCGAACATGGTTTCGGGGGGAGGTTGGCTGGTGGACGGGGACGCCTCCGTGTGCCCCGTCGCCGATCTTGGCCTTGGGCTGCTCCGTCACCTCCCCCTTCCCCCGGACCGGCATATGGTCGTGGTTCCTCTCGTGGCAAGGTGTCCGCCGGTGGCTTCGGAGTCGGCTGGGGGCGTAGATCTGGCCAAAGGTGTGCTCTTTGGTGGCTGTCGCGGTGGTCTGGTGGCAGGGCGGCGGTCCTGGCGGTGGGAGGTGCGTATGTCGTGGGCGGACTGCGCGTCTCGGTTGCGGGCACACAAGCATGGCTGCTTGGGCGGCATGGCTGCGAGTGGTTGGCGGATCGGGGATGCGACGAAGGGTTTGAAGTATCGGGGTTCATCACCTGTCCAGTTCGTGCACTGGCCGACGGTGGCGGCGTTCGCGGATGTCGTGTTCCTCCTTGTAGGCTCCGTCGTTGTGCTCATTCTCCTTCGTCTCGCTCCGGGTGAAAACTTGATCTGAGGATCGGACGGTGGCGACGTTCCGTGGTCGTACTCTTCTTGGAGGCATCGTCTTGGAGCCCTCGGTCCGGCGTGGTTCGTCACATACCCTCCCGAACGATTGCTCTTGGTGGTCTCCGTCGGCGCTAAGCGGTTCCTTGTTGCACATCTTGTAGGTGTTTGGTTGTCGCTGAGGGTGTGTTTCATTGCCCGGCTTTCTTGTATCTCGCCTTGGGTTTGTATGGTGTGCGTTTGTATCGATGCTTTGGATGTAAATGGTTGTTACTTTATAATATAAAGCGGGGGAAACCCTTTTTCGTATTTTAGACACATTTTTTGTTGCCATGGTGTGTTTTTGCATCACGCCAAGTGGTGTGTGCATCATGGCAATTTTATTCACGTCTTTGCCATGATGTGTTTCTTTAGGATCATGGCATCATACCATCTAGTTTTCTTTGTTTATTTTCTAGGGCTGTATTTTGTTTGAATTGGACCATGGAAAAAAATTGTATTCATCTTGACATTTTTTATTCTAGATTCCATGGCAAATTCACTCCATCATGTCATTTTCATTTGTAGATACTATTGGCAATTATCGGACATGCGGCAAATTTATCTTATGTAGCTTGGCAAATCCCTAATTTTGCCTTGTTTCTGAGAAAACAAAATTCCTACAGAATTTTTCATGCGCCCATGGCAACTTCCTAATTTTTCATTAATAGCACGAAAATTTTATTTTTAATGTCATGGCAATTTTATTAATTGGATCATAGTAAATACATTAGAGTTACCATGGCAAATTAAGTAAACTTACATTGGCAAATATACATGTATATAGCATGACAATTTTATTAATTGGATCATGGCATTTTATTAATTTGATTATGGCAAATATATGTACGTATGTAGCATGACATAAACTAGTTCATGGAATTTCTTTGGATCAAATAGAATATTTTTCATGTGCCCATGGCAACTTCCTAAATTTATCTTACTCATTAATAACATGACATTTTCATTTTTAATGTCATGAAGTTTAATTAATTGGATTATGGAAAATATATTAGAGTTACCATGGCAAATATAGTAGACCTACCTTGGCAAATATACATGTATGTAACATGGCAATTTCATTAATTCAATCGTGACATAAAACTTTCTAATTCATGGCAATTCTTTGGAACAAATAAAAACTTATCAATTATTTCATGGCAATTTTATTTTTTAGGAGCATGGTATTTTATTTTTTAAAAGATGCAAATTTTATTTTGTAGTGGATGGCAATTTTATTTTTAATAACATGGCAATTTTATTTTTAGTGGCATGGCATTTTTGTTTATTTTTTTATCATGGAAATTTCATGTGTGTGATTTCTTTTGTTTCTTGACAATGAAAATATAAAAACATGGCAATTTTCAGGGAAACCAATTTTTTTGTTAGTTTGACATGTTAAACACCCTATTTTTTATGTTTTTCACCAATATCTAGATAAACGGTATAATACAAATTTTAAGCAAACATTGCTAGCTAATGGCAAATTTATTTTCACCATGGCAATTTATTTTTCTTGGACCATGACAAATTTATTTCCAGAAACATTACAAATTTATTTCGGAGGCTTCGCAATTTAGTTTGGCTTTTAGTTCTCGGATGTTTTTTGATTCATAATAAAAAGAATTATGTGCCCTGTGTTCGTATGAAATCATGTGCACATTGTAGTTTTCTGTAGCGGGCCATGGAAATTCTTACGTTAGTTTATTCTTTTTTTAGATTCACTATGGTTTTCTCAAATTGGGCCTTTTGGCCCACTATTATACTCGTACATGCTGGGTATGGAGGAAATATGCCCTAGAGGCCATAATAAAGTTGTTATTTTATATTTCCTTATTCATGATAAATGTTTATTATTCATGCTAGAATTGTATTGATCGGAAACCTTAATACATGTGTGAATACATAGACAAACATTGTGTCCCTAGTGAGCCTCTACTTGACTAGCTCATTATCAAAGATGGTTGAGGTTTCCTAACCATGGACATGAATTGTCATTTGATAACGGGATCATAATTAGGAGAATGATGTGATAGACATGACCCATCCGTTAGCTTAGCATATTGATCGTTCAGTTTTATTGCTATTACTTTCTTCATGTCAAATACATATTCCTTCGCCTATGAGATTATGCAACTCACGGATACCGGAGGAGTGCCTTATGTGCTATCAAACGTCACAACGTAACTGGGTAATTATAAAGATGCTCTACAGGTATCTCCGAAGGTGTTTGTTGGGTTGGCATAGATCGAGATTGGGATTTGTCACTCCGAGTATCGGAGAGGTATCTCTGGGCCCTCTCGGTAATGCACATCATAAGAAGCCTTGCAATCAAAGTGACTAATGAGTTAGTTACAAGATGATGTATTACAGAACAAGTAAAGAGACTTGCCGGTAACAAGATTGAACTAGGTATGAAGATACCGACGATCGAATCTCGGGCAAGTAATATATCGATGACAAAGGGAATAATGTATGTTGTCATTACGGTTCGACTGATAAAGATCTTCATAGAATATGTAGGAGCCAATATGAGCATCCAGGTTCCGCTATTGGTTATTCACCGGAGAGGTGTCTCAGTCATGTCTACATAGTTCTCGAACCCGTAGGGTCCGCACGCTTTAATGTTTGATGATGATTTAGTATTATATGACTTATGTGATTTGGTGACAGAATGTGGTTCGGAGTCCCGGATGAGATCACAGACATGACGAGGAGTTTTGAACTGGTCGGGAGGTAAAGATTGATATATAGGATGATAGTATTCGGACACCGGAAGTGTTTCGGATTGTATCGGGTATTTATCAGAGTACCGGGGGGTGGGTTACCGGAACCCCAGGGGGAAGATATGGGCCATATGGGCTATAAGAGGGGAGCACACCGACACACAAGGGGTGCCCCCCCTTATGTAGGAACAAGGGGGGGGGGGGGTCGGCCCCCTTTCCTTTCTCCCTTCACCCTTCCCTTTTCTCTCCGGCAAAAAAGGAAGGGGGAGGCCGAATTGGGGGAGGACCCCAAGCAAGATTCCTCCTACTTGGGGCGGCCCATGGCTGCTCCCCTCCCCCTCCCACCTATATATACGTGGGGAGGGGGCGCCTAGAACACACACCAACAATTGTTAGTCGTGTGCGGCGCCACTCTTCACAGTTTACACCCCCGGTCATAGTTTTGCGATGCCTAGGCGAAGCCCTGCGAGAATCACTTCACCGTTGTCGTCACGACGCCGTCATGCTGACGGAAATCATCTACTTCCCCGACACCTTGCTAGATCAAGAAGGTGAGGGACGTCATCGAGCTGAACGTGGGCAGAACTCGGAGGTGCCGTACGTTCGGTGGTTGATTGGTCAGAGCTAGAAGAAGTTCGACTACATCAACCGCGTTGTCAAATGCTTCCGCTTTCGGTCTACGAGGGTACATGGACACACTCTCCCCCTCTCGTTGCTATGCATCTACTAGATAGATCTTGCGTGAGCATAGGAATTTTTTTGAAATTGCATGCTACGTTTCCCAACAGTGGCATCCGAGCCATGTCTATACGTAGATGATATGCATGAGTAGAACACAATCAGCTGTGGGTGGTGATCGTCATACTGCTTACCACCAATGTCTTATTTTGATTTGGTGGTATTGTTGGATGAAGCGGCCCAGACCAACCTTACATGACCATGTTCATGAGACCGGTTCCACCGACAGACATGCAACTAGTTTTGCATAAAGGTGGCTGGCAGGTGTCTGTTTCTCCTACTTTAGTTGAATCGAATTTGACTGCGGCCGGTCCTTTTTGAAGGTTAAAACAGCAAACTTGATAAATCACTGTTGTGGTTTTGATGCATAGGTAAGAACGGTTTTTGCTAGAAGCCCGTAGCAGCCACGTAAAACTTGCAACAACAAAGTAGAGGATGTCTAACTTGTTTTTGCAGAGTATGTTATGATGTGATATGGTCAAGACATGATGTGATATATGTTATTGTATGAGATGATCATGTTTTGTAAGATATCTGGCAACCGGAGGAGCCTTATGGTTGTCTCTTTATTGTATGAAATGCAAACGCCATGTAATTGCTTTACTTTATCACTATGCGTTAGCGATAGTTGTAGAAGCAATAGTTGGCGAGACGACCACGACGCTACGATGGAGATCAAGGTGTCGAGCCGGTGACGATGGAGATCATGACGATGCTTTGGAGATGGAGATCAAAAGCACAAGATGATGATGGCCATATCATGTCACATATTTTGATTTCATGTAATGTTTATCTTTTATGCATCTTATTTTGCTTAGTACGGAGGTAGCATTATAAGATGATCCCTTAAAAACTAAAATTTCAAGGTATAAGTGTTCTCCCCGAGTATGCACCGTTGCGACAGTTCATCATGTTGAGAGACCACGTGATGATCGGGTGTGATAGACTCTATGTTGGTGTCAAAACTAGCAGATCTCGGGTAGGGGGTCCCGAACTGTGCGTCTAAGGTGGATGGTAACAGGAGGCAGGGGACACGATGTTTACCCAGGTTCGGGCCCTCTTGATGGAGGTAATACCCTACGTCCTGCTTGATTGTTCTTGATGATATGAGTATTACAAGAGTTGATCTACCACGAGATCAAAGAGGCTAAACCCTAGAAGCTAGCCTATGGTATGATTGTATGTTGTCCTACGGACTAAAACCCTCTAGTTTATATAGACACCGGAGGGGGCTAGGGTTACAAAGGTGGATATATATATATATATATATCCGTATTGCCTAGCTTGCCTTCCACGCCAAGTAGAGTCCCATCCAGACACGGGACGAAGTCTTCAATCTTGTACCTTCATAGTCCAACAGTCCGGCCAAAGGATATAGTCCGGCTGTCCGGAGACCCCCTAATCCAGGACTCCCTCAGTAGCCCCTGAACCAGGCTTCAATGATGATGAGTCTGGTGCGCAATGTTGTCTTCGGCATTGCAAGGCAGGTTCCTCCTCCGAATACACCATGGAAGAGTTTGAATACAAGGACAGTGTCCAACCCTGCAAAATAAGTTCCACATACCACTGTAGAGAGAATAATATTTCCACAAATCTAATCTGCTTACACGTTTTGACAGCATGACATCACGCCATGACCTGGTCATTATTCAAACCGTTTCCCTCAACCAGCTCCGCACATAACGCGAGGCGGTTTTCTTGACACGTCTTGTCAAAGCAGAGATCGTGTCCCCCTTATCACGGGATTCTCATCAATACAAACGTGGGTAACCCAACCGTGCCTATTGGTATGACTCCTAGATCTTAGGTAAGTCCCAAACGGCCACGAGGAGGATGCCTGATATTCACCCTCTTTATAAAGGGGACGAGGCTTTTTCTTTTTTCCCTCCCATGCTCAATCGAATCCCTCCCCCGCCTCGAGTTCTAGCACCCAAATCTCAGGTCAGGTGCTTCAGACCTTCAACTATGTCCGGATCCAACCTTTAAGGTCGGTGGATGCCTTCCTCCGTCACAGAGGAGGACATCAAGAAGTTGAGGGAGGCCAGATATCTGACCGCCAAAATTCCGCATAGGCTGCCCACCCGAGGGCAGGTCGTCCCTACTCCGAACCCAACGAGAGCGTTGTGTTCGTCTCCCACTTCCTCCGAGGGCTAGGCCTCGCTTTGGATCCCTCTGTTAGGGGTCTTATGTTCTATTACTGGTTGGATTTTCACGATCTGGCCCCGAATTCCCTTCTTCACATCTCATCATTTATTGTTGTATGTGAGGCCTTCCTATGCATTACCCCTCACTTCGTCTTGTGGCTCAAGACCTTCGATATGAAGTCGAAGATGATTGAGGGGCAGCACGCAGCGTGCGGAGGTGCTTTAATAAGCAAGATCGCTGATGCTCCATGGCCAGAGGGTTCCTTCTCGGAGGTGTCCGGATTGTGGCAGCGGGAGTGGTTTTACATCACAGCTCCCTGAAGTGCCAAGTGGGTAGCTGCCCCCGCCTTCCGCTCGGGCCCCCCACCACAACTGATGTCATGGATCAGCAGGGGGCTGAGCTGGGGTCCAGCCAAGGACGTGCCAATACTGCAGAGCCGTATCCAAGATCTCTTCAAGGGAGACTTCAGTCTGGTTATGGTAATGCAAGTTATGCTGGTTCGTCGAGTCCAACCTTGCAAACGCCGGCCCCTCCGCATGTGGGAATTCAACCCGGAAGGACTGCGAGTTATTCAGCATTTCCTCGGCATGACGCACGAAGAGATGTACAAATCGTTCTTCGGACCCCAGATAGAGTGTCCGGACACCACCGAGGACGTGGGCCTGAGCTGCAACCGCCCTGCTGCCCAAGTAAGTAATCCCATGCCGAACCTGCTGTCCTTTCACTTATCATGGCATCATTCTAAAGAGCCGCTCTTTGACCAGGACTGGATAACAAAGGCGATGATGATCAGGTGTTCGGCCCCCCTTCCTCAGGGCTTGGACAATCCGGTATTGGACAAGATGCTCGAGCCGGCACCTTATCCAGTGTCTTCAAAGGAAGATGATGGGGGGAATAAAGAGGGCGAAAGCGGGCCTCACTCGCTACTTATTCCAGCCGGGGGAATGAGCACCTCCGCGAGGGAGGACAATCAAAGGGAAGAATCTGACATTCTCCCTCCCCGGGGAAGGAAGAGGACTACCTCTGAAGATCCGGAAACTAAGGTTTCAAAACGGGAGAAGAAATCTTCATTAGAGGGTCCTGCCTCAGAGGGTATTCTTGCCGCACAATGTCCGCGCAGGGATCAGCCCTCTACCGAGCTATAAGTAATCGAAAAGTACTTAATAGTGAAAACATCCTACCTTACTTCCGAAGACAATAACCGATGCTTATAAATTGTAGTCCGGATCGTAGCCCTTCTCGACAGAGTTCATCTCTGGGGGATCTTCTTCCGGAGATGATGGAGAGCGAATCGCCTCCCCCAGACACCCCATCTCAAGAAGCGGGCGACCTTGAAGTTTCGTCGCGAAGGGTATCTCCGAATCCACTAGGGCCAGAGGATAACCCTTTGGCTGCCCGGAATCCCCAGTATCCGGCTCCTAAGGAGAGCGACAACAAGGGTCCGTACAGTGTGTGGTCGAATGTGCTGAAGGATCTTCTGGGGCAAGCGGCTGTCTCGGAAGCGCATCGTACGCTAATGGGTACGGTAATTGAATGGATTTCATCCGCTGAAAGCGGTTTGCATGAAGCCTTCATGAGTATGCTGAAAGGCTTCGAGGTACGTGAAATAATGTATGTTTTTAATAGTACCGCATACGTTAGATATGCCCTATGCAGATAGTAGCCCCTGAGACTCTGGTTGTCATCGAAAACGGCGGCAAACAGAGGATCATAGTCCCAGGTAATAACCAGACCGCCTTTATGTGTAGGTGGCTGAAGCTCCGGTGGCTAGCCGGACTGATGGTTTTGCCGAGCTAAAGCGGCAACTTGATGCAGCAGACGCCGACATCGTGCTTGTCAACAAGCGGCTTGACGAGGCACAGGGTGAGTGATTTTTCTGGTGATCGTCACATAATAAGAGTAGCATGATGTCAGTATCTTTAATGTGTTGTGACTGCAGATGGAGCTGTCACCGTGGAGACCCTTTGGGCGGAGCTTGCCCGAGCGAAGGAGCAAGCAAGGAGTAGCAACGCGGCCGCTTTAAAGGCGGCCGAAGAATTAAGGGCCGAACAGGCCGTGCATTGCGAGAGCAAGGAAAAAATAGCCAAGATGGCTGTAGAGTTAAAATATGTCGCTGACCGTTACCAGCTTCTTGAAGAAGAGAACCGGGCGAAGGCGACGGACCTGGAGAAGGCCCGGGTGGTTGCCAAGGAAGCCCGCTCCAAAATTAGAGCGACAAAGGAGGAGCTGAATCAAGCTGCAGATATCGTGTCTGGGAAGCCCTTCTTGTTGCAGACTAAGTTTGGAGATCCGAAGTATGCTCCTCTGGACCGGCTATGGAGTTCTGCGGACACGTACATGGATTTGGCTGCAAGTGCTGCTGATGCGGCCGAGTACTTCAAGGATCAGAAAGGTCCCGAAGTGGAAAAGCTGTTCTGGTCACAGTTCCACGCTCCAGTCCATCCGCTGCTGTTGAATGAGCGATTGGATGAGTGGGCTGAGCTCCATAGGTTGTCCGGACTTGCCATGAGGTCCGTTGTGGATCACCTGTGGCCGGGAGGGCCAAGGCTGAATAGCTACTTTAGCTTAGTGCAACAATTCCTTGGTGTTGTGCCACACATCGATGCTGTAAAGAGATCGGCGTGCATAGAGGGTGCGCGGATGGCCTTTTCCCATGTCAAGACATACTGGGCGGAGATGGAGGCCACCACTATTGCGACACAGGGTTCGGCCGTAGGCCGAGTGGCTGCCGAGCACTACTTTGAAGAAGTTCTTGAAGGCGCTTGTTCGATAGAGGCTCAATGCTCGAAGAATGTTATGTTCAAGTGACATGTATTCCCATTGTAAAAACAATGTTTTATTGAATTATCAAGGTTGTATTTATACTTTTGCCCGAAAGTACTATGGTGCCTCCTGTGCGGCCGTTTATGTATCTATGTGTATAACCTGAAAGTTTGCAGTCGTCGGCTTCCGCCCCCACGCATATAATGCGGGGGTGTTCGCAAAAGATGCATATCCACACTTGATCCAATGTCTTGGTCCGTTAAGGAGGTGATAGCGTAGCGAACGAGGCAATCGGACTATATTGCTTTAACACTTTCACTTAGCCATAGGAGTTTGATAGTGGGGCTACTATATAGCCCCTGGTACTTCTGTGCTCGTCCGAATACGGGGCGCATACGTACATGACCGGGAAACGACCCTTCGTTAATGTGGAGGAATCCCGAAGATTCTGATGAGTCATCGAGTGGTTGACCAGTCTCCCACTATATCATGACAGTCAGTTTTCGGCTTTCTCTACTGAGGTGCTCATCCGGATGAACCAGGGCACAATCGCAGTAGTTCTCCCAGTGCTACCTTAGCCGATATAACGGAATGTAAGGTACCAAAATGTGGGAGCCGGGCAAACCCAACATTTGACCAAAGACATGATTCGGAGCTGATGCATATAGGGCCAAACTCGCGACGCCGAACACTCCCTAAGGTGTTCGGTCTTTATAACATATACCGGGCTAAACAGTGCCCTTAATAAGAAACCCCATGTGTCCAGGTACGTCCAAAATCCTGGCGTGGCCACATGCCAATAACGCCGGCATCCTTCTCGGTTGTGTGGAGTATCCGGAGGATGTGAGCAACAAGAGACAGTAAAAAGGTTTACGCAGGTTCTTAATCTAAAAAGAAACTTTGGGCGGGTCCCTGCTGCACGTCTGCGCCTGCGTCTCCGTTGTGCCGTGTCCTGGACGAGTGTAGCACGATTGTCATCTGCAAAAGGAAAGAGCTTAGGTGAAAGTTGCCGTGCCAAAAAAGAAGAGCTGGTTATTATCAATGAACTATGAAAATTCAAGAGAAACCAAGTTGAGCCGGGTTGGCCCTAATTACACGCGGGAAGCCCCTGGTATCGTTTTATGAGGGTTCGAAAACCAATCTCATGAAATTATGATGGAACGCCGGATTTGACTAACCGTGTACGTGGTCTTGACGACCTTCCATTTTTCCTGGTTGGTGAGGCCGTCTAGTTCGCGGCTGTTAGAGCCGCCGCGTCCTCTTCCATACGTAAAAAACGTTCGGTATTTCCGCTAACTGTGATGATGCCACATGGACCGGGCATCTTGAGCTTGAGAAAAGCATAATGCGGTATTGTGTTAAAACGAGCGAAAGCCGCCCTTCCTAGTAGTGCTTGATAATCACTTCGGAATGGAGCGATGTGATAAGTTAACGTTTCACTTCGGAAGTTATCGGGAGAACCGAATACTGTTGGGGAACGTAGCAGAATTTTAAAATTTTCTACGCATCACCAAGATCAATCTATGGAGTCATCTAGCAACGAGGGAGAGAGGAGTGCATCTACATAACCTTGTAGATCGCGCGTGGAAGCGTTCAAGAGAACGGGGTTGATGGAGTCGTACTCGTCGTGATCCAAATCACCGATGACCAAGTGCCGAACGGACAGCACCTCCGTGTTCAACACACGTACGGTTGGGAAGACGTCTCCTCCTTCTTGATCCAGCAAGGGGGAAGGAGAGGTTGATGAAGATCCAGCAGCACGACGACGTGGTGGTGGATGCAGCAGGATCCCGGCAGGGCTTCGCCAAGCGCGAGCGGGGAGGAGAGGTGTTACGGAGGGAGAGGGAGGCGCCAAGAGCAAGGGGTGCGGCTGCCCTCCCTCCCCCCTCTTTATATAGGGGCCTTGGGGGGGGGCGCCGGCCCTAGGAGATGGATCTCCAAGGGGGGCGGCGGCCAAGGGGTGGCTTCCCCCCCAAGCCAAGTGGGGGGGGGCGCCCCCACCCCTAGGGTTTCCCAACCCTAGGCGCAGGGGAGGCCCAAGGGGGGGGGCGCACCAGCCCACTAGGGGCTGGTTCCCCTCCCAATTCAGCCCATGGGGCCCTCCGGGATAGGTGGCCCCACCCGGTGGACCCCCGGGACCCTTCCGGTGGTCCCGGTATAATATCGGCGACCCCCGAAACCTTCCCGATGGCCAAAACTGAACTTCCTATATATAAATCGTTACCTCCGGACCATTCCGGAACTCCTTGTGACGTCCGTGATCTCATCCGGGACTCCGAACAACTTTCGGGTTACTGCATACTAATATCTATACAACCCTAGCGTCACCGAACCTTAAGTGTGTAGACCCTACGGGTTCGGGAGACATGCAGACATGACCGAGACGACTCTCCGGTCAATAACCAACAGCGGGATCTGGATACCCATGTTGGCTCCCACATGCTCCTCGATGATCTCATCGGATGAACCACGATGCCGAGGGTTCAATCAATCCGTATACAATTCCCTTTGTCAATCGGTACGTTACTTGCCCGAGACTCGATCGTCGGTATCCCAATACCTCGTTCAATCTCGTTACCGGCAAGTCACTTTACTCGTACCGAATGCATGATCCCGTGATCAACCACTTGGTCACATTGAGCTCATTATGATGATGCATTACCGAGTGGGCCCAGAGATACCTCTCCGTCATACGGAGTGACAAATCCCAGTCTTGATTCGTGCCAACCCAACAGACACTTTCGGAGATACCTGTAATGTACCTTTATAGTCACCCAGTTATGTTGTGATGTTTGGCACACCCAAGGCACTCCTACGGTATCCGGGAGTTGCACAATCTCATGGTCTAAGGAAATGATACTTGACATTCGAAAAAGCTACAGCAAACGAACTACACGATCTTTGAGCTATGCTTAGGATTGGGTCTTGTCCATCACATCATTCTCTTAATGATGTGATCCCGTTATCAATGACATCCAATGTCCATAGTCAGGAAACCATGACTATCTTTTGATCAACGAGCTAGTCAACTAGAGGCTCACTAGGGACGTGTTGTGGTCTATGTATTCACACATGTATTATGATTTCTGGATAACACAATTATAGCATGAATAATAGACAATTATCATGAACAAAGAAATATAATAATAACCATTTTATTATTGCCTCTAGGGCATATTTCCAACAGTCTCCCACTTGCACTAGAGTCAATAGTATAGTTACATTGTGATGAACCGAACACCCATGCAGTTTTGGTGTTGATCATGTTTTGCTCTAGGGAGAGGTTTAGTCAACAGATCTGCCACATTCAGGTCCGTATGTACTTTACAAATCTCTATGTCTCCATTTTGAACACTTTCACGAATGGAGTTGAAGCGACGCTTGATATGCCTGGTCTTCCTGTGAAACCTGGGCTCCTTAGCAAGGGCAATAGCTCCAGTGTTGTCACAGAAGAGAGTCATCGGGCCCGACGCATTGGGTATGACTCCTAGGTCGGTAATGAACTCCTTAACCCAGGCTGCTTCTTGTGCTGCCTCCGAGGCTGCCATGTACTCTGCTTCACATGTAGATCCCACCACAACGCTTTGCTTGCAACTGCACCAGCTTACTGCCCCGCCATTTAAAATATACACGTATCCGGTTTGTGACTTAGAGTCATCCAGATCTGTGTCGAAGCTAGCATCGACGTAACCCTTTACGACGAGCTCTTCGTCACCTCCATAAACGAGAAACATATCCTTAGTCCTTTTCAGGTACTTCAGGATATTCTTGACCGTTGTCCAATGTTCCATGCCGGGATTACTGTGGTACCTTCCTACCAAACTTACGGCAAGGTTTACATCAGGTCTGGTACATAGCATAGCATACATGATAGACCCTATGGCCGAGGCATAGGGGACGACACTCATCTTTTCTCTATCTTCTGCCGTGGTCAGGCATTGAGCCGTGCTCAATCTCGTACCTTGCAATACAGGCAAGAACCCCTTCTTTGACTGATCCACTTTGAACTTCTTTAATATCTTTTCAAGGTACGTACTCTGTGAAAGACCAATGAGGCGTCTCGATCTATCTCTATAGATCTTGATGCCTAATATATAAGCAGCTTCTCCAAGATCCTTCATTGAAAAACACTTGTTCAAGTAGGCCTTTATGCTTTCCAAGAATTCTATATCATTTCCCATCAACAGTATGTCATCCACATACAATATGAGAAATGCTACGGAGCTCCCACTCACTTTCTTGTAAATGCAGGCTTCTCCATAAGTTTGCGTAAACCCAAATGCTTTGATCATCTCATCAAAACGAATGTTCCAACTCCGAGATGCTTGCACCAGCCCATAAATCGAGCGTTGGAGCTTGCACACCTTGTCAGCATTCTTAGGATCGACAAAACCTTCCGGCTGCATCATATACAATTCTTCCTTAAGGAAACCATTAAGGAATGCCGTTTTGACGTCCATTTGCCATATCTCATAATCATAGAATGCGGAAATTGCTAACATGATTCGGACGGACTTCAGCTTCGCTACGGGTGAGAAAATCTCATCGTAGTCAACCCCTTGAACTTGTCGATAACCCTTAGCGACAAGCCAAGCTTTATAGATGGTTACGTTACCATCCGCGTCTGTCTTCTTCTTAAAGATCCATTTATTTTCTATGGCTCGCTGATCAACGGGCAAGTCAGTCAAAGTCCATACTTCGTTTTCATACATGGATCCTATCTCGGATTTCATGGCTTCCAGCCATTTGTCGGAATCCGGGCCCGCCATCGCTTCTTCATAGTTTGAAGGTTCACCGTTGTCTAACAACATGATTTCCAAGACAGGGTTGCCGTACCACTCTGGTGCGGAACGTGTACTTGTGGACCTATGAAGTTCAGTAGCAACTTGATCTGAAGTTTCATGATCATCATCATCAACTTCCTCTCTAGTCGGTGTAGGCACCTCAGGAACATTTTCTTGAGCTGCGCCACTAACCGGTTCAAGAGGTAATACTTCATCAAGTTCTACTTTCCTCCCACTTATTTCTTTCGAGAGAAACTCTTTCTCTAGAAAGGACCCATTCTTGGCAACAAAGAACTTGCCTTCGGATCTGAGGTAGAAGGTATACCCAATAGTTTCTTTAGGGTATCCTATGAAGACGCATTTTTCCGATTTGGGTTCGAGCTTTTCAGGTTGAAGTTTCTTGACATAAGCATCGCATTCCCAAACTTTTAGAAACGACAGCTTAGGTTTCTTCCCAAACCATAATTCATACGGTGTCATCTCAACGGATTTCGACAGAGCCCTATTTAAAGTGAATGCGGCAGTCTCTAAAGCATAGCCCCAAAATGATAGTGGTAGATCAGTAAGAGACATCATAGATCGCACCATATCCAATAGAGTGCGATTACGACGTTCGGACACACCATTACGCTGAGGTGTTCCAGGCGGCGTGAGTTGTGAAACTATTCCACATTTACTTAAGTGTGTGCCAAATTTGTGACTCAAGTATTCTCCCCCACCATCTGATCGCAAGAACTTGATTTTTCTGTCACGTTGATTCTCAACCTCGCTCTGAAATTCCTTGAACTTTTCAAAGGTCTCAGACTTGTGTTTCATTAAGTAGACATACCCATATCTACTCAAGTCATCAGTGAGGGTGAGAACATAACGATAGCCACCGCGAGCCTCAACACTCATTGGACCGCACACATCAGTATGTATGATTTCCAATAAGTTTGTTGCTCGCTCCATTGTTCCTGAGAACGGAGTCTTGGTCATTTTACCCATGAGGCATGGTTTGCACGTGTCAAATGATTCGTAATCAAGAGACTCCAAAAGCCCATCTGCATGGAGCTTCTTCATGCATTTGACACCTATGTGACCAAGGCGGCAGTGCCACAAGTATGTGGGACTATCATTATCAACCTTACATCTTTTGGTATTCACACTATGAATATGTGTAACATTACGCTCGAGATTCATTAAGAATAAACCATTCACCAATGGAGCATGACCATAAAACATATCTCTCATATAAATAGAACAACCATTATTCTCGGATTTAAATGAGTAGCCATCTCGAATTAAACGAGATCCTGATACAATGTTCATGCTCAAAGCTGGCACTAAATAACAATTACTGAGGTTTAAAACTAATCCTATAGGTAAATGTAGAGGCAGCGTGCCGACGGCGATCACATCGACCTTGGAACCATTCCCTACGCGCATCGTCACCTCGTCCTTCGCCAGTCTCCGTTTATTCCGCAGCTCCTGCTTTGAGTTACAAATGTGAGCAATCGCACCGGTATCAAATACACAGGAGCTACTATGAGTACTGGTAAGGTACACATCAATTACATGTATATCACATATACCTTTAGTGTTGCCGGCCTTCTTGTCCGCTAAGTATTTGGGGCAGGTCCGCTTCCAGTGACCACTTCCCTTGCAATAAAAACACTCAGTCTCGGGCTTAGGTCCATTCTTTGGCTTCTTCCCGGCAGCTTGCTTACCGGGCGCGGCAACTCCCTTGCCGTCCTTCTTGAAGTTCTTCTTACCCTTGCCTTTCTTGAACTTAGTGGTTTTATTCACCATCAACACTTGATGTTCCTTTTTGATTTCCACCTCTGCTGATTTCAGCATTGAATATACCTCAGGAATGGTCTTTTCCATCCCCTGCATATTGAAGTTCATCACAAAGCTCTTGTAGCTCGGTGGAAGCGACTGAAGGATTCTGTCAATGACCGCGTCATCCGGGAGATTAACTCCCAGCTGAGTCAAGCGGTTATGCAACCCAGACATTTTGAGTATGTGCTCACTGACAGAACTATTTTCCTCCATCTTACAGCTGAAGAACTTGTCGGAGACTTCATATCTCTCGACCCGGGCATGAGCTCGGAAAACCATTTTCAGCTCTTCGAACATCTCATATGCTCCGTGTCTCTCAAAACGCTTTTGGAGCCCCGATTCTAAGCTGTAAAGCATGCCGCACTGAACGAGGGAGTAATCATCAGCACGTGACTGCCAAGCGTTCATAACGTCTTGGTTCTCTGGGACAGGTGCGTTACCTAGCGGTGCTTCTAGGACATAATCTTTCTTGGCAGCTATGAGGATGATCCTCAGGTTCCGGACCCAGTCCGTATAGTTGCTGCCATCATCTTTCAGCTTGGTTTTCTCTAGGAACGCGTTAAAGTTGAGGACAACGTGGGCCATTTGATCTACAAGACATATTGTAAAGAATTTAGACTAAGTTCATGATAATTAAGTTCATCTAATCAAATTACTCAATGAACTCCCACTCAGATAGACATCCCTCTAGTCATCTAAGTGAAACATGATCCGAGTCAACTAGGCCGTGTCCGATCATCACGTGAGACGGACTAGTCAACATCGGTGAACATCTTCATGTTGATCGTATCTTCTATACGACTTATGCTCGACCTTTCGGTCTTCTGTGTTCCGAGGCCATGTCTGTACATGCTAGGCTCGTCAAGTCAACCTAAGTGTATTGCGTGTGTAAATCTGGCTTACACCCATTGTATTCGAACGTTAGAATCTATCACACTTGATCATCACGTGGTGCTTCGAAACAACGAACCTTTGCAATGGTGCACGGTTAGGGGGAACACTTTCTTGAAATTATTACGAGGGATCATCTTATTTAAGCTACCGTCGTTCTAAGCAAATAAGATGTAAAACATGATAAACATCACATGAAATCAAATAGTGACATGATATGGCCAATATCATTTGCTCCTTTTGATCTCCATCTTCGGGGCTCCATGATCATCGTTGTCACCGGCATGACACCATGATCTCCATCATCGTGTCTTCTTGAAGTTGTCTCATCATCTATTACTTCTACTACTATGGCTAACGCTTTAGCAATAAAGTAAAGTAATTACATGACGTTTATGTTGACATGCAGGTCATAAATAAATAAAGACAACTCCTATGGCTCCTGCCGGTTGTCATACTCATCGACATGCAAGTCGTGATTCCTATTACAAGAACATGATCATCTCATACATCACATATATCATTCATCACATCCTTTGGCCATATCACATCACAAAACACTTGCTGCAAAAACAAGTTAGACGTCCTCTAATTGTTGTTGCAAGTTTTTACGTGGCTGCTATAGGTTTCTAGCAAGAACATTTCTTACCTACGCCAAAACCACAACGTGAATTGCCAATTTCTATTTACCCTTCATAAGGACCCTGTTCATCGAATCCGATCCGACTAAAGTGGGAGAGACAGACACCCGCCAGCCACCTTATGCAACTAGTGCATGTCAGTCGGTGGAACCAGTCTCACGTAAGCGTACGTGTAAGGTCGGTCCAGGCCGCTTCATCCCACAATGCCGCCGAATCAAGATAAGACTAGTAACGGCAAGATAATTGACAATATCGACGCCCACAACTGCTTTGTGTTCTACTCGTGCATAGAAACTACGCATAGACCTAGCTCATGATGCCACTGTTGGGGAACATAGCAGAATTTTAAAATTTTCTATGCATCACCAAGATCAATCTATGGAGTCATCTAGCAACGAGGGAGAGAGGAGTGCATCTACATACCCTTGTATATCGCGCGCGGAAGCGTTCAAGAGAACGGGGTTGATGGAGTCGTACTCGTCGTGATCCAAATCACCGATGACCAAGTGCCGAACGGACAGCACCTCCGCGTTCAACACACGTACGATTGGGAAGATGTCTCCTCCTTCTTGATCCAGCAAGGGGGTAGGAGAGGTTGATGAAGATCCGGCAGCACGACAGCGTGGTGGTGGATGCAGCAGGATCCCGGCAAGGCTTCGCCAAGCGCGAGCGGGGAGGAGAGGTGTTACGGAGGGAGAGGGAGGCGCCAAGAGCAAGGGGTGCGGCTGTCCTCCCTCCCCCTCTTTATATAGGGGCCTTGGGGGGGTGCCGGCCCTAGGAGATGGATCTCCAATGGGGGTGGCGGCCAAGGGGTGGCTTCCCCCCAAGCCAAGTGGGGGCGCCCCCACCCCTAGGGTTTCCCAACCCTAGGTGCAGGGGAGGCCCAAGGGGGGGGCGCACCAGCCCACTAGGGGCTGGTTCCCCTCCCAATTCAGCCCATGGGGCCCTACGGGATAGGTGGCCCCACCCGGTGGACCCCCGAGACCCTTCCGGTGGTCCCGGTATAATACCGGCGACCCCCGAAACCTTCCCGATGGACAAAACTGGACTTCCTATATATAAATCTTTACCTCCGGACCATTCCGGAACTCTTCGTGACGTCTGGGATCTCATCCGGGACTCCGAACAACTTTTGGGTTACTGCATACTAATATCTCTACAACCCTAGCGTCACCGAACCTTAAGTGTGTAGACCCTACGGGTTCGGGAGACATGCAGACATGACCGAGACGACTCTCCGGTCAATAACCAACAGCGGGATCTGGATACCCATGTTGGCTCCCACATGCTCCTCGATGATCTCATTGGATGAACCATGATGTCGAGGATTCAATCAATCCGTATACAATTCCCTTTGTCAATCGGTACGTTACTTGCCCGAGACTCGATCGTCGATATCCCAATACCTCGTTCAATCTCGTTACCGGCAAGTCACTTTACTCGTACCGTAATGAATGATACCGTGATCAACCACTTGGTCACATTGAGCTCATTATGATGATGCATTACCGAGTGGGCCCAGAGATACCTCTCCGTCATACGGAGTGACAAATCCCAGTCTTGATTCGTGCCAACTCAACAGACACTTTCGGAGATACCTGTAATGTACCTTTATAGTCACCCAGTTACGTTGTGACGTTTGGCACACCCAAGGCACTCCTACGGTATCCGGGAGTTGCACAACCTCATGGTCTAAGGAAATGATACTTGACATTCGGAAAAGCTACAGCAAACGAACTACACGATCTTTGAGCTATGCTTAGGATTGGGTCTTGTCCATCACATCATTCTCCTAATGATGTGATCCTGTTATCAATGACATCCAATGTCCATAGTCAGGAAACCATGACTATCTTTTGATCAACGAGCTAGTCAACTAGAGGCTCACTAGGGACGTGTTGTGGTCTATGTATTCACACATGTATTACGATTTCCAGAGAACACAATTATAGCATGAAAAATAGACAATTATCATGAACAAAGAAATATAATAATAACCATTTTATTATTGCCTCTAGGGCATATTTCCAACAAATACCACCTCTAGTAGTAGAGAGCCCGTACTGCGGGCCTCTTGGCCTGGTATTACTCCCTAGAAGGTAGTATTACTGTGGCTTATTTGTGTCGGGTCTATCCCCATTTTGCGGACTATGTCCTGACATATCAGATTTAGATCACTGCCAGCGTCCACGAGGACCCTTGTGAAATGGTACCCATTTATTATTGGGTCTAACACCAAGGCTGTCAGTCCTTCGCGCCGGATATTTGTATCGTGATCCCTACGATCAAAAGTGATCGGGCAGGCCAACCAGGGGTTGAACCTAGGGGTGACGGGCTCTATGGCGCGTGTGCATCAGAGTGCGTGATTGCTTCTCCTCTTTATCACATGGATCACGTTTACTGTTTTAACCTCTGGTGGGAACTTTTTCTGTCCTCCGGCGTTTTGGTGGCGAGGTTCATCCTCGTCTTCTCTTGGTGTCTCTTCCCCTTTGTGTTCAGCGTTTAGCTTACCGGCCTGCTTGAAGACCCAACATTCACTATGGGTATGATTTGTAGGTTTGTCTGAGGTGCCGTGAATCTGACAGAGTTTGTCAAGAATTTTGTTTAGGCCAAATTGTCCTTCTCTGCTGCCTTTGAAAGGCTTTTTCCGCTGACCTGGTCGGGAGCCCCTGAATCCGGCATTTATCACCGTGTTATCTGGGCTACCTTCTTTATTTCGACGCTTGTTTTTGTTGCGTCGTGGTTTACCATTGCCATCCCTGACTCCGGATGTGCTTGGGTCGCTGGTGCTGCTACGGGCCAGCCAGTTGTCCTCGCTCGCACAAAAAGTGGGTCATGAGGCTTGTTAGGGCTGCCATTGTTCTCGGTTTTTCTTGACCGAGGTGTCTGGTGAGCCATTCGTCTCGGACGCTGTGTTTAAAAGATGTTAAGGCTTCGGCGTTCGGACAGTCGACAATTTGGTTCTTCTTGGTGAGGAACCTGTTCCAAAGTTTTCCGGCGGACTCTCCGGACTGTTGGATTATATGACTTAAATTGTCTGCATCCGGAGGTTAGACATAAGTCCCTTGAAAATTGGCCCGAAAAGCGTCCTCGAGCTCCTCCCAACTTCCAATTGAGTTTTCGGGGAGGCTTTTCAGCCAATGCCGAGCTGGCCCTTTAAGCTAGAGGGGCAAGTATTTAATGGCATGGAGATCGTCTCCACGAGCCATATGAATATGGAGGATGAAGTCCTCTATCCAGACTCCAGGGTCTGTGGTTCCATCATACACCTCTATGTTCACCGGTTTGAATCCCTCTGGGAATTCGTGATCCAGCACCTCATCACTGAAACATAAGGGGTGTGCGGCGCCCCTGTATTGGGATGCGCCATGGTGTTCGGACGGTTGTAGTATTCGGTGTTGGTTGTGTACCGTAGCGCGCTTCCTAGATCCATAGATAGATATGGTCGCGCCGATTTTTGACGCAAGTTCTCACGTAGATCGTGTGTTGACTTATGCGCGACTTTGTTAGCCTCTCTATCGCGTTCGCAGGGTGGTGGATCCGGCCAGTTGGCCATATCACTTTTCGGCTGTATGGGCTCTAAGGCCTCATTGTCGAATTCCGGTAATATCTTGCGCTTTGGATAGCTATTTTTATGGTAACTTCCAGCATACTTTATTACTTTGTTCCACTTGCTGTTGAGCGTATCTTGTGCGACCTTGAGGCTTTGCTTCTGTTTCTTCAGGCTCCTCGCTGTGGCAATAAGCCTTCTGTGGAGGTTCTCTTGCTCCAAGTGTGTTTCCGGGATGATGCGTGCATCTTCGTCCGGACTGCTTTCTTCCCTAGACGGGGTTTGATGAGGCTTATCCTTGGCGTCATTGTGTTCGGACGTCGGATCCGTACTATGTTTGTAGTTTGCATCTTGATCGTTTTTTGCCACCGGGGTGGTGCAGTTGTCGTTTCTTCCAGAGTCGAGTGGACCATTATTCCCTCTTGTGTTGTTATCGCTGTTTTTGCTATGGCGGGACTTAGAGCGGCACCGCTGACGTCGGCGCTTGGGTTGCTTTGAGGGTGCATCCCCCGTTGTCTCTTCGCCATTGCCCTCTCTGGGTGTATCAACCATGTATACGTCATGTGATGAAGTGGTGGTCCGGTGCCCTGTGGGCGGTGTCGGCGTTCTGGGAACGGGGGTCCCCAGACTTGCCTGCCTGCGGCCTGCAGCGTGGCTCAGGTGGGGGCCCAGCGCGGCCCATCTTCATCAGCCCAAGCTCAAGACCCTCGCGAGGGGCCAAGCCTCGCGAGGCGGACGACAAGAAGCTTCCTCAAGAGCGGCCTCATCAGGCAGGCTCGCGAGGAGGCAGAGAGATCAATGCAAGGGTACCTCACGAGGATCCCATGACGCAAGCCATGACGATCAAGGCCAGGCGGGCGCCAGGCGGGCGCCGGCCTGCGCAGGGTCCTTGTTTCCCCTTTGGTGCAAAGGGGGCAAGCACATGCCAAGGTATCAGGCAAAGGTTACCATTCCGGTGCAACGAGACCAAGACCAGCTGAATGGCCGGACGGAGGTCACCGTGGAGCCCAAGACGACGTCATCACCAGTGCTTTTGGCAACCAAAGACCACCTTTGGTCAGGATAACTTGTACTAGATGTTCCCCTTCAAAATGGCCAATTATTGGCACCCTTCCCGCTCAATTATTCGGGGAGAGGCCCATGGCCTCTATATATAGAGCTAGCCTCCACAAGAGGCGAGAGGCAGAAAGGGGGAGAAAAGGAGGGAAAAAAGCGAGAGAGAGAGAGAGAGAGAGAGAGAGAAGGGGGAAAACCCAATAGAGACTAAGTAGAACACACCGCATCAGCTCAAGAACACCCCTCGCGAGGCTGTTCTTCCCTTGTACTGTCCATCATCAGCCCCAGAGGCAATCCACGACACCACACACTGGAGTAGGGTATTACACCACAACGGTGGCCAGAACCAGTATAAACCTCGTGTCTCTTGTGTTGTTCATCATTTTCATCTTAGTTCGCATGAGAGGATCGGACTTAGATCGGTAGGGGAGAGATCTCCGCGCACACCCCAGTGTTTGAACCTCAAGGGTCTGCCGGAACCCGAAATCCGACATTTGGCGCGCCAGGTAGGGGTGCGCCGGAATCTTTCTTCCGCTGTTCGCGTGTGATCTTCCGTCGTGTCCATGGCTGACGCTCGTCGGGCTCGCGCCGAGCACCGGGCTCCTCGCGCCACTCGCGTCACCCAGACAGCGCCCGTCGGCGGCCCCCTCGTCGTTCCCCATCGCCCGCCGCCAACGCCGCCACCGGCCCGGTGGGGAACGAGCAGCAGGCCTCGTCCCAGCATCCTTCGGTGCGGCGGGATGGCCGCACCGCCACCCCGTCGCTGACTCCAGCAGGCTCGTCGTCCCATGCCCATCACGCACCCATGGATGCGCATGCCTCACTGCTCTTGGCGCGGGAGCTCCCGCACTATCGCCCCGTCGATGACCTCTATGAGGACTGGATCGCCCGCATCACCGAGCTCGTCAGTGCCGCAGGGGGCTCCCCCCTGCGGTCCCTCTCGCTGCCTCGCCCTCCGTCCCGTGCAGGGGGCGAGGATCAGGAGGCGCCTCCGCCGCCTCCTCCCCAAGGAGGTGCCTTGGCTCCAAGGCGCGCAGCCGCAGGGCGGGACCCTCCACGTTCAGCGCCTGCGCAGCAAGAAGGGAGCTGCCAAGAGATCCCACGTCCTCGGGAAGGTGCCCGCGCGCTCCCAGCGCCGGCGCGCCAAGGTCGCGCCCCAGCGCCTCCACGACAAGACCCCGCGCTGCTCCCAGTGGTGACGCATGGTGACCCGTAAGAACAAGTCCAGCACCAGCAAAGGGCGCCGGTGGCCACAGCGGGCTGCCTCGCCTTCACCCCCGAGCTGCGCGGTGTGACATGGCCAGACAAGTTCAAGCCTGACCTCCCTCCCCGCTACGATGGCACAGCGGACCCGGCGGAGTTCCTGCAGCTCTACGAGCTGGGCATCGTAGCTGCCAACGGAGACGAAAAGGTCATGGCAAATTGGTTCCCCATGGCGCTCAAGGACGGCGCCCGCACCTAGCTCCTGAATCTGGCTCCCGCCATGATCTCCTCCTGGAGCGAGATGCACACCCGCTTCATCGCCAACTTCCAGGGTACTCGCGACCGGCCCCCGGCCGTGAGCGACCTGCGCCGCATCAAGCAATAGCCAGGAGAAACCCTGCAGAAGTACATCCAGCGCTTCAACTACACTCGCCTCAAGATCCCCAAGGTGACTGAAGAAGCTATCATCTCAGCCTTCTCCGACGGTGTGCGCGACGTCAAGATGAAGGAAGAGCTAGCAATCCATGAAGACCTGTGCACATCCCTGGAGCTGTTCAACTTGGCGACCAAGTGTGCCAGGGCTGAGGAAGGGCGTCTCTCCCTCCTCGAGCTCCCGGCAGCCGACCCGGAAGAAAAGAAGTTCAAGGCCAAAGACGTGAAGCGCAAGGGGGCTGCCGTTCTAGCAGCGGAACCGGACACCAAGCGAGGCAGGGATCAGCCTGAGTCATCCAAGGGCGGACGGTACTGCGTGTACCATGACCTCCACACCCACAACACCAACGAATGTCAAGAGCTCAGAGCAGTGCGAGATAGGTGAATCGGCCGACGCCCAGAGCGCAATGACAGGGGCTATGGCCGACGCCCAGAGCGCAACGACCGTGGCCTTCTCTAGGGATGGCGTGACCGCCCTCATGAGGACCGCTGCAGGACCAGCCTCGCAAGGGAGGCTGGAGGGACCAGCCTCGTGAGGGCCACCCGCACGGCAACGCAGGCCTCCCTCCTCTGCCGCCTCCACCAAGGAGGAACGAAGACCAACACCAAGACGATGGGGCTGGGGGCTTCCAAGAGCCGCGTGCAATTGCTTGCATCTGGGGTGGCGCCCAGGCCCCAGCCTCACAGCGCATCTTCAAGCAGTTTGCTCACGAGGTGAATGCAGTCCTTCCCAAGCTTGAGGCCACGCGCCCTCTCAGGTGGTCTACGTGCGTGATCACATTCAGTTCCGCAGACCAGCTCAAGTGTGCGGCAACGGCCGGAGTCCTCCCGATGCTTTGCTCCACAGTCATCAGCAACATGCAGGTCACCAGGACCCTCATCGATGGCGGGGCAGGACTCAACGTCCTGTTCGTCGAGACGTTCGACAATCTCCAAGTGTCGTACGACCAGCTTCAGCCGACCAAGCCTTTCTCAGGAGTCACCGATGGTTCCACTGTTCCAACTGGGCAGGTTCGCCTTCCGGTCACCTTCGGGCAACGCAACAACTACCGCACCGAGCTCATCGACTTCGACGTCGCTCACATCCGCCTGCTGTACAACGCCATCCTCGGGTACCCAGCCCTAGCCAAGTTTATGGCAGTGACTCACCATGGTCACAATGTCCTCAAGATGCCAGGAAGCGGTGGAGTCATCACCGTACCCTGTGAAGAAAGGGGCGCAGTGTGCTCGCTTGAGCGTGCGTTCCAAGTCGAAGCAATCGAAGACCCAGATCACAGGAGTGGGAGGCCTCCTGAGGCGACCCTCAGGAAGAAGAAGACCTCACCTGGCCCGAGCCACAAGGAGGCAGGCACCTCCGGAGGTATTGCGTCAGGATTCGCGCCCGATCAGGGAGCGCCACCCTCTCATGCATAGGAAGGCGCGCCCGGCTCCCTCCTCAGGCAGGGCTCGGGGGCTCTCTCTTGGAGAGCCGCCGACCTTGCTAAGGTCGCGAGGGAGGCGCTCGGGCACCACTTGGAGGGGTGCTTTCAAGCACGCTTCCCTCAGGAAGGTACAAGTCAAAGGAGACCAAACCCTCATGAGTTCATCGCAAGGAACACCCATGAGCTACAAGAGTCTAGAGTCATGCGCGGCAGCCGCCGCTTACCTGCCGTGGCCCCACATCCAGGCGAGGATGGGGGACTGCGTGTCTGCGTCGACGTACCAAGGCTCAACCGAGCTGCGTCCCAGGAGCGCCTATGGCCTTCGGCCGTAGGGCGCTGCGAGGGACCACCTCACAGCTACGTTCGCATGCCCTTCGGCCTGCCGAGCGCGGTTGCCGCACATCAGCGCCTGTTGAGGAGCATTCTGGAGGCTCAGGAGGTCAGACATCGCACGGTCCTGGCGGAGGTGGCGATGGTCCCCGAAGACCTGCACGTGCCACCGGAGCCTCCCGAAGCCCCTGGGCCTGGGGGCTCATGAGGGCCGACGTCTTCACCGTGCATCGCTCACTTCCTCAGCATCATTTCATCTTCAACAGCACCAGGTGACATCTTTTAGAGTTCTACTTTCAGCTGGGAGCACCCACAGGGCTGCACCATTCCCAGGCCACGTGGGTTCGTCCCTGCGGCATGTATCCATTTTGTTTATGCTCTTTACTTACCTTGTTGGGGGCGCCCCTCGGGCTGCATCATCCCCACGCCGCTCGGGCCCGACCCAGCGGCGGTTTCTTTTACCTGCGCTTGAAATTGGATTTCCTCCTATGTGCTTAACATACCTGACCTAATCACCTGCTCGATCGATGCCTATCTGAAGAGCCGCTCGCTCTGGCACGGCGCGTGCGCACGGGTCCATCCCTGCACCGTTGATAAACCTGAGTGGTCGAGCTCTGGCCGTGGCAGCCCCGCACGGCGCCACCTCACCAGGCCGTCAGTGCCCTGACCGCTCCCTCAGAGTGACCCTAGGTTGGCCGGCGACCGTAACGACAGGCCTTGTTTCCCCTCATGATTGGTGTGCAGGACCTACTCCAGGAGCAATGTTGGGGGCATCGTGAGCTCTCTCCCCCCCCTCTTCGGCACGGACCGCTTGCACGTTAAAGAGGGGTACCTGAGCATCGCGTGTTGGGGAACGTAGTAATTTCAAAAAAAATTCCTACGCACATGCAAGATCATGGTGATGCATAGCAACGAGAGGGGAGAGTGTTGTCCACGTACCCTCATAGACCGAAAGTGGAAGCGTTAGCACAACGCGGTTGATGTAGTCGTACGTCTTCACGATCCGACCGATCAAGTACCGAACGCACGACACCTCCGAGTTCTGCACACGTTCAACTCGATGACGTCCCTCGAACTCCGATCCAGTCGAGTGTTGAGGGAGAGTTTGGTCAGCACGACGGCATGGTGACGATGATGATGTTCTACCGACGCAGGGCTTCGCCTAAGCACCGCTACGATATGACGGAGGTGGATTATGGTGGAGGGGGGCACCGCACACGGCTAAGAGATCCAAGGGATCAATTGTTGTCTCTATGGGGTGCCCCCTGGCCATGTATATAAAGGAGTGGAGGAGGGGAGGGGCCGGCCCTCTCTATGGCGCGCCCTAGGGGAGTCCTACTCCCACCGGGAGTAGGATTCCCCCTTTCCTAGTAGAACTAGGATCCCTTCCAAGTAGTAGGAGTAGGAGAGAAGGAAAGGGAAGGGAAAAGGAGAAGGAAAGAAGGGGGCGCCCCCCTCCCTAGTCCAATTTGGACCAGCCCATGGGGAGGGGTGCGGCCACCCTTTGAGGCCTTTCTCTCCTTTCCCGTATGGCCCATTAAGGCCCAATACGAATTCCCGTAACTCCCCGGTACTCCCAAAAATATCCGAATCATTCGGAACCTTTCCGATGTCCGAATATAGTCGTCCAATATATCGATCTTTATGTCTCGACCATTTCAAGACTCCTCGTCATGTCCCCGATCTCATCCGGGACTCCGAACTCCTTCGGTACATCAAAACACATAAACTCATAATATAACCGTCATCGAACTTTAAGCGTGCGGACCCTACGGGTTCGAGAACTATGTAGACATGACCGAGACACGTCTTCGGTCAATAACCAATAGCGGAACCTGGATGCTCATATTGGCTCCCACGTATTCTACGAAGATCTTTATTGGTCAGACCGCATAACTACATACGCTGTTCCCTTTGTCATCGGTATGTTACTTGCCCGACATTCGATCGTCGGTATCTCAATACCTAGTTCAATCTCGTTACCGGCAAGTCTCTTTACTCGTTCTGTAATACATCATCCCGCAACTCACTCATTAGTTACAATGCTTGCAAGGATTAAGTTATGTGCATTACCGAGAGGGCCCAGAGATACCTCTCCGACAATCGGAGTGACAAATCCTAATCTCAAAATACGCCAACCCAACAAGTACCGTTGGAGACACTTGTAGAGCACCTTTATAATCACCCAGTTACGTTGTGACGTTTGGTAGCACACAAAGTGTTCCTCCGGTAAACGGGAGTTGCATAATCTCATAGTCATAGGAACATGTATAAGTCATGAAGAAAGCAATAGCAACAAACTAAACGATCAAGTGCTAAGCTAACGGAATGGGTCAAGTCAATCACATCATTCTCCTAATGATGTGATCCCATTAATCAAATGACAACTCATGTCTATGGTTAGGAAACATAACCATCTTTGATCAACGAGCTAGTCAAGTAGAGGCATACTAGTGACATACTGTTTGTCTATGTATTCACACATGTATTATGTTTCCGGTTAATACAATTGTAGCATGAATAATAAACATTTATCATGATATAAGGAAATAAATAATAACTTTATTATTGCCTCTAGGGCATATTTCCTTCAGTCTCCCACTTGCACTAGAGTCAATAATCTAGTTCACATCGTCATGTGATTTAATACCAATAGTTCACATCACCATGTGATTAACACCCATAGTTCATATCGACATGTGACCAACACCCAAAGGGTTTACTAGAGTCAACAATCTAGTTCACATCGCTATGTGATTAACACCCATAGAGTACTAAGGTGTGATCATGTTTTGCTTGTGAGAGAAGTTTAGTCAACGGGTCTACCACATTCAGATCCGTAAGTATTTTGCAAATTTCTATGTCAACAATGCTCTGCACGGAGCTACTCTAGCTAATTGCTCCCACTTTCAATATGTATCCAGATTGAGATTTAGAGTCATCTTGATCAGTGTCAAAATTTGCATCGACGTAATCCTTTACGACGAACCTTTTTGTCACCTCCATAATCGAGAAACATATCCTTATTCCATTAAGGATAATTTTGACCGCTGTCCAGTGATCTACTCCTAGATCACTATTATACTCCCTTGCCAAAAACAGTGTAGGGTATACAATAGATCTGGTACATAGCATGGCATATTTTATAGAACCTATGGCCAAGGCATAGGGAATGACTTTCATTCTCTTTCTATCTTTTGCCGTGGTCGGGCTTTGAGTCTTACTCAGTTTCGTACCTTGTAACACAGGCAAGAACTCTTTCTTTGACAGTTCCATTTTGAACTACTTCAAAATCTTGTTAAGGTATGTACTCATTGAAAAACTTATCAAGCGCCTTGATCTATCTCTATAGATCTTGATGCTCAATATGTAAGCAGCTTCACCGAGGTCTTTCGTTGAAAAACTCCTTTCAAACACTACTTTATGCTTTGCAGAATAATTCTACATTATCTCCGATCAACAATATGTCATTCACATATACTTATCAGAAATGATGTAGTGCTCCCACTCACTTTCTTGTAAATACAGGCTTCACCGCAAGTCTGTATAAAACTATATGCTTTGATCAACTTATCAAAGCGTATATTCCAACTCCGAGATGCTTGCACCAGTCCATAGATGGATCGCTGGAGCTTGCAAATTTTGTTAGCACCTTTAGGATTGACAAAACCTTCTGGTTGCATCATATACAACTCTTCTTTAATAAATCCATTAAGGAATGTAGTTTTTTTTATCCGTTTGCCAGATTTCATAAAATGTGGCAATTGCTAACATGATTCGGACAGACTTAAGCATAGATACGAGTGAGAAACTCTCATCGTAGTCAACACCTTGAACTTGTTGAAAACCTTTTGCGACAATTCTAGCTTTGTAGATAGTAACACTACTATCAACGTCCGTCTTCCTCTTGAAGATCCATTTAATCTCAATGGCTCGCCGATCTTTGGGCAAGTCAATCAATGTCCATACTTTGTTCTTATACATGGATCTCATCTCAGATTTCATGGCCTCAAGCCATTTCGTGGAATCTGGGCTCATCATTGCTTCCTCATAGTTCGTAGGTTCGTCATGGTCAAGTAACATGACCTCCAGAACATGATTACCGTACCACTCTGGTGCGGATCTCACTCTAGTTGACCTACGAGGTTCGGTAGTAACTTGATCTGAAGTTACATGATCATCATCATTAGCTTCCTCACTAATTGGTGTAGGAGTCACAGAAACAGATTTCTGTGATGAACTACTTTCCAATAAGGGAGCAGGTACAGTTACCTCATCAAGTTCTACTTTCCTCCCACTCACTTCTTTTGAGAGAAACTCCTTCTCTAGAAAGGATCCATTCTCAGCAATGAATAACTTGCCTTTGGATCTGTGATAGAAGGCGTACCCAACATTTTCTTTTGGGTATCCTATGAAGACGCACTTCTCCGATTTGGGTTTGAGCTTATCAGGTTGAAACTTTTCCACATAAGCATTGCAACCTCAAACTTTAAGAAACGACAACTTTGGTTTCTTACCAAACCACAGTTCATACGGTGTCGCCTCAATGGATTTAGATGGTGCCCTTTTTAACGTGAATGCAGCTGTCTCTAATGCATAACCCCAAAACTATAGTGATTAATCGGTAAGAAACATCATAGATTGCACTATATCCAATAATAGTATGGTTATGACGTTGGGACACACTATTATGTTGTGGTGTTCCAGGTGGCATGATTTTGTGAAACTATTCCACATTGTTTTAATTGAAGACCAAACTTGTAACTCAAATATTTGTCTCTGCGATCAGATCGTAGAAACTTTATTTTCTTGTCACGATGATTTTCCACTTCACTCTGAAGTTCTTTGAACTTTTCAAATGTTTCAGACTTATGTTTCATCAAGTAGATATACCCATATCTGCTCAAATCATCTGCGAAGGTCAGAAAATAATGATACCCGCCGCGAGCCTCAACACTCATCGGACTGCATACATCAGTATGTATTATTTCCAATATGTCAGTTGCTCGCTCCATTGTTCCGGAGAACGGAGTCTTGGTCATCTTGCCCATGAGGCATGGTTCGCAAGCATCAAAATGATTCATAATCAAGTGATTCCAAAAGCCCATCAGCATGGAGTTTCTTCTTGCGCTTTACACCAATATGACCTAAATGGCAGTGCCACAAATAAGTTGCACTATCATTATTAACTTTGCATCTTTTGGCTTCAATATTATGAATATGTGTATCACTACGATCGAGATCCAACGAACCATTTTCATTGGGTGTATGACCATAGAAGGTTTTATTCATGTAAACAGAACAACAATTATTCTCTAACTTAACTGAATAACCGTTTTGCAATAAACATGATCAAATCATATTCATGCTCAACGCAAACACCAAATAACATTTATTTAGGTTTAACACTAATCCCGAAAGTATAGGGAGTGTGCGATGATGATCATATCAATCTTGGAACCACTTCCATCACACATCGTCACTTCACCCTTAACTAGTCTCTGTTCATTCTGCAACTCCTGTTTCGAGTTACTACTCTTAGCAACTGAACCAGTATCAAATACCGAGGGGTTGCTATAAACACTAGTAAAGTACACATCAATTACATGTATATCAAATATAGCATTGTTTACTTTGCCACCCTTCTTATCCGCTAAATACTTGGGGCAGTTCCGCTTTTAGTGACCAATCCCTTTGCAGTAGAAGCACTTAGTCTCAGGCTTAGGTCCAGACTTGGGCTTCTTCACTTGAGCAACAACTTGCTTGCCGTTCTTCTTAAAGTTCCCTTTCTTTCCCTTTGCCTTTTTTTGAAACTAGTGGTCTTGTTAATCATCAACACTTGATGCTCTTTCTTGATTTCTACCTTCATCGATTTCATCATCATGAAAAGCTTGGGAACCGTTTTCGTCATCCCTTGCATACTATAGTTCATCACGAAGTTCTACTAACTTGGTGATGGTGACTAGAGAATTCTGTCAATCACTATTTTATCTGGAAGATTAACTCCCACTTGATTCAAGTGATTGTAGGACCCAGACAATCTGAACACATGCTCACTGCTTGAGCTATTCTCCTCCATCTTTTAGCTATAGAACTTGTTGGTGACTTCATATCTCTCAACTCGGGTATTTGCTTGAAATATTAACTTCAACTCCTGGAACATCCATATGATCCATGACGTTCAAAACGTCTTTGAAGTCCCGATTCTAAGCTGTTAAGCATGGTGCACTAAACTATCAAGTAGTCATCATATTGAGCTAGCCAAACGTCCATGACGTCTGCATCTGCTCCTGCAATAGGCCTGTCACCTAGCGGTGCATCAAGGACATAATTCTTCTGTGCAGCAATGAGGATAAACCTCAGATCACGGATCCAATCCGCATCATTGCTACTAACATCTTTCAACTTAGTTTTCTCTAGGAACATATCAAAAATAAAACAGGGGAGCTAAACGTGATCTATTGATCTACAACATAGATATGCTAATACTACCAGGACTAAGTTCATGATAAATTTAAGTTAAATTAATCATATTACTTAAGAACTCCCACTTAGATAGACATCCCTCTAATCCTCTAAGTGATCATGTGATCCAAATCAACTAAACCATAACCGATAATCACGTGAAATGGAGTAGCTTTCAATGGTGAACATCACTTATGTTGATCATATCTACTATATGATTCACGCTCGACCTTTCGGTCTCAGTGTTCCGAGGCCATATCTGCATATGCTAGGCCCGTCATGTTTAACCTGAGTATTCTGCGTGTGCAGAACTAGCTTGCACCCGTTGTAGATGGACGCAGAGCTTATCACACCCTATCATCACGTGGTGTCTGGGCACGGCGAACTTTGGAAACGGTGCATACTCAGGGAGAACACTTTTATCTTGAAATTTAGTGAGAGATCATCTTATAATGCTACCGTCAATCAAAGCAAGATAAGATGCATAAAAGATAAACATCACATGCAATGAAAATATGTGACATGATATGGCCATCATCATCTTGTGCCTTTGATCTCCATCTCCAAAACATCGTCATGATTTCCATCGTCACCGGCATGACACCATGATCTCCATCATCTTGATCTATATCAATGTGTCGTCACATGGTCGTCTCGCCAACTATTGCTCTTGCAACTATTGCTATCGCATAGCGATAAAGTAAAGCAATTATGTGGCGCTTGCATCTTATGCAATAAAGAGACAACCATAAGGCTTCTGCCAGTTGCCGATAACTTCAACAAAACATGATCATCTTATACAACAACTTATATCTCATCATGTCTTGACCATATCACATCACAACATGCCCTGCAAAAACAAGTTAGACGTCCTCTACTTTGTTGTTGCAAGTTTTTACGTGGCTGCTACGGGCTGAGCAAGAACCGTTCTTACCTACGCATCAAAACCACAACGATAGTTTGTCAAGTTAGTGCTGTTTTAACCTTCTCAAGTACCGGGCGTAGCCACACTTGGTTCAACTAAAGTTGGAGAAACTGACACCCACTAGTCACCTGTGTGCGTAGCACGGCGGTAAAACCAGTCTCTCGTAAGTGTACGCATAATGTCGGTCCGGGCCGCTTCATCCAACAATACCGCCAAACCAAAGTATGACATGCTGGTAAGCAGTATGACTTATATCGCCCACAACTCACTTGTGTTCTACTCATGCATATTACATCAACGCATAAAAACTGGCTCGGATGCCACTGTTGGGGAGCGTAGTAATTTCAAAAAAATTCCTACGCACATGCAAGATCATGGTGATACATAGCAACGAGAGGGGAGTGTTGTCCATGTACCCTCATAGACCGAAAGCGGAAGCGTTAGCACAACGCGGTTGATGTAGTCGTACGTCTTCACGATCCGAACGATCAAGTACCGAACGCACGGCACCTCCGAGTTCTACACACGTTCAACTCGATGACGTCCCTCGAACTCCGATCCAGCCGAGTGTTGAGGGAGAGTTTCGTCAGCACGACGGCGTGGTGACGATGATGATGTTCTACCGATGCAGGGCTTCGCCTAAGCACCGCTACGATATGACCGAGGTGGATTATGGTGGAGGGGGGCACCACACACGGCTAAGAGATCTAAGGGATCAATTGTTGTCTCTATGGGGTGCCCCCTGGCCACGTATATAAAGGAGTGGAGGAGGGGAGGGGCCGGCCCTCTCTATGGCGCGCCCTAGGGGAGTCCTACTCCCACCAGGAGTAGGATTCCCCCTTTCCTAGTAGAACTAGGATCCCTTCCAAGTAGTAGGAGTAGGAGAGAAGGAAAGGGAAGGGAAAAGGAGAAGGAAGGAAGGGGGCGCCCCCCCTCCCTAGTCCAATTCGGACCAGCCCATGGGGAGGGGTGCGGCCACCCTTTGAGGCCTTTCTCTCCTTTCCCGTATGGCCCATTAAGGCCCAATACGAATTCCCGTAACTCCCCGGTACTCCCAAAAATACCCGAATCATTCGGAACCTTTCCGATGTCCGAATATAGTCGTCCAATATATCGATCTTTATGTCTCGACCATTTCGAGACTCCTCGTCATGTCCCCGATCTCATCTGGGACTCCGAACTCATTCGGTACATCAAAACACATAAACTCATAATATAACCGTCATCGAACTTTAAGCGTGCGTACCCTACGGGTTCGAGAACTATGTAGACATGACCGAGACACGTCTCCGGTCAATAACCAATAGCGGAACCTGGATGCTCATATTGGCTCCCACATATTCTACGAAGATCTTTATCGGTCAGTCCGCATAACTACATACGTTGTTCCCTTTGTCATCAGTATGTTACTTGCCCGACATTCGATCGTCGGTATCTCAATACCTAGTTCAATCTCGTTACCAGCAAGTCTCTTTACTCGTTCTGTAATACATCATCCCGCAACTCACTCATTAGTTGCAATGCTTGCAAGGCTTAAGTGATGTGCATTACCGAGAGGGCCCAGAGATACCTCTCCGACAATCGGAGTGACAAATCCTAATCTCGAAATACGCCAACCCAACAAGTACCTTTGGAGACACCTGTAGAGCACCTTTATAATCACCCAGTTACCTTGTTATGTTTGGTAGCACACAAAGTGTTCCTCCAGTAAACGGGAGTTGCATAATCTCATAGTCATAGGAACATGTATAAGTCATGAAGAAAGCAATAGCAACAAACTAAACGATCAAGTGCTAAGCTAACGGAATGGGTCAAGTCAATCACATCATTCTCCTAATGATGTGATCCCGTTAATCAAACGACAACTCATGTCTATGGTTAGGAAACATAACCATCTTTGATCAACGAGCTAGTCAAGTAGAGGCATACTAGTGACATACTGTTTGTCTATGTATTCACACATGTATTATGTTTCCGGTTAATACAATTCTAGCATGAATAATAAACATTTATCATGATATAAGGAAATAAATAATAACTTTATTATTACCTCTAGGGCATATTTCCTTCATCGCGACTCATGGGCTCCTACTGGCTCTCCAGCCCTCACCCCCTGGCCTTGACCCATGGCATCGCGACCTGTCATACTAGCGGCGGCTGAGCTCACTCGAGGGCCGGGACCTGAGGACGTAGAGAGTTAAGGAAAGTGCAGGGGAGTGGGAAGAAGCTTGCGAGGGCCTAACCCAGCAGTACCTCGACCACCGCCTCTCGGGCCGGGCGCCTCTCCGAGGAACTACGTCAGACGCACAAGATAAGTCGCGCCCTCGCAAGAGCTAGACCAACGCAGCGCTAAATCCCCGCCCAGTGCAACTCTGTCACGGCGACGCTACCTTCCTTTCTCACCCAGCAAGGATTGCTTGAGCGCTAAAGGCGACCTCCCGAGCATCGCGACTCGGGGGCTCTTACCGGACCTCGGGCCGCTCACCTCCTGGCCTTGACCACAACATCGCGACCTGGCATACCAGCGATGGCTGAAGCTTGCCTGGGGACTGGGACCTGTCAGCGTAGAGCGCGAAGTCCTCGTGAGGATAGAAAGGGGGAGCTTAGACGGAACAGAACGGACACTTCACGCCAATTCATATTAAGGATATAGTATTTACAAAAGGCACGGCAGATGCCTTACATACCCCCGCGGGGTGTTGCTTTAATTCCTCGCAGGGAACAAAAGGTGCTAACCCTAAGGGACGCTAATTGCTAGCACCTCCCCAAGCGACGCCATCATCAACAGTGGGCTTCCCAGTGACGGCGCCAATCCCATCCAGATCAGTGGCGTCGGCGGCCCGATGCAGCTGCCCCACTTCGAGCGCGGCGCGAGCTCGGGGGCTCGTAGCTGTCGGCGCTCATCTCCGGGGTCGTGAGGAGTTCGGGGGAGCCGCTGAAGCCCTCAGTCCCTCCGCTGCTGCCTGAGGAGCTGTAGGAGGACCAACGGGCGGGGCTGGTCCTCGCCAGTTCATCACCCCTGCCGCTTCCCTTAGGGTAGCATTCCAGCCGGCGTCCTTCTGCATCAAAGACCTTGAAGAACATCAAGGAGGCACCATCGTATTCAAGATGGATCACCAAGGCTCCATCCGCGCGACAGACCCGGGCAATCTCACCCCAGCCCCGGGTCATGAAGACCTTGCCCGGAGCGATGACCGCGACCTTCGCTCCGGTTGCAGGGGTGCCACAGTCGGCGTGCTGCAGCCAGAGCTCCAGGGCCCCGCTCGGCGGCATCTCGAAGGCGAAGGAGGGAGGAAGGCGGATTCACGAAATTGGAGGCATGGCGGCGTGGAGCACAAGCTCGCGAGAGGAGCGCTCCGCGTGGACTCCAGGGGGGACGACGCGCACCACTGTGACTCGCCGGCGTCGGCGGCGACGCTGTCGGTGTTGCTCGGCGCCCTCCCCTCTGGGGCCTACGACGCGGGCATACAAGGGCAGCGGAAATCCAGGCGGCGGCTGCTCGTACCATGGCCTCGACACCTCCTGCCAGGCGCCTTCGTCCCGGTGACAGAGGATTGGCCGCTTCTTCGGCGGGAGGGGGTCAGGACCCTCCCTGGGGGCCTTTCCCTTCTCCTCAGCTAAAAACCGGCGGATCGGTGCCATTGGTGCAAGAGGAAGCAAGGATGAGGAAGAAGAAGAGGAGGAGTAATGGAAAGGGGTGAACTGGCGGAGCTCACGCAGCCCCGTACTTATAGCCGGGGAAGGCCAACCGCCGGGCACCATGACCTCAGGTAATCATGACCCATATCTCTGCATGCAGGGACTTGTCAAGTCATGCGGTTGCCGAGGCGTCGTGGGAAGTGCGGACGCCCACGTCCAATCAACCGCCACGCGACGCCCAAGGCCGCAGGCTGTTAGGGCCCGCGACGCTTCGCGCTTGCCTCTTCGCTTCTCTGCTAAGCCAAGTCCGCGCGCGCCTTGGGCCTGGGGGCTACTGTGGGTGTTCTAGGAACGGGGGTCCCCAGACTTGCCTGCCTGCGGCCTGCGGCGTGGCTCAGGTGGGGGCCCAGGGCGGCCCATCTTCATCAGCCCAAGCTCAAGACCCTCGCGGGGCGGACGACAGGAAGCTTCCTCAAGAGCGGCCTCATCAGGCAGGCTCGCGAGGAGGCGGAGAGATCAATGCAAGGGTACCTCGCGAGGATCCCATGACGCAAGCCATGACGATCAAGGCCAGGAGGGCGCCAGGCGGGCGCCGGCCTGCGCAGGGTCCTTGTTTCCCCTTTGGTGCAAAGGGGGCAAGCACAGGCCAAGGTATCAGGCAAAGGTTACCATTCCGGTGCAATGAGACCAAGACTAGCCAAACGGCCGGACGGAGGTCACCGTGGAGCCCAAGACGGCGTCATCACCAGTGCTTTTGGCAGCCGAAGACCACCTTTGGTCAGGATAACTTGTACTAGATGTTCCCCTTCAAAATGGCCAATTGTTGGCGCCCTTCCTGCTCAATTATTCGGGGAGAGGCCCAGGGCCTCTATATATAGAGCTAGCCTCCATAGGAGGCGAGAGGCAGAAAGGGGGAGAAAAGGAAGGAAAAAGCGAGAGAGAGAGAGAGAGAAGGGGGAAAACCCAGTAGAGACTAAGTAGAACACACCGCATCAGCTCAAGAACACCCCTCGCGAGGCTGTTTTTCCCTTGTACTGTCCATCATCAGCCCCAGAGGCAATCCACCACACCACACACTGGAGTAGGGTATTACACCACAATGGTGGCCCGAACCAGTATAAACCTCATGTCTCTTGTGTTGTTCATCATTTTCATCTTAGTTAGCACAAGAGGATCAGACGTAGATCGGTAGGGGAGAGATCTCCGCGCGCACCCCAGTGTTCGAACCTCAAGGGTCTGCCGGAACCTGAAATCCGACAGGCGGTGGTTCCTGTTTGTCTCCGGCATCGTCGTCCATACCGTCGATGTCTTCGGAGTCGAAGTCGAGCATGTCGGTTAAGTCGTCGACAGTGGCTACTAAGTAGCTGGTGGGTGGGCAGCGAATTTCTTTGTCATCCGCATCCCATTCTAGCTGGACATAGTTCGGCCAAGGTTCTCCTGACAAGGAGAGTGTCACGGCCCTAGATTTGCTTGTAACTAGTTGCATGAAAGCATTCATGTCATCGTGTTTAAATTTAAGAAATTTGAATTGGGGACTGATAAACCCTAGCACAAATGCAATTAAAATAGGTTCAACCAAAATATTTTCAATGACCTCAAAATATCCTTTTAAAATGTTCATGATTTATGGAAAAAGGTGAAAGGCTCTACCAGAGATGATGCATATTTTTCCAGGACATTTTGGTCATTGAATTAAATCATTATGGTATTTGAGTTGGAGTTTAAAATTTGCCATTAAATATTGGTTGCTCAAAATATTCTGAAATTTGTTGTGTGGTTTGAAAATAATTCAAATATTCCTCACAAAAATTTACAGAATTAACCAAAGTGTTTTGGTTAGTATTTTATTTGCAAAACAGTAGCAGAAATTAGAAAACTGAAACAAATAAGAGAGAGAGGGAGAAAGCACTTACCTGGCGCCCAGTGCTACAACCCGAATTCACACGCTGCTGACCGACATGCTTGATGTTGATTCATGTATGCCTATCCCCGTAAGTTAGTGCCACTTTGGGTTCACGACTAGTCATGTCGGCCCGGGTTCTCTGTCATATGGATGCTAGCGACACTATCATATACGTGAGCCAAAAGGCGCAAACGGTCCTGGGCCATGGTAAGGCGACACCCGTGGGAATACCGTGCGTGAGGCCGCAAAGTGATATGAGGTGTTACAGGCTAGATCAGTGTGACTTAGAATCGGGGTGCTGACAGAGAGATACCTTAACGAATTTAGCACATCTCCGAATTGTGAGTGCTGAAAGATATCCACGGAGGTGAACTCCATGATCGGCGCCCAGTCAGATTCGACGGGCACGGATGTGAGCGGCTCAGAGTCCGTGGCCGGAGATGAATCCAGTGGTTCGGCGACATGGCTCTCGTAAGGGGTGAAGTCAGTATCTGGCTCTATCGCCACTGAGAGTGCGGCCTTCATGGCGGGGTATATCCCTCCGCTCTCGGATGGCGCGATTTGCTCCGGGTTAACGGCCGGAGTAGTTGCGGATGCGATCTCCCAAACACTGTCCAACGGCAGAGTTACGTCACGCTCGTCGCGACTGTGCGGCTCGTCCGACATGGGTTGGAATCCGTCGAAGATCAAGTCTCCGCGGATGTCGGCCGTGTAGTTCAAGTTTCCAAATCTGACCCGATGGCCAGGGACGTAGCTTTCGATCTGCTCCAGATGGCCAAGCGAATTGGCCCGCAGTGCGAAGCTGCTGAATACGAAGATCTGTCCAAGGAGGAAAGCCTCACCCTGGACCACATCGCTAGCGATGATTGAAGGAGCCATCAAGCCTTACGGTGACGACACAGTGGAACTCTCAATGAAAGCACCAATGTCGGTGTCAAAACCGGCGGATCTCGGGTAGGGGGTCCCGAACTGTGCGTCTAAGGCCGATGGTAATAGGAGGCAGGGGACACGATGTTTACCCAGGTTCGGGCCCTCTTGATGGAGGTAATACCCTACGTCCTGCTTGATTGTTCTTGATGATATGAGTATTACAAGAGTTGATCTACCACGAGATCAAAGAGGCTAAACCCTAGAAGCTAGCCTATGGTATGATTGTATGTTGTCCTATGGACTAAAACCCTCTGGTTTATATAGACACCGGAGGGGGCTAGGGTTACAAAGGTGGATATATATATATATATATATATATATATATATCCGTATTGCCTAGCTTGCCTTCCACGCCAAGTAGAGTCCTATCCGGACACGGGACGAAGTCTTCAATCTTGTACCTTCATAGTCCAACAGTCCAGCCAAAGGATATAGTCCGGCTGTCCGGAGACCCCCTAATCCAGGACTCCCTCACTCTATGTTCACATACAACGGGTGCAAGACAGTTTTACACATGCGGAATACTCGGGTTAAACTTGACAAGCCTGGCATGTACAGACATGGCCTCGGAACACTGGAGACCGGAAGGTCGAACGTGAATCATATAGTAGATATGATCAACATAGAGATGTTCACCATTGATGACTACTCCATCTCACATGATGATCGGACATGGTTTAGTTGATTTGGATCACGTATCATTTAGATGACTTGAGGGATGTCTATCTAAGTGGGAATTCTTAAGTAATATGATTAATTGAACTTAATTTATCATGAACTTAGTTTTGATAGTTTTTGCATATCTATGTTGTAGATCAACGGCCCGTGCTACCATTCCCTTGAATTTTAATGCGTTTCTAGAGAAAGCTAAGTTGAAAGATGATGGTAGCAACTACTCGGAATGGGTCCATAACTTGAGGATTATCCTCATTGATGCATAGAAGAATTATGTCATTGATGCACCGTTAGGTGAAAGGCCTGCTGCATGAGCATATGCTAATGTTATGAGCGTCTGGCAAGCTCGATCTGATGACTACTCGCTAGTTCAGTGTGCCATGCTTTACGGCTTAGAATCGGGACTTCAAAGACATTTTGAACGTCATGGACCATATGAGATGTTCCAGGAATTGAAGTTAATATTTCAAGCAAATGTCTGAGTTGAGAGATATGAAGTCTTCGACAAGTTATATGGCTGCAAGATGGAGGAGAACAGTTCTGTCAGTGAACACATACTCAAAATGTATGGGTATCATAATCACTTGACTCAGTTGTGAGTTAATCTTCCAGATGATAATGTTATTGACAGAGTTCTTCAATCACTGCCACCTAGCTAAAAAGGCTTCGTGATGAACTATAATATGCAATGGATGGAAAAGACAATTCATCAGCTCTTCGTTGTGCTGAAATCTGCGGAGGTAGAAATCAAGAAGGAGCATAAGTGTTGATAGTTAACAAGACCACTAGTTTCAAGAAAAAGGGCAAGGAAAAGAAGAGGAACTTTAAGAAGAGTGGCAAGCAAGTTGCCACTCCCAGGAAGAAACCCGAAGCTGGACCCAAGCCTGAAACTGAGTGCTTCGACTGCAAAGGGACTGGTCACTGGAAGCGGAACTGCCCCAAGTATTTGGCGGATAAGTAGGATGGCAAAGTGAACAAAGGTATATTTGATATACATGTTATTGACGTGTACCTTACTAATGCTCGTAGTAGCTCCTGGGTATTTGATACCAGTTCGTTTGCTCATATTTGTAACTTGAAATAGGGGCTACGGATTAAACGAAGATTGGCTAAGGACGAGGTGACAATGTGCGTCGGGAATGGTTCCAAGGTTGATGTGATCGCCGTCGGCACGCTACCTCTACATCTACCTTTGGGATTAGTTTTAGACCTGAATAATTGTTATTTGGTGCCAGCGTTGAGCATGAACATTATATCTGGATCTTGTTTAGTGTGAGACGGTTATTCATTTACATCAGAGAATAATGGTTGTTCTATTTATATGAGTAATTCCTTTTATGGTCATGCGCCCTTGAAGAGTGGTCTATTTTTGTTGAATCTCGATTGTGGTGATACACATATGCATAATACTGATGCCAAAAGATGCAAAGTTGATAATGATGGTGCAACATATTTGTGGTACTGCCGTTTAGGTCATATTGGTGTAAAGCGTATGAAGAAACTCCATGCAGATGGGCTTTTGGAATCACTTAATTATGAATCATTTAATACATGCGAACCATGCCTCATGGGCAAGATGACTAAAACTCCGTTATCCGGAACAATGGAGAGAGCTAATGACTTATTAGAAATAATACATGCCGATGTATGCGGTCCGATGAGTGTTGAGGCTTGCGGTGGGTATCATTATTTTCTGACCTTCACAGATGATTTGAGCAGATATGGGTATATCTAGTTAATGAAGCACAAGTCCGAAACATTTGAAAAGTTCAAAGAATTTCAGAGTGAACTGAAGAATAATCGTAACAATAAAATAAAATTTCTATGATTTGATCGCGGAGGCAAATATTTGAGTTACGAGTTTGGCCTTCATTTAAAACAATGTGGAATAGTTTCACAACTCACGCCACCTGGAACACCACAGCGTAATGGTGTGTCCGAATGTCGTAATCGTACTTTATTAGATATGGTGCGATGTATGATGTATCTTACCGATTTACCACTATCGTTTTGGGGCTATGCATTAGAGACAGTTGCATTCACGTTAAATAGGGCACCGTCTAAATCCGCTGAGACAACACCGTATGAACTATGGTTTGGCAAAAAACCTAAGCTGTCATTTCTTAAAGTTTGGGGTTGCGACACTTATGTCAAAAAGCTTCAGCTTGATAAGCTCGAATCCAAATCCGAGAAGTGCGTTTTCATAGGATACCCTAAGGAAATAATTGTGTACACCTTCTACCACAAATCTGAAGGCAAGATATTTGTTGCCAAGAATGGAAACTTGAAGGAAATATGCCCTAGACGCAATAATAAAGTTGTTATTTTATATTTCCTTATATCATGATAAATGTTTATTATTCATGCTAGAATTTTATTAACCGGAAACTTGATACATGTGTGGATACATAGACAAAACACCGTGTCCCTAGTAAGCCTCTACTAGACTAGCTCGTTAATCAAAGATGGTTAAGTTTCCTAACCATAGGCATGTGTTGTCATTTGATGAACGGGAACACATCATTAGGAGAATGATGTGATGGACAAGACCCATCCGTTTGCTTGGCATATTGATCGTTCAGTTTTATTGCTATTGCTTTCTTCATGTCAAATACATATTCCTTCGACTATGAGATTATGCAACTCCCGGATACCGGAGGAATACCTTGTGTGCTATCAAATGTCACAACGTAACTAGGTGATTATAAAGATGCTCTAAAGGTATCTCCGAAGGTGTTTGTTGGGTTGACATAGACCGAGATTAGGATTTGTCACTCTGAGCATCGAAGAGGTATCTCTGGGCCCTCTCGGTAATGCACATCATGATAAGCCTTGCAAGCAATGTGACTAATGAGTTAGTTATGGGATGATGTATTACGGAACGAGTAAAGAGACTTGACGGTAATGATATTGAACTAGGTATGAAGATACCGACGATCAAATCTCGGGCAAGTAACATACCGCTGACAAAGGGAATAACGTATGTTGTCATTACGGTATGACCAATAAAGATTTCATAGAATATGTGGGAACCAATATGAGCATCTAGGTTCTGCTGTTGGTTATTGACCAGAGGGGTGTCTTGATCATGTCTACATAGTTCTCGAACCCGTAGGGTCTGCACGCTTAACGTTCGATGACGATTTTGTATTATATGAATTATGTGATTTGGTGACCGAATGTTGTTCGGCGTCCCGGATGAGATCACGGACATGACAAGGAGTCTCGAAATGGTCGAGAGGTAAAGATTCATATATAGGACGATGATATTCGGACACTAGAAGTGTTCCGGGGGTACCGAGGACATATCGGGTCACCGGAAGGGGTTCCGGGCACCCCCCCGGCAAAGATTTGGGCCTATTGGGCCAAGAGGGGAAATGCAGCAGCCAACATGGGCTGCTGCGCCCCGATGTAGGACGAATAGGAAGTGGAAGGAAAGGGGGAAGAGAGGAAGGAAGGGGAGGGATTCAGCCTCCCCATTCCTTCTCTCCCCCTCCTCTTTCCTTCTTCCTCCGGAAAACATGGAAGGGGGCGAATTGGGGTGGGAGCCCAAGTAGGATTCGGCCTACTTGGGCGCCCCCTGGCTGCCTCTTCCCCCTCCAACCTATATATATGTGGGGAGGGGGGCACCTAGAACACACAGGAACAACTGTTAGCCGCGTGTGGCGCCTTCCTCCATAGTTTACTCCATCGGTCATATTGTCATAGTGCTTAGGTGAAGCCCTGCGCCGATTGATGTCTACTATACAACCTTCTTCTTGTAGACGTTGTTGGGCCTCCAAGTGCAGAGGTTTGTAGGACAGTAGCAAATTTCCCTCAAGTGGATGACCTAAGGTTTATCAATCCATGGGAGGCGTAGGATGAAGATGGTCTCTCTCAAGAAACCCTGCAACCAAATAACAAAGAGTCTCTTGTGTTCCCAACACACCCAATACAATGGTAAATTGTATAGGAGCACTAGTTCGGCGAAGATATGGTGATACAAGTGCAATACGGATGGTAGATATAGGTTTTTGTAATCTGAAATACAAAAACAGCAAGGTAGCAAGTGGTAAAAGTGAGTGCAAACGGTATTGCAATGCTTCAAAACAAGGCCTAGGGTTCATACTTTCACTAGTGCAAGTTCTCTCAACAATAATAGCATAATTGGATCATATAACTATCCCTCAACATGCAACAAAGAGTCACTCCAAAGTCACTAATAGCGGAGAACAAACGAAGAGATTATTGTCGGGTACGAAACCACCTCAAAGTTATCCTTTTTGATCGATCTATTCAAGAGTCCGTAGTAAAATAACACGAAGCTATTCTTTCCGTTCAATCTATCCTAGAGTTCGTACTAGAATAACACCTTAAGACACAAATCAACCAAAACCCTAATGTCACCTAGATACTCCAATGCCACCTCAAGTATCCGCGGGTATGATTATACGATATGCATCACACAATCTCAGATTCATCTATTCAACCAATACAAAGAACATCAAAGAGTGCCCCAAAGTTTCTACCAGAGAGTCAAGACGAAAACGTGTGCCAACCCCTATGCATAAGTTCACAAGGTCATGGAACTTGCAAGTTGATCACCAAAACATACATCAAGTGGATCACGTGAATATCCCATAGTCACCACAGATAAGCACATGCAAGACATACATCAAGTGTTCTCAAATCCTTAAAGACTCAATCTGATAAGATAACTTCAAAGGGAAAACTCAATCAATTACAAGAGAGTAGAGGGGGAGAAGCATCATAATATCCAACTATAATAGCAAAGCTCGTGATACATCAAGATCATGCCGAATCAAGAACACGAGAGAGAGAGAGATAGAGAGAGATCAAACACATAGATACTGGTACATACCCTCAGCCCCGAGGGTGAACTACTCCCTCCTCGTCATGGAGAGTGTCGAGATGATGAAGATGGCCATCAGTGAGGGATCCCCCCTCCAACAGGGTGCCGGAACAGGGTCCCGATTGGTTTTTGGTGGCTATAGAGGCTTGCGGCGGCGGAACTCCCGATCTAGGTTATTTTCTGGAGGTTTCAGTATTTATAGGAATTTTTGGCGTCGGGAACAAGTCAGGGAGGTGCCCGAGTCGTCCACGAGATAGGGCGGTGCGCCCGGGGGGTAGGGCACGCCCCCCACCCTCGTGGACGGCCCGGGACTCTTCTGGCCCAACTCTTTTACTCCGGGGGCTTCTTTTGGTCCATAAAAAATCATCAAGAATTGGCACGTCAATTGGACTCCGTTTGGTATTCCTTTTCTGTAAAACTCAAAAACAAAGAAAAAAACAGAAACTGGCACTGGGCTCTAGGTTAATAGGTTAGTCCCAAAAATCATATAAAATAGCATATAAATACATATAAAATATGCAAGGTTGATAATATAATAGCATGGAACAATCAAAAATTATAGATACGTTGGAGATGTGTCAAGCATCCCCAAGCTTAATTCCTGCTCGTCCTCGAGTACGTAAATGATAAAAACAGAATTTTTGATGCGGAATGCTACCTAACATATTTATCCATGTAATTCTCTTTATTGTGGCTATAATATTCAGATTCGAAAGATTCAAGACAAAAGTTTAATATTGACATAAAAATAATAATACTTCAATCATACTAACAAAGTAATCATGTCTTCTCAAAATAAAATGGCCAAAGAAAGCTATCCCTACAAAATCATATAGTCTGGCTATGCTCTATCTTCATCAGACAAAATATTTAAATCATGCACAACCCCGATGACAAGCCAAGCAATTGTTTCATACTTTTGATGTTCTCAAACTTTTCAATCTTCACGCAATACATGAGCGTGAGCCATGGATATAGCACTATTGGTGGAATAGAATGGTGGTTGTGGAGAAGACAAGAAGGAGAAGACAGTCTCACATCAACTAGGTGTATCAACGGGCTATGGAGATGCCCATCAATAAATATCAATGCGAGTGAGTAGGGATTGCCATGCAACAGATGCACTAGAGCTATAAGTGTATGAAAGCTCAAAAAGAAACTAAGTGGGTGTGCATCCAACTCGCTTGCTCATGAAGACCTAGGGCATTTTGAGGAAGCCCATCATTGGAATATACAAGCCAACTTCTATAATGAAAGATTCCCACTAGTATATGAAAGTGACAACATATGAGACTCTCTATCATGAAGATCATGGTGCTACTTTGAAGCACAAGTGTGGTAAAAGGATAGTAGCGTTGCCCCTGCTCTCTTTTTCTCTCATTTTTTTGTTTTTTTGGGGCCTTCTCTTTTTTTATGACCTCTTTTTTTTTCTTTTTTCTTTTTTTCGTCCGGAGTCTCATCCCGACTTGTGGATGAATCATAGTCTCCATCATCCTTTCCTCACATGGGACAATGCTCTAATAATGATGACCATCACACTTTTATTTACTTACAACTCAAGAATTACAACTCGATACTTAGAACAAAATATGACTATATGTGAATGCCTCCGGCGGTGTACCGGGATGTGCAATGAATCAAGAGTGACATGTATGAAAGGATTATGAACGGTGGCTTTGCCACAAATACAATGTCAACTACATGATCATGCAAAGCAATATGACAATGATGAAGCGTGTCATAATAAATGGAACGGTGGAAAGTTGCATGGCAATATATCTCGGAATGGCTATGGAAATGCCATAATAGGTAGGTATGGTGGCTGTTTTGAGGAAGTTATATGGTTGGTTTATGGTACCGGCGAAAGTTGTGCAGTACTAGAGAGGCTAGCAATGGTGGAAGGATGAGAGTGCGTATAATCCATGGACTCAACATTAGTCATAAAGAACTCACGTACTTATTGCAAAAGTCTATTAGCTATCAAAACAAAGTACTACGCGCATGCTCCTAGGGGGTTAGATTGGTAGGAAAAGACCATCGCTCGTCCCCGACCGCCACTCATAAGGAAGACAATCAAAAAAATATGTCATGCTCCAACTTCGTTACATAGCGGCTCACCATACGTGCATGCTACGGGACTCACAAACCTTAACACAAGTATTTTTAAAATTCACAACTACTCACTAGCATGACTCTAATATCGCCATCTTCATATCTCAAAACAATCATAAGGAATCAAACTTCTCATAGTATTCAATGCACTTTATACGAAAGTTTTTATTATATCCCTCTTGGATGCCTATCATATTAGGACCAAATCCATAACCTAAGCAAATTACCATGCTGTTTAGATACTCTCAAAATAATATAAGCGAAGCATGAGAGTTCAACAATTTCTTCAAAATAAAACTATTGCCGTGCTCTAAAAAGATATAAGTGAAGCACTAGAGCAAATGACAAACTACTCCAAAAGATATAAGTGAAGATCAATGAGTAGTTGAATAATTATGTAACTATGTGAAGACTCCTTCTCATAAATAAAATTTTAGATCTTAAGTAATTTATTCAAACAGCAAGCAAAAACAAAATAAAATGATATTGCAAGGATATCACATATCATGTAAAGAAGCAAAAACTTAGGCTCAACCAAAATTGATGGATAGTTGTTGAAGAAGAAAGGTAGGATGCCAATCGGGGAATCCCCAAGCTTAGATGCTTGAGACTTCTCGAAATATTAATTAGCGATGCCTAGGGAATCCCCAAGCTTGAGCTTTTGTGTCTCCTTAATTCCTTTCATATCACGGTTTTCCTAAATCTTAAAAACTTCATCCACACAAAAGTCAACAAGAACTCATGAGATAAGTTAGTATAAATCAACGCAAAACCTTATCATTCTCTACTATAGAAAATCACTAAAATTATAATTTGACATTGCATACTAAATGCCTCTTCATATTTAATACTCCTATCATCGAATAGAATCATTAAACAAGCAAACATATGCAAACATAACAACAATGTGTCTAAACAGGTTAGTCTGTAAAGAATGCAAGAGGAATTACACTTCTTTAACTCCAAAAATTCTGATAAATTACAAAACTGTAGATAGTTTGTTGTTATTCATTGTGTAAAAATTTCAAGATTTTATCATGTTCTGCCTATTCACAAATATTCAAAACATAACAGTAAACTTTCTGTTTTTAAAACAGCAACATATGGACTTACAAAATAAGCATGGTAAAGGCTACACTTGACTTTTTTATTGAACTAAAAGATGAAAAAATTACTCTAATTAATAGCAAGCAAATACCAATAAGAGAAAATGACGCTCCAAGAAAAACACATATCATGTGGTGAAAAAAATATAGCTCAAAGTAAGGTTACCGATGAACGAAGACGAAAGAGGGGATGCCATCCGGGTCATCCCCATGCTTAGGCTCTTGGTTGTCCTTGAATATTACCTTGGGGTGCCTTGGGAATCCCCAAGCTTAGGCTCTTGCCACTAATTATTCCATAGTCCATCGAATCTTTACCCAAAACTTGAAAACTTCACAACACAAAACTCAACAGAAAACTCGTAAGCTCCATTAGTATAAGAAAGCATATCATCACTTAGGTACTGTCAAGACAAGATTCATAAGTTTTATCACATGATGCCTAATGTACCATATCATTTCTAAAATTTATATTAAGCAATATAAGCCATAGAAACTAGAAAACAAGCAAACTATGCATCGAAAACAGAATTTGTCAAAAACAGAATAGTCTGTAGTAATTTGTAACTCTCGAATACTTCTGTAACTCCAAAAATCCTGATAAATTAGGAAGTCCTATGCAATTTGTTTATTAATCCTCTGCAAAAAGAATCAGAATTTTATCATTCTTCTATTAAAAATGAAAACTAATCTCCTGGTCGCAAAAGTTTCTGTTTTCAGCAAGATCAAATCAACTATCACCGTAAGCTATCCCAAAGGTCTTACTTGGCACTTTATTGAAATAAAAGCTAGAAAACATGATTACTACAGTAGAATAATCATGTGAACACACAAAACAACAGGGGTAAATATTGGGTTGTCTACCAACAAGCGCTTTTCTTTAATGCCTTTTTAGCTAGGCATGATGATGACAATGATGCTCACATAAAAGATAAGAATTGAAACATAACGGGAGCATCATGAAGTATATGACTAGCACATTGAAGCCTAACTCACTTCCTATACATAGGGATTTTATGAGCAAACAATTTATGGGAACAAGAATCAACTAGCATAGGTAGGTAAAACAAGGATAACTTCAAGATTTTCAACACATAGAGAGGAAACTTGATATTATTGCAATATGTAAAAGCATATGTTCCTCTCTCATAATAATTTTCAGTGGCATCATGAATTAATTCAACAATATAACCATCACATAAAGCATTCTTTTCCTAATTCATAAGCATAGAAAATTTACTACTCTCCACATAAGCAAAATTCTTCTCATTCGGAATAGTGGGAGCAAATTCAACAAAATAACTATCATGGGATTGAACATTGAAATCAAGATGAAAAGTTTCATTGTTATCATTATTCTCTATAGCGTACGTGTTGTCGGCGTTCTGGGAACGGGGGTCCCCATACTTGCCTGCCCGCGGCCCACGGCGTGGCTGAGCTAGCAGGTCTGTACGACCCATCTTCATCGACGAGGTATTCAAGACCCTCGCGAGGGGCCAAGCCTCGCGAGGCGACGACGCAAGACCTCCTCAGGAGCAGCCTCGCTAGGCAGGCTCGCGAGGGGCGGAGAGATCAAGGCAAGGCAAACCTCGCGAGGTCCTCGTGATGTGAGCCATGACAATCGAGACTAGGCGGGCGCCAGCGCGCAGTGTCCTTGCTTCCTCTTTGGTGCCAAGGGGGAAAGCGCAGGCGCGGAGTACCGAGGCATCAAGCAAAGGTTTCCGTATCGGTGCAACGAGACCAAGACTAGCAGAACAGCAAGATGGAGGTCACCGTGGAGCCCAAGACGACGTCACCACCAGAGCCTTTTGCAGGCGAAGACTACTTTTGTCAGGATAAGCTATACTAGCTGTCCCCTTTCAAACTGGCTGTTGTTGGCTCCCTTCCCGCTCAATATTTGGGGAGAGGACCAGAGCCTATATAAGTAGAGCTAGCCACCACAGTAGGGGGCACAAAAAGAGAGCACAAGAACACCTCAACCTCAGGAGGCTATTCTTCCCCTTGTACTGTTCATCATCAGCCCAAGAGGCAATCCACCACCACCACACTGGAGTAGGGTATTACACCACAACGGTGGCCCGAACCAGTATAAATCTGCTGTCTTTGTGTTGCAAGTTCCTCGAGTTCGTCCGTGAGATCTTAGCGAGCTAGGGCGTGGATCGATAGGGAGAAAACCTTCGTGCGCACCCCAGTGTTCGAACCTCAAGGGTTTTACCGGAACCCGTGATCCGACATTTGATGCGCCAGGTAGGGGTGCCTCGTAGTTTCTCTTCCATCGATCTGCGCTCTGTCACCACCGCGCTTCGCTCGCATGGCAAGCGCCCTGCCACCGACTCCGACGGCCAGCGTCGATGATGGGACCAGAGGGCTCCGAGCCCTGGCCCCCGCCCTGCGGCGGGTGCGATGGCCACCCAAGTTCAGGCCGGAGATGCCGCCGAGCTACGACGGCGCAGCGGACCCATCAGCTTTCCTGCTGGCATACGAGGAGGCTGTCCTTGAGGCTGAGGGTGATGACAAGGTCATGGCCAACTGGCATCCCATGGACCTCACCGGCGAGCCGCGCGCCTGGCTGCTCAACCTTCCTGGGTCCACAGTGGCATCTTGGGAGGAGCTGCGTAACCTCTTCACTGCGTGCTACACGGCACCGGTGCACCACGCGGTCGCGGCCCAGCTAGGCGGCTCACAGGAGCCACCTTCAGACTGGCACATCAAGCCATTCCTCCGCCAGATTGGTGCCGCTTCCAAGCGCTCAGGGGCTCCACCGGGTTGGGCTGCGCCTGGAGCCGACCTCACCTTCAGCTTAGAAGACCACCCCGTCACCACCACCAGCTCAGGCATGCTTCCGATGCTCTGCACACCCACCATCTGCAACGTGGCCGTCACCAAGACCCTCATCGACGACGGTGCTGGCCTCAACTTGCTCTCCGTGGAAGCCTCCAGCCTTCTTCACGTGCCGCTTGAGCGGCTCAACCTCAGCAAGACATTCTCAGGAGTTGGTGGCGGCGCTACCCGCCCCCTGGGGCAGATCCGCCTTCCCGTCACCTTTGGCACGCGCGACAACTACCGCACCGAGCTGGTCGACTTCGACATCTCCCGCATCGGCCTCCCGTACAATGCCATCCTCGGGTACCCAACTCTGGCCCAGTTCATGGCGGCGACTCATCCAGCCTACAACCTCATGAAGATGCCTGGAAGCAAAGGTGTCCTCACCGTCAAGGGGGACACCAAGGAGGCCGTGACGACACTCAAACTTACCTTCGGGACCGCTGTGGCGGTGCAGCCCATCGGCGTCGGTGCCCCCAAGGCCAAGGAGGCCGCGCCAACCAAGAAGAAGCAGCTGTTCACCCAAGACAAGGCAGAAACCAAGCATGTGCCGGTCGACGAGGACGGCTCCTCAGGAGCCACCTTCACCATAGGTGCTAGCCTCAACCCCAGCCAAGACGAAGCATTGGTGAAGTTCATGCGCGCGAACAAGGATATATTCGCATGGGAGCCCAATCAGCTGGTGGGGGTCCCGAGAGAGGTGATTCAGCACCACTTAAGGGTATGCCCCAATGTGCGCCCTGTGAAGCAGCGAGCAAGGTGGCAGTCCACGGAGAAGCAGGCCTTCATCGTCCAAGAGACCCGCAAGTTGGAGGCGACAGGTGCCATTCGTCAGGTTAGGTACCCCGAATGGCTGGCGAACCCCGTCGTGGTGCCGAAGAAAGGCGGGAAGGAGCAAATCTGCGTCGACTTCACCAACCTCAACAAGGCATGCCCTCAAGATCCGTTCCCTCTCCCACGCATCGACCAGATCGTCGACTCCACCGCCGAGTGCAACCTACTGTGCTTCCTGGATGCGTTCTCAGGGTATCACCAAATCAAGATGGCAGTGGAAGATGTAGAGAAGACAGCCTTCCTGACCCCGTGTGGGGTGTACTGCTACACCTGTATGCCCTTCGGACTATGCAACACGGGTGCGACCTTTCAGCGGCTGATGCACATCGCTTTGGGGCGGCAGCTCGGGAGGAACACAGGGGCCTACGTCGATGACATTGTGGTGAAGTCTCGGGAGGCGAGAACCTTGATCCAAGACCTGGAGGAGACCTTCAAAAGCCTGCGCCTGGTGAACTTGCGGCTTAACCTAGAAAAGTGTGTGTTCGGTGTCCCTTCTGGCAAGCTGCTGGGATTCCTCGTGTCACACAGAGGGATTGAGGCGAACCCGGAGAAGATCAAGGCTATTGAGGGCATGAGCCCACCGCAGACCCTCAAGGAAATGCAGAAGCTGGCTGGTCGGGTGACTGCGTTCGGGCGCTTCATCTCCAAGCTGGGAGAGTGCGCCTTACCCTTCTTCAAGCTGATGAAGAAGAAGGGCCCGTTCGAGTGGACTCCAGAGGCCGACCGAGCCTTCCAAGACCTCAGGAGATACCTGACCAGCCCTCCGGTGATGGTGGCGCCACGGCCTCTTGAGCCTCTAGTACTTTATCTTGCCGCCACCCCATACTCCGCCAGCGCTGCGCTAGTGGCGGTTCGGGAGGAGCACCAGGCCAAGAGCGCACCGCGCCAAGCTACACCGCCAACCGAGATGACGCAAGAAGGTGCAGCAAGAGCCTTAGTGGTAGCAACAGAAGACCAAGCTCGGCAGGACGAGGCCATAGAGATTCCCACAAGCGATCAGGCACCAGGGGTCCCGCCACCTCAGGAGGCACCCCAGCTTTCGCAAGACACGGGCCTCACCAACACGCCGGTCCTCATCGAGCACCCGGTGTATTTCGTCAGCACGGTGTTGAGGGACGCGATGGCACGATATCCCATGCCTCAGAAGCTCCTGCTCGCGCTCCTGGTGGCCTCGCGCAAGTTGCGACACTACTTCCAGGGCCACCCTATCAAGGTCGTCTCGGCCTACCCATTGGAGAGGGTGCTCAGGAGCCCCAACTCCGCTGGAAGGGTCACTGAGTGGAACATCGAGCTGCATGCATTCCAGTTGGAGTTCAGCACTACCAGGGTCATCAAGGGAGCCGCGCTCGCTGATTTTGTGACGGAATGGACGATGCCCCGGCACTTGAAGTGGGCGAGGACCGGTCCACCTTGCCAGGAAGCGAGGCGCCCGACGGATGGGTCATGTATTTTGATGGTGCCTTCACGCACCAGGGCGCGGGGGCTGGAGCAGTACTCATCTCGCCCACGTAGGACAAGCTCTACTACGCTGTGCATCTCTGTTTTTAGCAAGGCGAGAAAGTCTCCAACAACATCGCAGAATACGAAGGTCTCATAGGTGGCTTGAAGGCCGTGGCAGCTCTAGGGGTAAAGCGCCTCACCGTTAGGGGCGACTCACAGCTCCTAGTCAACTTCTCCAACAAAGTATATGAGCCAAAGGATGAGCACATGGAGGCGTACCTCACAGAGGTACGTAAGATGGAAAAGCAGTTCCTAGGTCTAGAGGTGCAGCATGTGCCCCGGGGCACCAACAAGGAAGCCGACGACATCGCCAGGAGGGCATCCAAGCGGCAGCCCCAAGAGCCTGGCATCTTCAAGGAGCGGCTCTTCAAGCCGTCAGCAACGCCACCACTTTCAAGCACGGCATGGCCTCGGGAGGAGCTCCCACAACCGCCTGCCACTGGAGCCCCAGCTTGTGGCCCGACCTCAGGAGCTCGCTTGCTCTTGGCGCTCGAGCCCCAAGAGGGATGTTGGACCAAGGAATTCAAGGAATATCTGAGGCAAGGGGCGCTACTGAAGAAGGAAGAGGACGCAGAGCACGTGGCCCGGAAAGCCATGACATACTACATCCAGGATGGTGAGTTGTACAGGAAGCGACCAAATGATGTTTCGCTGGGTTGCATTTCCAGGGACCAGGGGAAGGAGTTGCTGATTGACATACACGGCGGGGACTGCGGACACCACTCGTTGTCATGGAATCTTGTCGGCAAGGTGTTCCGCGGTGGATTCTAGTGGCCCACGGCGCTCAACGATGCAGCTGAGCTGGTGAAGTCCTGTGAAGCTTGCCAGTTCCACGCCAAGCAGATCCATCAGCCAGCTCAGGGCCTCCAGACTATACCGCTCACATGGCTGTTCGCGGTCTGGGGGCTGGAGATCTTGGGCCCATTCCCTCGAGCGCCAGGGGGCTACCTCTATGCCGCCATCGACAAGTTCACCAAGTGGGCGGAAGTGGAAGCCGTCCGCACCATCCCAGCTGGTTCCCCGGTTAAGTTCATCAAGGGCCTCGTGAGCCATCTCGGGGTCCCCAACCGCATCATCACCGACAACGGCTCGCAGTTCACCAGTAACCTCTTCAAAACATATTGTGCTAACCTTGGAACGCAGATCTGCTACGCTTCGGTGGCGCACCCCAGGAGTAATGGCCAGGTTGAATGCGCCAACGCAGAGGTCCAGAGAGGCCTCAAAACCAGGACCTTCAAGAAGAAGCTCGAGGCCTGCGGCAGGGGCTGGCACGATGAGCTCCAGTCCGTGTTGTGGTCCATCCGCACCACCGCCACTAAGCCGACGGGCGAGACCCCATTCTTCCTTGTCTACGGAGCCGAAGCGGTCCTCCCTCATGAGGTCAAGCATCGCTCCGCATGGGTCCTGGCGTTTGATGAAACGCAGCAGGACGCCCCGCGGGGGATGGGCCTCGTACTGGGGGAGGAACATCGCCGCGAAGCTGCACTGAGGGCGGCAATGTACCAGCAGGCACTACGGCTATACCACTGTCGCAACATCCACTCCAGGACGCTCGAGGCAGGTGACCTCGTCCTGAGGCGGGTCCTCTCCAGGGAAGGGTTGCACAAGCTCTCACCCATGTGGGAGGGCCCGTTCAGGGTCGTCCATATCTCCAGGCCTGGCACCGTGCGCCTGGAGACACAGGACGGGGTGCCCATCCAGAACGCCTGGAACATCCAGCACCTCCGGAAGTTCTACCCATGAAGCAAGGCCCAGTGCCTGTGAAGCAAGGCCCAGTGCCTGTGAAGTAAGGCCTAGTGCCTGTGAAGAAAGGCCCAGTGCCTATGAAGAAGGCCCTGGTGCCTGTGAAGAATCGCCATCCGTGACACTCTCACGTAATAATGAGTGGGGCTGTACACGCCCTGGAGTCTCAGGAGTGCCGCCCTCGGGCCTCGGGGGCTCCCTCCCACGCCTAGTGGTAGCACTTAGCTCCGCGCCGGTGAGAAGACTTGAAGACTAGACTAGGTGCCGGACGCGGCTTTTCATTTGCTTTCCGTAGTTGGCTCGCCTTCTCTTAATCGAAGTTTGCTTATGGTGTTCCTTGTTGATTTGGTTCTGTCGCCTTTTGCCGCCTTTTCAGAATCTAGTTCGCTTATATTCTCTCTCTCACATACCTCGCGAGGGGGCTAGGCAGGTGCCTCCGCGAGGGTTTCTTCCTCCTGTGTTGGTCCTTCTCTCTGCCTTTGGTCTGCTTTCTCGCGAGGCACCCTCGTTCGAGCCCACAAGCCGGCACATCTCTCCTAATCCGTGCCCCTCGGGTACCGCGACATGAGGCGCTGGGTCAAGGCTCGGGTGAACGATAAGTCTCCTAGCGAGCTTGCTAACGATTTTTTTGCAGTTCCTGAGCAACCACTAAGCCAAGACGGGCACGAGGAAACAAGTGCCTCGTGAAGAAGAGGCTGCCTGAACGCGCCAGGCTAAGTTATCTCCGCACAAAATAATGACAGAACACGGAAATAACAAGCATAGCGTAATGATTTAGGAATCACAGTTCGATACATGCCCCTCCGGGCCCATACTAGTTTCATTTTGATGCAGGAAAGAAAAGAGGAACAAAACAAAAGCGGCATTGCAGCGAACCACGGGGGCAGGCCTCCAGCGATGTCTCGAGCCTAGCCGGATCCCTCCTCGCGCTTCACGGAGGCGCGGCGACGAGACGACCCGCTAGCCCCTTCGAAGCGAGCGCGGCGGCTGGTCGTAGCCGCCGCTGCTGGAGCTTTCGCCAAGAGAAGAGCCACCTTAGCTGGGCGAGGCGCGACCGGCAGGCTCGCCCTCGTCGCGGCCATCGCCGAGACCAAGCACCTCCTCGCCGTCATTCGTCTCGAGGCAGCACCCGACGCGTCGACCATCTTCCCCAAACACCCTCACGTAGAGGGTCGCATCACCGTCATACTTAAAATGGAGGGTGCACCGCCTGCCAAGGCCGCGCGCGCGGGCGAATGTCTGCCAACCGCGAGCCAGAGCTATGTTGCCTGCGGCGGAGACTTCAACCGCGACCCAGGAGGCCCTGCTACAACAGTCGTTCGCCTGCAGCCAGAGCCCGCCTGGACCAGAGGCCGACAGCTCGTCGACGAAGAAGCGCGGAAGCTGAAGCCAGTTGCTGGCCGGATCCTCCGACCAGACAACAAAATCCGACAGCACCTCTGCCGAGTGGAAGCGTGGCCGGGGAGGCCGTGCAACCACGGTGCGTCTCACCTCATCGGCGGGGCTGCCGCAACCAGAGCGACCCCCCACCACGGGCAGCGGCGCCACCCCGGGAGCGGGGGGGGGGGGGGGGGCACGGCGGGTGTCGTGGTGTGCTTGCGGGGACGGCCGCGTCCCGCTTGGGCGCCGGGGAACCGGGCCCCTTGCGAGGGGCCTTTCCTTTCTCCGTGGCGGAGAACCTCTTCGACGACGCCATTGGAGTTGGTGGTGGAGCAGAGGAGGAAGAAGCAGGCAGAATGGGAAGAAGTGGGGGACGGGGCTCCGCCCCTTCCTCATTAATAGCAGGAGAAGGCAAACCAACGCCCCCCACGATCACAGGTAATGATGGTTTTCCTTGCATGTCGCAGGGACTTGTCAAGTCGGGCAGTTGCCGAGGCAGCATGGGGAAGCGAAGATGCCCACGTCCAATCAACCGCCACACGTCAACCGAGGCCGCAGGCTTTTGGGGCTCGCGGCTCTCACGCTTGACCTTTGGCTTCGCCTCGATGCCAAGCCCGAGCGCGCCTTGGGCCCGGGGGCTACTGTCGGCGTTCTAGGAATGGGGGTCCCCAGACTTGCCTGCCTGCGGCCCACGGCGTGGCTGAGCTAGCAGGTCTGTACGGCCCATCTTCATCGACGAGGTATTCAAGACCCTCGTGAGGGGCCAAGCCTCGCGAGGCGGACGATGCAAGACCTCCTCAGGAGCAGCCTCGCCAGGTAGGCTCGCGAGGGGCGGAGAGATCAAGGCAAGGCAAACCTCGTGAGGTCCTCGTGACATGAGCCATGACGATCGAGACCAGGCGGGCGCCAGGCGGGCGCCAGCGCGCGCAGTGTCCTTGCTTCCTCTTTGGTGCCAAGGGGGAAAGCGCAGGCGTGGAGTACCGAGGCATCAAGCAAAGGTTCCATATCGGTGCAACAAGACCAAGACCAGCAGGACAGCATGACGAAGGTCACCGTGGAGCCCAAGATGGCGTCACTACCAGAGCCTTTTGCAGGCGAAGACTACTTTTGTCAGGATAAGCTGTACTAGTTGTCCCCTTTCAAACTGGCCATTGTTGGCTCCCTTCCTGCTCAATATTTAGGGAGAGGACCATGGCCTATATAAGTAGAGCTATCCACCACAGTAGGGGGCACGAAAGGAGAGCACAAGAACACCTCAACCTCAGGAGGCTGTTCTTGCCCTTGTACTGTTCATCATCAGCCCAAGAGGCAATCCACCACCACACTAGAGTAGGGTATTACACCACAACGGTGGCCCGAACCAATATAAATCTGGTGTCTTTTTGTTGCAAGTTCCTCGAGTTCATCCATGAGATCTTAGCGAGCTAGGGCGTGGATCGATAGGGAGAAAACCTCCGCGCGCACCCCAGTGTTCGAACCTCAAGGGTTTTGCCGGAACCCGTGATCCGACACGTGTCATCACAATAATCATCATAGATAGGAGGCATTCTTTCATCATAGTAAATTTGCTCATCAAAACATGGGGGACAAAAAGTATCATCTTCATCAAACATAGCATCCCTGAGATTGTGGCCTTGCATATCATTAGCATCATGGATATTCAAAGAATTCATACTAACAACATTGCAATCATGCTCAGCATTCAAAGATTTAGTACCAAACATTTTAATGCATTCTTCTTCTAACACTTTGGCACAATTATCAGAATCCTTATTTTTTCGAAAGACTTTAAAAAGATGAAGCATATGAGGCAACCTCAATTCTATTTTTTGTAGATTTCTTTTATAGACTGATAGAGGCGAGGGTCCCGATCTTTTGATGATGTGATAACTATCGATTTGGTGGAGTCGACTTTGACGATCCGACTACAAACGTGCACGATCTTGCGCCTTAGCAATCGCTAAACCAATCTCCCGAGGTTACTGACGATGCTGGAAGCACGATCATCCTGACCACGAAGGTTTATTCCTGCACGCAATCGAAGAACAAGCAAGAATATGATAATGCAATCTGAATATTGCGAATATAGATGAAGTATTGAAAAAGTTGGGGATCCAAAAGCGGTCTTGGTCTGGTCGTTGGACACAAAAGAAGTACATGAAGTTGCAATGGCTAACTTTTAACTAAACAAATCCCAAGGTAAAAGCTACTAGATGGATCTACTTATATAGGAGCAAGGGGTGGCGGCCAAGGAGGTGGGAGGACGTCCCAAGGCAGCCTAAAACTAACCCCTAGGTCGTACAATGCTCATGGGCCCAAGTGGAGGTGATGCAACACCTTTGGGCTTGTAGTTTGACTCGGATTCTGCTGCAACATCAGATTGTTTTGTCCATAACTCAATGATCTGGACGAATTTAAAGGTGAATCCAATTTTGTTGGAAAGAGCACAAAATCTACTTTCAAACAAAAAAAAGAATCACCCAATTCGGAGTCCGTATGAAAAAGTTGTTGGCGTTTTGAGTCAGGTATGTATGTGCAGTCCGAATCTGAATCCAGAACGTGAGAGACTTGGACTCTATCTTCTCTTGGCCCAAAAGTGACATGAGAGGACTTTTTGAACAGCACCTAAACTTCTATTTTTCCCTTATCTTCATATGTGGATTGTACAAATGTCCCATACAATTACAATTAGACATGGCATAAAAGTTTGTGAAGTATTTTTGTCCTGGATGACATAAATAAATTATTGCATAGTTTGCATTAGAAATCACCTCACAGATATGCATGTATGAAATATTTTTGGTCGTATCCAAGGTAGTCATGTCCTCATCATAGATTAACTAGTGATAAAAAAAGAAACTAAAAGATTCAATTGAAAGATGTAAAGATATACCTTCAAGCGCTAACCACCCCGGCAACGGCGCCAGAAAAGAGCTTAGTTGACGGGGTGTTAGTGCCTTACCTAGCCTCGCCGACAACGGCGCCAGAAAAGATCTTGATGTCTACTATACAACCTTCTTCTTGTAGACGTTGTTGGGCCTCCAAGTGCAGGGATTTGTAGGACAGTAGCAAATTTCCCTCAAGTGGATGACCTAAGGTTTATCAATCCGTGGGAGGCATAGGATGAAGATGGTCTCTCTCAAGCAACTCTGCAACCAAATAACAAAGAGTCTCTTGCGTCCCCAACACACCCAATACAATGGTAAATTTTATAGGTGCACTAGTTCAACGAAGAGATGGTGATACAAGTGCAATATGGATGGTAGATATAGGTTTTTGTAATCTGAATATATAAAAACAGCAAGGTAGCAAGTGGTAAAAGTGAGCGTAAACGGTATTGCAATGCTTCGAAACAAGGCCTAGGGTTCATACTTTCACTAGTGCAACTTCTCTCAACAATAATAACATAATTGGACCATATAACTATCCCTCAACATGCAACAAAGAGTCACTCCAAAGTCACTAATAGCGGAGAACAAACGAAGAGATTATTGTAGGGTACGAAACCACCTCAAAGTTATCCTTTCTGATCGATCTATTCAAGAGTCCATAGTAAAATAACACGAAGCTATTCTTTCCGTTCGATCTATCCTAGAGTTCGTACTAGAATAACTCCTTAAGACACACAAATCAACCAAAACCCTAATGTCACCTAGATACTCCAATGTCACCTCAAGTATCCGTGGGTATGATTATACGATATGCATCACATAATCTCATATTCATCTATTCAACCAATACAAAGAACTTCAAAGAGTGCCCCAAAGTTTCTACCGGAGAGTCAAGACGAAAACGTGTGCCAACCCCTATGCATAAGTTCACAAGGTCATGGAACTCGCAAGTTGATCACCAAAACATACATCAAGTGGATCACGTGAATATCCCATTGTCACCACAGATAAGCACATGCAAGACATACATCAAGTGTTCTCAAATACTTAAAGACTCAATCCGATAAGATAACTTCAAAGGGAAAACTCAATCCATTACAAGAGAGTAGAGTGGGAGAAGCATCATAAGATCCAACTGTAATAGCAAAGCTCGTGATACATCAAGATCGTGCCGAATCAAGAACACAAGAGAGAGAGAGAGATCAAACACATAGCTATTGGTACATACCCTCAGCCCCGAGGGTGAACTACTCCCTCCTTGTCATGGAGAGCGACATTATGATGAAGATGGCCACCGATGAGGGATCCCCCCTCCGGCAGGGTGCCAGAACAGGGTCCCGATTGGTTTTTGGTGGCTACAGAGGCTTGCGGCGGTGAAACTACCAATCTAGGTTATTTTCTGGAGGTTTCAGTATTTATAGGAATTTTTGGCGTTGGGAACAAGTCAGGGAGGTGCCCGAGTTGTCCACGAGATAGAGCGGCGCCCCCGGGGGGTAGGGCGTGCCCCCACCCTGATGGATGGCCTGGGACTCTTCTGGCCCAACTCTTTTACTCCTGGGGCTTCTTTTGGTCCATAAAAATCATCAAAAATTGGCATGCCAATTGGACTCCATTTGGTATTCCTTTTCTGTAAAACCCAAAACAAGGAAAAAACAGAAACTGACACTGGGCTCTAGGTTAATAGGTTAGTCCCAAAAATCATATAAAATAGCATATAAATGCATATAAAACATCCAAGGTTGATAATATAATAGCATGGAACAATCAAAAATTATAGATATGTTGGAGAAGTGTCACCGATCACTTCATCATCACCATCACTATGCCGTCGTGCTGAACAAACTATCCCTCGACACTTAGTTGGATCAAGAGTTCAAGGGACGCCATCGAGCTGAACGTGTGCAGAACTCGGAGGTGCCGTACGTTCGGTGCTTGATCGGTCGGAACAATAAGAAGTTCGACTACATCAACCGCGTTGTCAAACGCTTCCACTTTCGGTCTAAGAGGGTACGTGGACACACTCTCCCCTTCTCCTTGCTATGCATCTCCTATATAGATCTTGCGTGAGCGTAGGAATTTTTTTGAAATTGCATGCTACATTTCCCAACAGTGACATCCGAGCCAGGTTTATGCGTAGATGATATGCCGAGTAGAACACAAAGAGTTGTGGGTGGTGATCATCATACTGCTTACCACCAATGTCTTATTTTGATTCGGCGGTATTGTTGGATGAAGCGGCCCAGACCAACCTTACATGACCATGTTCATGAGACCGGTTCCACCGACAAACATGCAACTAGTTTTGCATAAAGGTGGCTGGCGGGTGTCTGTTTCTCCAAATTTAGTTGAATCGAATTTGACTGCGGCCAGTCCTTGTTGAAGGTTAAAACAACAAACTTTAGAAATCACCACTGTGGCTTTTGCGTAGGTAAGAACGGTTCTTGCTAGAAGCCCATAGGAGCCACGTAAAACTTGCAACAACAAAGTAGAGGACGTCTAACTTGTTTTTGCAGGGCATGTTGTGATGTGATATGGTCAAGCCATGATGTGATATACGTTATTGTATGTGATGATCATGTTTTGTAATAGTTATCGGCAACTGGCAGGAGCCTTATGGTTGTCGCTTTATTGTATGAAATGCAAACGCCATGTAATTGCTTTACTTTATCACTATGCGTTAGGGATAGTTGTAGAAGCAATAGTTGGCGAGACGACAACGATACTACGATGGAGATCAAGGTGTCATGCCAGTGACGGTGGAGATCATGACGGTGCTTTGGAGATGGATATCAAAGGCACATCATGATGATGGCCATATCATATCACATGTTTTGATTACATGTGATGTTTATCTTTTATGCATCTTATTGTGCTTAGTATGGTGGTAGCATTGTAAGATGATCCCTCACTAAAATTTCAAGGTATAAGTGTTCTCCATGAGTATGCACCATTGCGATAGTTCGTCGTACCCAGGCACCACGTGATGATTGGGTGTGATAAGCTCTATGTTCACATACAACAGGTGCAAGACAGTTTTGCACATGCAGAATACTCGGGTTAAACTTGACGAGCCTAGCATGTGCAAACATGGCCTCGGAACACTGGAGGCCGAAAGGTCGAACGTGAATCATATAGTAGATATGATCAACATAGAGATGTTCACCATTGATGACTACTCCATCTCACGTGATGATCAGACATGGTTTAGTTGATTTGGATCATGTGATCATTTAGATGACTCGAGGGATATCTATCTAAGTGGGAGTTCTTAAGTAATATGATTAATTGAACTTAATTTACCATGAACTTAGTCCTGATAGTATTTGCATATCTATGTTGTAGATCAATAACTCGTGTATAGCTCCCTGTTTTATTTTTGATATGTTCCTAGAGAAAACTAAGTTGAAAGATGATAGTAGCAGTGATGCGGATTGGGTCCGTGATCTGAGGATTATCCTCATTGCTGCATAGAAAAATTATGTCCTTGATGCACCACTAGGTGACGAACCGGTTGCAGGAGCAGATGCAGACGTTATGAACATTTTGCAAGCTCAGTATGATGACTACTTGATAGTTTAGTGCACCATTCTTTAGGGCTTAGAAACGGGACTTCAAAAATGTTTTGAATGCCATGGAGCTTATGAGATGTTCCAAGAAGGTGAAAATGATAGTTCGGACTCATGCCCATGTTAAGAGGTATGAGACCTCTGACAAGTACTTTGCCTACAAGATGAAGGAGAATAGCTCAGCTAGTGAGCATGTGCTCAGAATGTCTGGGTACTACAATTGCTTGAATCAAGTGGGAGTTAATCTTCCAGATAAGATAGTGATTGACATAGTTCTCTAGTCACTATCACGAAGTTACTAGAACTTCATGATGAACTATAATATGCAAGGGATGACGAAATAAAGAAATAACATCAAGTGTTGATGGTTAACAAGACCACTAGTTTCAAGAAAAAGGGTCAAGGGAAATAAAGGAAAACTTCAAAAAGAATGGCAAGAAAGTTGCCACTCCCATGAAGAAACCAAAAGCTGGACCTGCTACCTCTTGAGCTTGCGTTGGTTTTTCCATTGGAGAGGAAATGGTGATGCAGCAAATTAGAGTAAGTATTTCCCTCAGTTTTGAGAACCAAGGTATCAATCCAGTAGGAGACAACGCGACAAGCCACCGAATACCTGCACAAACAAACACCAACTTGTACCCAACACGATAAAGGGGTTGCCAATCCCTTCACGGTTATTTGCAAAGTGAGATCTGATATAGATGGATAAACGGTAAAGTAATATTTTTGGTATTTTTGGTTTATGGAATGGAAAGTAAAAGATTACAAAGAAAGTAAATCGGAAACTAAAATTATAAATTGGAAACTTATATGATGGAAAATAGACCCGGGGGCCATAGGTTTCACTAGAGGCTTCTCTCATGGTAGAAATTATTACGGTGGGTGAACAAAGTACTGCTGAGCAATTGATAGAAAAGCACAAAGTTATGACGATATCTAAGGCAACGATCATGAATATAGGCATCACGTCCATGTCAAGTAGACCGAAACGGTTCTGCATCTACTACTATTACTCCACACATCGATCGACTCCTGCCTGCATCTAGAGTATTAAGTTCATAAGAATAGAGTAACACATTAAGTAAGACGACATGATGTAGCGGGATTAACTCAAGCAATATGATGAAAACCCCATCTTGTTATCCTCGATGGCAACAATACAATACATGCCCTGCTTCCCCTACTGTCATTGGGAAAGGACACCGCAAGATTGAACCCAAAGTTAATCACTTCTCCCATTGCAAGAAAAACCAATCTAGTTGGCCAAACCAAATCGATAGTTCGAAGAGACTTGCAAAGATATCAAATCATGCATATAAGAATTCAGAGGAGATTCAAATAATATTCATAGATAAGCTGATCATAAATCCACAATTCATCGGATCTCGTGAAAAACACCGCAAAAGAGTATTACATCGAATACATCTCCAAGAACATTGAGGAGAACATGGTATTGGGAATCAAAGAGAGAGAAGAAGCCATCTAGCTACTAGCTATGGACCCATAGGTCTATGGTAAACTACTCACACTTCATAGGAGAGGCAATGGTGTTGATGTAGAAGCCCTTCGTGATCAAATCCCCCCCGGCAGGATGCCAGAAAAGGTCCCTAGATGGGATCTCATGAGTACAAAAGGTTGTGGCGGTGGAAAAGTGGTTTCGTGGCTCCCTTGGAAGTTTTCGGGGTATATGAGAATATATAGGAGGTAGGTCTAGGTCAGGGGGTCACCGAGGGGCCGACAAGGTGGGGGGGGGGGCTACCCCCTGGGCGCTCCCTCCACCCTTGTGGTCGCCTCGTGGCTCTTCTGACTTGCACTCCGAGTCTCCTGGGTGTCTTCTGGTCCAAGAAAAATCATCGCGAAAGTTTTATTCAGTTTGGACTTCGTTTGGTTTTCCTTTTCTGCGAAACTCTAAAACAAGGAAAAACAGAAAGTGGCACTAGCACTGGGCTCTAGGTTAATAGGTTAGTCCCAAAAATCATATAAAATAGCATATTAATGCATATAAAACTTCCAAAACAGATAATATAATAGCATGGAATAATAAAAAAATATAGATACACTAGAGACGTATCAGGACCCAAGCTTGAAATTGAGTGCTTCTACTTCGAAGGAAATGGTCACTGGAAGTGGAACTGCCCCAAACATTTGGCGGATAAGAAGGATAACAAAGTGGACAAAAGTATATTTGATATAGAGATTATTGATGTGTACCTTACTAGTGTTCGTAGTAGCACCTGGGTATTTGATACTAGTTCAGTTGCTAAGATTAGTAACTCGAAACAGGAGTTACAGAATGAACATAGACTAGTTAAGGGCGAGGTGACGATGTGTGTTGGAAGTAATTCAAGGTTAATAAGATCACCATCGCACACTCCCTCTACCTTCGGGATTAGTGTTGGGCCTAAATAAATGTTATTTGGTGTTTGCGTTGAGCATGAATATGATTGGATCATGTTTATTGCAATATGGTTATTCATTTAAGTCGGAGAATAATTGTTGTTCTGTTTACATGAATAAAACCTTCTATGGTCAAACACCCAGTGTAAATGGTTTATTGAATCTGATTGTGGTGACACACATATTCATAATATTGATGCCAAAAGATGCAAAATTGATAATCATAGTGCAATATATTTGTGGCACTGCCGTTTAGGTCATATTGGTGTAAAGTGCATGATGAAACTCCATGCAAATGGGCTTTTGGAATCACTTGATTATGAATCATTTGATGCTTGCGAACCATGCCTCATGGGCAAGATGACTAAAACTCCGTTCTCCGAAACAATGGAGCGAGCTACTGACTTATTGGAAATAATACATACCGATGTATGCGGTCCGATGAGTGTTGACAATTGAGGCTCGCGGTGGGTATCATTATTTTCTAGCCTTCAGAGATGATTTGAGCAGATATGGGTATATCTACTTAATGAAACACAAGTCAGAAACATTTGAAAAGTTCAAAGAATTCAGAGTGAAGTGGAGAATCATCCTAACAAGAAAATAAAGTTTCTACGATCTGATCACGCAGACGAATATTTGAGTTACGAGTTTGGCCTTCATTTAAAACAATGTGGAATAGTTTCACAACTCACGCCACCTGGAACACCACAACGTAATGGTGTGTCCGAACGTCGTAACCGTAATTTATTAGATATAGTGTGATCTATGATGTCTCTTACCGACCTACCACTATCATTTTGGGGTTATGCATTAGAGACATCTACATTCACTATAAATAGGGCAATGTCTAAATGCGTTGAGATGACACCGTATGAACTGTGGTTTGGCAAGAAACCTAAGCTGTCATTTCTTAAAATTTGGGGTTGTGATGCTTATGTGAAAAAGCTTCAGCCTGATAAGCTCGAACCCAAATCGAAGAAGTGTGTCTTCATAGGATACCCAAAAGAAACTGGTGGGTACACCTTCCATCACAGATCCGAAGGCAAGATCTTTGTTGCTAAGAATGGATCCTTTCTAGAGAAGGAGTTTCTCTCGAAAGAAGAGAGTGGGAGGAAAGTAGAACTTGATGAGTTAATTGTACCTTCTCTCGAATTGGAAAGCAGCTCATCACAGAAAACCGTTCCCATGATGCCTACACCAACTAGAGAGGAAGCTAATGATAATGATCATGAAACTTCATATCAAGTTACTACTGAACCTCATAGGTCAACCAGAGCATGTTCCACACCAAAGTGGTACGGGAATCCTGTTCTGGAAGTCATGTTGCTAGACCATGACCAACCTATGAACTATGAGGAAGCGACAATGAGCCCAGATTCTGATAAATGGCTTGAGGCCATGAAATATGAGATAGGATCCATGTATAAGAACAAATTGTGGACTTTTGTTGACTTGCCCGATGATCGGCAAGCCATAGAGAATAAATGGATCTTCAAGAAGATGACTGATGCTGATGGTAATGTTACTGTCTACAAAGCTCGACTTGTCGTGAAAGGTTTTCGACAAGTTCAAGGTGTTGACTACGATGAGATTTTCTCACTCGTAAGGATGCTTAAGTCTGTCCGAATCATGTTAGCAATTGCCGCATTTTATGAAATCTGGCAAATGGATGTCAAAACTGCATTCCTTAATGGATTTCTTAATGAAGAGTTGTATATGATGCAACCAAAAGGTTTTGTCGATCCTAAAGGTGCTAGCAAAGTGTGCAAACTCCAGTGATCCATCTATGGACTGGTGCAAGCATCTTAGAGTTGGAATATACGCTTTGATGAGGTGATCAAAGCATATGGTTTTATACAGACTTTTGGAGAAGCCTATATTTACAAGAAAGTGAGTGGGAGCTCTGTAGCATTTCTAATATTATATGTGGATGACATATTGTTGATTGGAAATGATATAGAATTTCTGGATATCATAAAAGGATACTTGAATAATAGTTTTTCAATGAAAGACCTCAGTGAAGCTACTTAAATATTGGGCATCAAGATCTATAGGGATAGATCGAGACACTTAATAGGACTTTCACAAAGCACATACCTTGATAAAGCTTTGAAGAAGTTCAAAATGGACCAGTCAAAGAAAGGGTTCTTGCCTGTATTACAAGGTTTGAAGTTGAGTTAGACTCACGACCCGACCACGACAGAATATAGAGAGAAAATGAAAGTCATTCCCTATGCCTTGGTCATAGGTTCTATAATGTATGCCATGCTGTGTACCATACCTATTACACCTTGCCATGAGTTTGGCAAGGGGGTACAATAGTGATCTAGGAGTAGATCACCGGACAACGGTCAAAATTATCCTTAGAGGACTAAGGAAATATTTCCTGGTTATGGAGGTGATAAAGAGTTCGTCGTAAAGAGATACGTCGATGCAATCTTTGACACCAATCTGGATGACTCTGAGTCTTGATCTGGATACATATTGAAAGTGTGAGCAATAAGCTAGAGTAGTGTAACACCCACAATGCGGCTATATCTCCCATGTGTTGGGGCACGACTTAGAGGCATAGCCGCATGGTAGGTCTGTCGCAAGAGGGGTAATCTTCACACAATCCCGTGTACTAAATAAGAAAGGGATAAAGAGTTGGCTTACAATCGCCACTTCACACAATACATAAATAATCCATACATCATCCAAAGCACAATCAAAGGTCCGACTACGGAACCAAAATAAAGAAAGACAACCCCAAATGCTAGATCCCCGATCGTCCCAACTGGGCTCCACTACTGATCAACAGGAAACGAAACAACACAACGATCAAGATCTTCATCGAGCTCCTACTTGAGCTCGGTTGTGTCATCTGCACTGGGATCATCGACACCTGCAACTGTTTGGAAGTATCTGTGAGTCACGAGGACTCAGCAATCTCACACCCGTGAGATCAAGACTATTTAAGCTTATGGGTAGGAAAGGGTAGTGAGGTGGAGCTGTAACAAGCACTAAGCATATATGGTGGCTAACATACGCAAATAAGAGCGAGAAGAGAAGCAATGCAACGGTCAAGAAGCTAGAAGCGATCAAGAAGTGATCCTGAAGCTACTTACGTTCAAGAATAACACAACGCCGTGTTCACTTCCCAGACTCCGCTGGAAAGAGACCATCATGGCTACACACATGGTTGATTCTTTTTAATTAAGTTAAGTGTCAAGTTCTCTACAACCGGATATTAACAAATTCCCATCTGCCACATAACCGCGGGCACAGCTCTCGAAAGTTTATACCCTGTAGGGGTGTTCCAACTTAGCCCATCACAAGCTCTCACAGTCAATGAAGGATATTCCTTCTCCCAGGAAGATCCGATCAGACTCGGAATCCCGGTTACAAGACATTTCGACAATGGTAAAACAAGACCAGCAAAGCCACCCGATGTGCCGATGTTGGGACCCCGATTCTAAGTCACACCAATCTAGCATGTAACACCGCATATCACTTTTCTGTCTCACGCACGGTATTCCCACGGGTTTTGGCTTACCATGGCCCGGGACCGTTTGCGCCTTTTGGCTCACGTATATGATAGTGTCGCTAGCATCCATATGACAGAGAACCCGGGCCGACATGACTAGTCGTGAACCCAAAGTGGCACTAACTTACGGGGACAGGCATACATGAAACAACATCGAGCATGTCGGTCAGCAGCATGTGAATCCGGGCTGTAGCAACTGGGCTAACAGGACTCCGGGAACCCGGGCTGTAGCAGGCTAGGGAGAACTCTGGATGTCACCGCGTGACATTTCCCCGAAGGGACAGACACAGGAACGAAGTGAATCACATGCCGGCCAGTAAGTGTTCCGGAGCAGTAGTGCTCGGCTAGCAGGACTCCGGTAAACCGGGCTGTAGCGGACTACCATGGCTCGGTGGAAGCACTAGACTACATTTCCCCATAAGAGAGGCTACCAAGGATAGACAACTAGGTTGTCGGATAACACACATAGCAATACACGTTACACGTACGCATAACATGCAAGTATGTGCTGTACAACATGGCATCACAACATAACGCAAACTCATATAGATAAAGGCCCAGAAGAGCCACATAGCATTAAATACAAACAGGGGTCACATGACCCATCATTCAGAGCATACAAGCAACGGAAGCATTACATGTCTGAGTACATACAACTACAAAAGAAAAAGGCTGAGAAGCCTGACTATCTACAAGACCCTCCCAAGGGCACAAGATCGTAGCTGAGGTAACAAGCTACTCGTCGAAGTCCAAGCGGAACTACTAGTAAGACCGAAGTCTCCGCTGCAAAAACATAAATAAAGCAACATGAGTACAAAGGTACTCAGCAAGACTTACATTAGCTCCTATCATACATGCATTTGTATCAAGAAGGTAACGTGGGGTTTAGTCGCAGCAAGCCAACTTTGACTCAGTGGCTATCCTGTACTACAACTGTCGGATTTCGGGTTCCGGCAGACCCTTGAGGTTCGAACACTGGGGTGCGCGCGGAGATTTCACCTTCTACCTACCTGCACCCCTCCGCCTCGCTAAGATCTAAGCTATGGAAAGAACAACACAAGAGACACATGGTTTATACTGGTTCGGGCCACCGTTGTGGTGTAATACCCTACTCCAGTGTGTGGTGTGGTGGATTGCCTCTTGGGCTGATGATGATGAGCAATACAAGGAAGAACAGCCTCGCGAGGGTCTGTTCTTGGCTGGGGCGATGAACTGCTGGGAGGAGTTCAATCACCCTTCTCTCTCTCTCTCTCTCTCTCTCTCTTCTCGATTCTCTCTCCGATTTCGATCCGATCTCCGATCTCTCCTCTACCCTGTGGGTGGCTAGTCCTATTTATAGGCAAAGGCCCTGGGCCTCTTCCCAAATATTGAGCGGGAAGGGAGCCAACAATTGGCCATTTTGAAGGGGAACATCTGGTACACTTATCCTGACTAAAGTTGGTTCTCGCCTGCCAAAGGCTCTGGTGGTGACGCTGGCTTGGGCTCCACAATGACTTCCTCCCTGCCGTTGGACTGGTCTTGGTCTTGTTGCACCAAAACGGGTGCCTTTGCTTGATGCTCTCGCCTGCGCTTGCTCCCTTTGCACCAAAGAGGAAAGGAGGACACTGCACGGCTGGCGCCCGCCTGGTGCCTTTGGTCGTCATGGCTTGCGTCACGGGCACCTCGTGAGGTACCCCGCCTTGATCTCTCCGCCTCCTCGCGAGTCAGCCTGATGAGGCCGTGCCTGAGGAAGCTCTGTGTCGTCCGCCCCGCGAGGCTTGGCCCCTCGCGAGGGTCTTGGGTCTGTGTTGATGAAGACGGGCCGTGCTAGGCCCCCTTTGAGTCACGCCGCAGGCCGCAGGCAGGCAAGTCTGGGGACCCCCGTTCCCAGAACGCCGACAGTAGCCCCCGAGCCCAAGGCGCGTCCGGACTTGGCCGTGCAGGGAGGCGAAAGGGCAAGAGCGAAGCACCGTGGGCCCTAACAGCCTGCGGCCTTGGGCGTCGCGTGGCGGTTGACTGGACGTGGGCGCCTCAACAACCGTGTGAGTTGATAAGGGAGCGGCATCTGCCTAGGCTTTGCTTTTTGCTTTCTCCGGTTGCTGCTCAGATCCCCTTTCTTGCGCCTCTCCTTCCTTCCTCCAAAATTTCCAGATCTACTTCGACCGCGTGACCTAGGAAGCCATGGCGCCTCGTCAGTCCCCGGCCGGAGCTTGGTACTCGTCTGCCCTGGACTCGCCGAACGTGTCTGAGGCGAGCCTCGCCCGGTTGCGCTGGATGGCGGCGGCGCAGGGCATCGACGGGGCGAAGGTGTTCAAGGCCGGCTCCGCCACCCCTGAGGGCCAAGGGAGCACCTTCTATCCGTTCTTTGTAAGCGCCATTGCTGCTGGCCTGGTGCCTCCCTTCTCGGAGTTCTTCTTCTCTGTCCTCCACCATTATAAGCTACAGGCTTTGCATCTCCACCCCAACTCCGTCCTTCTCCTGGCAATCTTCGCCTATTACTGCGAGGCTCACGTTGGGGTGCAGCCCTCAGTGGCCTTGCTACGCCACTACTTCTACCTCCAGACCTCTCACGGTCCTACTTCCGCGTGCGCGAGCTTCATCGCGTACGGTGGCGCCATTGCCATTTCGAACCCCGGGAAAAGGATTGAGGGCTTCAGGAGCAAGTGGGTCTTGGCAGATGCTGGGCGCATCCACCCTCGGTTGATCTTGCCCACGGAGCAACCCACGAGCTCCAGCGATTGGGGTCGAGCGGAGCTCGCGGACCCTCGCGCGAAGCTGGTGTTGGAGAAGATGGACGCGGATCTGAGGCCGGCCAACATGGCGGCGGCGAAGCTGACCGGCGCATCGCTGCTGAGGGAATTCCTGGAGCACCAGCTGGCTCCGCTTCGGCAGTACTCACTTCCGATGTGGAGGCCCCATCCGAGCCCCGCGGCCTTGGCCGATGAAGATCTGGCTGCGGTCCTCCAATCTCTGGTCGGGGGCGATGTGGCGAGGTTGGAGGGCGCTCCTACGCCCTTGTTCCTTCGCGACGACTGGGAGCAGGTAGTGGAGTCCATGCTCGTCTTCAACGGGGATGGGCCCGTGCCCATGGAAACTCCCAGGGAATCGGTGGACGTGTCCTCCGACGACTCCAGCGAAGAGGAGGAAGGAGGGGAGCGGGAAAAAGGGCCTGACTCCGAGGCGACTGACGGAGAGTCGAGGGCTCCCCTCCCCCGTCGCAGGTCCCGCGCTCTCCGCCTCTCTCCGAGCGATGACAACGAGGATGATGACGAGCAGGGTCGCGGGAGCTTGCCCCCGAACCCGAAGAAGGACAGGACCGGGCTAATCTCCCGCGGGTCTGCCCCGGCCCCGAGGCGGACCGCAGATGCGCCTTCCGCTCCCGAGCTTCCCAAGGTTGACCCTTCCAGCCGGCTTTCAGGCTTCAAATTTGGCCGGAGGCTGCCTGAGCTCACTGGCGACGACCCGTAAGCGCTTGATTCTTGTCTTTATTTCTTGTTTTGCTGCCGAGGCTTGATGTCCACATCTTTTGGACAGGCTGGCGCCCGCAGCAAAGAAGCCAAAGGGAGCTCCTGAGGTTCCATCCGTGGCAGCGCCTCTGCCCACGAAGGAAGGTGACCGCGATGCACGGGCTTCTCCTTCCTGGTCGTCCTCGCGAGGCCTGGCTGAGCCGGCTGGGGCGAGCTCAGCCCCCATGGCCCAAGTGACTCCCGAGGTGCCTTTGCCTGCTGCCGCCACTACAGCCGTTGGGGCGCAGCAGGCTCTGCCTCAGGATGCTGTGGTCGCGCTGCCGCCTTGTCCTCCTACTCCACCGACTGCTGTTTCTCTGACTCCTCCTGCCATTCTGGATCATGCTACTGCTGAGCTGGACCGGCTGCGGCAGGATCTTCTTGGCGCCGACCATCTCTTGGTGGCCGGGCGCTTGGAGCTGGCTTCAGGATGGATTCGCTCCGACGCTTCGATTCGGGCGGCGCTGGTCCAGGCCTTGACGGCTTGCGATGAGGAGAGGCAGGCCGTCCTTGAGGCGAAGGCTGCTTGTGATGCAGCCCTGGGGGAGGTGGTCGACGTCCGTGGTCACTGCAAGGCGCTGGAGGATGAGCTGCAAGGCCTGCGGGACCAGCTCGCGAAAGAGGCCCGCCTTCGCCAGGAGCAGGAAGAAGGCATGAAGGCTCGCGAGGCGGCCATCAAGGAGAGTGAGGTCAAGCTCAGGAGGCGCCGTGACCACCTAGGCGCGCTGGAGCAGGAGTTGGGGGCGAGGAAGGTCGAGCTGGACGACAAGGCCTAGGTTCTTGCCAAGGACCGCGTGGCCTTCACGGAGATGGAGGCGAAGGCTCGCTGCTCGCTGAGGACGCTTTACGACAGCGGCCTGGAGAGCCCGCTGGCTGGCGCTGAGGACGGCCCCGCCAAGCTGCTTCCCTTCCTGGTTCGCGCTCTTGAAGATGTCACCCTTGGCCTTGGCCCCACGGCCGAGGCCGAGGCGCGTGTCTTGTCTTCTGCAGCGCTGACGCGGGTCCTCACCCACATCTACCTTTGCGATCCCGGCGTCGACCTCGACAGCCTGCTGGAGCCAGTAAGTGGCGAGCGTGCCGCTGCCGCTGCCGAGGCCGTGAAGGGTCGCGCGGAGGCTCTGCTGGGGAAGTTCCGGGATTTCAGCACCAAGCCGAAGCAAGGCGCTGCCGACCCCTCTGCTCCATGAGGCGAACCCACTCCGCGCTGCTCCACCGCCGACAAGTGACTCCGTTGTGGCTCTTGTCCTGCCTTTAATTCCTGCACACGTATCATGCCTCGGGGAGGCGTTTAAACTTGCGTTTGGCATTAAGATAACAGTGTGGACTGTAATATTTGATTTTGAATTCCTTGAAATTTACGCTTTTCCTTCCTACTTGCTTATGTTCTACGCCGGCAGAGCCCGGCTCTGCGCATACCTCAGCCGCCGTTAGCCCCGACCGGAAACCAGGACGGGACCAAGGAGTGAGGGGCTACGTGACAAGTTAGGCTCCTGAGTCGCGATGCTCAGGAGTCCCCCTTGGCGCACGAACAACAAGTAGGGAGGTGTGATGTGGGTGGATCTACCGTTCTACGTCTGCAAAGCCTGGCCGAGCGCATACCTCAACCACCATTAGCCTTTCGGAACTAAGGAGTGAGGGGCTACGTGATTAGTTAGGCTCCTGAGTCGCGATGCTCAGGAGTCCCCCTTGACGCTCAAACGGCCTTCGTACCTTGGCTCCGCTCGGGGAGAGACGCGCGACGAACCAGGCCCGGGGGGCCTGGTTGGGTGGCGTGCGTCTGGGTGTGACCCAGGCGCAGCCCCCGTGCCCAGCCCCCTCGCGCGGCACTCCTGAGGGGAGGCGTTACGATGAGGCTAGACACTGAGCTCTGGGCTCCCTGAGATTGAGTCGGCCCGGGGGCCGCCCTCAGTTGTTTATCACCAGCGCGGAGCATAGCGCTTTCGTATGCGTACGGGCATAGCCGCTCCTCGGCAGTGTCGTCAGCCAGCGCGGAGCATGGTGCTTCCACTGGTACGTGGGAGGGGGCTCCCCTCCGGGAGGAGCCCCCGGGGCGTGTACAGCCCCGCCCTGACACGTGGCTGGCACGGTAGGGCCTGGCGAGGTGTATCTGGGCACCCGTGAGCCAGCGCGGGACTCACGAGGCCCTACCTCTAGGCGGGTTGCGCCTGGCACTGGTCCTTATCTTGTGATGTGTCCCTGCAAATTTGGTTAGATGCCGGCACTCTACGTCGTCGGGTCCCGGCCCTCGAGCTGGTCTCAGCCGTCGCTGGTATGCCAGGTCGCGATGCCATGGACAAGGCCAGAGGGTGAGGGCTGGAGAGCCAGTAAGAGCCCTGAGTCGCGATGCTTAGGTACCCCCCCTTTAACGTGCAAGTGGTCGGCATGGAGAAGAAGAGGTGCCATGGACAGGCATCAAATAATCAAGCATGGTGGGTCGAACGCATAGCCGGAAATAAACGCAAAAGGGGATACATGCCGCTGGGTCTGGCCCGAGAGACTTGGGGGATGATGCAGCCCGAGGGGCGCCCCCAACAAGGTAAGCTAACAACATAAAATAAAAGGGATACATGCCGCATGGACGGACCCACGCGGCCTGGGAATAATGCAGCCCTGGGGGGCGCTCCCAGCTGGAAATGAAACTTGAAAGATGTCACCTGATGATGTTGAGGATGAAGGAGTGTTGGCGTAGCAGACTCGGTGGGCTGCGGAAGCCGATACTCACGAGCCCCCAGGCCAGGGGCCTCGGGAGGCTCCAGAGGCGTTGGTGGCTCCTCGCGAACCATCTCCATCTCCACCAGGGCTGCGGAACGCCTGGCCTCTTGAGCCTCCATGATGTCCCTCATGAGGCGCTGGTACGTGGCAGCCGCGTTCGGCAAGCCGTAAGGCATGCGAACATAGCTGTGGGGTGGACCTTCGCAGCGCCCAACTCGCGAGGGCCAGAGGCGCTCCAGAGAGGCGACTCGATTGAGCCCTGGTATGTCGATGCAGACGCGCAGCCCACCATCCTCGCCTGGATGGGGAGCCACAGCTGGTAGGCGGCGGTCGCCTCTCATGACTCTTGACTCCTGTAGCTCCTGAATGGCCTTGCTGACGAACTCCTGAGGGTCTGGCCCTCCTTGCCTTACTCCTTCTTGAGGGAAACGTGCTTCGAAACATGCCTCCATGTGGTGCCCAAGCGCCTCCCTCGTGACCTTAGCCAGGTCGGTGGCCCTCCAGGGGAGAGCCCCCGAGCCCTGCCTGAGGAGGGCGCCGGGCGCGCTTTCCTATGCGATGGAAGGAGGTTCCCCCTAGGCAGGCGCGGGCCCTGAGGGGCCTGCCTCCTGAGGGGCCGGGCCGGACGATGTCTTCTTCTTCTTGGGGGCGGTCTCGGGAAGCCTCCTGCTTCCGCGATCTGGGTCTTCCAGCGATGCGGCCTGAAAGGCTCGTTCCAGGGAACACACCGCGTCCTTCTCTTCACAGGGCACCGTGATGACTCCGCCACTTCCTGGCATCTTGAGGACGTTGTAGCCGTGGTGAGTTACGGCCATGAACTTGGCCAGCACTGGGTACCCAAGGATGGCGTTGTACGGCAGGCGAATGTGAGCGACGTCGAAGTCGATGAGCTCGGTGCGGTAGTTGTCGCGTGCCCCGAAGGTGACAGGGAGGCGGACCTGCGCAATCGGGACCGTGGAGCCGTCAGTGACTCCAGAGAAAGGCTTGGTTGGCTGAAGCTGGTTGTAGGGCACTTGGAGATTGTTGAATGTTTCCACGGACAGGACGTTGAGCCCTGCCCCGCCATCGATGAGGGTCCTGGTGACCACCATGTTGCTGATGATTGGGGAACAAAGCATCGGAAGGACTCCGGCTGTGGCAGCACACTTGAGCTGATCTGCTGAGCTGAACGTGATGGCGCACCCCGACCACCTGAGAGGGCGCGTGGCTTCGAGCTTGGGGAGGACTGCATTCACTTCGCGGGCGAACTGCTTGAAGATGCGTTGAGAGGCCGGGGCTTGAGTCCCGCCCAGGATGCAGGCGATCGCGCGCGGCTCCTGGAAGCCCCCAGCCCCCTCGTCCTGATGGCGGTCCTCGTTTCTCCTTGGCTGCGGCGGCAACGGAGGGAGGCCTGCGTTGCCTGGCGGTCGATCCTCGTGAGGCTGATCCCTCCAGTCTCCCTCGCGAGGCGGGTCTTGCCAGCGATCCTCGCGAGGTCGATCGCGCCACCCTTGGCGCGGGCAGCGGTCTTCCCAGCGTCCTGCGTTCCTTCCTCCTCCTCGACCGTAGCCCCGGTCACCGCGGTCGGGGCGACGGCCGATCCTTCCTTCTCGCACGGCTCGGAGCTCTTGACATTCGTTGGTGTTGTGGGTGTGGAGGTCGTGGTACACACAGTACCGACTGCCCTTGGAAGATTCGGGCTGATCTGTGCCCCGCTTGGTGTCTGGTTCTGCTGCGAGCACAGCAGCCCCCTTGCACTTCACATCCTTGGCCTTGGGCTTCTTCTCTTCTGGGTCCGCGGCAGGCAGCTCGAGGAGGGAGAGACGCCCTTCTTCAGCCCTGGCACACTTGGTTGCCAAGTTGAACAACTCCAAGGAAGTGCATAAGTCTTCATGCATCGCCAGCTCCTCCTTCATCTTGACATCGCGCACGCCGTCGGAGAAGGCTGAGATGATGGCCTCCTCGGTCACCTTGGGAATCTTGAGGCGTGCGTTCTTGAAGCTATGGATGTACTTCTGCAGGGTCCCTCCGGGTTGTTGCTTGATGCGGCGCATGTCGCTCTCGGTGGGTGGCCGGTCGCGAGTACCTTGGAAGTTGGCGATGAAGCGGGTGCGCATCTCGTCCCAGGAGGAGATCGTGCCTGGAGCCAGGTTCAGGAGCCAGGTGCGGGCCCCATCCTTGAGCGCCATGGGAAACTAGTTCGCCATGACCTTCTCGTCTCCGTTGGCAGCTTCGATGCCCAGCTCATAGAGCTGGAGGAACTCCGCAGGATCGGCCGTGCCGTCGTAACGAGGAGGCAGGTCTGGCTTGAACTTGCCGGGCCACGCGATGCTGCGTAGCTCGGTGGTGAAGGCACGATAGCCTGCTGTGGCCACGGGAGGCCTTGGGTGATGGAGAGCTTGGTCTTGCATATCCTCACACGCTGCAGCTGGGAGCAGCGCGGGGTCTTGACGTGCGGGAGCAGGAACATGGTCGCGACGTGCTGGAGCAGGGAGCGCCCGGGCAGCTTCTTGCGGGCGAGGGACTTCTTGGCAGCTCTGCTCTTGCCGCGCTGGCACCTGACGGAGCGGGTTCCTCCCAGGGGCCACGCGCCCTGGAGCCATGGCGCCTTCCTAAGGAGGAGGCGGCTGGGGCACCCCCGTAGCTTCGTCGCCCGCGCAGGGCGGGGTGCGGTGCAACGGAACGGACGGCGCAGGAGAGCCCCCTGTGGCGCGGACAAGCTCGGCGACGCGGTCGAGCCATTCTTCATAGACGTCGTCGACGGGATGGTAGCGCAGGAGCTCGTTTGGCGCGATGAGCGCAGCTCGAGCCTCCATGGGTGCGCGGAGCGCGCGGGACGAAGAACCAGCTGGGATGAGCGAGGGAGTAGCGGTGCGGCCGTGTTGCCGCACGGACGGATGCTGAGACGACGCTTGCTGCTCGTCCCCCGCCGGGCCAGTGGCGGCGTTGACGGCAGGTGACGGGGAACGGCGAGGACGCCCGCCGAGAGGAGCCGTCTGGGCGACGCGGGAAGCGAGAGCAGCCCGGCGCTCGGCGCGGGCCCGACGAGCGTCAGACATGGACGCGATGGTCAGAGGAGAACGAGGTGGTGGAAGACGAATTCCGGCGCACCCCTACCTGGCGCGCCAAATGTCGGATTTCAGGTTCCGGCAGACCCTTGAGGTTCGAACACTGGGGTGCGCGCGGAGATTTCACCTTCTACCTACCTGCACCCCTCTGCCTCGCTAAGATCTAAGCTATGGAAAGAACAGCACAAGAGACACATGGTTTATACTAGTTCGGGCCACCGTTGTGGTGTAATACCCTACTCCAGTGTGTGCTGTGGTGGATTGCCTCTTGGGCTGATGATGATGAGCAATACAAGGAAGAACAGCCTCGCGAGGGTCGGTTCTTGGCTGGGGCGATGAACTGCTGGGAGGAGTTCAATCACCCTTCTCCCTCTCTCTTCTCTATTCTCTCTCCGATTTCGATCCGATCTCCGATCTCTCCTCTACCCTGTGGGTGGCTAGTCCTATTTATAGGCAAAGGCCCTGGGCCTCTTCCCAAATATTGAGCGGGAAGGGTGCCAACAATTGGCCATTTTGAAGGGGAACATCTGGTACACTTATCCTGACTAAAGTTGGTCCTCGCCTGCCAAAGGCTTTGGTGGTAACGCTGGCTTGGGCTCCACAATGACTTCCTCCCTGCCGTTGGACTGGTCTTGGTCTCGTTGCACCGAAACGGGTGCCTTTGCTTGATTCTCTCGCCTGCGCTTGCTCCCTTTGCACCAAAGAGGAAAGGAGGACACTGCACGGCTGGCGCCCGCCTGGCGCCTTTGGTCGTCATGGCTTGCGTCACGGGCACCTCGTGAGGTACCCCGCCTTGATCTCTCTGCCTCCTCGCGAGCCAGCCTGATGAGGCCGTGCCTAAGGAAGCTCCGTGTCATCCGCCCCGCGAGGCTTGGCCCCTCACGAGGGTCTTGGGTCTGTGTTGATGAAGACGGGCCGTGCTGGGCCCCCTTTGAGCCACGCCGCAGGCCGCAGGCAGGCAAGTCTGGGGACCCTCGTTCCCAGAACGCCGACAACAACTGCTGGTAACTCTTTTGAGGTGGCGCACACGAGTCCACTAATCACCACATCAATACTGTACTATGGATTCATTCCCGTCTCCCTACGAGAAGGCCATTCATAGCACTCACACTTGTCTTGAGCATTTTAGAGTATCCACTTCAAGTTGTCTATGTACCACGTAAGCATCCAAGAAGTCCATAACCGCGGACCCGACTATTCTAATAGATCATGAAAACCCTGTAGGGGTGTACTTCTTCACACATGCTCTCGCCACTTACAGCCATGTACACGTCATGTATCTCGGCAACCTTCAAGCGAAAGCCTGGCGAGGGAGTCAGCCATGACCTAACTAACCACGCAAGACTCTAGTCCAGGTTTATCGCCTATTCGGGTTCCACCCGCAAGGAGATCCGGCCGTGGTTTCACACACGGACCCAAACGATGTGTGTAGGGTTCCTAAGCCCACCTTGCCGGATGGATCTACGCTTGGTACACCATGCCACTTGTGCCTAGTCTGTCCCAAGCCCACCTGTCTGGGTGCCACTTGGTAGACTACTAACACTACCTACAAACACCAGAAACTAGTTGCAACTCCTGGACAAAGATCAAGTTGGTTAATAAGTCGAGAGGGGCACTTAAGCATTCCAATGTGTGGTAGTAGCTAGTCATTGGACAACATACACAGAACTCAGTGCTTAAGGACGGTTCCAGTGAGACAACCCACCATGTACTCCTATAGGGCCTCTCACCACTACCTTTACCAAATCGTGTTCACGCACTTAACTCTCAGCACCAGAACATATCGTAACACTCCAATTCATTCCCAATGAATCAGACCTGACACAACTCTAAGCAATAGCAGGCATGGTAGGAACACAACATGGCTCAATCAACTCCTACACATGCTAGTGGGTTTCAACTAATTACTGTGGCAATGACAGGTCATGCAGAGGAATGGGTTCAACTACCGCAGCATAAAGTAGTAGTTGAATCCTTGTTGTCCTAATGCAATAAAAGAGAGCAGGAGCGAGAGAGTGGGATCATATCGGAATGAACAAGGGGGGTTTGCTTTCCTGATAAATCGACAGTAGAACACTACTCTTCAGATAGGTACTCTCGAACACTCTCCAGAGCAGGACCTATCGAGAAGAACGGTGCTGGCAATCAATACACAAGCATATGCAACAATATGATGCATGATCATGGCATGTAGATGTGATGTTGTTTGAGCTAATGCAGCTAGCATTCATTTGGATGAAGTCCATTTGAACCAACAATTCAAATGCAACTCCAAGTTAAGTCTTTATAAATGACATTTATATGTTTTCACCTATGCAGCAAGTATAAGTTGGTTTATCATGCATGAAACTGGTACAAATGGATAGATTGAATTTTTCTGATAATTTTTCATATATAAATTATTTCAATCTGAGCTACGGTTAAATTTCTATGAATTTTAGAAGTTTATATCATTTTCTGGATTTTCCTGATTTATTTTAATACCAGAAAATGAATAACCGCGTCAACATTACAGAGGCATGATGTCAGCGAGTCAACCGCGGCTGACCAGGTCAAACCTGATGTGTGGGGTCCACACGTCAGTCTCATGGTTAATTAACAGACTTAATTAATTGTCAAACTAATCCTAAACTAAAAATTAGCAGGGCCGGGCCCCACATGTCACTGACCCACACGGGTCAAGGCTGGGTCAACAGGGGGGTTAGACCCGGTCAATCCCATCGGCGTTTAGCCGCCGGCGAGGCCGAACGCGGCGGAGGGGCTCAGGATTGCCGCTCCGACGACCATTTGGGCGGCGGAGACCACGAGCGAGGATCCAGCGCTCATCCGCGTCATCTGGAGCAAGTGGGAGAGGCGGGGACGACCAGATTTCACCGCAGCGGAGCTCGGGGCGGCGGCCAGAGTTCGGTGGCGTGCGGGCGCAGCGCTGCGGTGCACGGCAGGGGCTGCGGAGAGCCTCTATGGCCTCCTGGCGTCACCAGGAGCACGGTGACGCGCTTGGTTTGGGCGGAAGCGGGCCAGAACGACGATGGCGACATGGACGGCGGCGAGGTGCTCGCGGGCGCGGTGGTTGAGCTAGCTAGACGGGGCAAACGTGCACGAGGAGGAGGGGGAAACGAAGTAGAGCTTATGGCGGATCCAGCGGAGGCGTCAGCGAGCTCGGGGAAGCATTGGTGCGGTCGGAGCGTCGTCGGCGATCTCGGGCAGCCAGTGACGAAGACGATGGCGATGGCGGATGATACGTCTCCGTCGTATCTACTTTTCCAAACACTTTTGCCCTTGTTTGGACTCTAACTTGTATGATTTGAATGGAACTAACCCGGACTGACGCTGTTTTCAGCAGAATTGCCATGGTGTTGTTTTATGTGCAGAAAACAAATATTCTCGGAATGACCTAAAACTCCACGGAACATCTAAGAAAAAACAATAAAAAAATCCTCGCCAAAGATGATGACCAGGGGGCCCACACCCTTCTCACGAGGGTGGGGGGCGCGCCCCCCCTAGGGCGCGCCCCCTACCTCGTGGGCCCCCTGGAAACCCTCCGACGCCAACTCCAACTCTATATATTTGCTTTCAGAGAGAAAAAATAGGAGAGAAGAAATCATCACATTTTACGATACGGAGCCGCCGCCAAGCCCTAAAAACTCTCGGGAGGGCTGATCTGGAGTCCGTTCGGGGCTCCGGAGAGGGGGATTCGTCGTCGCCGTCGTCATCATCAACCATCCTCCATCACCAATTTCATGATGCTCACTGCCATGCATGAGTAATTCCGTCGTAGGCTTGCTGGACAGTGATGGGTTGGATGAGATTTATCATGTAATCGAGTTAGTTTTGTTAGGGTTTGATCCCTAGTATCCACTATGTTCTGAGATTGATGTTGTTATGACTTTGTTATGCTTGATGCTTGTCACTAGGGCCCGAGTGCCATGATTTCAGATCTGAACCTATTATGTTTTCATGAATTTATGTGAGTTCTTGATCCTATCTTTCAAGTCTATAGTCACCTACTATGTGTTATGATCCGGCAACCCCGAAGTGACATTAATCGGGACCACTCTCGGTGATGACCATAGTTTGAGGAGTTCATGTATTCACTATGTGCTAATGCTTTGTTCCGGTTCTCTATTAAAAGGAGGCCTTAATATCCCTAAGTTTCCAATAGGACCCCGCTGCCACGGGAGGGTAGGACAAAAGATGTCATGCAAGTTCTTTTCCATAAGCACGTATGACTATATACAGAATACATGCCTACATTACATTGATGAATTGGAGCTAGTTCTGTGTCACCCTATGTTATGACTGTTACATGATGAACCACATCCGGCATAATTATCCATCACTGATCCGGTGCCTACGAGTTTTCCATATACTGGTTTACGCTTATTTACTTTCCCGCTGCTACTGTTACGATCACTACCAAATACCAAAAACATAACTTTTGCTGTCTTTACTTTTGTGGCGGCTACTACCACTATCATATTACTTTGCTATTGAACACTTTGCTACAGATACTAAGTTTCCAGGTGTGGTTGAATTGACAACTCAGCTGCTAATACTTGATAATATTCTTTGGCTCCCCTTGTGTCGAATCAATAAATTTGGGTTGAATACTGTACCCTCGAAAGCTGTTGCGATCCCCTATACTTGTGGGTTATGAAGACTAATTTATGGCGCCGTTGCCGGGGAGCATAGCTCTATTCTTTGAGTCACTTGGGATTTATATCTGCTTATCATTATGAAGAACTTGAGAGATCCAAAAATCAAGATCTATCCCTCAACTACGAGGGGAGGTAAGGAACTGCCATCTAGCTCTGCACTTGATTCACCTTCTGTTATGAGTAAGTTAGCGACACCTACACCTACTTCTGCTATTCGTTTTGATATGTCGCATGTTATTGATGATGCCACTTCTGCTATGCATGATACTTATGATGAAACTACTTCTATGCCTGATACTACTGTGCCCCTTGGTGAATTTCTTGATGAACAAATTGCTAGGGCTAGAGAAAAAGAAATTATTGAATCTGAATACGATGATGATAGTGATGATGAAAATATGCCTGTTATCCCTGAGGGCTATATTTTTGATATGGAATCTTCTGCCGCTATTTTAGCTTGCAAAGATAGATATGAGCTTAAGAGGTTATTAATTAAATGGAACAAAGAATCACTTAGAGATAAAATGAAACCCGACCCTGCTTTAGCTACTTCACCTATTTGTGCTCCTGATAAGGATTATGAATTCTCGGTTGATCCTGATATAATTACTTTGGTTGAATCTGATCCGTTTTATGGCTATGAATCTGAAACTGTTGTGGCACATCTTACTAAGTTAAATGAGATAGCTGACCTGTTTACTAATGATGAGAGATCGCGTTACTTTTATATACTCAAAATATTTCCGTTCTCATTAAAGGGTGATGCTAAGATATGGTTTAATTCTCTTGATCCTGGTTGTGTGCGTAGTCCCCAGGATATGATTTATTACTTCTATGCTAAATATTTCCCTGCTCATAAGAAACAAGCTGCTTTGAGGGAAGTATACAACTTTGTGCAAATTAAAGAAGAGAGTCTCCCACAAGCTTGGGGGAGGCTTCTCAAGTTACTTAATGCTTTGCCTGATCATCCTCTTAAGAAACCTGAAATACTTGATATCTTTTATAATGGACTAACCGATGCTTCCAGAGATTACCTGGATAGTTGTGCTGGTTCTCTTTTCAGGGAAAGAACACCGGATGAAGCTGAAATTCTATTGAATAATATGTTGACAAATGAAAATAATTGGGAACCTCCTGAGCCAGCTCCTGAGCCAACTCCTGCTCCAATTACTGAGCCAATTCTTAAACCAACTCCGAAGAAGAGAGGTATTCTATTTCTTAGTCCCGAAGATATGCAAGAGGCAAAGAAATCTATGAAAGAAAAAGGTATTAAAGCTGAAGACGTTAAGAATTTACCTCCTATTGAAGAAATACATGGTCTTAATATACCGCCTGTTGAAGAAACATATGATCTCAATTCTTTATTTACTGAAGAATCTCCTGACCCCGATATCCCGACACAGGTAGTAAAGGTAAATTCTCTCTATAGATATGATAAAGCTGAAGTCCCTCCTACTAAAATTGCTAGTCAGTGCTTGGATGAGTTTGATAACTTTATGTTTAAGCAAGACAACTTCAATGCTTATTTTGGTAGACAATTAAGAGAAAATGCTTACATGATTAGACGCTTGGGTGATTATATGGCTGATATTAAAGGTGAACTTAAACTTGTTAGCAAACATGCTTCTATGGTTACCACTCAAGTAGAACAAGTACTTAAGGCTAAAAAAGAAGTGCTTGATGAAATGAATAGTAAGAAAAATGATTATGCTGTTAGAGTGGCTACTAGAACTGGTAGAATGACTCAGGAACCTTTGTATCCTAAAGGCCACCCTAAGAGAATCGAGCAAGATTCTCAGAGAAATAATATTGATGTTCCTAGTTCTTCTAAAAAGAAGAAGAAGAAAAATGGTAGAACTGTGCAAACTTCTAGTGAACCTATTGCTGAACCACCTGATAATCCAAATGATATATCTATGTCTGATGCTGAAGCACAATCCGGTAATGAACATGAACCTAGTAAAAATATTAATGATGATGTTCATGATGATGCTCAACCTAGTATTGACCATGATGTAGAAATTGAACCTGCTGTTGATCTTGATAACCCACAATCAAAGAATCAACGTTATGATAAAAGAGACTTTGTTGCTACGAAACATGGTAAAGAAAGGGAACCTTGGGTTCAGAAACCCATGCCTTTTCCTCCAAAACCATCCAAGAAAAAGCATGATGAGGATTTTGAGCGCTTTGCTGAAATGATTAGGCCTATCTTTTTGCGTATGAGATTAACTGATGTGCTCAAAACAAATCCTTATGCTAAATATATGAAAGATATCATTAATAATAAAAGAAAAATACCAGAGGCTGAAATTTCCACCATGCTTGCTAATTATACTTTTAAGGGTGGAATACCAAAGAAACTTGGAGATCCCGGAGTACCTACTATACCTTGCTCCATTAAAGGAAATTATATTAAAACTACTTTATGTCATCTTGGAGCCAGTGTTAGTGTTATGCGTCTCTCTTTATATCGTAGACTTGACTTGAATAAGCTGACACCTACTGAAATATCTTTGCAAATGGCTGATAAATCAACTGCTATACCTGTCGGTATTTGTGAGGATGTGCCTGTTGTGGTTGCAAACGTTACTATTTTAACGGACTTTGTTATGCTTGATATTCCCGAGGATGATAGTATGTCTATTATTCTTGGAAGACCTTTTCTTAATACTGCAGGGGCTGTTATTGATTGCAACAAAGGCAATATCACTTTTCATGTTAATGGTAATGAGCATACGGTACACTTTCCGAGGAAACAACCTCAAGTTCATAGTATCAACTCTATTGGAAAAATTCCATCGATTATAATTGGAGGTTTTGAATTTCCTCTTCTTACTGTCAAGAAGAAATATGATATACTTATTATAGGGGATGTGCATATCCCCATTGAGGTAACTTAGTTTTATTCAAAATTTCTCCGGTTTCATGATTATCGGAATGAGTTTGTTAACAAGACTTGATCAACCTTGTTAGTGGATTCTTTTTGATGAGCATGAGATGGATGAAACTAGAAGCACAAACTTCTGTACCCCACTTTTATTTTTTGTTATTTATATGAAATAAAGTAAAAATAGTACTTTTCAGTCTGTTTCCTGGCTTATCCGTGCAATATAAAAATATCCCGAAAAATAAAAGTCCTCAGAATGCCATGCCAATTTAATATGATTTTTTCGGGAATATTTGAGGATTTACTGTGCAAAAATTACCGCGGGAGGAGTTGCCACCTGGTCACGAGGGAGGTGGGCGCCCCCCCCTATAGGGTGCTCCCCTGCCTCGTGGGCCCATGGTGGCCCTCCTCCACTTATCCCAGCACCCATCTTCTTCCTCTATCTTACACAAACCCGAAAAACCAACTCAAGCACGAGTTCCAGCCACTTTTGCTGTGATTTTTGATCTCCTTGCTCAAAGCACCTCTCGCAAAACTGCTTGGGGAGATTGTTCCTTGGTATGTGACTCCTCCATTGGTCCAATTAGTTTTTTTTCTAGTGCTTTATTCTTTGCAAATTTGTGCTGCATAGGTGACCATGTTCTTGAGCTGGCATGTCAAATTTATATGGTTCCAAGTAGTTCTAATGCTTAGGCCCCGTTCGGATCTCATCTAGCTTCTCGATTAGCTGGCTTCTGGAATTCTCGTTGGCTTCCAGCTTCTCAGTGGAGCAGCCTCGCGTTCGGCTGGCCTGAGCAACTCCTCGCGTTACATAGCCCAGTAAAATGGGCTTGGCCTGTTCAGTAGCGAGAGAAGAAACGGTTCGATTTCACTTCGGGAGGGCAATCGGATGTAATTTCGAGTAACTTCTGCTTCCCGTTTTTTCGAAGCTGGGCCGTAGCTGCTCCCAAAAATTACACTGCAGGGCGCTAGTTCTCCAGAAGCGGGATTCTCGGATCTGACCCGTTCTGGTGGCTTCTCACCGGATTCTCGGGAAGCTGGATCCTGGAAGAGATCCGAACGGGGCCTTAATATAGGCTCTAGGAACTTGTAGGAGTAGTTGCTATCAGTTTTATTGAGTTTGGTTTACTTTTATTTTGAAGTTACTAAAAATTTCAGATTATTTCAGAAAAATAATGAGGAGATTTTTGAGGGGCTCATCGAGCCAAAGCTCGAAGGAAAAGGCACCTAAGCCTAAGTATAATTTGCCGCGCACCGCGGAGATTCGGGCGTGTGAATGGCCTTCTGAAGATTTCTTGAGAGTAGCCGGTATCTATGAAGATTTTCATGAATTGGCTCACAATGCAGGCCTCACCGCTTTCCTCCACGACCAATGCGATCAGTATCTCTTACTCACAAATACCTTTGTGCAAAACTTTCATTTTCATTCTAGGAACTCACCACCTACGGTGGAGTTTCATTTATATGATGAGCATAAGGAGATGCCACTTTATGATTTCTGTCGGATTTGTTTAGTCCCTTTTGAGGGCAAGACAAAAGAACCACATCATGATGATGTGGCTGGGTTTATTGATACTATCATTGTAGGAGAAACTAGGAAGGTTTCCGATGCACGAATCACTAGCATACATTTTCCTGTTTTACGTTACTTTGCATTATTTGCTAGTCGTTGTTTAATTGGACGCAGAAACTATGGAAACCTTAGCATCCCTGATATAATTATTCTGCACCACGGTTTATACAGTGATAACACTTTTAGTATGGGCGGTATTATTGCTAGACGGTTAAGTATGAATCGTACTAAGGGTCCCATCTTTGGAGGCGTCTATGCCACACGCCTAGCTGCACATTTTAACATACCTATTAGGCATGCTGAGAAGGAAGAAAAGGTGCTGGCCCGTGTTTATCTAGATCATAAAAGTATGGGCACATGATTTTATTGTTAAGAATAGGGCAGGAGAGCTTAAGTATCAATTGTTCTTTAACAAACATCACCCTGAGACTATTATCCTGCCTGCTCCTTCTTTGTTTAATTTTGTAGGACCCTACCTCGTTACGTGGGCTGCCGTCCAAGCTTAGAAGAATCCTGCACCAGCCCCGGAACAGGAACCACAAGATGAGCCTCCACAATAATCTGTTTATTCTTGGGATCCAGAGATGACTGTCAGCCAGTGGCAGTCAGAGTCTTCTTCTTCATCACAGTATGATCCCAACTATTCCTCCTCGTCACAGTATGACCCCAACAACTATTATTATGGATATCCTCCAGGCCAGCCGTGGCCATAGACCAACTTAGGCCAAAAGCCTAAGCTTGGGGGAGTACGTATTTCTCACCGACATTACATTCATGTTCACACACACACTCATTGCTAGATGTCGGTGCTCATACTTTTTCACTGTAATATCCATGCTAGTTTATTTTCTTTTTCCTGCTTTCTTCTTGTGTGCTTGTTAAACCTTAAGAAAAACCAAAAAAAAATATTTAGTAGTAGTTTATTTTTCTTCTGTAGTAGTAATAACTAAAAAGAAAACCCAAAAATATTTCCCGTTCTTCTTTTGCTTGTTGGGAGCTTCCCCGTGTAAATAGTTTTATTTCTTTTCTTTTCTTTTGGGGGTCAGTAGGAGAATACCATAATTAAATTGTTGAAGTGGCTCTTATATGCATTATTGTTGATTTAACCAAGAGCCCATATTGCCTTGTCTTCTCATGTTTATTGAATGCTCGCAGATTCCAGCTTAGTCCAATGCACATACACTCTTATTATTCTTCACACCGTTCGGTCGTGCAAGTGAAAGGCAATTATGATGATATATGATGGACTGACTGAGATGAGAAAAGCTGGTATGAACTCAACCTCTTTTGTTTTTGTAAATATGATGAGTCCCTCGTTCTTGATTCAGCTTATTATGAATAAACATGTTTGCAATGACAATTAGAGATCATAGTTGCTTGTGCCATGCTTGATTAGCTATGAGTTATAATGGTTTACCTTGTGTGCCAACATGCTATTGAGATGATTATGATGTGGTATGATGGGGTGGTATCCTCCTTTGAATGATTTAAGTGATTTGACTTGGCACATGTTCACTCATGTAGTTGAAACTAATCAACATAGCCTTCATGATATTTATGTTCATGGCGGATTATATCCTACTCATGCTTGCATCCAATGTTTATTAATTTTAATGCATGTACATGGATGTTGTCGCTCTCTAGTTGGTCACTTCCCAGTCTTTTGCTAGCCTTCACTTGTACTAAGCGGGAATACTGCTTGTGCATCTAATCCCTTAAACCCCAAAGTTATTCCAGATGAGTCCACTATACCTTCCTATATGCGGTATCTACCTGCCGTTCCAAGTAAATTTGTATGTGCCAAACTCTAAACCTTCAAATAAACATTCTGTTTTGTATGCTCGAATAGCTCATGTATCAACCAAGGCTGTCCTTATCTTCCGTGTTAGGCGGGTTATTCTCAAGAGGAGTGGACTCTGCTCCCCACTCACGAGAAAATGGCTGGTCACCGGGATGCCCAGTCCCATGCTTTATGCAAACTAAATCAAAATTAATTGCAAACAAAACTCCCCCTGGGACCTAATGTATGTTGGAGGCACTCGTTGTTTCGAGCAAGCCATGGATTGATGCTTGTTGGTAGAGGGGGAGTATAAACTTTACCATTCTGTTTGGGAACCGCCTATAATGTGTATAGCATGGAAGATATCGCCATCTCTTAGTTGTTACGTTGACAATGAAAGTATACCGCTCAAAATACAATTTATCTCTATTTCAAAACCGAGCTCTGGCACCTCTACAAATCCCTGCTTCCCTCCGCGAAGGGCCTATCCATTTACTTTTATGTTGAGTCATCACCCTCTTATTAAAAAGCACTAGCTGGAGAGCACATGTGTCATTTTCATTCGTCACTATTAATCTATGTTGGGTGTGACTATGATTGGATCTCTTTTACCATGAATTACAATGTCTAGTCAGTCCTTGATCTTTAAAGGTGCTCTGCATTTATGTTTTGCGGTCTCAGAAAGGGCTAGCGAGATACCATCTTGTTATATCATATTATGATTGTTTTGAGAAAGTGTTGTCATCCGAGATTTATTATTATGACTTGCTAGTTGATTATGCTATTGATATGAGTAGTTATAAGACATGAGAATTATTTCAAATGTGGTTAGTTATGATTTATGCTGAAAACTTGAATGCTGGCTTGACATAATGGCAACAACAAGAGCAAATAGAGTTTGTAACAGTTTTTCTTTCTTTCAGTTCGTCAACTGAATTTCTTGAGGACAAGCAAGGGTTTAAGCTTGGGGGAGTTGATACGTCTTCGTCGTATCTACTTGTCCAAACACTTTTGCCCTTGTTTTGGACTCTAACTTGTATGATTTGAATGGAACTAACCCGGACTGACGCTGTTTTCAGCAGAATTGCCATGGTGTTGTTTTATGTGCAGAAAACAAATATTCTCGGAATGACCTGAAACTCCACGGAACATCTTAGAAAAAACAATAAAAAATCCTCGCCAAAGATGAAGACCAGGGGCCCCACACCCTTCTCACGAGGGTGGGGGGCGCACCCCCTAGGGCACGCCCCCCCCTACCTCGTGGGCCCCCTGGAAACCATCCGACGCCAACTCCAACTCTATATATTTGCTTTCGGAGAGAAAAATAGGAGAGAAGAAATCATCACGTTTTACGATACAGAGCCGCCGCCAAGCCCTAAAACCTCTCGGGAGGGCTGATCTGGAGTCCGTTCGGGGCTCCGGAGAGGGGGATTCGTCGCCGTCATCATCATCAACCATCCTCCATCACCAATTTCATGATGCTCACCGCCGTGCGTGAGTAATTCCGTCGTAGGCTTGCTGGACGGTGATGGGTTGGATGAGATTTATCATGTAATCGAGTTAGTTTTGTTAGGGTTTGATCCCTAGTATCCACTATGTTCTGAGATTGATGTTGCTATGACTTTGCTATGCTTAATGCTTGTCACTAGGACCCGAGTGCCATGATTTCAGATCTGAACCTATTATGTTTTCATGAATATATGTGAGTTCTTGATCCTATCTTGCAAGTCTATAGTCACCTACTATGTGTTATGATCCGGCAACCCCAAGGTGACAATAATCGGGACCACTCCCGGTGATGACCATAGTTTGAGGAGTTCATGTATTCACTATGTGCTAATGCTTTGTTCTGGTTCTCTATTAAAAGGAGGCCTTAATATCCCTAAGTTTCCAATAGGACCCCGCTGCCACGGGAGGGTAGGACAAAAGATGTCATGCAAGTTCTTTTCCATAAGCACATATGACTATATACAGAATACATGCCTACATTACATTGATGAATTAGAGCTAGTTCTGTGTCACCCTATGTTATCACTGTTACATGATGAACCGCATCCAGCATAATTATCCATCACTGATCCGGTGCCTACGAGTTTTCCATATACTGGTTTACGTTTATTTACTTTCCTGCTGCTACTTTTACAATCACTACAAAATACCAAAAACATTACTTTTGCTGTCTTTACTTTTGTTGCCGCTACTACCACTATCATATTACTTTGCTACTAAACACTTTGCTGCAGATACTAAGTTTCCAGGTGTGGTTGGATTGACAACTCAGCTGCTAATACTTGAGAATATTCTTTGGCTCCCCTTGTGTCGAATCAATAAATTTGGGTTGAATACTCTACCCTCGAAAGCTGTTGCGATCCCCTATACTTGTGTGTTATCAGCGGCGCTCCAGGGCCTCCCGAGGCGCGTGGCTTGGCTTCGAGGACGAGGAAGACGGCGCGGAGCTCTTGGGCATGTCGGAGGGGTTAGGCCGTGGCGGTGGGCGCGGTAATGGCGAACGGCAGCGATAGGCGCGTTCGGTCCGAGGAGAGGGAGAGATCCAGGGGAGGAGGGAGAGCGTGAGAGAGTGAGAGAGGTCCGGGGCGGTGCGTGGCGATGTTCGGGGCGGCCAGGGTGTCGAGGGAGAGACCAGGCAGGCAGGTTGCGTGGCGCCCATGCGCGCGGGCGACGAGCGCGTGCCTGTCGTCCTCCTGGTGCCAGGAGGACGACGACTGGCACTGCCAGTCGGCTGGGCCGGCCTGTTGGTCCACTGGGCCAGGCCAGGCTGCACAGGGAGGTAAGTGCAGGTGGGTTTTCTTCCCTTTTGTTTCCTTTTCTATTTTTCTGACGTTTGTTTGATTTAAAAACAATACCAAACTAATTTATCTACTTATGCCAATTTTTGTAGGAGCTAGTGGTATTATTCCAGAGCTCCTCATCAACTAGCATAATTTTTGGACATATATAAAATATATAACATATATATATCCAATGCAAATAAGTATTGTATTAATTCCAAATGGCAAAAATAAATATTTATGAGCTCCTAAAAATATTTGTTTGAATTTTACCTCTGACCAATATTTTCAGGGAGCAACATGAACATTTTCTTGGACCTTTTTGGAGAAATTTTTATCTGGGTTATTTCCAGAAATGATTTCTGAGGGTTTCACAAATCCCCAATTCAAATTAAATGAAATTTAAACATGATGCACACATGACCAGCTAGTCTGGGTCATACCAAAACTAGGGATGTGACAACTCGCCCCCACTCGAAAGAATCTCGTCCCGAGATTCAGGAGTCGGCAGAAAGAAAGTGGGGTACTCAAGTCGAAGACGATCTTCTCGCTCCCAGGTAGCTTCTCTCTCGGAATGATGAGACCACTGAACCTTGAGAAACTTGATGTTATGACGTCGAGTGACACACTCTTCTTGATCCAGAATGCGAACCGGGTACTCTCGATGTGTGAGGTTATCTTGGAGACCAAGCATTTCATGGTCCACTCCGCGGATGGGATCCGAGAAGCAACGGCTGAGTTGAGAGACGTGGAAGACATCATGTACTCGAGAAAGATGTGGGGGTAGTTCCAACTGGTAGGCAACCTCTCCTCATTTAGCGAGAATGAGAAAGGGACCAATATAACGAGGAGCCAACTTGCCCTTGATACCGAAACGATGGGTACCCTTTAAAGGGGTAACCCGAAGGTAAGCTTTGTCGCCAACTTCATAAGCCACTTCCTTATGACGACAGTCATACTGGCTCTTTTGACGAGATTGGGCTGTTTTCAAATTCTCACGAATGATGCGAACTTGCTCTTCTACCTCCTGGATCATATCTGGTCCAAAGAATTGTCTTTCACTGGTTTCTGACCATTTCAAAGGTGTTCGACATCTTCGTCCATATAGAATCTCGAAAGGAGCTTTCTTGAGACTGGATTGGTAGCTATTGTTATAAGCAAACTCGGCGAAAGGAAGACAATTCTCCCAATCCATACCGAATGAGATAACTCAAGCTCTAAGCATGTCTTCAAGAATTTGGTTGACCCTTTCCACCTGACCACTCAACTGAGGGTGGAAAGCGGTACTGAAAGAAAGATGGGTGCCCATGGCAGTTTGGAAACTCTCCCAGAAATGAGAAGTGAAAAGACTACCACGGTCTGAATTGATCTCTAGTGGAACACCATGAAGTGAAACTATTCGAGAAATATAAAAGTCAGCGAGCTGACTAGCGGTGATATTCTCTCGAACAGGTAGGAAGTGAGCCACTTTGGAAAGACAATCAATGACTATGAAGATAGCATTATTCCCTCTCTTGGTCCTGGGAAAGCCGGTGATGAAGTCCATACCAACTTTATCCCATTTCCACTCAGGAATAGCTAAAGGCTGAAGGGTGCCAGCAGGTCTGTGATGATATGCCTTAACGCGACGACAAACGTCACAGTTAGCAATGAACTCCACGATTTCTCTCTTCATCACAGTCCACCAGAACCTTTGGCGTTGGTCCTGATACATCTTAGTACTACCGGGATGAATCATGAGAGGAGATTCATGAGCCTCCTTAAGGATCAGTTGTCGTAGATGTTGATTCTTGGGAACCACCAAGCAATTCTCAAAGAAAACAACACCTCGATCATCTATAGATAAACTTCCACCAACTCCCTTTTTAATGTTTCTCTTGATGCGGATAACACCCCTATCAAACTTCTGGTCAGAAATGATCTGATCCTCAAGGGTAAGTTTCGCCACCAAGGTAGAAAGGAATCCGTGAGGAGCAATGTGAAGATTAAGCTTACAGAATTCCTCATGGAGAAGTGGTTGGCCCTGCTGCAACATAAGATTGTTGCAATAGGACTTACGACTTAGTGCATCAGCCATGACATTGCCCTTTCCTGGGGTGTAGGTAATCCATAAGTCGTAATCTGAGATCAACTCCAACCAACGTCTTTGCCTAAGGTTCAAATCTGGTTGGGTGAAGATATACTTGAGACTTTGGTGATCAGTGTAAATCTCGCAACGTTTACCAAGAAGGTAATGTCGCCATGTCTTAAGTGCATAGACTACAGCTGCAAGCTCTAGATCATGTGTAGGATAATTCTCCTCATGTGGATGCAACTGTCGAGATGCATAGGCAATCACAGGACGATCCTGCATAAGAATGCATCCTAGTCCCTGTCGTGAGGCGTCGCAGTAGATAACAAAGTCTTTAGTGAAATCCGGTGGCACAAGTATGGGAGCAGAAGTCAGGCATCTTTTCAGTTCCTGAAAACTGTACTCACACTGTGGGGACCACTCAAACTTTTTATCTTTCTTGAGAAGTTCCGTGAGAGGTTTGGCCACTTTGGAGAAGTTCTCAATGAAGCGGCGACAATAACTGGCTAGACCAAGGAAACTCCTAACTTGTTTAACTATTTCAGGTGGAGTCCAATCAAGAACGGCCTGAACTCTCTCGGGATTGACAACAATGCCCTTACCAGATATCACGTGGCCTAGATAGGTCACTTCTGGCAAACAAAATTCGTACTTGGAGAACTTGGCATAAAGGCGATGCTCTTTGAGTTTCTCTAACACGAGTCTAAGATGTTTGACATGCTCTTCCTCGTTCTTCGAGAAAATAAGGATATCATTGAGGTAAACCACGATGAACTTATCTAAGTACTCCATGAAGATCGAGTTCATCAAGCAGGAGAAGGTAACTGGAGCATTGGTTAGACCAAAGGACATGATGGTGTACTCGTACTGACCATAACGAGTGACAAAAGCCGTTTTAGGAATCCCCCCGTTTCTGATCTTGATTTGGTGGTAGCCTAACCTCAAATCCATCTTGGAGAAGACTGAGGATCCAACGAGCTGATCATACAGGTCGTTGATCTTGGGGAGCGGATACTTGTTCTTTATTGTGACCAAATTAATGGGACGATAATCTACAACCATCCGGTCCGTACCATCCTTCTTCTTGACGAAGAGGACGGGGCAAGCCTAAGGAGAAGAACTAGGACGGATGAAACCCTTTTGCAAGGATTCATCGAGTTGTTTCTTAAGCTCAGCTAGTTCTAAGTGTGCCATCTTGTAAGGCTCCTAGAAATTGGGGCGGTTCCTAGGATAAGATCTATGACAAACTCTAGATCCCTGTCAGGTGGAACACCTGGCAGTTCTTCTGGAAAGACATCCAGAAAGTCACGGACTACCGGGATATCCTCAAGGTCTGGAAGAGGGCTGGCATTAAGAGAATAAAGCTGATGCTTTGCAATTCTGGTGGAGATAGTGACTATCTTGCCAGATGGGTGTGTGAGCTGAACAGACCTGGTGTAACAATCAATCTTGGTGTAATGAGCTTTCATCCGGTCCATACCCAAGATGATGTTAATATCTGAAGACTTAAGAGATATCAAGGAAGCTAGGAATACAAGTCTATCAACATGTATTTCATTGCCATAACTTATCCTAGAAGTTTGCCATTTGGATCCAGGAGTTTGAATGAGTAGTGGGGAGGGCATATCAGAAAATGACATGTCGTGCAAGCGGGCATAACTTTCAGAAATGAAGGAATGAGACGCCCCAGTATCGAACAGAACCGATGCTGGATGACAGTTTACAAGGAGTGTACCAAGAACGACATCTGGATCATCATGAGCATCTTTAGCTGAGATGTGATGCACACGTCCATGTGTAGTGGGAGCTGACTTGGCACTGATCATCTTGCATGATGGCTTACTATCACGGCCAACAGACTTCTCGGGCTGGGGTGGAGCAATGCTGGCCTGAGTGCAAATACGGGCAATGTGGCCTGGCTCTCCGCACTTGTAACAAATCTTGGAGGTATGACGTGGACCCTCATTTGTAGGTGGTCCACCTATAGGCCTGGGTGGAGCATATAACTGAACCGGGTGAGGCACCACATAAGATGGCGTCGGTGTGTAACTGGGTGGAAGAGCAGAGTTCGGAACCCAAATCCGGCGCTTCTGAGAACTAGAACCGGAGGAATAACCCAAATCACGGGTGTGCTTACGAGACTCCTGGTAAGTGAGCTGAGCTGTCTCCGCATTGATAGCCTTGTTCACAAGAGCTTGGAATGTATTGCAATGGTGCAAGTGGAGATAACGACGCAACTTGGGGTTGAGACCCTTCCGGAACCTAGCCTGCTTCTTGGCGCCCGTGGACACTTCTTCTGTAGCGTAGCGGGCGAGGTTCTCAAACTTTCTACTGTAAGCATGAACAACCATCTTACTCTGGGTGAAACTACATAACTCTTCTCTCTTGCGATCGATGAGGGCTTGAGGAATGTGATGCTCGCGAAAGGCCTCAGTGAAATATCTCCAGGTAGGAATCTGGCCAACTGGAAGCATACCCTCATACTTCTGCCACTAGAGACTAGCAGGACCTTCCAGGTGATATGCAGCATAGGTGACCTTGTCACCTTTAGCTACGTTCGCAGAATGCAACTTGTGAGTGATACTACGGAGCCAGTCATCTGCATCAAGTGTCTCAATGGAATGGTGGAAGGTGGGTGGGTTCAGGCCAATGAAGTCGGTGATGGAAACCAACTCATTACGATGATGGGCGGTGTTCTCCTCGATCCGTGCCAACAAGCGGTTAATCTCACGCTTGTTCCTCTCAATTTCTAACATGAACTCTGCCAACGAAGGCTGGTCGGTAGGATCCTCCTCATCCCTACCACCTCCATGGTTCAGGCAACGAGCAACAAAACTTCGGTTAACTGACGACATCCTGAGAAGCGGAACCAAGGACAAGGTCAACAAGAACTATAGGATGCAACATGTAGCACAAGGAAATTTAGTATCTCTCAAACTCCTAGGACAATTCCGGCAGCATAACGGCAGTAAAATGTTCAAAATGAGACATTCTGCAAAAGATGGGGTAGCACCATACTCAACATCATCACTCAAGGTTCTGAGATATTACTAAACAAGCTACACCGGAGGTACTCGAAATGGGATATGACTCTGATCAACCAATCCTAAGAGACTACGGAGTAGTAACACGTGATCCTGATAGACAGAAGAGAAAGCCTAGTTCCTTAACCCCGTAGGAAAGATAGGATGACTCAGATCAGAAGGCATGAGGTATAAGGAGTAAAAAGAGCCTTACGTTCCCTTCCACAATCAATTCCCCTATATAACTAAAGAATTTCTAGACTCAACTTCGACCAGGTTGGCTTGGAAATCCTACAGGAAGTCAGGCTCTGATACCAAAGCTGTCGGGACCCCGATTCTATGTCACACCAATCTAGCATGTAACACCGCATATCACTTTGCGGCCTCACGCACGGTATTCCCACGAGTGTCGCCTTACCATGGCCCGGGACCATTTGCGCCTCTTGGCTCACGTATATGATAGTGTCGCTAGCATCCATATGACAGAGAACCCGGGCCGACATGACTAGTCGTGAACCCAAAGTGCCACTAACTTATGGGGACAGGCATACATGAAACAACATCGAGCATGTCGGTCATCATCGTGTGAATCCGGGCTGTAACAACTGGGCTAACAGGACTTCGGGAACCCGGGCTGTAGCAGGCTAGGCAGGACTCCGGATGTCACCGCATGATATTTCCCCGAAGGGACAGACACAGGAACAAAGTGAATCACATGCCGACCAGTAAGTGTTCCGGAGCAGTAGTGCTAGGCTAGCAGGACTCCGGTAAACCGAACTGTAGCGGACTACCATGGCTCGGTGGAAGCACTAGACTACATTTCCCCATAAGGGAGGCTACCAAGGATAGACAACTAGGTTATCGGATCCCACACATAGCAATACACGTTACACGTATGCATAACATGCAAGTATGTGTTGTACAACATGGCATCACAACATAACGCAAACTCATATAGATAAAGGCCCAGAAGAGCCACATAGCATTAAATACAAATAGGGGTCACATGACCCATCATTCAGAGCATACAAGCAATGGAAGCATTACATGTCTGAGTACAGACAACTACAAAAGAAAAAGGCTGAGAAGCCTGACTATCTACAAGACCCTCCCAAGGGCACAAGATCGTAGCTGAGGTAACAAGCTACTCGTCGAAGTCCAAGCGGAACTACTAGTAAGACCGAAGTCTCCGCTGCAAAAACATAAATAAAGCAACATGAGTACAAAGGTACTCAGCAAGACTTACATCAGCTCCTATCATACATGCATTTGTATCAAGAAGGTAATGTGGGGTTTAGTCACAGCAAGACAACTTTGACTCAGTGGCTATCCTGTACTACGACTGCTAGTAACTCTTTTGAGGTGGTGCACACGAGTCCACTAATCACCACATCAATACTCTACTATGGATTCATTCCCATCTCCCTACAGAAGGCCATTCATAGCACTCACACTTGTCTTGAGCATTTTAGAGTACCCACTTCAAGTTGTCTATGTACCACGTAAGCATCCAAGAAGTCCATAATCGCGGAACCGGCTATTCGAATAGATCATGAAAACCCTGCAGGGGTGTACTTCTTCACACACGCTCTCGCCACTTACCGCCATGTACACGTCATGTATCTCGGCAACCTTCAAGCGGAAGCCTGGCGAGGGAGTCGGCCACGACCTAACTAACCACACAAGACTCTAGTCCAGGTTTATCGCCTATTCGGGTTCCATCCGCAAGGAGATCCGGCCGGGGTTTCACTCACGGACCCAAACGATGTGTGTAGGGTTCCCAAGCCCACCTCGCCGTATGGATCTATGCTTGGTACACCGTGCCACTTATGCCTAGTTTGTCCCAAGCCCACCTGGCCGGGTGCCACTTGGTAGACTACTAACACTACCTACAAACACCAAAAACTAGTTGCAACTCCTGGACAGAGATCAAGTTGGTTAATAAGTCGAGAGGGGCACTTAAGCATTCCAATGTGTGGTAGTAGCTAGTCATTGGACAACATACACAGAACTCAATGCTTAAGGACGCTTCCAGTGAGCCAACCCACCATGTACTCCTACATGGCCTCTCACCGCTACCTTTACCAAATCGTGTTCACACACTTAACTCTCAGCACCAGAACATATCGTAACACTCCAATTCATTCCCAATGAATCAGACCTGACACAACTCTAAGCAATAGCAGGCATGGCATGGTTGGAACACAACATGGCTCAATCAACTCCTACACATGCTAGTGGGTTTCAACTAATTACTGTGGCAATGACAGGTCATGCAGAGGAATGGGTTCAACTACCGCAGCATAAAGTAGCAGTTGAATTGCTGTTGTCCTAATGCAATAAAAGAGAGCAGGAGCGAGAGAGTGGGATCATATCGGAATGAACAAGGGGGGTTTGCTTGCCTGATAAATCGACAGTAGAACACTGCTCTTCAGACAGGTACTCTCGAACACTCTCCGGAGCAGGACCTATCGAAAAGAACGGTGCCGACAATCTATACACAAGCATATGCAACAATATGATGCATGATCATGGCATGTAGATGTGATGTTGTTTGATCTAATGCAGGTAGCATTCATTTGGATGAAGTCCATTTGAACCAAGAATTCAAATGCAACTCCAAGTTAAGTATTTATAAATGCAATTTATATCTTTTCACCTATACAGCAAGTATAAGCTAGTTTATTATGCATGAAACTGGTACAGATGGATAGATTGAATTTTTCTGATAATTTTTCATATATAAATTATTTCAATCTGAGCTACGGTTGAATTTCTATGAATTTTAGAAGTTTATATCATTTCTGGATTTTCCTGATTTATTTTAATACCAGAAAATGAATAACTGTGTCAGCATTACAGAGGCATGACGTCAGCAAGTCAACTGTGGCTGACCAGGTCAAACCTTACGTGTGGGGTCCACACGTCTGTGTCAAGGTTAATTAACAGCGTTAATTAATTGTCAAACTAATCCTAAACTAAAAATTAGCAGGGCCGGGCCCCACATGTCACTGACCCACACGGGTCAAAGCTGGGTCAACAGGGGGGTTAGACACGGTCAATCCCACCGGTGTTTAGCCGCCGGTGAGGCCAAACGCGACGGAGGGGCTCGGGATCGTCACTCCGACGACCATTTGGGCGGCGGAGACCATGGGCGAGGAGCCAGCGCTCGTCCGTGTCATCTGGAGCAAGTGGGAGAGGCGGGGACGGCCAGAGCTCGCGGGAGAGGAGCTCGGGGCGGCGGCCGGAGTTCGGTGGCATGCGGGCGCAGCGCTGCTGAGGGCCTCTATGGCCTCCTGGCGTCACCAGGAGCACGGTGACGCGCTTGGTTTGGGCGGAAGCGGGCCAGAACAACGACGGCGACATGGAAGGCGGCAAGGTGCTCGCGGGCGCGGTGGTTGAGCTAGCTAGACGGGGCAAACGAGCACGGGGAGGAGGGCGAAACAAAGTAGAGCTCACGGCGGATCCAGCGGAGGCGTCAGTGAGCTCGGGGAAGCACTGGTGCGGCCGGAGCATCGTCGGCGATCTTGGGCAGCCGGTGACGAAGACGATGGCGATGGCGGTGCTCCAGGGCCTCTTGAGGCGCGTGGCTTGGCTTCGAGGACGAGGAAGATGGCGCGGAGCTCTTGGGCACGTCGGAGGGGCGAGGCCGTGGTGGTGGGCGCGGTAATGGCGAACGTCGGCGACGGGCGCGTTCAGTCCGAGGAGAGGGAGAGATCTAGGGGAGGAGGGAGAGCGTGAGAGAGTGAGAGAGGTCCGGGGCGGTGCGTGGCGACGTTCGGGAAGGCCAGGGCGTCGAGGGAGAGACTAGGCAGGCAGGTTGTGTGACGCCCATGCGCGCGGGCGGCGAGCGCGTGCCTCTCATCCTCCTGGCGCCACGAGGACGACGATTGGCACTGCCAGTCGGCTGGGCCGGCCTGTTGGGCCACTGGGCCAGGCTGCACAGGGAGGTAAGTGCAGGTGGGCTTTCTTCCCTTTTGTTTCGTTTTCTATTTTTTCTGACGTTTGTTTGATTTAAAAACAATACCAAATTAATTTATCTACTTATGCCAATTTTTGTAGGAGCTAGTGGTATTATTCCAGAGCTCCTCATCAACTAGCATAATTTTTGGACATATATAAAATATATAACATATATATATCCAATGAAAATAAGTATTGCATTAATTCCAAATGGCAAAAATAAATATTTATGAGCTCCTGAAAATATTTGTTTGAATTTTACCTCTGACCAATATTTTCAGGGAGCAACATGAACATTTTCTTGGACCTTTTTGGATCAATTTTTATCTGGGTTATTCCCAGAAATGATTTCCGAGGGTTTCACAAATCCCCAATTCAAATTTAAATGAAATTTAAACATGATGCACACATGACTAGCTAGTCTAGGTCATACCAGAACTAGGGATGTGACAGCCGACAAATCCCGATAGGAGTCGCATGTATCTCGTTCTCAGGGCACACCGGATGGGCAAGACGTCGGGTTGGCATAGACCCTGGTTGCCAGGGGGCACCGGACATCGCCCAGTTTGGACCAACACTCGGAGGAGCACTGGCCCGGGGGTTTAAAATAAAGATGACCCTTCAGTCTGTAGAACCCAAGGGAAAAAGGCTTAGGTGGGAAATGTTAAAACCAAGGTTGGGCCTTGCTGGAGGAGTTTTATTCAAGGCGAACTGTCAAGGGGTTCCCATAACACCCAACCGCGTAAGGAACGCAAAATCAAGGAACATAGCACCAGTATGACGGAAACTAGGGCGGCAAGAGTGGAACAAAACACCAGGCATAAGGCCGAGCCTTCCACCCTTTACCAAGTATATAGATGCATTAATTAAAATAAGAGATATTGTGATATCCCAACATAAACATGTTCCAACATGGAACAAACTTCATCTTCACCTGCAACTAGCAACGCTTTAGTAGGGGCTGAGCAATAGAGGTAACATAGCCAAACAACGGTTTGCTAGGAAGGTGGGTTAGAGGATTGACAAGGCAATATGGGAGGCATGATATAGCAAGTGGTAGGGAGCACGACATAGCGATAGAACGAACAACTAGCAGGCAAAGATAGAAGTGATTTTGAGGGTATGGTCATCTTGCCTGAGATGCCACAAGGAAGAAGAACAAGCCCATGAAGAAGACAAACGAACGTGGCCGAACGGATCCTCACAACTCCGGAATGAAACCGAAGCTAACGAGAGAAGCAACCTGGAAAGAAGTAGGCAACATAGTAAACAACCATCACGTAAACATGGCATGATGCACAATCAAGTATGATGCATGTCCGGCTTTAAATATGCATGGCATGGCAAAGTGCACAAACAATACTACAAGTTAAGCGGAGCTCAATATGCAACGATATGCATATTGACGAAACACCACATGGCTTATTTAGTTCTCTCCCGTTTATGTACTCAACAAAATTATATGTTCTTAACATGGCAAGGGGTGAGGCAAAAGTAAACTACACAGTTAGGCATTTTAAATGAGGCCAGAAACATCAAACAACAATTCCAGTAAATCCTCATGTGCATTAGTAATTTAATGCAACAACAATTTAAACATTCTTGATGTTGTTAACATGATGCGGATGCCATGTTCAAGTTTATGCAATTTTATGAAAATGTTGATAAGAGCATGATATGAAGCATTTGTCATCGTGGCGGAAACGAAAAGGGTACCACGGCAACGAATCCGAAAATGATGCCATGGCAACATATCGGTTCTGGTAGCTCATGGAGATACCGGTGCAACAGGAAAAGTGACGGAAGCGTGTCATGCAAGGATGGTGGGGTGCTCCCGGATACCGGGTTCCCACATGTCGGTGACAAGGCAAAAGAGGGGCAACGTGCACCGACAGTTCGGACTCGAGGCGAACAAGGGTGCATCTCATACAACATGCATTCATTCGTTCATGGGCGTCGTCTCGGGGTTATACCTTCAAAGCGTGCAAACGGGACGGTTCAAGTTCGTCGAGGGAAGTAGAGGAAGTAGTCGTTCCGCGACGGTAATAGAAGTACCAGTTCTATCGGTCCTCATCGGTAGTGGTACACGTTTGTTTTTAAAGAGGTACTTGACGCATCTGAGGTTTACGAAGGCGATGGTAGTGGAACTTGGTGAATCCAAGTTCTTCGGAGGTCGTCATCGAACTTGGTCAAAAAACACAGCGTGGGTAGATGTTCACTCGACGGTCTTTGGCAACGGTCTAGTATTTGTAGGGAAAAATTGAACATTTTAAAGAAAGAGGAGAAAGCCACTTGTAATAAATGGGTGAAATTTGAAAGAAGGAAGAAGTGAAATGGTTTGCACTTGGAGAAGGGCCTTGGAGGAAAGATCACGGATGCAAAAATAGTTTAGAAATGAGAGGGATTTATAATGCAAGTTTGTTGCGGTTAATTCCAAACTAATGGAATATTTTATATAGCTCCCTAATAATATTGGGAGTATATGTTCTAAAGAGAAATCACCATTGTAAATATCCCTCGATTTAAATGGAACGAAGATCCATATGATTTATTTAGTTCAGTTATTAAAAAGGTTGCAAGACGACATGATGCATTGCACATGATTCTAAGATGAATGCAACGAACCAAACAAAATACACGACGAATCTCAGAAAACATGGAAGGCATCTGAAGCTCCGGTCTTGAGGCATTACAACACTCCACCACTACAAGAGGATCTCGTCCCGAGATCTAAGGGATGGCACCGGATAGAAAACGAAAGAGGAAGAGAAGAGGTAAAACTAGGTTGCTTCTTTGACAAACGAGTGAAACCATAGAACCTTGAGAGGTTGAACAAATTGAAAAAAAATACAACGAAGATGAACAAAGTTGAAAACACTCTGTTAGAAAAATAGGAACAAGGAACATTACAAGAACCTTGTAGGTTGAAAGACATAAGAAAAGGGTTGCAATGGACAAGAAGTACAAGAAAGCATTGGACAAAAGAAAGGAATATGCTCAACACCGAATCTTGAATTGACTCCGCCGGAGAAGAAAAAGAACGAAGAATGATTAACTTGAAGCTCCGTTAGTATCTTCCTGAGAATCACCGGATAAGAACATTGAAAGAAAAGAAAGAAGAGACTTCACATCAATAAGTTGGATACTTGACTAAGAAATCTGAGTCCTTGAAGAAAAGGGTGGGAGGGAGGGAAAAACAGAGACAACTTGGAACGGTTGAAACGAACACCGTTGGGAAAACTGAGGGGTGATCTTGCGAATGGGAAAAATGATAGGATCATCTTGAAGAGAAACACGCAGGTTGAAAAGGATTGACATGACAATCTCGATTATTGGGAAGGATTAGTATTCACATAGAAATATGAGATCACCGCTTAGGAAAGGTATGGAATCAACATTTGACTTCAAAGCAACTCGAATACCACAAACCAAAACAAAACAAAGGATTGGCTTACAGGATAAGCCAGAAACAAACATATGATAGATCCCATATCGTATCATGTGTCTATTGGAAAGATATTCTAGGAGCTACTTGAATTCCCACTTATAAACTCCCGAAACTTTCTGGTTATGCAATCAGGTGTTGGGGATACAGGGGAAGCATAATATCTCACCCAAACTAACAATCCTACATCCAGCTGTATCCATCCTTCAACACATAACCAAGAAACCTTCGGAAATCATGTACCTCAACCTTCGAAAATCATCCGTTATACGAGTTATGGCAATACTCCTGAACTCCTGCCCCAGTAATGGGTGGCGTCGAGGTTATCTCACCAACAACTGCATAAAAAAGATTTTCGATGTCGGCAAACTCAGGTATTCCAGAACTGCAATGATAAAATTGTGATGACAACACCTCGGAGCTCAACTCCCTGGGACACTGCCACAACCCCTAAATGTCAGGAGGCACCAAGAACAATGTTCTCGTCACAAGACTATCAGAACAATTCCAAGATACCCGCGTGATCCTAAAAAAATTCGTGAAATTTGAGGAGAGAAAAGTCAAAACTTCTACGTCAGGAGGCCTCACCAGAGCGACGAAGAGACTGGGGAGTAAAAAGAATCCTACTCTCTGATATATATAATCCTAAGACTCAAAACATTTTGTTCTAGACTCAACAACGTCAGCAATTCGATCAAGCAGGGGGCTCCTAAGCCGGGGAAGTCTCTGATACCAACTTGTAACACCCACAATGCGACTATATCTCCCACGTGTCGGGGCACGACTTAGAGGCTTAGCCGCATGGTAGGTTTATCGCAAGAGGGGTAATCTTCACACAATCCCGTGTACTGAATAAGAAAGGGATAAAGAGTTGGCTTACAATCGCCACTTCACACAATACATAAATAATCCAGACATCATCCAAAGTACAATCAAAGGTCCGACTACGGAACCAAAATAAAGAAAGACAACCCCAAATGCTAGATCCCCGATCGTCCCAACTGGGCTCCACTACTGATCAACAGGAAACGAAACAAAACAACGATCAAGATCTTCATCAAGCTCCCACTTGAGCTCGGTTGCGTCATCTGCACTGGGATCATCGGCACCTGCAACTGTTTGGAAGTATCTGTGAGTCACGAGGACTCAGCAATCTCACACCCGCGAGATCAAGACTATTTAAGCTTATGGGTAGGAAAGGGTAGTGAGGTGGAGCTGCAGCAAGCACTAAGCATATATGGTGGCTAACATACGCAAATAAGAGCGAGAAGAGAAGTAACGCAACGGTCGAGAAGCTAGAAGCGATCAAGAAGTGATCATTAAGCTACTTACGTTCAAGCATAACACAAGGTCGTGTTCACTTCCCGGACTCCGCTGGAAAGAGACCATCATGGCTACACAGACGGTTGATTCTTTTTAATTAAGTTAAGTGTCAAGTTCTCTACAACCAGATATTAACAAATTCCCATCTGCCACATAACCGCGGGCACGACTCTCGAAAGTTTATACCCTGTAGGGGTGTCCGAACTTAGCCCATCACAAGCTCTCACGGTCAACGAAGGATATTCCTTCTCCCAGGAAGACCCGATCAGACTCAGAATCCCGGTTACAAGACATTTCGACATTGTAAAACAAGACCAGCAAAGCTGCCCGATGTGCCGACAAATCTCGATAGGAGTCGCACGTATCCCGCTCTCAGGGCACACTGGATGGGCAAGACGTCGGGTTGGCATAGACCCTGGTTGCCCAAGGGGCGCCGGACATCGCCCAGTTTGGACCAACACTCGGAGGAGCACTGGCCCGGGGGTTTAAAATAAAGATGACCCTTGAGTCTGCAGAACCCAAGGGAAAAAGGCTTAGGTGGAAAATGTTAAAACCATGGTTGGGCCTTGCTGGAGGAGTTTTATTCAAGGCGAACTGTGAAGCGGTTCCCATAACACCCAACCATGTAAGGAACGCAAAATCAAGGAACATAACACCGGTATGACGGAAACTAGGGCGGCAAGAGTGGAACAAAACACCAGGCATAAGGCCGAGCCTTCCACCCTTTACCAAGTATATAGATGCATTAATTAAAATAAGAGATATTGTAATATCCCAACATAAACATGTTCCAACATGGAACAAACTTCATCTTCACCTGCAACTAGCAACGCTATGATAGGGGCTGAGCAATAGCGGTAACGTAGCCAAACAACGGTTTGCTAGGAAGGTGGGTGAGGGAGTCCTGGATTAGGGGGTCTCCGGACAGCCGGACTATATCCTTTGGCCAGACTGTTGGACTATGAGGATACAAGATTGAAGACTTTGTCTCGTGTCCGGATGGGACTCTACTTGGCGTGGAAGGCAAGCTAGACAATACGGATATGTATATCTCCTCCTTTGTAACCGACCTTGTGTAACCCTAGCCCCCTCCGGTGTCTATATAAACCGGAGGGTTTTAGTCCGTAGGACAACATACAATCATACCATAGGCTAGCTTCTAGGGTTTAGCCTCTCTGATCTCGTGGTAGATCTACTCTTGTACTACCCATATCATCAATATTAATCAAGCAGGACGTAGGGTTTTACCTCCATCAAGAGGGCCCGAACCTGGGTAAAACATTGTGTTCCCTGCCTCCTGTTACCATCCGCCTTAGACGCACAGTTCGGGACCCCGTACCCGAGATCCGCCGGTTCTGATACTGACATTGGTGCTTTCATTGAGAGTTCCTCTGTGTCGTCACCGTTAGGCTTGATGGCTCCTACTATCATCGATAGCGATGCAGTCCAGGGTGAGACTTTTCTCCCCGGACAGATCTTTGTGTTCGGCGGCTTCGCACTGCGGGCCAACTCACTTGGCCATCTGGAGCAGATCGAAAGTTACGCCCCTGGCCACCAGGTCAGGTTTGGAAGCTTAAACTACACGGCCAATATCCGCGGAGACTTGATCTTCGACGGATTCGAGCCTCTGCCTTGTGCGTCACGCGGTCTTGATGGGTACGATTTAGCTCTACCATCAGACAGTGTTCAGGAGATCGCACCGGCAGCCGCTCCGACCCTTAATTCGGTGCCAGTTGCGCCTCCCATGGACGGGTGGATAGACCCCGCCATAGAGGCCGCATCCCCAATGGCGATCGAGCCGAATATCGATCTTACCCTTCACGAGAACCGTGTTGTTAAACTGCCGGATACTTCTCCGGCCACGGATTCCGAGCCGCCTGCGCCCGTTCCTATCGAATCCGGTTGGGCACCGATCATAGAGTTTACCTCCGCAGATATCTTTCAGCACTCGCCCTTTGGTGACATACTGAATTCATTAAAGTCTCCCTCCTTATCAGGAGAGTCCTGGCCAAAATATGTCCAGCAGGATTGGGATGCGGATGACGAAGAAATTCGCCGCCCACCCACCACTCACTTAGTAGCCACTGTCGATGACTTAACCGACATGCTCGACTCTGACTCCAAAGACATCCACGGTATGGACGACGATGCAGGAGACGAACAGGAACCACTGCCCATAGGGTACTGGACGCCCACTTCATCACATGACGTATACATGGTGGACACACCAAAAGAAGACGACGACGAGGAACAGAAGGACGCAACGAAGGGTTGTCCCCTCGAGAAGTAGTCAAAGCGGCGACGTAAGAGCCGCTCCAAATCCTGCCTCGGCAGAAACAACGATCATATATACCCAGCGTTAGAGTAGGGTGAACCATCGCCGGACCACGGCAACACGGAGAATCAAACCGAACAACCCAACTCTGGAAAAAAAATAGTCCGGACGACATCACACCGGATAGACACCCGGAGCAACAGAATGCCCATCAAAGGCTCGTTGCTACCGCAAGGAGTCTAAAAAAGCAGAAGCAAAGGCTCAAGGCTGCGCAAGACACACTCAGAATTAGATGGAGTAAAGTGCTTAACACAGCAGCAAAGTACGGCGGTAATCACCCCACCAAGAGCTACCCGAAGAGGAAGTTGCTACCTGAATTCGATGAGGAGGCCTTAGATCCCCCGCAACCAAAAATTAAAACGGCCATCTGGCCGGATAGACGACCTCACGGCCAACATAGAGCGGCAAACAACGCCGCACGTAAGCCAATACGCGATCCACGCGAGGTCTCGCATCAAAAGGACGGCGCAACCAGATCCATCTATGGACCATGCAATCGCGCTCCAGCATACGATGCAACACAACAAACATCCGAACAACGCGGTACACCCAGATACAGGGGTGCCGCACACCCCCTATGTTTCACCGACGAGGTGCTGGACCATGAATTTCCAGAGGGATTCAAACCCGTAAACATAGAGGTATACGACGGAACAACAGACCCAGGGGTCTGGATTGAGGACTATATCCTCCATATCCATATGGCTCGAGGTGATGATCTCCACACCATTAAGTATTTACCCCTCAAACTCAAAGGGCCATCGGCACTAGCTTAAAAGCCTCCCCGAAAGCTCCATTGGAAGCTGGGAAGAGCTCGAAGACGCTTTTCATGCAAATTTTCAAGGGACATATGTCCGACCTTCGGACACGGACGATTTGAGTCATATAACTCAATAGCCCGGAGAGTCAGCCCGAAAGCTTTGGAACAGGTTTCTTACTAAAAAGAACCAAATAGTCGACTGTCCGGACGCCGAAGCCTTGGCAGCTTTTAAGCATAGCGTCCGCGACGAATGGCTTGCCAGACACCTCGGCCAAGAAAAGCCGAGAACAATGGCAGCATTAACAAGCCTCAAGACCCGCTTTTGCGCGGGTGAGGACAGCTGGCTAGCCAGATGCAGCACCAGCGACCCAAGTACATCCGAAGTTAGAGATGGAAATGGGAAATCACGACGCAACAAAAATAATACGGGCCAGAATAAAGAAGACAACCCGAAGAGCACCGCAGTAAACGCCGGATTCAGAAGCCCTCGTCCAGGTCAGCAAAAGCCACCCTCTAAAGGCAGCAGAGATGAACTGTCCAGCTTAAACAAAATTTTGGACCAAATATGTCAGATCCATAGCACCCCTGGTAAACCCGCTAATCATACCCACAGAGAATGTTGGGTCTTCAAGTAGTCCGGCAAGCTCAACGCCGTACACAAGGGGGAGGATACACCAAGCGAATACGAGGATGAGCCTATTAAGCTAGACACTGGGGAACAAAAGAAATTTCCACCAGAAGTCAAAACAGTGAATGTGTTACACGTGATCAAGGGGAGAAACAAAGCGGCACTCCCAGAGAAATATGCCCCAGGGCCTATCACCACGGAGTCCTGCCACTGGTCGTCTCAACCGATCACTTTCCACCATCGGGATTACCCAGCAAGTATCCGGCGTGCAGGATGGGCTGCCTTGGTATTAGACCCAATAATTTACGGATACCATTTCACACGAGTCCTGATGGACGGTGGCAGCGGTCTAAACCTGATATATCAGGACACAATCCGCAAAATGGGGATAGACCCAACGAAAATTTGCCACAACAATACTACCTTTAGAGGAGTAACGCCAGGCCCAGGGGCTCATTGCACGGGCTCCCTGCTACTAGAGGTTATATTTGGCTTCCCCGATAACTTCCGTAGCGAAAATTTAACATTCCACATTGCTCCATTCCAAAGTGGCTATCAAGCACTACTTGGACGCGAAGCTTTCGGTCGCTTTAATGCAATACCGCATTACGCTTCCCTCACGCTTAAGATGCCCGGTCCACATGGCATCATTAGAGTGAATGGAAATATTGAGCGATCCTTGCGCGCCGAAGAGAGTGCAACTGCCTTGGCAGTTGCACACTAAAAACGGCCTCACCAACTAAAGCATTTGATAGGTCATCAAGACCACGGACACGGTTAGATGAGTCCGGCGCAGCTATATGTAATTCACACAGGTTTGATAGGCCACACCCCTATTACAAATACAAGGGGCTCAACGCGTGCAGACAAGTGGCAATTTTTACTCATCTTGAATTGTACATGGTTTCTTTAAACCTACCTTTTTGCACGACAACTTTTCACCTAAGTTTATCTCTTTTATAGATGACCATCGTGCTACACCCGTCCAGGATACGGCACAACGGAGACACATGCGCAGACGTGCAGCAGGGACCCATTCCAAGGATTCTTTTTATATTAAGACCCCGCGTAAACCTTTTTTATTGTCTCTTGTTGATACACATCCCTTGGATTCTCAGTACAATTGAGAAGGATGCTGGCGTCTTGGCATGTGGACACGTCAGAATAATGCACATACCTGGACACCAGGGGCTTCTTACAAAGGGCACTGTTTAGGCCCGGTTTACACCATAAAGACCGAATACCTTAGGGAGTGTTCGGCGCCGCGAGTTTGGCCTTATATGCATCAGCTCTGAATGTCTTTCGTCAAATGTTGGGTTTTCCCGGCTCCTGTGTTTTGCTGCCTTACGTTCCGTTATATCGGCTAAGGCGACACCAAGAGAACTGCTGCGATTGTGTCCTGGTTCATCCAGACGAGTACCTCAGTAGAGAAAGCCGAAAACTGACTGTCATGATATAGCATGAGACTGGTCAACCACTTGATGACCTATCGGAATGTTAGAATTCCTTCGCCTTAATGAAGGGCCGTTTCCCGGCTAGGCACGTACGCACCCCGAATTCGGATGAGTGCGGAGCCACCAGGGGCTATATAGTAGCCCCACTGTCAAACTCCTATGGCTAAGTGAAAGTGTTAAAGCATTATAGTCCGATTGCCTAGTTCGCTGCGCCAACACCTCCTTATTAGGACCAAGATGTTGGAGTAAGTGTGAATATGCGTCTTCTGCGAACACCCCCACATTATATGCGTGGGGGCTGAAGCCAACGACTGCAATCTTTCAGGTTATACGCATGTATACATAAACGGCCGCACAGGAGGCATCATATTACTCTCGGGCAAAAGTATAAATACAACCTTGATAAATTTCATAAAAACATTGTTTTTACAATGGGAATACATGTCACTCAAACATAATATTCTTCGAGCACTGGGCCTCTATCAAACGAGCACCCTCAAGAACTTCTTAAAAATAGTGCTCGGCAGCCACTCGGCCTATGGCCGAACCCTGTGCCGAAACAGTGGTAGCATCCATCTCCGCCCAGTATGCTTTGACACGGGCAAGGGCCATCCGCGAGCCTTCTATACACGCTGACCTCTTCATCACATTGATGCACGACACCGCTCCAAGGAACTGTTGCACTAAGCTGAAATAGCTGTTCGGCTTCGGTTTTTCTGGCCACAGATGATCTACGACGGACCTCATGACGAGTCCGGATAATCTATTGAGTTCGGCCCATTCGGCTAGCCGATCAGTCAAGGGAAGCAGACACTCCGGAACGTTAAATTGCGACCAGAATAGCTTGTCCACTTCACGATCCATATGATCTCGGAAGTATTCGGCCGCATCGACAACACTCGCCGTCAAATCCAGATATGCGTCTGCCGAACTCCACAGCCGATCCAGAGGGGCATACCGCGGATCTCCGAACTTCCTCCGCAGCAAAAAGGGCTTCCCAGCCACAATATCACCAGCTTCACGCAGCTCTTCCTTCTTTGCCCTCATGGCAGCGCGGGTGTCTTTGGCCGCCATCGTGGCCTTTCCGAGGTCCGTCTCCTTCACCTGGTTTTCTTCTTCAAGGAACCGGCAACGGTCGGCAGTGTCTTTTAACTTTACAGCCATCTTGGCCATCTTTTCTTTGCTCTCGCAATGCGCGGTCTTCTCGGCTCTTAACTCTTCGGCCGCCTTTAAAGCGGCCGCATTACTAATCCTTGTTTGTTCGTTGGCTCGGGCAAGTTCCGCCTGAAGGGTCTCCACGGCGGCAACTCCATCTGTAGTCACAACATATTAAAGATACTGGCATCATGCTGCTCTTACTATGTGACATTGACTAGAAAAACATTACTTACCCTGTGCCTCGTCAAGCCGCTTGTTAACAAGCTCGATGTCGGCATCTGCCGCATCCAGTTGCCACTTTAGTTCGGCAAACTCATTAGTCCGGCCAGCCACCGGAGCTCCCATCACCTGCACATAAAGCGGTATGGTTATTACCTGGGACTACGATCCTCTGTTCGCCACCGTTCTCAATGACGACCAGAGTCTCTGGGGCTACTATCTACACATGGCACATCTAAAAATGTGCGGTACTATCAAAAAGTATATCATTTCATGTACCTCAAAGCCCGTCGGTAGACTCATAAATGCTTCATGCAATCCGCTTTCGGCGGACGAAATTCTTTCCATCACTGTACCCATCAACGTATGGTGTTCTTTTGAGATGGCCGCTCACTCCAACAGCTCCCTCAGTACGTCCGACCGCATACCAGACGGTGCCGGACTCTTTTGTTTGCTCTTTTCAAGAGCCGGACGCTGGGGACTTCGGGTGACTATAGGATTATCTTCTGGCCTCACCGGATCCGGAGAGGCCCTCCACGACGACACTTCAAGGTCGCCCGCTTCTTGATCGGGGGAGTCTGGGGGAGGCGTTTCACTCTCCATCATCTTCGGAAGAAGATCCCCCGAAGACGAGCTCTGCTGAGAAGGGCTAAGATCTGAACTTCAAGATAAACGCTTCGGTTATTTTCCTCAGAGGTAAGGTAGTATATCTCCACTATTAAAGTACTTTTTGATTACTTACAGCTTGTTGGAGGGCTGATCCTCGCGCGGACTTTGTGCGGCAAAAGCACCCTCCAAGGCAGGACCCTCTGGTGGAGACTTCTTCTGCCGTTTGGAAGCTTCGGTTTCCGGATCTTCAGAGGCAGTCATCTTCCTTCCCCGAAGCGAGAGAAGGTCAAATTCTTCCCCTTGGTTATCCTCCTTCACGGAGGCGCTCATTCCCTCGGTTGGAATTGGTAGCGATGGGGCCCCGCTTTCGACCTCATTATTCCCCCCTTTATCTTCCTTTGAGGGCTTCGGGCAAGGTGCTAGCTCGAGCAACTTTTCTAGTACCGGATTCTCCCAACCCTCAGGAAGGGGGCCGAACACCGAATCATCTTCGCCCTTGTTAGCCAGTCCTGTTCAAAGAGCGATTTCTCAGAATGACGTCATGGTAAATGAAAGACGGTGTGTTTGGCTAAAGGATTACTTACTTGGACGGCGGTACGGTTGCTGCTCAGGTCCACGTCCTCGGTAGTATCCGGACACTCTATTTGGGGTCCGAAGAATGATTTGTACATGTCCTCGTGCGTCAAGCCGAGGAAATTCTGAATAGTGCGCTGCCCTTCTAGGTTGAACTCCCACATGCGGAGGGGCCGGCGTTTGCAAGGCTGGACTCGACGAACCAGCATGACTTGCACCACCGTAACCAGACTGAAATCCCCTTCGAAGAGATCTTGAATGCGGCTCTGCAGTATAGGCACGTCCTTGGCTGGACCCCAGCTCAGTCCTTTACTAATCCATGACATCAGTTGTGGTGGAGGGCCCGAGCGGAAAGCAGGGGCAGCCACCCACTTGGCACTTCTGGGAGCTGTGATGTAAAACCACTCCCGTTTCCATAATTCGGACACCTCTGGAAAGAAACATTTTGGCCACGGAGCTCCTGCTATCTTGCTTATTAATGCGCCTCCGCACGCTGCATACTGCCCCTCGACCATCTTCGGCTTCCTGTCAAAGGTCTTGAGCCACAGGCCGAAGTGAGGGGTAATGTGGAGGAAGGCCTCACACACGACAATGAATGCTGAGATGTGGAGAAAGGAGTCTGGGGCTAGATCGTGGAAATCTAGCCCGTAATAGAACATCAAACCCCTAACAAAGGGATCCAGGAAGTGGGAGATGAATACAACGTTCTCGTTGGGTTCGGGAGTAGGGACGACCTGCCCTCGGGCAGGCAGCCGATGCGAAACCTCGGCGGTCAGGTATCTAGCCTCCCTCAACTTCTTGATATCCTCTTCCGTAATAGAGGAGGGCATCCACCGGCCTTGAAGGTTAGATCCGAACATGATTGAAGGTCCGAAGCACCTGACTTGGACTTCGGGTGTTAGAACTCGAGGCGGGGGAAGGATTCGATTGAGCACGGGAGGAAAAAAAGTAAAAGCCTTGTCCTTTTATAAAGAGGGTGAATAGCAAGTGTCCTCTCCGTAGCCATTTGGGACTTGCCTATAATCTAGGAGTCCTAGACACGGTTGGGTTACCCACAACCGTATTGATGAGAATCCCGTAATTAGGGCAACACGATCTCTGCTTTGACAAGGCGTGTCAAGAAACTGCCTCGTGTTATGTGTGGAGCTGGTTAAAGAAAAACGGTTCGAATAATCACCGAGCCATGGCATGATGTCATGTTGCCAAAACGTGTCAACAGATTAAGATTTGTGGAAATATTATTCTCTCTATGGCGGTATGTGGAATTTATTTTGCAGGGTTGGACACTATCCTGGTATTCAAACTCTTCTGTGATATGTTCGGAGGAGGAACCCGCCTTGCAATGCCGAAGACAATACTGCGCGCCGGACTCATCGTCATTGAAGCCTGGTTCAGGGGCTACTGAGGGAGTCCTGGATTAGGGGGTCTCCGGACAGCTGAACTATATCCTTTGGCCGGACTATTGGACTATGAAGATACAAGATTGAAGACTTCGTCTCGTGTCCGGATGGGACTCTAATTGGCGTGGAAGGCAAGCTAGACAATACGGATATGTATATCTCCTCCTTTGTAACCGACCTTGTGTAACCCTAGCCCCCTCCGATGTCTATATAAACCGGAGGGTTTTAGTCCATAGGACAACATACAATCATACCATAGGCTAGCTTCTAGGGTTTAGCCTCTCTGATCTCGTGGTAGATCTACTCTTGTACTACCCATATCATCAATATTAATCAAGCAGGACGTAGGGTTTTACCTCCATCAAGAGGGCCCGAACCTGGGTAAAACATCGTGTTCCCTGCCTCCTGTTACATTCCGCCTTAGACGCACAGTTCCCGACCCCCTACCCGAGATCCGCCGGTTTTGACACCGATAGTGGGTTACAGGATTGACAAGGCAATATGGGAGGCATGATATAGCAAGTGGTAGGGAGCGCGACATAGCGATAGAACGAACAACTAGCAAGAAAAGATAGAAGTGATTTTGAGGGTATGGTCATCTTGCCTGAGATCCCGCAAGGAAGAAGAACAAGCCCATGAAGAAGACAAACAGACGTAGCCGAACGGATCCTCACAACTCCGGAATGAAACCGAAGCTAACGAGAGAAGCAACCCAGAAAGAAGTAGGCAACATAGTAAACAACCATCACGTAAACATGGCATGATGCACAATCAAGTATGATGCATGTCCGGCTTTAAATATGCATGGCATGGCAAAGTGCACAAACAATACTACAAGTTAAGCGGAGCTCAATATGCAACGATAGGCATATTGACAAAACACCACATGGCTTATTTAGTTCTCTCCCGTTTATGTACTCAACAAAATTATATGTTCTTAACATGGCAAGGGGTGAGGCAAAAGTAAACTACACAGTTAGGCATTTTAAATGAGGCCAGAAACATCAAACAACAATTCCAGTAAATCCTCATGTGCATTAGTAATTTAATGCAACAACAATTTAAACATTCTTGATGTTGTTAACATGATGCGGATGCCATGTTCAAGTTTATGCAATTTTATGAAAATGTTGATAAGAGCATGATATGAAGCATTTGTCATCGTGGCGGAAACGAAAAGGGTACCACGGCAACGAATCCGAAAATGATGCCATGGCAACATATCGGTTCTGGTAGCTCATGGAGATACCGGTGCAACAGGGAAAGTGACGGAAGCGTGTCATGCAAGGATGGTGGGGTGCTCCCGGATACCGGGTTCCCACATGTCGGTGACAAGGCAAAAGAGGGGCAACGTGCACCGACAGTTCGGACTCGAGGCGAACAAGGGTGCATCTCATACAACATGCATTCATTCGTTCATGGGCGTCGTCTCGGGGTTATACCTTCAAAGCGTGCAAACGGGACGGTTCAAGTTCGTCGAGGGAAGTAGAGGAAGTAGTCGTTCCGCGACGGTAGTAGAAGTACCAGTTCTATCGGTCCTCATCGGTAGTGGTACACGTTTGTTTTTAAAGAGGTACTTGACGCATCCGAGGTTTCCGGAGGCGACGATAGTGGAACTTGATGAATCCGAGTTCTTCGGAGGTCGTCATCGAACTTGGTCAAAAAACACGGCGTGGGTAGACGTACACTCGATGGTCTTTGGCAATGGTCTAGTATTTATAGGGAAAAGTTGAACATTTTAAAGAAAGAGGAGAATGCCACTTGCAATAAATGGGTGAAATTTGAAAGAAGGAAGAAGTGAAATGGTTTGCACTTGGAGAAGGGCCGTGGAGGAAAGACCATGGATGCAAAAATAGTTTTGAAACGAGAGGGATTTATAATGCAAGTTTGTTGCGGTTAATTCCAAACTAATGGAATATTTTATATAGCTCCCTAATAATATTGGGAGTATATGTTCTAAAGAGATATCACCATTGTGAATATCCCTCGATTTAAATGGAACGAAGATCCATATGATTTATTTAGTTGAGTTATTAAAAAGGTTGCAAGATGACATGATGCAATGCACATGATGCAAAGATGAATGCAACGAACCAAACAAAATACACGATGAATCTCGGAAAACATGGAAGGCATCTAAAGCTCTGGTCTTGGGGCGTTACAAGTAGCTCCATGCAGAGCATTGTAGACATGGAAATTTGCAAAATACATACATATCTGAATGTGGTAGACCCATTGACTAAACTTCTCTCACAAGCAAAACATGATCACACCTTAGTACTCTTTGGGTGTTAACCACATAGCGATGTGAACTAGATTATTGACTCTAGTAAACCCTTAGGGTGTTGGTCACATGGCGATGTGAGCTATGGGTGTTAATCACATAAAGATGTGGACTATTGCTGTTAAATCACATGGCTATGTGAACTAGATTATTGACTCTAGTGCAAGTGGGAGACTGAAGGAAATATGCCCTAGAGGCAATAATGAAGTTGTTATTTATATATTTCCTTATATCATGATAAATGTTTATTATTCATGCTAGAATTGTATTAACCGGAAACTTGATACATGTGTGGATACATAGACAAAACACCGTGTCCCTAGTAAGCCTCTACTAGACTAGCTCGTTAATCAAAGATGGTTAAGTTTCCTAACCATAGACACATGTTGTCATTTGATGAACGGGATCACGTCATTAGGATAACGATGTGACGGACATGACCCATCCGTTAGCTTAGCATATTGATCATTCGGTTTTATTGCTGTTGCTTTCTTCATGTCAAATACATATTCCTTCGACTATGAGATTCTGCAACTCTCGGATATTGGAGGAATACCTTGTGTGCTATCAAACGTCACAATGTAACAGGGTGATTATAAAGATGCTCTACACATATCTCTGAAGGTGTTTGTTCGGTTGGCATAGATCTAGATTAGGATTTGTCACTCCAAGTATCCGAGAGGTATCTCTGGGCCCTCTCGGTAATACACATCATGATAAGCCTTGCAAGCAATGTGACTAATGAGTTAGTTATGGGATGATGTATTACGGAATGAGTAAAGAGACTTGCTGGTAACGAGATTGAACTAGGTATGTGATACGTCTCCATCGTATCTATAATTTTGATTGTTCCATGCCAATATTTTACAACTTTCATATACTTTTGGCAACTTTTTATACTATTTTTGGGACTAACATATTGATCCAGTGCCCAGTGCCAGCTCCTGTTTGTTGCATGTTTTATGTTTCGCATAAAACCCATATCAAATGGAATCCAAACAGGATAAAAATGGACGAAGAATATTTTTGGAATATTTGGAGAATATGGGAAGAAAATCAACGCGAGACGGTGCCCGAGGGAGGCACGAGGCAGGGGGCGCGCCCCACCCCCCTGGGCGCGCCCCTGACCGCCGTGGCCCCCCGTAAGGCGGTTAATGCCCTTCTTGGCCGCAAGAAAGCTAATTTTGAGAAAAAATTCCTGGTGAAGGTTTTAATCCAATCGGAGTTATGGATCTCCATATATATACGAAACGGTGAAAGGGCAGAATACCAGAACGCAGAAACAGAGAGAGACAGAGAGACAGATCCAATCTCGGAGGGGCTCTCGCCCCTCCCATGCCATGTAGACCAAGGACTAGAGGGGAAACCCTTCTCCCATCTAGGGAGGAGGTCAAGGAAGAAGAAGGAGGGGGCTGTCTCCCCCTCGCTTCTGGTGGCGCCAGAGTCCACCGGGGGCCATCATCATCACCGCAATCTTCACCAACAACTTCACCGCCATCATCACCAACTCTTCCCCCCTCTATGCAGCGGTGTAACCCCTCTTTTACCTGTTATAATCTCTACTTAAACATGGTGCTCAATGCTATATATTATTTCCCAATGATGTATGGCTATCCTATGATGTTTGAGTAGATCCGTTTTGTCCTATGGGTTAATTGATGGTCGTGATTGGTTTGAGTTTCATGTTTTATTATTGGTGCTGTCCTATGGTGCTCTCCGTGTCGCGCAAGAGTGAGGGATTCCCGCTGTAGGGTTTGCAATATGTTCATGATTTTCTTATGGTGGGTGGCGTGAGTGACAGAAGCACAGACCCGAGTAAGTAGGTTGTTTGCGTATGGGATAGAGAGGACTTGATACTTTAATGCTATGGTTGGGTTTTACCTTAATGATCTTTAGCAGTTGCGGATGCTTGCTAGAGTTCCAATCATAAGTGCATATGATCCAAGAAGAGAAAGTATATTAGCTTACGCCTCTCCCTCAAATAAAATTGCAATAATGATTACCGGTCTAGTTATCGATTGCCTAGGGACAAATAACTTTCTCGTAACAAAAAGGTCTTTACTAAAACTAACTTAGTTGTGTATTTATCTAAACAACCCCTACTTTTTATTTACGTGCTCTTTATTATCTTGCAAACCTATCCAAAAACACCTACAAAGTACTTCTAGTTTCATACTTGTTCTAGGTAAAGCGAACGTCAAGCGTGCGTAGAGTTGTATCGGTGGTCGATAGAACTTAAGGGAATATTTGTTCTAACTTTAGCTCCTCGTTGGGTTCGATGCTCTTACTTATCGAAAACTATTGCGATCCCCTATACTTGTGGGTTATCAAGACCTTTTTCTGGCGCCGTTGCCGGGGAGCCATAGCGTGGGGTGAATATTCTCGTGTGTGCTTGTTTGCTTTATCACTAAGTAATTTTTATTTCCTGTTCTAAGTTGTTCTCTATCTTTAGTTATGGATAAGGAACATGAAATACCAAAAAAATTAGGTTTACCTGCTACTCATGGAGACGGGGAACCTCCTAAAACCCTTGATGCTGGTTATGTGAAAGAGATTATGTACTACTTTGATAATCCTGAGAAAACCCCATTCAATTATGTTATGGGAGACACGTTGGATCAACGTGAATACTTTAGGGATTATCGCTTGACTCAAAAAGGGGAACTATTATGGGATCAAAATCATATGTTGCATTGGTATGCTCGGGAACTATGCTTGAGATATGATTATACTTGTTGCTCTAGGATGAAGGCTCCACACCTTCCCTTTTCATGCAAATTTAATGATGATAAAACCTTGGCTTCTTATGCCAATGGTATATATGATTACTATGATGTGGAACAAATAGAAGATTTGTTGCTTTTATGAGTGCTTATGAAATTGAATCTTTGTTTAAAGAGTGAAAATTTTGATGATTCATTTTATAGACCTGAAAATTTACCTGTCCTTAAATATTGCGATGAGAATTATGAATACAATGTCAATATTGATACATTTATTGAGAAAGTCTCCGATGTCCAAGAAGGGACTAATATTTTGCAGGAGTCTATGGAAGAAGAAATTAATGACACCGTGAGCTCATTGGATGAAAAAGATGACGAGGAGAGCGAAGAACAAAAGGAGGAAGAGCGGATTAGCTACCCGTTCCCACCTTCCAATGAGAGTAACTCTTCAACTCATACATTGTTTAATTTCCCTTCGTGCTTACCGAAGGATGAGTGCTATGATGATTGTTATGATCCCGTTGACTCTCTTGAAATATCCCTTTTTGATGATGCTTGCTATGCTTGTGGCCAAGATGCCAATATGAATTATTCTTATGGAGATGAACTTTCTATAGTTCCTTATGTTAAACATGAAATTGTTGCTATTGCACCCACGCATGATAGTCCTATTATCTATTTGAATTCTCCCGACTACACTATATCAGAGAAGTTTGCCCTTATTAAGGATTATATTGATGGGTTGCGTTTCGCCGTTACACACGATGATTTTGATAGATATAATATGCATGTGCTTGCTGCTCCTAATTGCAATTGTTATGAGAGAGGAACTATATCTCCACCTCTCTATGTTTCCAATACGATAAAATTGCAAGAAACTGTTATACTATGCATTGGCCTTTACTATGGATGCATGAATTGTTCTTTTATGACATTCCGATGCATAGGAAGAGAGTTAGAATTTTTTGTTGCATGATATATGTTACTTTGTGCTCACTACTAAATTACAAATCATTGTTAATTAAAATTGGCTTTCATATACCTTGGGATCCGGGTGGATTCATTACTTGAGCACTATATGCCTAGCTTAATAGCTTTAAAGAAAGCACTGCGAGGGAGAAAACCTGGAAGTTCTAGAGAGTAACTTATTTCTGATGCATGCTTTTATATATTTTAAAAACAAAAAAATAAATAGGGGAACCCAAAACTTTTCAAAAAGAAAGGTGAAAGTGAGATAGACGAGCATTGTGAAAGTGGGCGACGTCCTTGAACTTTGTTCATGCCCATGGAAACTTTGTGAATCTTAATTACAGAAAATTTTCAACAAAATTAATTATCTCCTTGTACAATTCCATTGTATTATAAAAATAATGTGCCAAGGTTTTCCTTTAGGATGTTTTAGATGCTTGTTGGTTTGTACGGTGCAGGACAGAAACTTTGGCTGTAGCGCGCAATTTTACATTTTTTGCTGGAACGTCAAATGGTTATGAACCTTTTTGCAGTGTCTTTCTATACAAATTGTTTATTTTTCATAATTTTGGTAGAATTTTTGGAGTACCAGAGGTATGGTGAATGCTCAGATTATTACAGACTATTCTGTTTTAGACAGATTCTGTTTTTGATGCATAGTTTGCTTGTTTTGATGAAACTATCGATTTATATCAGTGGATTAAGCCATGGAAAAGTTATATTACAGTAGCTACAATGCAAAAAAATATGAATTGGTTTGCAACAGTACTTAGAGTAGTTATTTACTTTATTATACTAACGGATCTTACCGAGCTTTCTGTTGAGTTTTGTGTGGATGAAGTGTTCGAAGATCGAGGAGGTCTCGATGTGAGAAGAAGGAAGAGAGGCAAGAGATCAAGTTTGGGGATGCCCGAGGCACCCCAAGTAAATATTCAAGGAGACTCAATCATCTAAGCTTGGGGATGCCCCGGAAGGCATCCCATCTTTCTTCAACAAGTACCTGTATGTTTTCGGATTCGTTTCGTTCATGCGATATGTGCAATCTTGGAGCGTCTTTTGCATTTAGTCTTCAATTTTATTTTACGCACCGTGCTGGTATGAGATAGTCCTCGGTTGATTTATAGAATTCTCATTTGCACTTCACTTATATCTCTTGAGTATGGCTTTATAGAATGCTTCATGTGCTTCGCTTATATCATTTGAAGTTTGGATTGCGTGTTTCTCTTCACATAGAAAACCGCCATTTGTAGAATGCTCTTTTGGTTCACTTATATTTGTTAGAGCGTGGGCATATATTTTGTAGAAATAATTAAGATCTCTTTCTTCACTTATATCTACTTAGAGAGATTACAGGAACTGGTCCTTCACATGGTTAGTCATAAAATCCTACATAAAACTTGTAGATCACTGAATATGATATGTTTGATTCCTTGCAATAGTTTTGCGATATAAATATGGTGATATTAGAGTCATGCTAGTGGGTAGTTGTGGATTGTAGAAATACTTGTGTTGAAGTTTGTGATTCCTGTAGCATGCACGTATGGTGAACCGTTATGTGATGAAGTCGGAGCTTGATTTATTTATTGATTGTCTTCCTTATGAGTGGCGGTCGGGGACGAGCGATGGTCTTTTCCTACCAAACTATCCCCTAGGAGCATGCGTGTAGTACTTTGTTTCGATAGCTAATAGACTTTTCCAATAAGTATGTGAGTTCTTTATGACTAATGTTGAGTCCATGGATTATACGCACTCTCGCCCTTCCACCATTGCTAGCCTCTCTAGTACCGCGCAACTTTCGCCGGTACCATAAACCCACCATATACCTTCCTCAAAACAGCCACCATACCTACCTATCATGGCCTTTCCATAGCCATTCCGAGATATATTGCCATGCAACTTCCATCATCATCATATACATGACTTGAGCATTCATTGTCATATTGCTTTGCATGATCGTAAGATAGCTAGCATGATGTTTTCATGGCTTGTACGCTTTTTGATGTTATTGCTACGCTAGATCATTGCACATCCCGGTACACCGCTGGAGGCATTCATATAGAGTCATATCTTTGTTCTAGTATCGAGTTGTAAGTAAATAAAAGTGTGATGATCATCATTATTAGAGCATTTCCCCAGTGAGGAAAGGATGATGGAGACTATAATTCCCCCAGATCGGGATGAGACTCCGGACTTTGAAAATAAAAAAGAGAGGCCAAAGAAGCCCACCAAAAAAACAAAAAAATTAGAGAAAAAGAGAGAAGGGGCAATGTTACTATCCTTTTACCACACTTGTGCTTCAGAGTAGCACCATGTTCTTCATATAGAGAGTCTCTTGAGTTATCACTTTCATATACTAGTGGGATTTTTCATTATAGAACTTGGCTTGTATATTCCGATGATGGGCTTCCTCAAATGCCCGAGGTCTTCATGAGCAAGCAAGTTGGATGCACACCCACTTAGTTTTCAGTTTGAGCTTTCATACACTTATAGCTCTTAGTGCATCCGTTGCATGGCAATCCCTACTCACTCACATTGATATCTATTGATGGGCATCTCCATAGCCCGTTGATACGCCTAGTTGATGTGAGACTATCTTCTCCTTTTTGTCTTCTCCACAACCACCATTCTATTCCACCTATAGTGATATGTCCATGGCTCACGCTCATGTATTGCGTGAAAGTTGAAAAGGTTTGAGAACATCAAAAGTATGAAACAATTGCTTCGCTTGTCATCAGGGTTGTGCATGATTTGAATATTTGGTGTGGTGAAGATGGAGCATAGCCAGTGTGACACCCCGAGACCGATGCGCCATGTGTCGTCCAGTTATTCACTGTTGTTGCCTTGTCATTTGCTTGCGTGTTGCATCTTGCCATGTCATCATGTGCATTGCATCATCATGTTTTCAAAACTTGCATCCGTCCGGGTTTCCCCAGTTCTGTCCGTTGTCCGTTCTGAGCCCAGACACACTCGCACGCGCCCGCGGCATGTCCGAAATAGTATTTTATAAGTGGCTGGGAAATGTTCACGGAATGGGTTGAAAGTTGGCATGTGGTGTTGTTATAGTGTAGATTGGCCGCCTGCCAAGTTTCATCGCATTCGGAGTCCGTTTGACGCCCCAACGGATAACTATAGCGGCAATATAGTCAGTCAAATTGTCGGACGTTTTCTGTCTCCGGAAACTGTTGCCGGGTCTCTCTCTCTCTTCTCTTCTCTTCTCTCAGCCTGAGGCATTCTGCATAGCCCACTACCGCTTACCGCCAGGCCCAACTTAAACTCTCTCGTCAGCCCACGGCCCTCCTCGCGCGCGCGTCCAGAAGCTGTCCCGGACCCGACCCGGACTATCGCTATCGTTGTGTCCGGATCATCCCCAAACATCTACAAAACATCTCCGTTTTCGTTTTTGGACTCCCTACCTATTTTTCTTCTTTCGACCGTCCGTTTTAGATCAGACGGGCCGGATTAGCCCCTACCAAAAAAAATCCTATTGGTATATTTAGTGGGCAACCCTAGATCCTAGGGAGTTTGTCCCATCAGTCCTATCCCGCCGCCAGCCACGAGATCCACCTCGTTTTCCCCATCGCTCCAATCAGGACCTCCCTTGCCTTCCCGATCCACCCACCGAGCCAACCAGCACCGCCAGGCCGAACCTCACCGGCCCTCCCCGACCAGGTCCCTCCGATCCTCTCTGTACTCCTCTCTCTCACCCTGCCGCATTTCTTCCTCTCTAAGCTCTCTCCCTCTCTGCCATGGATGACCTCAGGAGCTCCCGATGATGCCATGGCTCCTGGACCTCAAGTCTTCACCAGATCTGACTGGGAAATGGATGTTCTAGTCCATCCCCGACCTCCGGCCGTCCCCTGCCTCACCGGAGCGCCGCCCCGCCATGGCTGCCTGGACCTGAAACTCCATCTTTGCCTCGTTCCCCGCCTCGCCTCGCCTCTGGTCAGATCGGTCAGATCGGTGCCATAGGGCTGGATCCGTTCGTCCGCTCCATCCATGCCGTCCCGCCGAAGTCCTCAGCTCACCGGAGTTGCGCCAAGTTCCCCTGCATCGCGCCAGACGCCGCCCCCCGCTGCTGCTTTACCGCCGTCCAGCTGTGCCGCCGTCCCCCTGCGTCCTATGCTTCGTGAACGAGCGAGGAGAACGCTCCCGTTGACCGCGCTCGTCCCTGCCTCGATCCAGTGGGATCGGCAGGGGCACGACCCATCCAGTACCTGAGTGGGCCGGCCTGCCAGCGCCCAGGCCCACTCCCCTCGGCCTACCTCTCCACCGCCTGGGCTTGGCCCAGGGTGAGTAGCCCCCAAGCGCCCCCTCCTCTTGTTTTTTTCCACTGTTGGGCTAGCCTCTGTTTCGGCCCAACACATGTTTTTTTCCTGAATGTTTTAGCTATTTATTCCAGAGTTTCCAGTTTTGCAGAAAACCCCTTCGGGATCATGCATTTAATAACTTCTAAACCGTGCATCCGATTAAAATGCTTTATATATGAAAAATGCCGAAAATTTTGTCTAGTTTCATAATATACTACTTTCATCCATGTTAAAAATGTTTAAAATGATGTTTGCTTATATTTTGCCTATTGCCATGTTAAAATGCTTTATTTCGTAACTAAATAACCGTAGCTCCAAACTTAACAAACTTTATATGTAAATGGGGTAGAAAAATGCCTAGTTTAACATGGTGCACTTTTCTTGCATGTTTAAAAACTATAAAATATGCTTTAGGGTAGAACAGTACCAAACCAAAATATGCACATGAGGAGTTTCCAGACTTGTTGTTTGTCATTCCGGCCTCATTTAAACATGCCTAGATAGGTAGCTTTCATATGCTTCACCTCTTGCCATGCTAACCAACATTTAATTTTGTTGAGTACATAAACGGGAGAGAACTAAATAATTGTTGTGGTGTTTCGTCAATATGCAACTCGTTGCATATTGAGCTCCACTTAACTTGTAGTTTTGCTTGCGCACTTTGCCATGCCATGCCTCATTAAACCGGACATGCATCATACTTGATTGTGCATCATGCCATGATTATGTGATGGTTGTTTACTATGTTGTTTGCTTCTTTCCGGTGTTGCTTCTTCGAGTTAGTTCCTTTAACGCCGCGTTTGTGAGGATCCGTTCGACTACGTCCGTTTGTCCTCTTCTTGGACTCGTTCTTCTTCCTTGCGGGACCTCGGGCAAGATGACCATACCCTCGAAATCACTTCTATCTTGGCTAGCTAGTTGATCGCTCTATTGCTATGCCGCGCTACCTACCACTTGCTATATCATGCCTCCCATATTGCCATGTCAAGCTTCTAGCCCACCTTTCCTACCAAACCGTTGATTGGCTACGTTACCGCTTTGCTCAGCCCCTCTTATAGCGTTGCTAGTTGCAGGTGAAGTTTGAAGTTTGTTCCTTGTTTGGAACATGGATATGTTGGGATATCATAATATCTCTTATTTTAATTAATGCATCTATATACTTGGTAAAGGGTGGAAGGCTCGGCCTTATGCCTGGTGTTTTGTTCCACTCTTGCCGCCCTAGTTTCCGTCATACCGGTGTTATGTTCCTTGATTTTGTGTTCCTTACGCGGTTGGGTTATAATGGGAACCCCTTGATAGTTCGCCTTGAATAAAACTCCTCCAGCAAGGCCCAACCTTGGTTTTACATTTGCCTCACCTAGCCTTTTTCCTCGGGTTTCCGGAGCCCGAGGGTCATCTTTATTTTAACCCCCCGGGCCAGTACTTCTCTAAGTGTTGGTCCAACCTGAGCGATGTCCGGCGCCCCCTAGGCAACCAGGGTCTACGCCAACCCGACGTCTGGCTCATCCGGTGTGCCCTGAGAACGAGATATGTGCAGCTCCTATCGGGATTTGTCGGCACATCCGGGCGGCTTTGCTGGTCTTGTTTTACCATTGTCGAGATGTCTTGTAACCGGGATTCCGAGTCTGATCGGGTCGTCCTGGGAGAAGGAATATCCTTCGTTGACCGTGAGAGCTTGTGATGGGCTAAGTTGGGACACCCCTGCAGAGTTTTGAACTTTCGAAAGCCGTGCCCGCGGTTATGGGCATATGGGAATTTGTTAATGTCCGGTTGTAGAGTACTTGACACTTAACTTAATTAAAATGCATCAACCGCGTGTGTAGTCGTGATGGTCTCTTTCCGGCGGTGTCCGGGAAGTGAACACGGTTCTTGTGTTATGCTTGAACGTAAGTAGTTTCAGGATCACTTCTTCATCACTTCTAGTTCACGACCATGCTTTGCTTCTCTTCTCGCTCTTATTTGCGTATGTTTAGCTACCATATATGCTCAGTGCTTGCTGCAGCTCCACCTCACTACCTTTTCCTACCCATAAGATTAAATAGTCTTGTTCTCGCGGGTGTGAGATTGCTGAGTCCTCGTGACTCACAAATTACTTCAAATAGTTGCACGTGCCAATGATAACCGTGCAGGTGACGCAACCGAGCTCAAGGAGGAGCTCGATGAAGATCGTGTTCGTTGTGTTGTTTCGTTTTCCAGTTGATCAGTAGTGGAGCCCAGTCATTACGATCGGGGACCTATGCATTTGGGGTTGTATTTATTTTGGTTCCATAGTCGGACCCTGATTGTATCTGGATGATGTAATGCTATATTTATGTATTGTGTGAAGTGGCGATTGTAAGCCAACTCTTTATCCCTTTCTTATTCAACACATGGGATGTGTAAAGATTACCCCTCTTGCGACATGCCTACTATGCGCCTATGCCTCTAAGTCGTGCTCCGACACGTGGGAGATATAGCCGCATCGTGGGTGTTACAAGTTGGTATCAGAGCCTTCCCCGACTTAGGAGCCCCTTGCTTGATCGAATCGCTGGCGTTGTTGAGTCTAGAAAAATGTTTTGAGTCTTATAAGATTATATATATCAGAGAGTAGGATTCTTTTTACTCCTCAGTCCCTTTGTCGCTTTGGTGAGGCCTCCTGACGTAGAGTTTTGACTCTTCTCTTCTCAAATTTCACGCTTTTTTTAGGATCACGCGGGTATCTTGGAATTGTTTCAATGGTTTTGTGACGAGAACATTGTTCTTGGTGCCTCCTGACATTTAGGGGTTGTGGCAGTGTCCGGGGGAGTTGAGCTCCGAGGTGTTATCATCACAATTTTATCGTTGCAGTTCTGGAATACCTGAGTTTCGCCGACATCAAAAATCTCTTTTATGCAGTTGTTGGTGAGTTAACCTCGACGCCACCCAGTACTGGGGCGGTAGTTCGGGAGTATTGCCATAAGTCGTATAACAGATGCTTTTCGAATGTTGAGGTAAACGATTTTCGAAGGTTTCTTGGTTATGTGTTGAAGGATGGATACAGCTGGATGTAGGATTTGTTAGTTTTGGGTGAGATATTATGCTTCCCCTGTATCCCCAACTCCTGATTGCATAACCAGAAAGTTTCGGGAGTTTATAAGTGGGAATTCAAGTATCACGTAGGAATTCTTTCCAACAGACACATGATACGATATGGGATCTATCATATGTTTGTTCCGGCTTATTTTGCAAGCCAATCCTTTGTTTTTGTTTTCAGTTGTGGTATTCGAGTTGCTTAGAAGTCAAGTGTTGATTCCATATATTTCCTAAACGGTGTTCCCATACTCCGATGTGAATACCAATCCTTCTTGATCATCGAGATTGTCATCTCAATTTCTTCTCTACCGGCGTGTTTCCCTTCAAGTGGACCCGATCATTTCAACATTTGCAAGATCCAATCTCAGTTCTTCTCAACGGTGTTCATTTCATTCATCCCAAGCGGCCTTTGTTTTACCACCCTCCCACCCTTTTCTTCAAGGATTTGGTTTTCTTAATCAAGTATCCATTTTATTGATGGGAAGTCTCTCTGTTCTTTTCTTTCAATGTTCTTATCCGCTAATTCTCAGGAAGATTCTAACGGAGACTCAAGTTCATCATTCTTCGTTCTTTTCCTTCTCTGGTGGATTCAATTCAAGCTTTGTTGATCATATCCTTTTCCTCGTTCCAAATGCTTTCCCATGCCGGTGCACCTCATAATCATTCCTCGCTTGCTTTCAATTGTTCCGGAGTGTTGTAGATATCTCGAAGATTCGTGTTTCCACTCAGCTTTCGTTCGAGCTCTTTCGAGGATGTTATCTCATTCATGCCATTTAATTTAACTGGTGCAATCTCTCTTTTTAAGCAATCATTCAACGGTGTTTCTTTTGAGTGGGCCCTAACCCACAGGTCTTTTCCTAGGATCTTACCTGACTCTTCTAATTTTCCCGGAGTTATTCTCAAATTCATTTCAAAGTTTGACGTAAGAATGATTTGTCATCTGTCAGATGGTTTCTCCAAGATCTTTCAAATCCTTTTCATTGTTGGCTCAACCTCTTCATTTTTTTTCATTCTCCTAGGGTGTCTCATCAATTATCATGGTGGTGTTTCCTGTCGTCATTCTCGGATTTGAAGAACGAAGTGGAGTTCCTCTTAAATCCTTACCTGTTTTTCCAAAGACGTGTAGTTCAAGCTTGATGCCATCCTCTCATAATTGTGTTCGATTGTGAGAATTCTTTTCATCCATCCTTAGTATTTCAAGAGTCTTTTCAGTTTGATTCTCCGAAGACCATCATTGCGGGTTTATTCATTCTCAGCTTTCAGCTCTCATTATCCAAATCTTACTGGTGCATCATTCGACTATTCTCTAATCAGCTCATGATCTCCTTGTTTCTCTTGTATCTAATCCTAACAAGTATCTTCACTCATTTTCCTCCCAGTGAATTGTGCTTTTGCTAGTTTCTTGTTCAATTCTTACGGTGGTTCATTCAAGAGTTCCCTTCCTTCATTATCATACAGTTTTATTCGTTGTTTCAATCCTACTGGTGGTTCGTTGAATACCTTCCCAAGTTGGCGCCATATCTATCTTAATCCTTTCTACGAGAATAAGTAGTATGCCAAATCCATTATTTGTCATCCATTTAATTGATGAAGGATAAGCATAATGCAATTCTTATTCTTATTTCAACGATTAAAATTCAATTCCTTACTCCGGAGGTTCATCAAAATTCTTCATTTCATTTGTTTATCTTTCTTTTCCGGAGTTCCAAGTTTTTCCGCATTATCTCGTCGCGAAGCTCCATCTAAATCATCGCAAGGTTTCACCTTGTGTTTTCAACTTCTCTTTCCTTTCGTTTGATCATCCTTTTATTACCGGAGTTCTTCTTGGAGGCTCTACATGGTGGTTCATCAAGGATTCTTTTCATTCTTCATTTGTTCTTCAAGATTTCTCTCGAAGCTATGATCCGCCAAGCTATACTTCAAGTATTCTTCATCTTGCATTCCAAAGTGCAATTCTTTCTACCTTATCATTTGAGGTGGTGTTATGTCATTCTTGATAATTTCCCTTCGGGTTTCATGATTCACAAGTTTTCAAAGAGTGACATATTTAAATCCATCATTTTCTCTTCTCTCAAGAGATCTTTTCAACCAATCAATCCTTTTGTCGGAATTATCTTGGGTTATATTTCACCTAAAGCTTTCCCTAAGGATTTTTGCTATTTATGGTGCTTATAAATGACCCAAGTTCTTCAATTATCCTCCTAGTGAGATAAGTTTCTCGTCTCCTTGTTTATATTAATCCAAATCTATTTTTTTCGTTAGTGGCAGAATTTCACCTCAAGATTTCGATGTGTTCTCCATAAGCCCATTTCAAGGTTATTCTTTTTGTTGTTGATTCTTCCAACAACTCTGTTCAATCCATCTTTGTAAGGATGCTCTTTCTAATTCAATTATGGGAGAAGTTTTCATTTTTATTCTCCGTTCTGTTTCTTTCCAACCATCTAGTTTTCCATTCATTTGTTCCGGAGGCATTGTGATGTTGCTCTCTTTGACCCATCACCTTGTTTTGTCAAGATCATGTTCTTTCTTTTTTTGGTTATCCATCTAACCGGAGTGTCGTGCCCTCTTTTCAAGTTCTTCCCATTTTGTCAAGTTTTTGCCTCCCTTCTCAACCGGAGTGCTGTCTGAAATCTATCTTACCTCTTGTGCCATTCTTTCAATAGTTCCGGAGGCTATGTGTTGCTGATTTCATCAAGCATACTCTCATCTTGTCTAGTTCATATTCAATTCCTTTCATTTACAGTCGGAGTGCTGTCCAAATTATATCATTCTTATTCCGTCTTTATCTTGTTTTAACTGGAGTGTTGTGTCTACCATTCCTCTTCTAACCGAAGTCTCATCCAAGTGCTTTCATTTTGCCAAGTTCATATTCTCTACCTTCCATTTCCAACTGGAGTGTTTTCGTATTTGATCCTTATCTTTCCTGCTACATCTCGTTCCAACTGGAGTGCTTGCATGTACTTCTTGTCCATTGTAACCTTTTTCTTATGTCTTTCAACCTACAGGGTTCTCGTGATGTTCCTTGTTCCTCTTTTGTAATGGAGGTTTTCAACTTTGTTCATCTTCGTTGTATTCTTTATTTCAAAAAAATTTCAACCTCTCAAGGTTCTTTGGTTTCACTTATTTGTCAAAGAAGCAACTTAGTTTTACCTCTTCTCTTACTCTTTCGTTTCTCTCCGATGCCATCCTAGATTTCGGGACGAGATCCTCTCGTAGTGGTGGAGTGTTGTGACACCCCGAGACCGATGCGCCAGGTGTCTTCCAGTTATTCGCTATTGTTGCCTTGTCATTTGCTTGCGTGTTGCATCTTTCCATGTCGTCATGTGCATTGCATCATCACGTTTTCAAAACTTGCATCCGTCCGGGTTTCCCCAGTTCTGTCCGTTGTCCGTTCTGAGCAAAGACACACTCGCACGCGCCCGCGGCATGTCCGAAATAGTATTTTATAAGTGGTCAGAAAATGTTCTCGGAATGAGTTGAAAGTTGGCATGCGGTGTTGTTACAGTGTAGATTGGCCGCCTGACAAGTTTCATCGCATTCGGAGTCCATTTGATGCCCCAACGGATAACTATAGCGGCAATATAGTCGGCCAAATCGTCGGACTTTTTCGGCCCTCCCCGACCAGGTCCCTCCTATCCTCTCTGTACTCCTCTCTCTCACCCTGCCGCATTTCTTCCTCTCTAACCTCTCTCCCTCTCTGCCATGGATGACCTCAGGAGCTCCCGATGATGCCATGGCTCCTGGACCTCAAGTCTTCGCCGGATCTGATTGGGAAATGGATGGTCTAGTCCATCCCCGAGCTCCGGCCGTCCCATGCCTCGCCGGAGCACCGCCTCGCCATGGCTGCCTGGACCTGAAGCTCCATCTTCGCCTTGTTCCCCGCCTCGCCTCGCGTCTGGTCAGATCGGCTTCATAGGGCTGGATTTGTTCGTCCGCTCCATCCCTGCCGTCCCGCCTGAGTCTTTAGCTCGCCGGAGTTGCACCAAGTTCCCCTGCATCACGCCGGACGCCGTCCTCCGCTGCTGCTTTGCCGCCGTCCAGCCGTGCCGTTGCCCCCCTGCGTCCTCTGCTTCGTGAACGAGCGAGGAGAACGCGCCATTGACCGCGCTCGTCCCTGCCTCGATCCAGTGGGATCGGCAGGGGCACGACCCATCCAGTACCCGAGTGGGCCGGCCTGCCAGCGCCCAGGCCCACTCCCCCCGGCCTACCTCTCCACCGCCGGGGCTTGGCCCAGGGTGAGCAGCCCCAAGCACCCCCTCCTCTTGTTTTTTTCCACTGTTGGGCCAGCCTGTGTTTCGGACCAACACATGTTTTTTCCTGAACGTTTTAGCTATGTATTCCAGAGTTTCTAATTTTGCAGAAAACCCCTTCGGGATCATGCATTTAATAACTTTTAAACCATGCATCCGATTAAAATGCTTTATATATGAAAAATGCCTAAAATTTTGTCTAGTTTCATAATATACTACTTTTATCCATGTTAAAAATGTTTAAAATGATGTTTGCTTATATTTTTCCTATTGCCATGTTAAAATGCTTTATTTCATAACTAAATAACCGTAGCTCCAAACTTAACAAACTTTATATGTAAATGGGGTAAAAAAATGCCTAGTTTAACATGGTGCACTTTTCTTGCATGTTTAACAACTACAAAATATGCTTTAGGGCAGAACAGTACCAAACCAAAATATGCACATGAGGAGTTTCCAGACTTGTTGTTTGTCGTTCCGGCCTCAATTAAACTTGCCTAGATTGGTAGTTTTCATATGCTTCATCTCTTGCCATGCTAACCAACATTTAATTTTGTTGAGTACGTAAACGGGAGAGAACTAAATAATTGTTGTGGTGTCTCGTCAATATGCAACTCGTTGCATATTGAGCTCCACTTAACTTGTAGTTTTGCTTGTGCACTTTGCCATGCCATGCCTCATTAAACCGGACATGCATCATACTTGATTGTGCATCATGCCATGATTATGTGATGGTTGTTTACTATGTTGTTTGCTTCTTTCCGGTGTTGCTTCTTTAGGTTAGTTCCATTAACGTCGCGTTTGTGAGGATCCGTTCGACTACGTCCATTTGTCTTCTTCTTGGACTCGTTCTTCTTCCTTGCGGGATCTCGGGCAAGATGACCATACACTCAAAATCACTTCTATCTTTGCTAGCTTGTTGATCGCTCTATTGCTATGCCGCGCTACCTACCACTTGCTATATCATGCCTTCCATATTGCCATGTCAAGCCTCTAACCCACCTTTCCTAGCAAACCGTTGATTGGCTATGTTACTGCTTTGCTCAGCCCCTCTTATAGCGTTGCTAGTTGCAGGTGAAGTTTGAAGTTTGTTCCTTGTTTGGAACATGGATATGTTGGGATATCACAATATCTCTTATTTTAATTAATGCATCTATATACTTGGTAAAGGGTGGAAGGCTCGGCCTTATGCCAGGTGTTTTGTTCCACTCTTGCCGCCCTAGTTTCCGTCATACCGGTGTTATGTTCGTTGATTTTTCGTTCCTTACGCGGTTGGGTTATAATGGGAACCCCTTGACAGTTCACCTTGAATAAAACTCCTCCAGCAAGGCCCAACCTTGGTTTTACATTTGCCTCACCTAGCCTTTTTTCCTCGGGTTTCTGGAGCCCGAGGGTCATCTTTATTTTAACCCCCCCGGGCCAGTGCTTCTCTAAGTGTTGGTCCAACCTGAGAGATGTCCGGCGCCCCCTGGGCAACCAGGGTCTATGCCAACCCGACGTCTGGCTCATCCGGTGTGCCCTGAGAACGAGATATGTGCAGCTCCTATCGGGATTTGTCGGCACATCCGGGCGGCTTTGCTGGTCTTGTTTTACCATTGTTGAGATGTCTTGTAATCGGGATTCCGAGTCTGATCGGGTCGTCCTGGGAGAAGGAATATCCTTCATTGACCGTGAGAGCTTGTGATGGGCTAAGTTGGGACACCCTTGCAGGGTTTTGAACTTTCGAAAGCTATGCCCGCGGTTATGGGCAGATGGGAATTTGTTAATGTCCGGTTGTAGAGTACTTGACACTTAACTTAATTGAAATGCATCAACCGCATGTGTAGCCGTGATGGTCTCTTTCCGGCGGTGTCCGGGAAGTGAACACGGTTCTTGTGTTATGCTTGAACGTAAGTAGTTTCAGGATCACTTCTTGATCACTTCTAGTTCACGATCGTGCTTTGCTTCTCTTCTCGCTCTTATTTGCGTATGTTTAGCCACCATATATACTCAGTGCTTGCTGCAGCTCCACCTCACTACCTTTTCCTACCCATAAGCTTAAATAGTCTTGATCTCGCGGGTGTGAGATTGCTGAGTCCTCATGACTCACAGATTACTTCAAACAGTTGCAGGTGCCGATGATTACCGTGTAGGTGACGCAACCAAGCTCAAGGAGGAGCTCGATGAAGATCGTGTTCATTGTGTTGTTTCGTTTTCCAGTTGATCAATAGTGGAGCCCAGTCGGGACGATCGGGGACCTATGCATTTGGGGTTGTCTTTATTTTGGTTCCGTAGTCGGACCCTGATTGTATCTGGATGATGTAATGCTATATTTATGTATTGTGTGAAGTGGCGATTGCAATCCAACTCTTTATCCCTTTCTTATTCAGTACATGGGACGTGTGAAGATTACCCCTCTTGCGACAAGCCTACCATGCGGCTATGCCTCTAAGTCGTGCCCGACATGTGGGAGATATAGCCGCATCGTGGGTGTTACAGCAATCTTCACCAACAACTTCACTGCCATCATCACCAACTCTTCCCCCTCTATGCAGTGGTGTAACCCCTCTTTTACCCGCTGTAATCTCTACTTAAACATGGTGCTCAACGCTATATATTATTTCCCAATGATGTATGGCTATCCTATGATGTTTGAGTAGATCCATTTTGTACTATGGGTTAATTGATGATCGTGATTGGTCTGAGTTGCATGTTTTATTATTGGTGCTGTCCTATGGTGCTCTCCGTGTCGCCCAAGCGTGAGGGATTCCCGCTGTAGGGTTTGCAATATGTTCATAATTTTCTTAGGGTGGGTGGCGTGAGTGATAGAAGCACAGACCCGAGTAAGTAGGTTGTTTGCGTATGGGATAAAGAGGACTTGATACTTTAATGCTATGGTTGGGTTTTACCTTAATGATCTTTAGTAGTTGCGGATGCTTGCTAGAGTTCCAATCATAAGTGCATATGATCCAAGAAGAGAAAGTATGTTATCTTATGCCTCTTCCTCAAATAAAATTGCAATAATGATTACCGGTCTAGTTATCGATTGCCTAGGGACAAATAACTTTCTCATAACAAAAAGCTCTTTACTAAAACTAACTTAGTTGTGTCTTTATCTAAACAGCCCCTACTTTTTATTTACGTGCTCTTTATTATCTTGCAAACCTATCCAAAAACACCTACAAAGCACTTCTAGTTTCATACTTGTTCTAGGTAAAGCGTACATCAAGCGTGCGTAGAGTTGAATCGGTGCTTGATAGAACTTAAGGGAATATTTTTTCTACCTTTAGCTCCTTGTTGGGTTCGACACTCTTAATTATCGAAAACTGTTACGATCCCCTATACTTGTGGGTTATCAGTATGAAGATACTGGTGATCGAATCTCGGGCAAGTAACATATCGATGACAAAGGGAATAACGTACGTTGTCATTACGGTACGACCGATAAAAATCTTCGTAGAATATGTGGGAACCAATATGAGCATCCAGGTTCCGCTGTTCGTTATTGACCGGAGAGGTGTCTCGGTCATGCCTACATAGTTCTCCAACCCATAGGGTCTGCACGCTTAACATTCGACGACGATTTTGTATTATATGAGTTATGTGATTTGGTGACCGAATGTTGTTCGGAGTCCCGGATGAGATCACGGACATGACGAGGAGTCTTGAAATAGTCGACAAGTAAAGATTCATATATAGGATGATGATATTCAGACACCGAAAGTGTTCTGGGGGTACCGGATACATATCGGGTCACGGGAAGGGGTTCCGGGCACCCCCCGACAAAGATTTGGGCCAAGAGGGGAAAAACAGCAGCCAGCATGGGCTTCTATGCCCCCATTTAGGCCGAATAGGAAGAGGAAGGAAAGAGGGAAGAGAGAAAGGAAGGGAAGGGATTCGGCCTTCCCTTTCCTTCTCTCCCCCTCCTCTTTCCTTCTCCCTCCGGAAAACATGGAGGGGGGGGGGGGGCGAATTGGGGTGGGAGCCCAAGTAGGATTCGGCCTATTTGGCCGACCCCTGGATGCCTCTTCCCCCCTCCAACCTATATATATGTGGGGTGGGGGCCCCCTAGAACACACAAAAACAACTGTTAGCCGTGTGCGGCGCCCCCTCCACAGTTTACTCCTCCGGTCGTATTGTCACAATGCTTAGGCGAAGCCCTGTGCGGATCACTTCACCATCACCGTCACCACACTGTTGTATTGACGAAACTCTCCCTCGACACTTTGCTGGATCAAGAGTTCGAGGGATGTCATCGAGCTGAATGTGTGCAGAACTCGGCGGTGTCGTATGTTCGGTGCTTGATTGGTCGGAACAAGAAGAAGTTCGACTACATCAACCGCGTTGTCAAACGCTTCCACTTTCGGTCTACGAGGGTACGTGGACACATTCTCCCCTTCTCATTGCTATGCATCTCCTAGATAGATCCTGCATGAGCGTAGGAATTTTTTTAAATTGCATGCTACGTATCCAACAAAACTTTCTAGAGAAGGAGTTTCTCGTGAAAGAAGTGAGTGGGAGGAAAGTAGAACTTCATGAGGTAAATGTACCTTCTCTCGAATTGGAAGGTAGCTCATCATAGAAAAATGTTCCCGTGATGCCTACACCAACTAGAGAGGAAGCTAATGATAATGACCATGAAACTTTGGACCAAGTTACTACAGATCCTCGTAGGTCAACCAGAGCATGATCCGCACGAGAGTGGTATGGTAATCCTGTTCTGGAAGTCACGTTACTAGACCATGACGAACCTACAAACTATGAAGAAGCTATGATGAGCCTGTATTCTGATAAATGGCTTGAGGCCATGAAATCTGACATAGGATCCATGTATGAGAACAAAGTGTGGACTTTGGTTGACTTGCCGGATGATCGGCGATCCATAGGGAATAAATGGATCTTCAAGAAGAAGACTGACATATGGCAGCAAATCTCCTCTCTGTGGATGCACTTATTGTGACGCCCCCGATTTAATCGTACACTAATCATAGACGCAAACGTGTACGATCAAGATCAGGGACTCACGGGAAGATATCACAACACAACTCTACAAATAAAATAAGTCATACAAGCATCATATTACAAGCCAGGGGCCTCGAGGGCTCGAATACAAGAGCTCGATCATAGACGAGTCAGCGGAAGCAACAATATCTGAGTACAGACATAAGTTAAACAAGATTGCCTTAAGAAGGCTAGCACAAACTGGGATACAGATCGAAAGGGGCGCAGGCCTCCTGCCTGGGATCCTCCTAACTACTCCTGGTCGTCGTCAGCGGGCATCACGTAGTAGTAGGCACCTCCGGTGTAGTAGGGGTCGTCGTCGACGGTGGCGTCTGGCTCCTGGGCTCCAACATCTGGTTGCGACAACCAGGTAGAAGGGATAGTGGGAAAGAAGGAGAAAGCAACCATGAGTACTCATCCAAAGTACTCGCAAGCAAGAAGCTACACTACATATGCATGGGTAAATGTGTAAAGGGCCATATCGGTGGACTGAACTGCAGAAAGCCAGAATAAGAGGGGGATAGCTAATCCTTTCGAAGACTACGCTTCTGGCAGCCTCCGTCTTGCAGCATGTAGAAGGGAGTAGACTGAAGTCCTCCAAGTATCATCGCATAGCATAACCCTAACCGATGATCCTCCCCTCGTCGCCCTGTGAGAGAGCGACCACCGGTTGTATCTGGCACTTGGAAGGGTGTGTTTTATTAAGTATCCGGTTCTAGTTGTCATAAGGTCAAGATACAACTCCAAGTCGTCCTGTTACCGAAGATCACGGCTATTCGAATAGATTAACTTCCCTGCAGGGGTGCACCACATACCCCAACACGCTTGATCCCATTTGGCCGGACACACTTTCCTGGGTTATGCCCGGCCTCGGAAGATCAACACGTCGCAGCCCCACCTAGACCAACAGAGAGGTCAGCACGCCGGTCTAAACCTAAGCGCACAGGGGTCTGGGCCCATCGCCCTTAGCACACCTGCACGTTGCGTACGCGGCCGGAAGCAGAACTAGCCCCCTTAATACAAGAGCAGGCTTACGTTCCAATCCGGCGCGCGCCACTCAGTCGCTGACGTCACGAAGGCTTCGGCTGATACCATGACGCCGGGATACCCATAACTACTCCCGCGTAGATGGTTAGTGCGTATAGACCAAATGGCCAAACTCAGATCAAATACCCAGATCTCGTTAAGCGTGTTAAGTATCCGCGAACGTCGACCAGGGCCAGGCCCACCTCTCTCCTAGGTGGTCGGAACCTGCCCTGTCGCTCCGCCTCAAAGATCCACTCGCGGGTGCTCCTCAAGCTGACCCGTCTTTAGTCACTACATGTATCATGTATAAAGTATATAGTATATACCCGTGATCAACTCCCGAGTGATCACGGCCCGATAGTATAGCATGGCAGACGGACAAGGATGTAGGGCCACTGATGATAGACTAGCATCCTAAACTAAGCATTAGGATTGCAGGTAAAGGTAACAACAGTAGTAGCAAGGACAGGCTATGCATCAGGATAGGATTAACGGGAAGCAGTAACATGCTACACTACTCTAATGCAAGCAGTATAGAGAAGAGTAGGCGATATCTGGTGATCAAAGGGGGGGCTTGCCTGGTTGCTCTGGCAAGAGAGAGGGATCGTCAACTCCGTAGTCGTACTGGGTAGCAGCGGCGTCGGTCCCGGTGTCTAGCGAGAGAAGAGGGGGGAGAAACAATAAATATTTAAGCAAACAGATGCATAGCGATGCATGACATGACAAGTATCGGTGCTAGGGGTGCCCTATCGCGGTATGAGGTGATACCGGTGAAGGGGGGAAAACATCCAGGAAAGTATCCCCCGTGTTTCGCGTTTTCGGACAGATGAAACAGAGGGGGAAAGTTGCGTGTTCGCTATGCTAGGGATGCGTGGCGGATAAACGGGCTGCGTATTCAAATTCGTCTCGTCGTTCTGAGCAACTTTCATGTACAAAGTTTTTCCATCCGAGCTACGGTTTATTTTATATTAATTTTAAAAGATTTAAATCATTTCTAGGATTTATTTATTTAATTTAATCAACATTATCCAGAATAGTGTCTGCTGACGTCATCATGACGTCAGCATGACGTCAGTAGTTGACTTGGTCAACCTGACAGGTGGGTCCCGTTCGTCATACTCTATTTTAATTAACTAACAGTTAATTAGGTTAATTAGTGATTAGGTTAATCTAATTATAATTAATTAACTTAATTAATTCCTTAATTAATTAATTATTTTTATTATTATATTTTTTAAAATTCTTTTCTTAAATCCCTTTTTTCGTTCTGGGATGTGGGGCCATTTGGTCAGTGGCCCAAGGGGGCATGTCGGGCGCTGGGCCTAACGGGGCGGGTGGGCGTTGCGGCGCTCGACTGGGCGTTCGCCCAGATTGACAGGCAGGGGGGGCGCCATCCACGGGCGTGGCGAGGCCGCCGGTGCCCACGACGCCGGCCAAGGGAGGCGGCGGAGGGCGGCGCCACGGGAGGGACCGCGATAGGGCAGAGTAAGCGGTGACGGGCATTCAAGGCGGCAAGGCCTCACGCGAGAGGAAGGTCACGGCGAGTGGCGACGAGGCAGTGTGCGAGGCGGGCGGAGGTGCGGGGAGCGAGCACGACGGCGAACCATGGGGCAGGGGTAGGCCAAAGCGGGCGGCGCGAGCGTGCGTGCTTCGGCGCGGGCAGGCGCAGCCAAGAGCAGGGGAAAAAGGGGAGGGCGTGGCCCTCACCGACGTGGGCGGGCAGGGGATCGGCGTGGCTCGGTGGAGCCGTCGAGGGGGAGACGAGGACGGGGCGACAGACGAGGCAGAGGAGCTCCAGGCGGCGGCGACGAGGTCCGGTGGCGCCAGGGACGAGGTAGTCCGGCGAACGGTGACGGCGGGGTTCGGGACGACGACGTGGTGGTGCCGGGGACGGCGAGGCCTGGTGTAGGTCGTCGTGGAAGGTGACGAGGAGGCGGTGAGGTCGGGGCACTGGCGTCGCGAGGTGGGGGGGGGAGCGGGCTCATCCCTGATCCAGATCGGATCGGGAAGGGGAGAGGAGAGACGTGGGGACTGGGGGGGCGATTAGCTAGGGTTTCTGTCGGTGGGGGGGGGGGGGGTTATATGCTAGGGAGGGGAAGCTGGGCCGGCCTGGCCGGGACTTGGCCCAGTTGGGCCGGAGCCCTGGGGGTTCTTTCCTTCTTTGTGTGTGTGTGTGTGTATTAGTTCTGTTTTTGTTTTGATTCTTTTTCTTATTTTCTTTTCTGTTTTATTTCTAGTTTCTTTTAATTTTTAGTTTTTTACAAAAATCACCACTAGTACCTAAATTAGTATTTATAAACAAACTGCTGGGACATCAATTCTTAACCCATAATAAAATAATTTTAATATTTTATAAAATCCAATAGGTATTTGTTTAATTGTTTTCACTTCGGTTTTAATTAGTTTAAAGCCCTTAAACATTTTATCAAGGTTTGGTTTCTCCACCATAATTACTTATTATTTATTTGTCACAACCCAAACATTTTAGTTTTGACGTTTGAAAACTTTTCTAGTTTTACTTTATTTAAAATTTGAATTTGAACGAGTTCTGAATCATCGCGAGATTATCAACAGTAATCGTGGTGACGTGGCAACATTAGCAGAGGTTTACTGTAGCTTGATCATCCGGGCGTCACAATTCTCCTCCACTACAAGAAATCTCGTCCCGAGATTTAAGATGTAGAGCAAGGGGGAAAGGTCTGGTTACAATATTCTAATGAAACTTCTCGGTCTTGGTTGCACTTCTCGAAGAGGTCGATCCATTACATTGATGTCTTCAGTCCTCTGCTTCAGGAGTCATCGTCCTTCCTTCAGGACCTTCAACGTACTTACAACAGGATAAGAAGGGAAAAATCTATATGGATGGATTCTAACAAGATCGAGCATCAGACGGTTAACTCAGGGAAGAAGCATAAGTATCTCTCGATTTGAAACTTAAGAAGATATCGAGAGCAAAGTAAGAAGGTACCATGAGAAGTTTCATACGGATAGGCAATCGTTCGATGCCTAATCAGAAGGTGAAAGGGTTTCAGGGCAACGAGAATAGGTATTGCGCCTCATACTAGAATAGATCACTAGAAATGTGGTCCGTGAATTACATACGAATTCAAGCGCGCGGAACAACCTTGGGAACAGGTGGTGTACAGGAGAGTCAGGTTTCGATCCTGTGGAACTGTGGGTTATGGGCCCACCATGTGGGATAAAAAGTAGGAGGGGTGACATCTTGCAAGGTCACGATAGCAAGGCATGTCAGAGGCTAGTCTTTCAGTTATGTCGGCAACAACATCGATATCAAGGGCGAGGGACGAAGAGAACCATTTTCCTGCTCGTTGAACGAGGCGGACCAATAGGCAAAGTTCTCGTCCATCGGTGGTTACCGGGATGCTATCAACAATGGTAACACGGTCTTACTGACAGAGTTGTACAACGAGGTGATTATCACTGCTCAGTTAAATCAGATTACAAGAAAGCTTAACAAGACAATGGAAGGGAAAATGTGATTATCAGGTTTAACAGAAGAATGGAAAGGAAAATGTGTTTTAAACACACAATTCAGGGATATATCCTTCCCAAGGACAAGCAGAGCATGATATCCGTGGCAGGATATCATGTAGAAAACCCATTAAGTAAGGGGAGAGAAATTTCATGACATTACCCATACAACGGTGTTTGGATAATGGTTAAAGAAAACTTAGCATTGCGCTTTCAATGCTCTTATTGAAAATCGGAGTACCACAGACATGCTTCGAGATAGCGTTGGCGTGGTATTCAAGTAAGGTCAAACTTAGGATGCACAAAGGATTCATCAGGAACAACTTGTAGAATAAGTCTTATGATTTCCTCAAGGAAGAATCGCTAAGCTAGCTAAAAAGGGATCTGTAACAATAGGTCCTCTGGCCAGGGGTGATAGGCATGACCTCACCTTACCGGTATATAAGGACCAATGTTATAACTCTTGGAAATAAGTCCCAACCATCATATCTGACCGAGATTCAGATCTGATTGGTGTCAGGATAACTCAGACTCAGGATGCCTGAGAAGAAAGGTGCAACACAAATTGCCGAGATGACATTGTAAGATTCTCGGGAATTGAACTATGGAAGTGAGTTCCGAAACAAGAGTTCATCATTAAATCAAGGAGATAATGAGGAGGTGGCTGATGAACTCCGCGACAATTCAAAGAGTTTTCCAAAAGATGGATTTCCACAATTAAGTGAACAAGGAGATAACCTTAGTCAAATCAAATGACTTAATGATGTATGCTGGAGGGAACCATACACAATTAAACATTGGTTGAAAGGTGCACCCGAAATATGGGTTGGGTTGCACGACCAACGTCGGAATGGCGATTGGGCAACCAACACACCAAATTGGAATCATTGTCCAATAACTCTGAAGCAATAGGGTTGCTAGTGATATTAGATTTGCACAACGGAGTTCACTCAACACGGGGACCAAGTAAGGAATGGTGATGGCGAGAAGCATCACTGTATCACGAATTCTTAAGAGGTGGTGAAATTCTCACAACATTGATGACATAATAGAAGGTAATGTTCCAAGGTAAAGAAAACCAATTGCTGGATAGCAAGGAACTGAAGGTATAACACCAAACACGAACACGCTTGTGTTGGTGGGAAGGCAATAAATTGTCGATGATAACACAAATCATCGAGGGCAAGGATGGTATTTCTCGTCATGAATTCGATTGGTATCCTGGAAAGAGTTAAAATTATGATGATGATCACAACAAATTTTGCCGAGAGGCTCCATGAGGATGCAATCGCTTGGCGATGACATCAAGCCAAGGGAATGGTGAAGCAAAAGGTTATTATAACCATAGATAAGATGCCATCTCAGAATTCAGAGTTGTCTCTCAAGACAACCAATATGATGGTGAAAGTTCGATGTAAGCTTAGAGCACTGTCGGGATTGTGTCTCGAGGATGAAGGACATAGGTAGAATGGTCAAGCAGTCAACCTGACGATGATGATGTGGTCAATCAGCTGGGAATGACACGATCGAGTACAAACTCGTATGCATTGAAGGTTACTAAGAGTTGTTGAATCGCAGTGCGGACTCGATTCAGTTATCGATGTCTTTGAGTGTTAAATTACTCAGAGCTCATGAAAAATTGGAATCAATGAGAATGTAGCACTTGATGAAGAACTCATAAGAGGTTATGCAGTTCCGTGATAATCTTGAGATGCTAGGGGGTAATACTCGACGACAAATGAAAGTAGAGGTTGGTCTGGGGTATTACTCCGCAGAAGACAAGTGCTTAAACTTGCACGAGAAATTGTATTTAAAGAAGAACATGGTCGGAACCACGATTGCAAAAGGCCAGATCCCAGATACAAGATGAACTTATACCAAAGGAATAATTAATTAAGAGAAGCTTTAATGATAAGATCTACATCGTGTCCATGGGCATGAACGCAAGGTTCAAGGTCGACTCCCACTTCTTCAATGCATAACTTTTCATTCACCTCTCGTATTTCAAAAATGACATTACTTGTTGAAAGTTTTTACCTGGTGCAATACCATATAAGTATGACCCGTGAAATCTTTTGGGTTCACACAGTTTTAGAGCAGGTATAGGTTCAACCCATAGGGGCATCTTAGGAACATATACCACAAGCTTCAATCGTAAATACCACCAGCTCGGAAACAAAGCATGGTTGAGGAAACAGAGGATACAATTTACTAAAGGCCTTATGTATCCAAGGAAAAGGCTCACAGGCTTATTGAATATGAAGGACGTTGTTGGATAAAATCCAACAAATGATCTGGTGGTCCTCAAGGGATCTGGTGTGAGCATCGGCACTCAACTAGAGGGAGAAACAATGCAAGGAGATCAGACTTTAGAAACAACTGACTAATTCAAGGCTCAAATGCAAAGGAATTATCAATTCCAAGACAAGGGATCAGAAGCAATGCTCTGATCAGGGATGGATAAGTTGAATAGCCTTAAGGGTAAGATCGATGGTCAATTGATTGGTCGAGATCCAGCTCATGTTTAAACTGGCGTCTGAGCCGGAAGGATGAATTCTAGGATCCGACTGATGATTGCGTGCATTCGCACTCATGTTGAATCAATAGGATCAAAATGACGGTCGCAAAGAATGCCAATAAGATTACTATACTTATGGGATTAACCATAACGCAAGCAAGGAAAGAATTTCAAGAGCAATAAGCTACTGAGGATTTTCGGAAGATTGAATAGTATTTCAATGACCATTGTGAAACACATGAACAACTGGGGGATGAGCGGATACTCGATAAGTGCGAGAATAATCCGTAGGGATATACAGGTGACAAAGAACAACAAGGCAGTAAGCCCAAAGGATTATCGAAACAACGACGAGTATTACGGGGTATCTTGTAATAACAAGACCCAATGGGAATAAAAGTAAGAACGACAGGTGTAAGTATTTATCCATAGGGATTTTTCAGTGGTAGGGAATTGCAAAAGCAACAGGCACAAGGTCTCGAAAAAATATCGGAGAGTATTGTCAGAATCTTTTGTTGAAGCAGTCGATCATCCGTAATGAAAGGGTTCTCCGGCAGGAAGTGGTAACGAGAACCTAGAGTTAGATTTTAGCAAAATCATTTAACCCGAATAGAAGAGAGATCAGAGTCCCAGAGTATAGATCGAGGAATAAAAGATCCTAATAACACCCAGATGGCGACGTGGGCCCGTAAGGCACACAGCCATGTTAGTAAAAGGGTTTTGTAATGTCTAGACTCGACTTCGGCCAAGGAGTGTGGAAGGGGGGTTCCTACAGGCAGTCGGCTCTGATACCAACTTGTGACGCCCCCGATTTAATCGTACACTAATCATAGATGCAAACGTGTACGATCAAGATCAGGGACTCACGGGAAGATATCACAACACAACTCTACAAATAAAATAAGTCATACAAGCATCATATTACAAGCCAGGGGCCTCGAGGGCTCGAATACAAGAGCTCGATCATAGACGAGTCAGCGGAAGCAACAATATCTGAGTACAGACATAAGTTAAACAAGATTGCCTTAAGAAGGCTAGCACAAACTGGGATACAGATCGAAAGGGGCGCAGGCCTCCTGCCTGGGATCCTCCTAACTACTCCTGGTCGTCGTCAGCGGGCATCACGTAGTAGTACGCACCTCCGGTGTAGTAGGGGTCGTCGTCGACGGTGGCGTCTGGCTCCTGGGCTCCAACATCTGGTTGCGACAACCAGGTAGAAGGGATAGTGGGAAAGAAGGAGAAAGCAACCGTGAGTACTCATCCAAAGTACTCGCAAGCAAGAAGCTACACTACATATGCATGGGTAAATGTGTAAAGGGCCATATCGGTGGACTGAACTGCAGAAAGCCAGAATAAGAGGGGGATAGCTAATCCTTTCGAAGACTACGCTTCTGGCAGCCTCCGTCTTGCAGCATGTAGAAGGGAGTAGACTGAAGTCCTCCAAGTATCATCGCATAGCATAACCCTAACCGATGATCCTCCCCTCATCGCCCTGTGAGAGAGCGACCACCGGTTGTATCTGGCACCTGGAAGGGTGTGTTTTATTAAGTATCCGGTTCTAGTTGTCATAAGGTCAAGATACAACTCCAAGTCGTCCTGTTACCGAAGATCACGGCTATTCGAATAGATTAACTTCCCTGCAGGGGTGCACCACATACCCCAACACGCTTGATCCCATTTGGCCGGACACACTTTCCTGGGTTATGCCCGGCCTCGGAAGATCAACACGTCGCAGCCCCACCTAGACCAACAGAGAGGTCAGCACGCCGGTCTAAACCTAAGCGCACAGGGGTCTGGGCCCATCGCCCTTAGCACACCTGCACGTTGCGTACGCGGCCGGAAGCAGAACTAGCCCCCTTAATACAAGAGCAGGCTTACGTTCCAATCCGGCGCGCGCCACTCAGTCGCTGACGTCACGAAGGCTTCGGCTGATACCACGACGCCGGGATACCCATAACTACTCCCGCGTAGATGGTTAGTGCGTATAGACCAAATGGCCAAACTCAGATCAAATACCCAGATCTCGTTAAGCGTGTTAAGTATCCGCGAACGTCGACCAGGGCCAGGCCCACCTCTCTCCTAGGTGGTCGGAACCTGCCCTGTCGCTTCGCCTCAAAGATCCACTCGCGGGTGCTCCTCAAGCTGACCCGTCTTTAGTCACTACATGTATCATGTATAAAGTATATAGTATATACCCGTGATCAACTCCCGAGTGATCACGGCCCGATAGTATAGCATGGCAGACGGACAAGGATGTAGGGCCACTGATGATAGACTAGCATCCTAAACTAAGCATTAGGATTGCAGGTAAAGGTAACAACAGTAGTAGCAAGGACAGGCTATGCATCAGGATAGGATTAACGAGAAGCAGTAACATGCTACACTACTCTAATGCAAGCAGTATAGAGAAGAGTAGGCGATATCTGGTGATCAAAGGGGGGGCTTGCCTGGTTGCTCTGGCAAGAGAGAGGGATCGTCAACTCCGTAGTCGTACTGGGTAGCAGCGGCGTCGGTCCCGGTGTCTAGCGAGAGAAGAGGGGGGAGAAACAATAAATATTTAAGCAAACAGATGCATAGCGTTGCATGACATGACAAGTATCGGTGCTAGGGGTGCCCTATCGCGGTATGAGGTGATACCGGTGAAGGGGGGAAAACATCCAGGAAAGTATCCCCCGTGTTTCGCGTTTTCGGACAGATGAAACAGAGGGGGAAAGTTGCGTGTTCGCTATGCTAGGGATGCGTGGCGGATAAACGGGCTGCGTATTCAAATTCGTCTCGTCGTTCTGAGCAACTTTCATGTACAAAGTTTTTCCATCCGAGCTACGGTTTATTTTATATTAATTTTAAAAGATTTAAATCATTTCTAGGATTTATTTATTTAATTTAATCAACATTATCCAGAAAAGTGTCTGCTGACGTCATCATGACGTCAGCATGACGTCAGTAGTTGACTTGGTCAACCTGACAGGTGGGTCCCGTTCGTCATACTCTGTTTTAATTAACTAACAGTTAATAGGTTAATTAGTGATTAGGTTAATCTAATTATAATTAATTAACTTAATTAATTCCTTAATTAATTGATTAATTAATTATTTTTATTATTATATTTTTTTAAATTCTTTTCTTAAATCCCTTTTTTCGTTCTGGGACGTGGGGCCATTTGGTCAGTGGCCCAAGGGGGCATGTCGGGCGCTGGGCCTAACGGGGCGGGTGGGTGTTGCGGCGCTCGACTGGGCGTTCGCCCAGATTGACAGGCAGGGGGGCGCCAGCCACGGGCGTGGCGAGGCCGCCGGTGCCCACGACGCCGGCCAAGGGAGGCGGCGGAGGGCGGCGCCACGGGAGGGACCGCGATAGGGCGGAGTAAGCGGTGACGGGCATTCAAGGCGGCAAGGCCTCATGCGAGAGGAAGGTCACGGCAAGCGGCGACGAGGCAGTGTGCGAGGCGGGCGGCGGTGCGGGGAGCGAGCACGACGGCGAACCATGGGGCAGGGGCAGGCCAAAGCGGGCGGCGCGAGCGTGCGTGCTTCGGCGCGGGCAGGCGCAGCCAAGAGCAGGGGAAAAAGGGGAGGGCGTGGCTCTCACCGGCGTTGGCGGGCAGGGGATCGGCGTGGCTCGGTGGAGCCGTCGAGGGGGAGACGAGGACGGGGCGACAGACGAGGCAGAGGAGCTCCAGGCGGCGGCGACGAGGTCCAGTGGCGCCAGGGACGAGGTAGTCCGGCGAACGGTGACGGCGGGGTTCGGGACGACGACGTGCTGGCGCCGGGGACGGTGAGGCCTGGTGTAGGCCGTCGTGGAAGGTGACGAGGAGGCGGTGAGGTCCGGCGATGGGCAACACCAGCGACGGGGCACAGGGGAGGGGGTCGACGCGAGCGTCGAGGCGACGGGGGTGTCTGACGACGGGGTCGGGGCACTGGCGTCGCGAGGTGGGGGGGAGCGGGCTCATCCCTGATCCAGATCAGATCGGGAAGGGGAGTGGAGAGACGTGGGGAGTGGGGGGGTGATTAGCTAGGGTTTCTGTCGGTGGGGGGGGGGGTGTTATATGCCAGGGAGGGGAAGCTGGGCCGGCCTGGCCGGGACTTGGCCCAGTTGGGCCGGGGGCTGCTGGGCCGGAGCCCTGGGGGTTCTTTCCTTCTTTGTGTGTGTGTGTGTATTAGTTCTGTTTTTGTTTTGATTCTTTTTCTTATTTTCTTTTCTGTTTTATTTCTAGTTTCTTTTAATTTTTAGTTTTTTACAAAAATCACCACTAGTACCTAAATTTGTATTTATAAACAAACTGCTGGGACATCAATTCTTAACCCATAATAAAATAATTTGAATATTTTATAAAATCCAATAGGTATTTGTTTAATTGTTTTCACTTCGGTTTTAATTAGTTTAAAGCCCTTAAACATTTTATCAAGGTTTGGTTTCTCCACCATAATTACTTATTATTTATTTGTCACAACCCAAACATTTTAGTTTTGACGTTTGAAAACTTTTCTAGTTTTACTTTATTTAAAATTTGAATTTGAACGAGTTTTGAATCATCGCGAGATTATCAACAGTAATCGTGGTGACGTGGCAACATTAGCAGAGGTTTACTGTAGCTTGATCATCCGGGCGTCACAATTCTCCTCCACTACAAGAAATCTCGTCCTGAGATTTAGGATGTAGAGCAAGGGGGAAAGGTCTGGTTACAATATTCTAATGAAACTTCTCGGTCTTGGTTGCCCTTCTCGAAGAGGTCGATCCATTACATTGATGTCTTCAGTCCTCTGCTTCAGGAGTCATCGTCCTTCCTTCAGGACCTTCAACGTACTTACGGCATTATAAGAAGGGAAAAATCTATATGGATGGATTCTAACAAGATCGAGCATCAGACGGTTAACTCAGGGAAGAAGCATAAGTATCTCTCGATTTGAAACTTAAGAAGATATCGAGAGCAAAGTAAGAAGATACCATGAGAAGTTTCAAACGGATAGGCAATCGTTCGATGCCTAATTAGAAGGTGAAAGGGTTTCAGGGCAACGAGAATAGGTATTGCGCCTCATACTAGAATAGATCACTAGAAAGGTGGTCCGTGAATTACATACGAATTCAAGCGCGCGGAACAACCTTGGGAACAGGTGGTGTACAGGAGAGTCAGGTTTCGATCCTGTGGAACTGTGGGTTATGGGCCCACCATGTGGGATAAAAAGTAGGAGGGGTGACATCTTGCATGGTCACGATAGCAAGGCATGTCAGAGGCTAGTCTGTCAGTTATGTCGGCAACAACATCGATATCAAGGGCGAGGGACGAAGAGAACCATTTTCCTGCTCGTTGAACGAGGCGGACCAATAGGCAAAGTTCTCGTCCATCGGTGGTTACCGGGATGCTATCAACAATGGTAACACGGTCTTACTGACAGAGTTGTACAACGAGGTGATTATCACTGCTCAGTTAAATCAGATTACAAGAAAGCTTAACAAGACAATGGAAGGGAAAATGTGATTATCAGGTTTAACAGAAGAATGGAAAGGAAAATGTGTTTTAAACACATAATTCAGGGATATATCCTTCCCAAGGACAAGCAGAGCATGATATCCGTGGCAGGATATCATGTAGAAAACCCATTAAGTAAGGGGAGAGAAATTTCATGACATTACCCATACAACGGTGTTTGGATAATGGTTAAAGAAAACTTAGCATTGCGCTTTCAATGCTCTTATTGAAAATCGGAGTACCACAGACATGCTTCGAGATAGCGTTGGCGTGGTATTCAAGTAAGGTCAAACTTAGGATGCACAAAGGATTCATCAGGAACAACTTGTAGAATAAGTCTTATGATTTCCTCAAGGAAGAATCGCTAAGCTAGCTAAAAAGGGATCTGTAACAATAGGTCCTCTGGCCAGGGGTGATAGGCATGACCTCACCTTACCGGTATATAAGGACCAATGTTATAACTCTTGGAAATAAGTCCCAACCATCATATCTGACCGAGATTCAGATCTGATTGGTGTCAGGATAACTCAGACTCAGGATGCCTGAGAAGAAAGGTGCAACACAAATTGCCGAGATGACATTGTAAGATTCTCGGGAATTGAACTATGGAAGCGAGTTCCGAAACAAGAGTTCATCATTAAATCAAGGAGATAATGAGGAGGTGGCTGATGAACTCCGCGACAATTCAAAGAGTTTTCCAAAAGATGGATTTCCACAATTAAGTGAACAAGGAGATAACCTTAGTCAAATCAAATGACTTAATGATGTATGCTGGAGGGAACCATACACAATTAAACATTGGTTGAAAGGTGCACCCGAAATATGGGTTGGGTTGCACGACCAACGTCGGAATGGCGATTGGGCAACCAACACACCAAATTGGAATCATTGTCCAATAACTCTGAAGCAATAGGGTTGCTAGTGATATTAGATTTGCACAACGGAGTTCACTCAACACGGGGACCAAGTAAGGAATGGTGATGGCGAGAAGCATCACTGTATCACGAATTCTTAAGAGGTGGTGAAATTCTCACAACATTGATGACATAATAGAAGGTAATGTTCCAAGGTAAAGAAAACCAATTGCTGGATAGCAAGGAACTGAAGGTATAACACCAAACACGAACACGCTTGTGTTGGTGGGAAGGCAATAAATTGTCGATGATAACACAAATCATCGAGGGCAAGGATGGTATTTCTCGTCATGAATTCGATTGGTATCCTGGAAAGAGTTAAAATTATGATGATGATCACAACAAATTTTGCCGAGAGGCTCCATGAGGATGCAATCGCTTGGCGATGACATCAAGCCAAGGGAATGGTGAAGCAAAAGGTTATTATAACCATAGATAAGATGCCATCTCAGAATTCAGAGTTGTCTCTCAAGACAACCAATATGATGGTGAAAGTTCGATGTAAGCTTAGAGCACTGTCGGGATTGTGTCTCGAGGATGAAGGACATAGGTAGAATGGTCAAGCAGTCAACCTGACGATGATGATGTGGTCAATCAGCTGGGAATGACACGATCGAGTACAAACTCGTATGCATTGAAGGTTACTAAGAGTTGTTGAATCGCAGTGCGGACTCGATTCAGTTATCGATGTCTTTGAGTGTTAAATTACTCAGAGCTCATGAAAAATTGGAATCAATGAGAATGTAGCACTTGATGAAGAACTCATAAGAGGTTATGCAGTTCCGTGATAATCTTGAGATGCTAGGGGGTAATACTCGACGACAAATGAAAGTAGAGGTTGGTCTGGGGTATTACTCCGCAGAAGACAAGTGCTTAAACTTGCACGAGAAATTGTATTTAAAGAAGAACATGGTCGGAACCACGATTGCAAAAGGCCAGATCCCAGATACAAGATGAACTTATACCAAAGGAATAATTAATTAAGAGAAGCTTTAATGATAAGATCTACATCGTGTCCATGGGCATGAACGCAAGGTTCAAGGTCGACTCCCACTTCTTCAATGCATAACTTTTCATTCACCTCTTGTATTTCAAAAATGACATTACTTGTTGAAAGTTTTTACCTGGTGCAATACCATATAAGTATGACCCGTGAAATCTTTTGGGTTCACACAGTTTTAGAGCAGGTATAGGTTCAACCCATAGGGGCATCTTAGGAACATATACCACAAGCTTCAATCGTAAATACCACCAGCTCGGAAACAAAGCATGGTTGAGGAAACAGAGGATACAATTTACTAAAGGCCTTATGTATCCAAGGAAAAGGCTCACAGGCTTATTGAATATGAAGGACGTTGTTGGATAAAATCCAACAAATGATCTGGTGGTCCTCAAGGGATCTGGTGTGAGCATCGGCACTCAACCAGAGGGAGAAACAATGCAAGGAGATCAGACTTTAGAAACAACTGACTAATTCAAGGCTCAAATGCAAAGGAATTATCAATTCCAAGACAAGGGATCAGAAGCAATGCTCTGATCAGGGATGGATAAGTTGAATAGCCTTAAGGGTAAGATCAATGGTCAATTGATTGGTCGAGATCCAGCTCATGTTTAAACTAGCGTCTGAGCAGGAAGGATGAATTCTAGGATCCGACTGATGATTGCGTGCATTCGCACTCATGTTGAATCAATAGGATCAAAATGACGGTCGCAAAGAATGCCAATAAGATTACTATACTTATGGGATTAACCATAACGCAAGCAAGGAAAGAATTTCAAGAGCAATAAGCTACTGAGGATTTTCGTAAGATTGAATAGTATTTCAATGACCATTGTGAAACTAGCGGGGGGTTATATGCCAGGGAGGGGAAGCTGGGCCGGCCTGGCCGGGACTTGGCCCAGTTGGGCCTGGGGCTGCTGGGCCGGAGCCCTGGGGGTTCTTTCCTTCTTTTTGTGTGTGTGTGTGTATTAGTTCTGTTTTTGTTTTGATTCTTTTTCTTATTTTCTTTTCTGTTTTATTTCTAGTTTCTTTTAATTTTTAGTTTTTTACAAAAATCACCACTAGTACCTAAATTAGTATTTATAAACAAACTGCTGGGACATCAATTCTTAACCCATAATAAAATAATTTTAATATTTTATAAAATCCAATAGGTATTTGTTTAATTGTTTTCACTTCGGTTTTAATTAGCTTGAAGCCCTTAAACATTTTATCAAGGTTTGGTTTCTCCACCATAATTACTTATTATTTATTTGTTTCAACCCAAACATTTTAGTTTTGACGTTTGAAAACTTTTCTAGTTTTACTTTATTTAAAATTTGAATTTGAGCGAGTTTTGAATCATCGCGAGATTATCAACAGTAATCATGGTGACGTGGCAACATTAGCAGAGGTTTACTGTAGCTTGATCATCCGGGCGTCACACTTATGGTGGATCCACTCAATGTTGGCAACACAACTTCAAATGTTTAGTGTGCTTATGTCATGCTGGGTTTGGCAAGCCTTTAAATGTGCCTTTTACTTTGTTTGCTTTTGGATGTGCTGTCAGCGAAACTTTTATGTAATAATGCTGGGTCAGACTTTTAAGTTCTCTTTGGAACATATGGCATTGTTTGTCATGTGGTGTCTGGAACTTTTTATGATCTTTTTTAATGAGTAACTCTTGTAGAAACTAGAATGTTCTCTGTTGGAATGTTAGAGGCTTAAATTCAGAGGCTAGGTAGAGAGTTGTTAAGCAGAAAATTGAGGAGAGTCACTGTGCTATAGTTGCTTGCAGGAAACTAAATGCACCTCTTTTGACTCTAAAACAATTAAAGGTTTCTGTCCTAAGAGATTTGATTGTTTTGCTTGCTCCCCTTCTATGGGTGCATCTGGGGGTATACTAGTGGTTTGGAATTCTTCTGTATTTGTGGGGACTTTAATTGAAGTGCAACAATTTGCTGTGGTTGTTGAGTTTGTTTCCAGGTAGAATAATGATAAATGGACTTTGGTTGTTGTTTATGGGCCTTGCCAGGGTGAGGCTAGAGATAATTTTGTTTCTTGGCTCTATAATATGAAGATTCCTGCTGGGGAAAATTGGCTACTGTTAGGTGACTTTAACTTTATGAGGTCACTGGAAAATAGAAATCTGCCTGGTGGTGATCTGAATGATATGTTCATATTTAATGAGATTATAGGCCATTTGGGTCTTTTGGAACTGCCCTTAAAAGGTAGATCTTTCACATGGTCAAATATGCAAGATGCACCACTGCTGGAACAATTGGACTGGTTCTTTACTTCTGTTGACTGGATATCTGATTATCCTATGACTGAAGTGCTTCCTCTAGCCAGAACTGCATTTGACCATGTTCCATGTGTAGTTACAATCAAAACCTCCATCCCAAAGTCCAATCTTTTTAGGTTTGAAAACTACTGGCTTGAGCTACAAGGCTTCATGGAATGTGCGGAATCTTCTTGGCAAAAACCCTCTCGGAAGGGTTATATAACTGCTAGGATTGCAAATAAATTCAAAACTTTGAGAATGAGTCTAAAGAGGTGGCAGTTGAATATTTCCAGATTAAATACCTTGGTTCTTAAATGCCATCATGTTATTTTGCTTTTTTAGGAACTTAAGGAGTGCAGAACACTGTTTAGACAGGAACTTAATTTCAGGAGAATTGTTAAAGCTCATCTGGAAAAATTACTACATATCCAATTCCCGTATTGGAAGAAAAGGTGTACTATTAGATACATTAAAGTGGGTGGAGAAAATACAAAGTTTTTCCATGCCATGGCAAGTGAGAGGCATAGAAGGAATTCCATTGCAAGTTTGAAACCATCTGATGGTACAGTGGTAACCGAGAATCCTCAAATGGAGGGACTTATTTGGAATTTCTTTAAGAACAGAATGGGCATTTCTAGGGGCATTGTGATGGGTTTTGATCTCTCAGCTCTCATCACTCCTGTGGATGGGCTAGATAAGCTCACCAAGCCATTTGAGAAGGAAGAAATGGATAATGTAGTGAAACATATGCCTGTGGACAAAGCCCCTGGTCCTGATGGTTTTAATGGCCTCTTCTTCAAAAAGTGCTGGCACATAATCTCCCAGGATTTCTATGAACTGGCTTAGGATTTCTATGAGGGTTCTGTTGTGTTGGAAAATATCAATGGCTCTTACATCACTCTTGTGCCCAAGAAGCAAACACCTAAAGAAGTTGGAGACTTTAGGCCTATATCACTTACTGGAATGGGTCTGAAATTTCTCTCTAAAATGGCTGCCAACAGATTCCAGGATGTGATCATGTAGTGTATACACAAGAATCAATATGGTTTTATAAAGAGCAGAACAGTCCAAGACTGTTTAGGATGGACTTTTGAATATTTGCACCAGTGTCACCAGTCAAAAAGGCCAATTGTAATTCTTAAACTGGATTTTGAGAAGGCTTTTGATTCTCTGGAGCATGAAGCCATAATATAGATTTTGAGGCACAAAGGTTTCAATGAGAGATGGATTCTTTGGATGAAATAGCTGCTGTCCACTAGCACCTCTTCTGTTCTTATTAATGGAGTTCCTGGGAGAAAATTCATATGCAAGAAGGGAGTTAGACAAGGAGACCCTGTCTCCCCACTTTTATTTATTTTAGCTTCAGATCTTTTGCAGACTGTTATCAATGACATGTTACGAAGAGGTATTCTGCATCTACCCAACCCTTGTCATGATCAGGACTATCCAGTGAGGCAGTATGCTGATGATACCCTGATCATCCTACCTGCTATGAAGGACCAACTCATTACTTTGAAGGACATGCTTAATGTCTTCTCTCAGTCCACTAGTCTAAAGGTGAACTACCACAAATCTTTCATCATCCCTAGAAATGTTGGTACAACTCAGATGAATGAATTGGCCACTGCCTTTGGCTGTCTAGTGGGGAAAATGCCATTCACTTATCTTGGCTTGCCTGTGGGAACAACAAGACCAAAAATGGTGGACTTTATGCCTCTAGTTAACTGCATGGAGAGAGAAATGACTGCTAGCTCCTCTTTTTTGAACCAAGGAGAAAGGATGCAATTCCTAAATTCTGCTCTATCCTCTATGCCTATTTTCTTTCTATGCAGCTTGGCAGTTCCTGCTAGAATTTTAAAGAAACTTGAGAGAATTCAAAGACAATGCCTTTGGAGGAAGCACAGAGATGAACCAGCCCCTTCACTTGCTGCCTGGGAGCTTATTTGTAGACCTAAAAACAAATAAGGACTTGGTATTCTTAATCTGGGGGGGGGGGTGCAAAATGTAGCTCTGCTCCTCAAGCATGCAAGCAATTTCCTAAATAGGAAGGACCTTCCTTGGGTATCCTTAATATGGGACACATACTAGCATGGCAGGTACCACATGGAACTTCTGATTGTGGCTCTTTTTGGTGGAGAGATATTTGCAAGGCAATGCAGAATTTCATAGATTGTTCATGGGCTCAAATAAATGCAGGAGACACTACACTCTTCTGGTCTGACTACTGGAAACTTGATCATGAGGTCTCTACCCTCCAGACAAGATTTCCTAGGCTTTTCTCCTGTGCTAAGGATCCATGGATTTCTGTTGAAGAGATTTTTGACACTCAGGACATCCACCAACACTTCCATCTTCCTCTGTCTGCTCAACCTTTTGATGACTTGACCCAGCTGCAGTCTTTGATGGATGGCCACAACAGAACGCCTGAAGCCAAGGATGTTTGGTTTTGGCAAGCCTCTTCCAAACAGTATAAGCCCAAGATGTTCTATACTCATATTTTTGCTAATGAAAGCTTTAATTCCTTGATCACCTAGAATTGGAAATCATCCTGTACTATGAAAATCAAAGTGTTTGCTTGGATGCTCATTATGGACAGGTGGAACGTAGGCGTTGTCACATGGAGGCTGGGGTCAATTGTCTGCTTTACCCTCTGTAGGCCAGGGAAACTATAGATCATCTATTCTTCAATTGTAACTTCAGTGTCAGGATTTGGAACTATTTGCAGATTGATTGGTCTTCTGGTGACTCAATGCATGAGCTGGCTTTTCAGGCAAGGAGAAATTTCAATAAACCCTTTTTCACTGAAGTGGTGTTATTGCCTGCTGGAACATTTGGATCATCAAAAATGCAAGAGTTTTCAGAAGTGAGAGGGCTAGTTTCAATAAATGGAGATGTGCTTTTAAGCATGATATCAATCTTATGCAATACAGGGTAAAATCTGCCTACAAGGATGATCTCTTCAGATGGATTTCTTTTCTGCCCCCTTGAGGCTTTTTTCTATAATCTTTCTTCTCTTTTAGATTAGTTTTGGTCTGATTACCCCTTGTAATCCTTGTATTGTACCTATTACTCCCTTGTTTTAATAAAGTTTTTGATATGCTGTGGGGGTGTTGCCCCACAGTTCCCAGTCAAAAAAGAAGAACAAGAAGACTGACGCTGATGGTAATGTTACTGTCTACAAAGCTCGACTTATTGCTAAAGGTTTTCAACAAGTTCAAGGAGTTGACTACGATGAGACTTTCTCACACGTAATGATGCTTAAGTCTGTCCAAATCATGTTAGCAATCGCCGCATTTTATGATTATGAAATCTGGCAAATGGACGTCAAAACTTCATTCCTTAATGGATTTCTTAAAGAAGAGTTGTATATGATGCAACTAGAAGGTTTTGTCGATCCTAAAGGTGCTAACAAAGTGTGCAAGCTCCAGCGATCCATCTATGGACTGGTGCAAGCATCTTGGAGTTGGAATATACGCTTTGATGAGGTGATCAAAGCATATGGTTTTATACAGACTTTCGGAGAAGCCTATATTTACAAGAAACTGAGTGGGAGCTCTTTAGCATTTCTAATATTATATGTGGATGGCATATTGTTGATTAGAAATGATATAGAATTTCTGGATAGCATAAAAGAATACTTGAATAAAAGTTTTCTTTAATGAAAGACCTCGGTGAAGCTGCTTATATATTAGGCATCAAGATATATAGAGATAGATCAAGACGCTTAATAGGACTTTCACAAAGCACATACCTTGATAAAGTTTTGAAGAAGTTCAAAATGGATCAGTCAAAGAAAGGGTTCTTTCCTGTGTTACAAGGTGTGAAGTTGAGTCAGACTCAATGTCCGGCCACTTCAGAAGATAGAGAGAAAATGAAAGTCATTCCCTATGCCTCAGCCATAGGTTCTATCATGTATTCTATGCTGTGTACTAGACCTGATGTGTGCCTTGCTATAAGTTTAGCAGGGAGGTACCATAGTAATCCAGGAGTCACTACTGTAGGATGCTGCTAACGTGACACTACGATCAGAGGCCCTTCAATGAAATTGTGTGCGATGCAATAATCGCAAACGGTGGTGTAAAAAACCGTCAAAAAAGGTGCAAAATGTTTGTGATGGAGGATGCATCAAACATGGTTCAGATTTTAGTTGCGTGTGCGATGCAGGGCACACGGTTCAGTTCAATTAACTATTTACGATGAGGAGAAACAAAAGAAACGGGCAGCCAGATGATGGTGTGTGCGATGTACAGCATACGGTTCACCCAGATGAACTATTTTGTGATTAGGAAACACAAAAGAAATGGTCAGCCATATCAAGGTGTGCGCGATATACGACATGCAGTTCACTCGGATGAACTGTTTGCGTTGAGACAAGAGAACATAAACGGTTCAATATATCAAGATGTGTGTGATACGCGGCAAAGAGGTCTGTAATCAGGAATGTGTGCGAAGACCGACAATAACACAGACGATTGCTTCTAATAAGACGTATGTGATATGCTCTATCTACACAACATCTATTGGCCATTGGGGGACGGGCGGTCATCCGGATACGCCATAAGGATGTGAAGATGCATTCTATATCAGCAAGGACCAGCTATTCCACCAGTAGCTCATGTAAGAGAACTCTCAAGTTAAGTGTGCTCAGGATGGAGCAACCATCAGATGGGTGATTGGATGGGAAGTTGTGTTGATGTTAAATTAACTGATAGGATGGGTCATATCTATCAAATTAAATGACTGATATGACCCATCCCATGAGTTAATTTAACCTCGAGGTCCTTGTTTTTTATTTATTTTTAACACATGTTAAAGAAGGTCTATCGCATTACTTTTTGACAATGTGCGATACGTGGCATACATTTGATCCATCCGACCTATTTGTGATGGAATAATCCGTGTGTTGTGGGCAAACGCTTGCTAGTATTCAACCGATTGCGATTGATGAATTCATCACCGACAGGTTCCCTAGTGTGGTCCGTGTTCATCTGATCATCATCTACTTCTTGTTCTAGCTCGATGTTCCTGCTATGCTAAGTTTCCATTAACTAATGGCATTTTATGAACACACCACCGTTTCCCGCCATTTCCTCACCTGTTTCCCGCCACCCAGCGATATTGCGCATAAACCTAGGCGGCGTGCGATGCATAGAGGCGACAAGCGCAGCCTGTAGCACATCCACCTTTTCCAAGCATGACAACCCACCAAAGCACCGCCTTTGCCATCAACCTCGTCGACGAGGAAAACAAGCAGGCGCCATGGCCCGTCGAGGCCGAGGCACTCCCCGACAATGCGATGGACGACGTCGTGATGCGTGTCATTGCCAGGGTTGAGCAGACCTTTGGCGCATGGCGCTTGAGCGCCGTTGATCAAGATAGGCGTGTCAGCGCCAACAGGCTACAGCTCGCTGCACAACATGCTCGATGGTGCGTCGCAGAGCAAGCTAGGCACGTTCGTGCCGATAGGCTGCGGCTCGCCGCACGGCGAGACCGTTGGAGCGCCACAGAGCGAGAGGCGCGGTGCACCGCACAACAAGAGAGGATCCATCAACGCTTGCCTGCTGTCGACATGACGTCGCAGCTGGGTACACATCCCGTCAGTTCTCCCATTCCTCGCCAGGACTGGGCAGAGGCCCTCAGCGCCGTACTTGCACTAGGCCGGCCACATCGTACTTGCACCGGACGCCCGCCGTGCTGTTCGTATGGGTGGCGCCATTCGCCTTGTCCGTGGCCCGCTGGATGCCAACGCGCTGGTCCGTAGGCTCGACTGCCTCCTTGGCCCAAGTGTCCACCTGGGCACAGTAGAGGAACATGGCTGTCGCATCCTCGAGCTGGTGATCCCCGATGAAATAGCCAACTTGGAGCTCGAGATCACGCTCCAGATGTACCATGAGCGTGTCAACCGCTTGGACGAACGCCTGCATGAGTTTAGGCAGAGCCAAGAGCTACCGTAGGCAAGGGCTGCTGGTCATGGTCTCATGGACGCATTTTATTTTGTTGAGTCGTTTTGACATGGATAGCTATGTATTCACAGCAATCACAGTATTGCTCTGTTTATTCCTCTGTTTCAATGTGTGTACTCTATTTTCCATTCTTATATGTTCTGTTTCAATGTGTGTATATACGCTTTCCATTCTGTATATGTGGATGATAACAACTAGATTCAAATTAGTATACAAAAACATATAGAAAATGGAATTCATAATATATATATATATATTAATTGTTCATTAGTTCATCACATAATATATATATATAATATCATCACATATACGTGATGATGATTAACTACTATGTACAATGCATAAAATTGAAAACGAACAATACTAAAACTAATAATCCCTCCTGGAGCCAGTATTCTGGCAGCCCCTCACTAGCAGCCCCCTGGTGCGCGTCGTCTTCCCAGTGCAGAGGCAGTACTCCGCCTCCTCCGCCCCGCAGCGCTTGACGTACCGATCTGCCTCTTACTGGCAGACGCGCGTGAACGATCTTGCCATTTCGTTGGGCGCCCACCGGCGCTGCTCATCGGTGGCACGCTGGAGCTTATCGGCCCACCTCCACGCAGCGACGAGGCGCCTAACCCTATGACCTTCCTCTCAAAGTACCCGTCTTCGTACACCTCCTCGGCACGATGACGCGCCTGCCCCCAAAGCTCCGGCGGCTCCTTTTTTTCAGGCGGCATAATGGGCTTCACAGTCCGCCTGGTACCTGGCTTCCTCCTCCGCCATCTCTTTCTTGAACGCCACTTGCCTGGCTTTCTCAGCCGGCGGTAGCGATTTCCACAGATAAAGATTGTACTGGCCCCAAAACCAATCCAAAGTTGGGGGGGGGGTGTCCGGCGCAACCTCGTCCGACGGCGCGTAGGGGTCCTTGTCGCTGCTATTCGAGTGAGCATCCTCAGGGGGCGGCGCTCCTCGTCGGCGCGTGGGCAGACGGGCAGCGCCATGGCTGAGATTTGAGAGAGAGAGAGAGGGAGAGCGAGGGGAGGATGTAGATGAGAATGTAGGCGGGAAGACATGAACAAGGTAGTATTTATTGGCGGCCGGAATCTAGATCGACGGGGACAGTACACATGTCGGTCGCCAGAATTTACGAGTATTGTAGTTTGAATTACACACGATTCCCGCAGCAAAATCCGTGTGTGAACATAATAGCCAAAATCCGTGTGTGAACATAATAGTTGATGGTTTCCAATGCTGAACCGTCTCTAATTAATGATCCCCGCCACTAACCTACCAAACCTTGAGCCGCGAGATAGAGTGCCAATCGTGTGGGGGCCAGTTGTCTTGCCACATCTTTACATTTTCTTTTTTGAACACCAGATATTTACATCGTTTGATGAGTTTTTAACTCGCACACAAGTACACAAAAATATGTTTTTTCAAACCATTATGGTTAGGTGTTGCATGTAGATGTAGTTCAAATTTGAATTACAGTCATTAAATGGCTAGAAAATCACTTAAATATCTTTAAAAGGTCAAATGATCCCTGAAATTTTCCAAATTTTCACATGACATTTGTATTAGTGCATGTTAAATGTAGAAAAAAATTGAAGGCCGTAAGAGGAAGCTATCTCCCGTTCGTCATCAAACATGCATTGTTCCCTCTCGGAACCACGAACCTTCTAATGAGTTGCTCCGGTTTGTGTCCAAACTTTCGTCAAACAGGCCAATTTTTTGTACCACATCATCTTGGTGGCATGACATTACATCAAGCAAGGTTTCAGGTTTTTTGAACATTTTTTAATTTTTTGGAATTAAAATTCCATGGCACTCCATGCATGTGCCCATGCCGTGAGACCAATATGTTTGAAATTCCTTCTAATTTACGACACATGGAATTAACTCGCACACAAGTACACAAATATGATTTTTCAAACCATTCTGGTTAGGCGTTGCATGTAGATGTACTTCAAATTTGAATTACGGTCATTAAATGGCTAGAAAATCACTTAAATGTCTTTAAAAGGTCAACTGGCCCCTAGAATTTTCCAAAATTTCACATTATAGTTGTAGTAGTGCATGTTGGACGTAGAAAAAAAATGAAGGACGTAAGAGGAAGCTATCTCCTGTTCGTCATCAAACATACATTATTTCCTCTCGGAACCATGGGTCTTCTAGTGAGTTGCTCCGTTTTGTGAAGGGTGTGTGTCCAAACTTTCGTCAAATAGGCCAATTTTTTTTACCATGTCATCTTGGTAGCATGACATTACATCAAGCAAGGTTTCATATGTTTCTGGTTTTTTTAATTTTTTGGAATTAAAATGCCATGTCATTGCATGCATCATATGCATGTGTCCATGTCGTGAGACAAATATGTTTGAAAATTCCTTCTAATTTACTGCACATGGAATTAACTCGCAAACAATTACACAAATATGATTTCTCAAACCGTTTTGGTCAGGCATTGCATGTAGATGTAGTTCAAATTTGAGTTACGGTCATTAAATGGCTAAAAAATCAGTTAAATGTCTTTAAAAGGTCAAATGACCCCTAGAATTTTCCAAAAATTCACATTACGATTGTAGTAGTGCTCGTTAGACGAAGAAAAATATTGAAGGCCGTAAGAAGAAGATATCTCCCGTTCATCATCAAACATGCATTGTTCCCTCTCAGAACCACGAGCCTTCTAGTGAGTTGCTCCGGTTTGTGAGGGGTGTGTGTCCAAACTTTCGTCAAACATGCCAAATTTTTTACCATATCATCTTGGTGGCATGACATTACATCAACCAAGGTTTCATGTGTTTCTGATTTTTTTGGAATTAAAATGCCATGTCAATCCATGCATACATATGCATGTGTCGATGTCGTGAGACAAATATGTTTTAAAATTCCTTCTAATTTACTGCACATGGAATTACTCGCATGCAAGTACACAAATATGATTTTTCAAACCGTTATGGTTAGCCGTTGTATGTAGATGTAGTTCAAATTTGAATTACGGTCATTAAATGGCTAGAAAATGACTCAAATGTTTTTAAAAGGTCAAATGACCCCTAGAATTTTCCAAAATTTCACATTACAGTTGTAGTAGTGCACGTTAAACGTAGAAAAAAATTGAAGGCCGTAAGAGGAAGCTATCTCCCGTTCCTCATCAAACATGCATTGTTCCCTCTCGGAACCACGAGCCTTCTAGTGAGTTGCTCCGGTTTGTGAGGGGTGTGTGTGTCCAAACTTTCGTCAAACATGCCAATTTTTTACCACATCATCTTGGTGGCATGACATTACATCAACCAAGGTTTCCTGTGTTTCTGATATTTTTTATTTTTTTTGGAATTAAAATGCCATGTCACTCCATCCATACATATGCATGTGTCCATGTCGTGAGACAAATATGTTTGAAAATTCCTTCTAATGTACTGCACATGGAATTAACTCGCACGCAAGTACACAAATATGATTTTTCAAACCGTTATGGTTAGCCGTTGCATGTAGATGTAGTTCAAATTTGAACTACGGTCATTAAATGGCTAGAAAATCACTCAAATTTCTTTAAAAGGTCAAACGACCCGTAGAATTTTCCAAAATTTCACATTACAGTTGTAGTAGTGCATGTTAAACATAGAAAAAAATTGAAGGTCGTAAGAGGAAGCTATCTCCCGTTCATCTTCAAACATGCATTGTTCCCTCTTGGAACCACGAGCCTTCTAGTGAGTTGCTCCAGTTTGTGAGGGGTGTGTGTCCAAACTTTTGTCAAACATGCCAAAGTTCTTACCCCGTCATCTTGGTGGCATGACATTACATCAACCAAGGTTTCATGTGTTTCTGATTTTTTTAATTTTTTGGAATTAAAATGCCAGGTCACTCCATGCTTAATTGTGTCATAGCCGTTAGACCAATATGTTTGAAAATTGCTTCCAATTTACTGCACATGGAATTAAATCGCATACAAGTAAACAAAATATGAGTCTTCAAACCGTTATGGTTATCTGTTGCATGTACATGTAGTTCAAATTTCAATTACGGTCATTAAATGGCTAGAAAATCACTTAAATGTCTTAAAAGGTCAAATGACCCCTGAAATTTTCAAAAATTTGACATGACAGTTGTATTAGTACGACAAAATTTCTCGTACATTTAAAACACCATCCGTTGCCACTTTACTCCAAATTCGTGTTTCACAACTAATAAAAAATATCTACAACATCACACACCGTTGTCTTTTAGGAACCGTTTGCGATGAAAATATCTAGGTCTATTTAAGTCTCCCTCCTTAAGCTTCACCGGCTCATGTGCTCCAGTGTCGGCAACCCCCGAATCCCGATCCCCTTTCACGTACCCCATTCTTGCAAAGATGACACCATGGAAACGCGTCATGAAGGCCCGTACGATGGCCGCATCCCCCCGAGCGCCGCCGCCTGCACCGAGAGCGTCGTCGCCTATGCTGAGAGTGCCACCGTGTCCGCATTGAGCGCAGTCGCTTCAATCGAGAGGGAGTCTGCGGCAGCCTACAGGGCAGCTGCAGCAGCCGAGATGGCTATAGCTACTGCTGACGGCGGCTGCAAATGCCAAGAGCGCTCGAGCTACCATTTGTGCCGCCGATGTTGGCCTAGCCCGGGTCGAGGCCATCCATGCCAAGATCGAGGATGCACACACCAAGATATTCCAGGCCACCTCGGACTCCAGCATGCAACCCACATCCGAAAAGGCGGCGCTGGCCATGGATCACCTGCTTCCTCATGAGGTCGCCGAGCGGGAGCTGGAGATGCAGGAGGCGGCGGAGATTAAGGAGCACTGGGAGGAGGAGTTGCGCGTGGCCGAGGTCGAGGTAGAGAAGAGTCTATCCGTCGAGGAATCGGCGGTGGAGTACCAACGCGAGCTCTGGCACAGCCACTACTTTGAGTATTACAACCTTGAGGGTGGCACCAAGGACGAGAATTAGGACGAGGACGCGGTCGACTTCAGCATGGGGGACGCGGATTCCATCAAAGGCGGCATGTCGCCAGGACAAGTCATCGACGTCACATATCACACCGACGATGCATAGGCCGGTGCGGCAGTGGATTTGTTAAAATTATGCGTACTTAGGCTTTGTTTCTAATGCTGGTCTTTTGTTAGAGCAATGTTTAGGTCAACCGGCTCTGTTTAATTAATAAAATTGCTCAACTCCGTTAGTGTGGTCAGTCTGCTCTATGCTCTTTTGTGTGCCGAAATTAGCAAGCGATGTTATATTATGCAATGACGTACCCGGGGAAATTTCCAGCAAAATTTGAATTATCAAACTCATCCCATGCGCGTAAAGTAGAAGAATCATTAGCGATGCGCACAATCATTCAAAGTGAATGGTCCGACGGCACCGTGCGCAAAGTTTCCCTCCACATTTCCAAAATTTTGGCCTACCACCAAAATATCTACCCCCGCCCATCCCCCTTCCTCACCCCCATTTCTTCCCAACCACAAGTCACATTTCCCCTATTTCCTCCTTCCTTCCTAAGATATAGCCGCTTCCTCACTCTCGCCATCTCGCATCCCACCGCCGGGGTCGCCATGGTCTTCTTCAAAGATCTCTCCAGCGGTTCCTCCTCCGGCGACGACTCCTTGACCACCCGGGTATGCCTCTCTTCTCTCTCTCGGGCTATGACTTGGAATGAAGGATTTTTACCCGGCAGTTGATTTGAGTCATTTCTTCCTCATGTAGCTACCTAGGACCATTAGTGGCAACGAATGGAGCGGGGTTGCTACTGCTTTCTTCATGACTTATACATGTTCCTATGACTATGAGATTATGCAACTCCCGAGTACCGGAGGAACAATTTGTGTGCTACCAAACGTCACAACATAACTGGGTGATTATAAAGGTGCTCTACAGGTGTCTCCGATGGTGCTTGTTGAGTTGGCATAGATCGAGATTAGGATTTGTCACTCCGATTGTCAGAGAGGTATCTCTAGGCCCTCTCGGCAATGCACATCACTATAAGCCTTGCAAGCATTGTGACTAATGAGTTAGTTGCGGGATGATGCATTACGGAACGAGTAAAGAGACTTGCCGGTAACGAGGTTGAAATAGGTATGAGGATACCACGATCGAATCTCGGCAAGTAACATACCGATGACAAAGGGAACAATGTATGTTGTTATGCGGTTTGACCGATAAAGATCTTCGTAGAATATGTAGGAGCCAATATGAGCATCCAGGTTCCACTATTGGTTATTGACCGGAGAGAAGTCTCGGTCATGTCTGCATAGTTCTCGAACCCGTAGGGTCCGCACGCTTAACGTTCGGTGATGATCGGTATTATGAGTTTATGTGTTTTGATGTAACGAAGGTAGTTCGGAGTCCCGGATGAGATCGGGGACATGATGAGGAGTCTTGAAATGGTCGAGACGTAAAGATCGATATATTGGACAACTATATTCGGACATCGGAAGGGTTCCGAGTGATTCGGGTATTTTCGGAGTATCGAAGAGTTACGGGAATTCACCGCGAGGGTCAATGGGCCTTTGTGGGATTTAGTGGAAATAGAGGGCAGCAAGGAAGTGTGGGGTGCGCCCCCTAGGCCCAAACCGAATTGGTTTAGAGCTTTGGGGGCCGGCCCCCTCTTTCCTTCTCCTCTTCCCCTCTTTCCTTCCCCTCCTAGTTGGACTAGGAAAGGGGGAACCTACTCCTAGTAGTAGTAGGATTCCTCCCTTGGGACGCAACCTATGAGGCCGCCGGCCCCCACCCCTTGCTCCTTTATGTAGGTGGCCAGGGGCACCCCATAGACACACAAGTTGACTATTCCAAGCCGTGTGCGGTGCCCCCTCCACCATAATCCACCTCGATCATATTGTAGCGGTGCTTAGGCGAAGCCCTGCGTCGGTAGCAACATCATCACCGTCATCACGGCGTCGTGCTGACGTAACTCTCCCATGTAGCTCTACTGGATCGGAGTTCATGGGACGTCATCGAGCTGAACGTGTGCTGAACTCGGAGGTGCCGTGCGTTCGGTACTTGGATCGGTCGGATCGTGAAGACGTACGACTACATCTATCGCGTTCTCATAACGCTTCCACTTACGGTCTATGAGGGTACGTAAACGATACTCTCCCCTCTCGTTCCTGTGCATCACCATGATCTTGCGTGTGCATAGGATTTTTTTTGAAATTACTATGTTCCCCAACAGGCTCGCCACTGCAGGGCACCGGTGCGAGATGTAGTAGTAGTTGTCTTTACCCCAGTTTTGGCATACATAGTGGACGACCTTAGTGCTATTTGTTTTATGTTACTAAATTTGTGCATGTACACACCTGTTAGTATCAATTTACTGTCATCCAAACACTGTCGCTATGCTGTTGCAGTTATATTTACCTTCCTCATAAAATGTTCAATTTTTTATTTATTGTACATGAGTAAGAACTTGTAGCGTTGTTGTAGTTAATTATAGCTTTTGATGTTCCAGAATTTGGTTGTTGTCTCAGTAGCAATTAATTCATTTGCAAATTTATCTTTTTGAGAAGATATGTCATAATTAACATGTTTCTTCAGTTTTTCAAAATAAGCATTGGTGATTTTCTATGTTTCTATAAACCCATTTACCCTACAATTGTTACTGATCTAGTTTTATATATTATAGGATGAAAGGAAGTGTTCTTACTTGGAGTGGGTTGATCAAGAGTGGCCACAGTCTTCGAAGATGTGCCCAATGAAGCTCTGGAGCATGTATGAGGAAGAAAACAGACGTATGCTTAGAGAAACTGTTGTCAACGCTGAATAATATTTGAAGATGCGGGATAAAAAGTTGAAGGTGGAGAATGAGATCAGATTTTTTAAATCAGACTTTGCTAAGATGGTGTTGGCGAAGGAGGAGGCACTTTCATAGTTGGCCCGTGCAAAATAGGTTCTTACTGAACTGAAAGCAGAGGTGGATAAGACGAGCCTGGATGATCTCGATTAGGGAAATGAATATATTGTTCTTATGAAGTTGAACTAGCTATATGTTGTATGGTGATGTTTTCATGTAGCTATCTTACTATGATGTTATAATATATTTATGTGCCTGATATGAAATTGGCAAACAACTGTTTGATATGAAATGTGAATTTGCGTAATACTAGAATTATTAATTGTAAACTAATAAACCTGCTAAATGTGTCATGGACCTTTGCAAACGGTTCTAGCAGTAAAAGCGCTTGTGATGGATAGCCCAATGCCACACAATTTTCTTCATCAAATCGTGTGTGATGTAGTTGATAAAAGCAAACAGTTAACCAAGGCAGACCATGTGTGATAGTTACACCTTTCACACATGAGCCTACACATAAAACTGTGTGGGGTGTACATACGAATGGAAACGTTTTCCCTGGATTGACTGTGTGGGATGTACATAAGAACGGAAACGTATTCCTTGGATTGACTGTGTGTGATATACATACCTACAGAAATATTTTTTCTGGGATTCATCGTGTGGGATGTACATACCTACGGAAATGTTTTTATGCGATTCACCGTGTGGGATGTACATACCTATGGAAATGTTTTTCTGGGATTCACCGTGTGGGATGTACATACCTACAGAAATGTTTTTCTGGGATTCACCATATGGGATGTACATACCTATGGAAATGATTGGGTTTCGATGCCCCGCCCGATCGCACATGGCCACAGCTTGTGTCCCAGGAGGGCCTATCCCCTACGATTTCTGGGTCGTGTGGGAAGGACCCCCGTATCGCCCATACTCACTTGGCGACGGTTCCAAATGCCGCCGCGGAAAGGGGTTAAAACCATTTGTAAAGCACCGATGCATACCAGTGAGTGGATCACTGGACAACGGTCAAGAACATCCTAAAGTACCTGAAAAGGACTAAGGATATGTTTCTCGGTTATGGAGGTGATAAAGAGCTCATCGTAAATGGTTACATCGATGCTAGCTTTGACACAGATCCGGATGACTCTAAGTCACAAACTGGATACATATTTATATTGAATGATGAGCTGTCAGTTGGTGCAGTTCCAGGCAGAGCTACGTTGCAGGATCTACGTGTGAAGCAGAGTACATAACTGCTTTGGAAGCAGCAAATGAAGGAGTCTGGATGAAGGAGTTCATATCTAGTCTGGGTGTAATACCTAGTGCATCGGGTACAATGAAAATATTTTGTGACAATACTGGAGAAATTGCCTTGGCGAAGGAATCCAGATTTCACAAAAGAACCAAAGACATGAAGAGACGCTTTAACTCCATCCATGATGAAGTCAAGGAGGGAGACATAGAGATTTGCAAAATACATACATATCTGAATGTTGCCGACCCATTGACTAAGCCTCTTCCACGAGTAAAACATGATCAGCACCAAGATTCCATGGGTGTTAGAATCATTACAATGTAATCTAGATTATTCACTCTAGTGCAAGTGGGAGACTGAAGGAAATATGTCCTAGAGGCGATAATAAAGTTGTTATTTCATAATTCCTTATTCATGATAAATGTTTATTATTCATTCTAGAATTGTATTGATCGGAAACCTTAATACATGTGTGAATACATAGACAAACACTGTGTCCCAAGTGAGCCTCTACTTGACTAGCTCATTGATCAAAGATGGTTAAGGTTTCCTAACCATGGACATGAGTTGTCATTTGATAACGGGATCATCATTAGGAGAATGATGTGATGGACATGATACATCTGTTATCTTAGCATATTGATCGTTCAGTTTTATTGCTATTGCTTTCTTCATGTCAAATACATATTCCTTTGACTATGAGATTATGCGACTCCTGGATACCAGAGGAATGCCTTGTGTGCTATCAAACATCACAACGTAACTGGGTGATTATAAAGATGCTCTACAGGTATCTCCGAAGGTATTTTTTGGGTTGGCATAGATAGAGATTGGGATTTGTCACTCCGATTATCGGAGAGGTATCTCTGGGCCCTCTGGATAATGCAGATCATAAGAAGCCTTGCAAGCAAAGTGACTAACGAGTTAGTTACAAGATTATGTATTACAGAACTAGTAAAGAGACTTCCCAGTAACGAGATTGAACTAGGTATGAAGATACCGATGATCGAATCTCGGGCAAGTAATATACCGATGACAAAGGGACTAACGCATGTTATCATTACTTTCGACCGATAAAGATCTTTGTACAATATGTAGGAGCCAATATGAGCATCTAGGTCCCGCCATTGGTTATTGACCGGAGAGGTGTCTTGTTCATGTCTACATAGTTCTCGAACCCGTAGGGTCCGCACGCTTAACGTTCGATGACGATTTAGTATTATATGAGTTATGTGATTTGATGAACGAATGTTGTTCAGAGTCCCGAATGAGATCATGGACATGACGAGGAGTCTCAAAATGGTCGAGAGGTAAAGATTGATATATAGTATGATAGTATTCGGACACCAGAAGTGTTCCAGATAGTATCAGGTATTTATCGGAGTACCGAGGGGGGAGGGGGGTTACCAGAACCCCCGGGGGGAAGATATGTGCCATATGGGCTATAAGAGGGGAGCACTGATGTCTACTACAAAACTTTATTCTTGTAGACACGTGATGGGCCTCCAAGCGCAGTGTTTTGTAGGACAATAGCAATTTTCCCTCAAGTGGATGCCCTAAGGTTTATCAATCCATGAGAGGTGTAGGATGAAGATGGTCTCTCTCAAATGAACCCGCAACCAAATACAAGAAATCTCTTGTGTCCCCAACACACCCAATACAATGGAAAATTGTATAGGTGCACTAGTTCAGCGAAGAGATGATGATAAAAGTGTAATATTGATGGTAGAAATATATTTTTATAATCTGAATAAATAAAAACAGCAAGGTAGCAAATAGTATACGGGCACAAAAATGGTATTGCAATGCTTAAAAACAAGGCCTAGGGTCTGTACTTTCACTAGTGCAATCTCTCAACATTGCTAATATAATTGGATCATATAACCGTCCCTCAACGTGCAACGAAGAATCACTCCAAAGTTCCTATCTAGTGGAGAACATAAGACATAATTGTTTGTAAGGTATGAAAGCACCTCAAAGCTATTCTTTCCGATCTATCTATCCTATAGTTCGTACTAAAATAACACGAAGCTATTCTTTCCGCTCAATCTAACCAAGAGTTCGTACTAAAATAACACCAAAGAAAATTCATATTCATAATACCCAATCCAACACAAGGAACTTCAAAGAGTGCCCCAAGATTTCTACTGGAGATACAAAGACAAGAACATCGATACGTCTCCAACGTATCTATAATTTTTGATTGTTCCATGCTATATTATATTCTGTTTTGGAAATTATTGGGCTTTATTATGCACTATTATATTATTTTTGGGACTAACCTATTAACCGAAGGCCCAGCCTAGAATTGCTGTTTTTTTGCCTATTTTAGGGTTTCGTAGAAAAAGAATATCAAACGGAGTCCAAACGGAATGAAACCTTTGGGGACGTGATTTTCGAAACGAACATGATCCAGAGGACTTGGACCCTACGTCAAGCAATCAACGAGGAAGGCACGAGGTAGGGGGGCACGCCTACCCCCCAGGTGCGCCCTCCACCCTCGTGGCCCCCCTGTTGCTCCACCGACGTACTCCTTTCTCCTATATATACATACGTACCCCCAAACTACCAGATACGGAGCCAAAACCCTAATTCCACTGCTGTAACTTTTTGTATCCACGAGATCCCATCTTGGGGCCTTTTTTGGAGCTCCGCCGGAGGGGGCATCGTTCATGGAGGGCTTCGACATCAACACCATAGCCTCTCCGATGAAGTGTGAGTAGTTTACTTCAGACCTACGGGTCCATAGTTATTAGCTAGATGGCTTCTTCTCTCTTTTTGGATCTCAATACAAAGTTCTCCCCCTCTCTTGTGGAGATCTATTCGATGTAATCTTATTTTGCGGTGTGTTTGTTGAGACCGATGAATTGTGGGTTTATGATCAAGTTTATCTATGAATAATATTTGAATCTTCTGTAAATTATTTTATGTATGATTGGTTATCTTTGCAAGTCTCTTCGAATTATCAGTTTGGTTTGGCCTACTAGATTGATCTTTCTTGCAATGGGAGAAGTGCTTAGATTTGGGTTCAATCTTGCGGTGTCCTTTCCCAGTGACAGTAGGGGCAGCAAGGCACGTATTATATTGTTGCCATCGAGGATAACAAGATGGGGTTTATATCATATTGCATGAGTTTATCCCTCTACATCATGTCATCTTGCTTAAAGAGTTACTCTGTTCTCTTAAACTTAATACTCTAGATGCATGCTGGATAGCGGTCGATGTGTGGAGTAATAGTAGTAGATGTAGGCAGGAGTCGGTCTCCTTGTCTCGGACGTGATGCCTATATACATGATCATACCTAGATATTCTCATAACTATGCTCAATTCTGTCAATTGCTCAACAGTAATTTGTTCACCCACCGTAAATACTTATGCTCTTGAGAGAAGCCACTAGTGAAACCTATGGTCCCCGGGTCTATCTTCCATCATATTAATCTTCCAATATTTAGTTATTTCCTTTGCCATTTATTTTACTTTGCATCTTTTATTTCTATTTATCATAAAAATACCAAAAATATTATCCTATCATATCTATCAGATCGCACTCTCGTAAGTGACCATGTAGGGATTGACAACCCCTTATCGCGTTGGTTGCGAGGATTTATTTGTTTGTGTATGTGCGAGGGACTCGTGCGCGACCTCCTACAGGATTGATACCTTGGTTCTCAAAAACTGAGGGAAATACTTACGCTACTTTGCTGCACCACCCTTTCCTCTTCAAGGGAAAACCAACGCAAGTGCTCAAGAGGTAGCAAGAAGGATTTCTGGCGCCGTTGCCGGGGAGGTTCGTGCAAGACAAGTCAAGATTTGACTCCCGACAACGAGTCACTTGTGGCGCCGTTGCAAGTCAAGACATACCAAGTACCCATCACAAACCCTTATCTCCCGCATTACATTATTTGCCATTTGTCTCTCGTTTTCCTCTACCCCACTTCACCCTTGCCGTTCTATTTGCCCTTTGTCGGTGTCAAAACCGGCGGATCTCGGGTAGGGGGTCCCGAACTGTGCGTCTAAGGCGGATGGTTACAGGAGGCAGGGGACACGATGTTTTACCCAGGTTCAGGCCCTCTTGATGGAGGTAAAACCCTACGTCCTGCTTGATTAATATTGATGATATGGGTAGTACAAGAGTAGATCTACCACGAGATCAGAGAGGCTAAACCCTAGAAGCTAGCCTATGGTATGATTGTATGTTGTCCTACGGACTAAAACCCTCCGGTTTATATAGACACCAGAGAGCGTTAGGGTTACACAAGGTTGGTTACAAAGGAGGAGATATACATATCCGTATTGCCTAGTTTGCCTTCCACGCCAAGTAGAGTCCCATCCGGACACGAGACGAAGTCTTCAATCTTGTATCTTCACAGTCCAACAGTCCGGCCAAATGATATAGTCCGGCTATCTAGAGACCCCCTAATCCAGGACTCCCTCAGTAGCCCCTGAACTAGGCTTCAATGATGACGAGTCCTGCGCGCAGTGTTGTCTTCGGCATTGCAAGGCGGGTTCCTCCTATGAACACATCACAGAAGAATTTGAATACAAGTATAGTGTCCGACCCTGCAAAATAAGTTCCACATACCACCGTAGAGAGAATAATATTTCCACAAATCTTAATCCGCTGACACTTTGGCAACATGACATCATGCCATGGCTCGATGATTATTCGATCCCTTTTTCTTCAACCAGCTCCACACATAACGCGAGGAGGTTTCTTGACACGTCTTGTAAAAGCAGAGATCGTGTTCCCCTAATTACGGGATTCTCATCAATACGGTCATGGGTAACCCAACCGTGTCTAGGACTCCTAGGTTATAGGCAAGTCCCAAACGGCTACGGAGAGGACGCTTGATATTCACCCTCTTTATAAAGGGACAAGGCATTTACTTTTTTCCCTCCCGTGCTCAACCGTATCCTTCCCCCGCCTCGAGTTCTAACACCCAAAGCCCAGGTCAGGTGCTTCAGACCTTCAATCATGTCCGGATCTAGCCTTCAAGGCCGGTGGATGCCCTCCTCCATTACGGAAGATGATATCAAGAAGTTGAGGGAGGCCAGATACCTGACCGCCGAAATTTCGCATAGGCTGCCCAACCGAGGGCAGGTCATCCCTACTCCCGAACCCGACGAGAGCGTCATGTTTGTCTCCCACTTCCTCCGAGGTCTAGGCATAACTCTGGATTCCTTCGTTAGGGGTTTGATGTTCTATTACGGGCTAGATTTCCACGACCTAGCGCCAGACTCCTTTCTCCACATCTCGGCATTTATTGTCGTGTGTGAGGCCTTCCTCCACATTACCCCTCACTTCGGCTTGTGGCTCAAGACCTTTGACGTGAAGCCGAAGATGGTCGAGGGGCAGCATGTAGCGTGCGGAGGCGCATTAATAAGAAAGATCACTGGAGCTCCATGGCCAAAGGGTTCCATTCCAGAGGTGTCCGGATTATAGCAACGGGAGTGGTTTTACATCACAGCTCCCAGAAGTGCCAAGTGGGCGGCTGCCCCTGCTTTCCGCTCGGGCCCTCCACCACAACTCATGTCATGGATTAGCAGAGGGCTGAGCTGGGGTCCAGCCAAGGACGTACCTGTATTGCAGAGCCGCATTCGAGATCTCTTCGAAGGAGATTTCAGTCTGGTTATGGTGGTGCAAGTCATGCTGGTTCGACGAATCCAGCCATGCAAACACCGCCCCTCCGCATGTGGGAGTTCAACCTAGAAGGACCATGCACTATCCAGAATTTCCTCGGCCTGACGCACGAGGAGATGTATAAATCATTCTTTGGACCCCAAATAGAGTGTCCGGACACTACCGAGGATGTGGGCCTGAGCAGCAACCGTACCGCCGACCAAGTAAGTAATCCTCTAGCCGAACACACCGTCTTTCATTTATCATGATGTCATTCTAAGAAATTGCTCTTTGACTAGGACTGGCTAACAAAGGCGAAGATGATTCGGTGTTCGGCCCCTCTTCCTGAGGGTTTGGAAAATCTGGTACTGGAAAAGATGCTCAAGCTAGCACCTTGCCCAGAGCCCTCAAAGGAAGATAAAGTGGGGAATAAAGAGGGCGAAAGAGGGCCTCCACCGCTACCTATTCTGACCGAGGGAACGGGCGCCTCCGTGAGGGAGGATAAACAAGGGGAGGAATCCGACATTCTCTCACCCCGGGGAAGGAAGAGGACTACCTCTGAAGATCCGGAAACCAAGGTTTCCAAACAGGAGAAGAAATCTCCACCAGAGGGTCCTGCCTTGGAGGGTGCTCTTGCCGCACAAAGTCCGCGCGGGGATCTGCCCTCTAACGAGCTGTAAGTAATCAAAAGGTACTTTAATTGTGAAGATATACTGCCTTACCTATAAGGAAAATAATCGAAGCATTTATCTTGCAGTTCGGATCTTAGCCCTTCTCAGCAGAGCTCGTCTTCGGGGGATCTTCTTCCGGAGATGATGGAGAGCGAAACGCCTCCCCCGGACTCCCCCGCTCAAGAAGCGGGCGACCTTGAAGTGTCGTCATAGAGGGCCTCTCCGGATCCGGTGAGGCCAGAAGATAATCCTATAGTCACCCGAAGTCCCTAGCGTCCGGCTCTCGAAGAGAGCAAACAAAAGAGTCCGACACTGTCTGGTATGCGGTCGGACATACTGAGGGAGCTGTTGGAGTGAGCGGCCATCACTACAAAAAAGGCACATTCGTGACATTTTTGGCCGAACGGATTTTTTTTCTGTCATACATATGACACTTCTATGACGATAATTGTGACAAAACTCGGTATCATCATAGATGTGGTGGGCTCCTACTTCTATGACAAAAAATCATGACAGAAAATGGGCCTTTCGTCCTGGGCGGGCCGGAGGCGCAGCTGCATGACATTCTTTGGGACGTCCATGATGGAAAAAACCGTGGTAGAAGTGAGGGGGAGGAAAATTTCGGGGAGTTCCCGGTTACGGTGGGAGGTCGGGGGCCGAGTGATGCGCGTTTCTCTCATACACACATGCGCGTGTGTGCGAGGCGTTGGCTCTAACTGAACCCGAGCAAGGCGTTGGGCTCTAACTGAACCCGAGCGATTGCACTGCAGGCTACGCGTTACTGAACCCGAGCGATCGATCGATGACTGTTAACTGAACCCGATCGAGCGATTCCTTGGCTACTGCTGCTAACTGAAGCCGATCGATGGGATGAACAGTGAGCATTGGGGGGCGGGGGTTTGGATGAACAGTGAGCGGTGGCGTTGCATCTGGATGAACAGGACCCCGTGGTCTGGTGGAGGGCTGGATGAACAGTAGACGGTGGAGGGGTGCCCGTGGAGGGGTGGATGAACAGGACCCCATGGTGTGGAGGGCAGGATGAACAGTAGACGGTGGAGGAGTGCCCGTGGAGGGGTGGTTGAACAGGACCCTGTGGTGTGGAGGGCTGGATGAACAGTAGACGGTGAAGGGCTGGTTGAACAGTAGCCGGTGGAGTAGTGCGCGTTGGAGGCTGGATGAACAGGAGCCCATGGAGGCTGGAGGAGGTCGACGGTGGATGAACAGTAGCTCGTGGAGGCTGGAGGGGGTCGACGGTGGAGATGAATAATATCCCGTGGAGTCCCGTTTTGCGGTACGCCACACCCATCCCGATGAACAGGACCCCCGTTTCGACCGTAGCGCTCCAACACAAATCCGTTTCCTCCGTTTTGCGGTACGCCACACCCCTCCCGATCAACAGGACCCCCGTTTCGACCGTAGGAGGTCCATTTCCTCCGTTTTGCGGTACGCCACACCCCTCCCGATCAACAGGACCCCCGTTTCGACCGTAGGAGGCCCGTTTCCTCCGTTTTGCGGTACGCCACACCCCTCCCGATCAATAGGACCCCCGTTTCGACCGTAGGAGGTCTGTTTCCTTCGTTGTGCGGTACGCCAGGCCTCGTTTCCATCGCCTCTTCTGTCCAAGCCCTCCCGATGAACACGACCACGCATTCCGTTCCGACCCATGAACACGACGACGATACTGTTTCTCCGTTCTGACCCAGCCATGTACACGAGCCCTCGCCGTACGTATGCGCGAGTAGGCGTTTGAGACCCCGCCCGTATGTACACATACGTGGCCGTATTTTCTTTCTTGCACCCTGGACTCTGTACGTACGTGTACATTCTATGCGCGCGCCTCTACTATGACACGTGCGCGCCTCTACATCCACCAGTATATATGTACGTACACATTCGTGACCAGAATGACAATGCTACGTACGCTTCGACCAGGTGGGTCCCGAATATCAGGCACTTCCTTGCGTGCGAAGGTGTAGCTGGTGGGTCCCAGCAGTCAGGGGGGAAACGTTTTTTCGCGAAATACGATGGCCCATCCGGTGGGTCCCTGCTGTCAGGTGGAGGAATCATTATTTTCCGCGTAATAAGGAGGCACTTCCTTGCTACCGCCGTGGACCCAGCTATCAGCCTCTCCACGTACAGTCCACGTTCGATGGAAGTCGTTCCTTGACCACGTTGACCACGCCGCGCCAAGAGCACCAGGGCGGTGGACGACGGCGAGACCTAGGAAGGGGACGGCGGGGAGCCGGGGAAGACACGGCAGTGGAAGCCCGCGCACGCGCGAAGAGGAGTACAAGGGTTCACTGGTTCGGCTGCGGTGTGAGGCTGCCGTCGCTGCAGGGCCTGGCCAGCGGTGGGAATAGTAGGGGGCAGTGAGGCCTCCGCGGCAGCACAGTCGGTCACGGGAGGCAGGAGCATGCGGCACGACCGACGCTGCTTTGGGAGGCTGGGGCAAGAAGACCAGAGGTTGAAGAAGCACTACGGCCGTTGGATGGACATCGTTGACCACTCCGCGCCGAGAGCACCAGGGCGGTGGACGACGGCGAGGCCTACGAAGGGAACGACACGGAGCTGGGGAAGACACGGCAGTGGCTGCCCACACGGTGGAGAGTACGAGGGTTGACTGGTTCGGCTGCCGTCGCCGAAAAATAACAAGAGGTGTGGGTGAGTAGAGGGATAGACAGGCCAGGGATGCGAGTATGATGGGGCCGTGAGGCCTTCCCAGCAGCACTGCCGGCCACGGGAGGCGGGAGCAGGCGATTCCGACGGCGCTGGTTTGGGCGGCTGGGGCAGGAGGATCAAAGACTGAAGAAGCACGATTGCCGTTAGATTGACATCTAACGGTCTGACGCTGGTAGAGTTGATTGTTGACTAAGTTTTTTTTTTGAGAAACCTTGTGCATGCATGAACTTAGTAGGGCCACAAGTCAGCCTCCAAATCTTTGGCAGACAACATAAAACCCATTTGCTATTTTTTATAATTTGCAGCCCATTTGCTAATTCTTAAGTAATTTATTACATCCCATTTTCTGCCTAGGACCACGGTCAAAAAGTCCAACCTTATTTTGCATATTTCGGTGGAGTCCGAACTGTTGTAATCCCGAAATGATAAACATTTTTAAGAACTTATTGATTTGCCAAAAAAATCATTTTGTTTTTGTAAGCAAATAAGACGTGGGATAAATTTAGTTGGTTTAAGGGAAAACCAGTGGTAAAAAAATCAGCGCTGGGTGAGAAAAACCAACAAAAATAAGGATGTAAATATGAAAAGGGAATTTTATGTGTTTTCAATATAATGATACGTGTATACGAACTAGTAAAACTATAGGTAGAGCTTAGAAAACGGATGTAGGACATGCGTTTCAAGAGGAAAATAGAACTGGGCTGTGTGTTTGATTCAGTAAAAAAACTGCCTGCTCGTGTTGTAAGACAAAATATAACTAACGTTGGCGGGCCAGAGGCCAGTAGATACCTGCTGGATCTTTGTGCCCCGTTGTCGTCATGGGTTGGGCCTGTTAAAAACAAAACAACCCTGGCAATCTACAGCCCAGTTGAAACTTGCTCGACCTGAAAAAACAATATACGTGCTCAATAAACTAGAGAATTCTGCAAGTACAGACTGATAACTGGGATGCAGCACGGATATTGTTTTTTTATCGTGATAATAAGTGCATGCACTTGTTTCGGAAAAATTGTAGAACTGGGAATTCGAACGGCGGGTGCTTATGCTACCCATCAAATAAAAAACAAGTGCCTGAAAATTCGTTTCGAAAAAAATGATTCAGCTTTATATCCACGTCGACCCTCGGCATGATGGTTGGAAGCAAATGCAAGTTCATACCAAAAGATCGTTAACAACAATACCAACTTGCGGACGACAAGGTAGTACAACTACCAATACCAAACTAACTTATAATCTTTTTACTCCTGGCCCTAGTGTTCGTCTGGTAGAAAATCTTGCAGAGGACCAGCTCCCGCTCCTTCTCTTGCTCCAGGTCCTCGAGGTGGTACTGGTGCATCACCCAGTTGGTCCTCTGCTGGTCGAAGTTCTTGTTGGTGTGCAGCACCAGAACCTTTTTTGCTGCCCGTCTGCCGGCCGTTGACCATCACCGGCAAGGTATTGCCGGTTTTGTGCCACATCGTGTGCATGCCGCACTCCGACTGTATCTTGCGACGCGTCCACACGCCCCTTTTGAATGCCCTAGAATTGCGGTGGAAGAAATGCTTCCTTAGGCCACTCAGTGTGATACCTACGGTATTGTGGAATACATGTTTTAGTGTACCTAGTTGGCATTTTCATAACATCTTTGGCATGTTGCAGTCACTTGTTTCACTTTTTATTAACTGTCAAATTGTAATTGCTTCACCAGGTCTGCGTGTAAAAAGAAAAATAGAGCTATAAAAAGGAATATGTTTGTGCAAGTAGACGGCCGATCGGTGTCTTACCTGGAAGTTTCTCAGGTTGGGTGTAACATATGCCGTGCTCGCTGTCGATGGTTGGTATGAACAAATCGATGAGAGACTGAAATCTCACACTGTCAGCACTCACTTTGGCCTCAAGTTTCTCAGGTTGGGCCAATCCTTCTTCGACTTGCATCGGTAATTCCAGAATACCCGAACATGCCGTCGGGATTCTTGTGTCACCTCACGCGCAACGTGTTGTCACGTCAATTCAATGTGTGGACATGATGAATAATTTGACCGACATATACTAGTACTGCTACTGTACTACTTACTAGTCGTATTTAGTGTCACAATTTATACATAGGTTTAACTAACAAGTACGCACTTGAACCCTAAATGATATATGGCTTCTGCACGGCATCTCCATCATCATTATCAGTACATCCTACGCAGGTGAGTTAGGATGCACTTGATCCCAGGAAGGTATCTATCCTTCAAACCAAAGGAGTGCTTCAAACTAACAACAATACATAATATCCAACAAAAGAGGGTCGTGCTACAACAGCAGAATACATGGTGCAGTCTAGATATCAGCACGAATCAAGTTGTGCATATTTGCTGTTGGCATGAACCACATCGCCGCATGTCGGGTTTGCAAAAGCCATCCATCGCATGGAAGCTTGATGCCTTTCACACACTGAACATTATCTAGCAACAAGCTGTGTCGACGAATCTCTGGATATGGTGATTCATGAAACCCATGGTATGATGTGTAAACACAGCCCCCCCTCGCGAATGGAAGTTGCATAGCACAGTAATCATCGCCGATGATATGATCGATGATTGGTTGGATGATCAGATAATTGAGCCCGAGGAACAAGGAGTGGTTACCAAGGCTGTAAACCCGCCTCCAGTTGAATACGCCTGGCCCAACGGAGCTGGGATCTTTCTCGAACACGAAGCAGCCATAGCCATCAATGTCACGAAAGCCCCACGCATTGTACTGCATGTGGTTTGATGTAATGGTTTGGTCAATTTGGTACGTGCGAATGAGAATCAAATGACCGCCGTCAGCTGAACGAGCGATAAACCACCACCCATCGGCTGGTATGATTCCAGGTCCTAGAATCATGAAGGCCAGCGCATTTGCGTCTGCTGCAACAATTCAAATTGGAGACCAAAAGGACAAAAATAAACAATCATGTTCAGAGTATGTGTGGAATTAAGATTATTATAACAGTGACACATATCATAGACAGAGAATTGCAATGCCGTGGTCATAATCATACCCCAAGTTAAAAAAATAAGCCAATGGCTTTCATATTCTAGCAATATGTCATGGTTCAAACATCATGTAATAATGAGAGGAAAACAGCTATGACAGCGCCTACTCATATTCTACCATAGCACTTACTACTACTGTTCTCATATCAACTCTAAGCAATAACATGCGTTGTTATAAAAATCTTGTAAACGAGAGTAACATATAGCAATCATGATGTTATGCTCATAATATGTATTCTAACAATCATTAGATGCCAATTGTTCTCATATCAACTCTAACAATAACATGTGTGGTCATAAAAATCTAGGAAATGAGAGGAACATATAGCAATGATGTGGTTACAGACATGCTATGCATTCTAAATTTGTAACAAATGAACAGGCAATCGTATTCATAAGGTAAAGATGAGATAAGATAGAACAATTACACGACGATAGATTCCACCAGTATAGGTAGCCAATCTGTGCGTCGACCGCGTAAACGATGCCATCATGCACTATAGCATCAGACAAAAATGTTTCCTCAACAAGATTGATGATGAGCCATAACCATGTATGGCGACCGGATTCCAGATAGACTAATCCCTTGTTGAACAAGGCAATGAGCTTATAATCCATGTAGTCTTCTGATGGTGTGATCACTTCACAGATTACAACTTTCTGCAAATAGAGGTCGAGCCAAAAGCATGACGCGTCTCGTGCGTAGTAGGCAGGAGTGTCCGGCGGGCCGCGAGGCTCGATGGCGGTGGTATCCAAAGATGGAAGGGTGATCTCTCGCTGGGTGTAGATATCCACGAGACACCATGGACTACCAGATTGGTGGATGAGGACAACCCAGTTGGCCTTCATGCCCGCCCAGTAGTGGCCGCGCATGAAGGACATGTGGACGGGTAGTGGTAACATGTCGAGGGGAACCACGACAACCTCCGTAGGATCGTCAAGTCGGTGTCTGGGCCACCTGCGAGGATCGGGCATCAGCAAGCAGGGTGTCTTGAAAAGAGCCGTCCGGTTGCAGACGAGGAGACGGTACAAAGACACCGAGCATGCGGCCAGACGGACGGTGCTGAGTAGGTCCATACGACTACAAATCTGCTCCAAGAGAACATCGGGGAGGGAATTCCAATCGCGGCTCTGCGTGTCAGTCGGTTCTGCCATTGGGGTTTTCGGTGCCTGCGAGCCAGCGGGGAAGTGGATTCGGGCGGGTGAGCGAAGAAGCTTCTCCTCGTGTGGCCGAGCAGTGAGCGGGGGGATATGGCACGCACAAGCTACCAAGGAAGATGGCGCGGGTGGGCGAGCAGTGAGCGGGGGTAAATGGTGTGCGGCCGACGATGTGGAAGAGAGGAGGAAGAAGAGTGGAAGACGGGGAAGAAAGTGCATTCAATCTCAATTCTACTAGTACTACTACCAGGATATACCGTCCTTCGGAGTGTAAATAGTTACACCGATGACATGTGGGTCTACCACAACAGGGCCCATATGTCAGTTAATGGAGGACAGAGGTGCGTAGGCGTATTTGCGGAAGCGTGTTCTATTGGCAAACATGATTGCAGTACTGGGTAAGGCTGATTTAGTAACACCAACACGCTGGTTCAGCTTATTAATTATGTGTCCCATCTGCTGCAGCGTGTATTGTCACTTCACTGCGAAGACTAGTTGAATAGTTCTCTCTGACCGAGATGGGGAATAAATGGATCGCAAGGACTTCCTTTCTACAGTATCCCTATGCCTCTACGCTCACTTCACTCATTTTGCTCCGTACCTAGTCACTTGTTGAAATCTATAGAAAGACAAATACTCCGTATTTGAGAACATAGGGAGGCTTTCACTCTGTACTACTCCCTCTATTCCAAAATAGATGACTCAACTTTGTACTATATTTGGGAACAGAGGGAGTATCACCATATGGAGGGAACAGAGGAAGCTTGAAATATGAACATGTCAATGGGAGGGAGTAAGCCCCATGCATGCATGCATGCATGCATGCAACATGCAACACTCACACGTATACATGGACGCACGCAACACTCACGAACCCATGCGGCACACAGCACACGAGGCAACACACACGCTCACGCTCAAGTGTATAATCGCCGCAAAACTATATATGGTGACCGTAAAGAGCGTACTGTTACATATGTTGACCGCCAGGGTATTTTTCTCGTTTCAAATTAAGCCATATTAATCGGAAAGGACGCAATATGGACTACTACTACTAACTAGTACTGCTTTGATGTGTCCCGTCAACTCACCGAACGAGGAGAAGCTTGCTTACTACGCCTCTCCCTCGCCCACGCGCACGGTGGTTCGCAGGACGAGGAGAGGGTTTTGACTACAGCGCCCTCTCCCTATCCCTCGCCCTCGCCCTCGCAGTGGACGTGCAGCAGTTCAATCGGTGTCAGATTGCCAGAAGCATATTGTACTGTAGTATCATCATTGTTGGACCTTCCAAAGAGGCGAAGAGCCAAGTGCAAGGTTCACACAAGTACAAACTGTTGAACCTCCCGAAGAGGCAAAGAGCCAAGTGCAAGGTTTTATAGGAGTTGTCGTCCTAGTAGGAGTGTACTAGTACAACTATAGCGAACGATGCTACTGTATGATGCCGCCACGTCACGTATATCCAAAGTTGTGCCTCCTTTTTTTTTCTCAAAGAGCGTGTTGGAGCCCGTGCAACAACCACACAAGTTGCACGTAGACATAACACATTTACTAGTAATAAATTCTAAAGGACAAATGCAAGTATGCCACACAAGTTCATCTCCAACTCATGTGATAAATTTGTGCACGACTAGTCTACATATATTCACAGCGCTACCGTTCACAATTACCGTACTGCACTTTCATGTTATAGATGGGCTACATGTCCTTCTCCAGGTTCTAGTCCTAGGTGTTCTTCATGGATGGCACGATCCATAGCGGTGGGCAACGGGAATCATTGTCGCAGCTTTCTAGTCCGGTTCCACACGATGGAGACTCATCCAAGCTGAAGCAGCATAAATCAGGGATAGCGTGTCCCGGCATGTCGTTTATCCAGCGGTGCGCACTGAAGACACAACCATGCTTCATGAACGGCAGGCCTTCCGTGTCGTGCACGGAAGGTGGCATCCGCTTCACAATGGGGCAGCTGTCCCCGATGAAAAGCGAGTACTCTCCAAGAGTGTTCCTTGGCACCCACGTAGCATCACGGGGGTCGAACTCGGCGCCGTTCATCTGGTACACGCGGCATCCCAGATCTGGACACATGGTGACGTACATAGTCAAGGTCCATGCATAATAATGTTGTGCTCAAATATGGCGGTCAGTAATACTGTGCAGCAAATAGTACTACTCCGGTATAGAGGAAGTAAAATAACCGGCTTATTATATAGCCACTCTTGGCTACATGGATGAGATAGTAAGACATGGAAAAACAAAAATGGTGGCAGCTAGTGGATTCAAGTCTTGAAGGGCCTAGCTAGCAATACACGTCCTCCAAGGTAAAAAGTACTCCTACTAGTACTACAAAGTATACTACTAGTACAACAATGAAAGAGAAGGCGAGAGGGTTAAAAAATGGAATACCTGGGTATATGGTGATGGTCCGATCGTGGTAGATTATGTGATCATGTTGCACATGAGTGGTACCATGGGTAACGACTGCTAAGATAGTTGATCCCAATATGCCAAAGTCAGCTACAAGGTTCCAGGTTAGACCAAATCGCGGATGCAAATGCACATCCAGGATCGGGGGATGACTGGTCCCTACAAAATAATGGAGTACCGTTAGGGATGCAAATGATGGTTTGTGCATTCTGTTTGTAATCTCCCGTATCGTAGGATGTCAACCAGATGAAACAAGTCCCCTGGCTTGTCACCGCGAAGATGCGGCCTAAATGGCGCACGACGTCTTCGAACGTGTAGGGGTACAAATCTGCCGCCGCCAACATGCGCCAGCCTCTGCCGTTACTGCCTCCTGCATTGATGGCAGTCCTTATGTCGAACACCACGATGAGATAGTAATCGTCGTAGCCGCGTCGCTTTGTCGGCGGGTCTGCAATTGCTATCTTCAATCTCATGTAGGCATCATCATACGTATTCTTGCCCAGCCAGTCCGGAAGGCCGATCCCAATGGTGGAGAAGGGGTCTACCGGAACGGCCACACTGCTGTGGATGTTGTGCAAAATCATTGTGGTATCCGGCCGGAGGCATGCAAGCCAATCTTCATTGGCACCGACCCAGACCTATATATAAGACGGTGGACAGCGGAGAAATTACAGGATGGAAATGGAATAACTAAGTACTACATGATCAAACTCCATTACTGACCTGCTCATCGGACAAAATCCGACTACCTCTCAACGTCGTCAACTTTAGCGGAGTCAACGTGCAACCATGGCCAGGGAGCGGTGGACTGTTTGAAGAATTATCCCATAGAAGAACCTTCTCCTTGAGGACGCATGGAAGACCAACAAGCATGGCCTTTTCCCAAGCCTGTTTAAGCAGCGTCTTGAAAACGTTGGTGCAGGAAGCACCGAGTCTTGCGGCGGTGAGGACGTCGGAGCGGCGTGCGATTTCTCCCAGAGAATCGTCGTCCAAGGTCTCCCAGCCCCGACAAGGAGGAGAACCGCCTAGCGAATCCATGGGAGCAGCAACGAACTGCCTTCTCTTCGGGGGGAGGGGAACTGGCGAGGAGGAGATAAGAGCGTAGTAATTGCAGGGCCTCGTCCCTTCCAACTGTAGATCGTTCCTCAGCGAAGGGGTGAGACTATTATTTACTACTCTAAATAATAGCACTAGTAAGAAATTTTTGGCACTAGGTAGTAGTTTTTGGTACCATGGAGTACTAGTACTAGCATTATGGAACGTTATGGAATTGCATTATACTGTAAATGATAGCACTAGTAAGAAATTTTTGGCACTAGGTAGTAGTTTTTGGCGTGGATTAAGAAATTTTGGGTATGTTTCTGCCATTTTTTGTACACGCCAACTAGTGTCAAAAAACGTCGTACATTATGTGACTGAGGAGTACGTACTCGTACTATAGCAGTACTAGTACTACTTTTCTCAACTACTCCTCAAAAAAGCACCCAATTAATGCTCTTGTTTTCCTCAAAAAAGTATGTTTACCAATGCATTAATTGCAATGCATGCATGCATAAATTACATTCATTTGTCAATTTTCTCTTAATACTTGCATGCAATGATTTAATGCACCTTGGAATCTGAACATGTTATGGGAAACAACCAAATTGAGCCTTATAAAATGGAAAAACTAAAATTTTGAGATGAGCCCTATAAACCGGAAAGGAGGGAGTACTGTACTTATAGTCTAGTCTTGTATAGTGCAGCCATTTTGAACTCTTGAATCTCAGGGCCAAGGAGCTATAGTTGGAAGTGGAGGGTACTACTGTTCTCAAGAACCATCGCTGTACTATCAATGCAGGGGGAGTACACCTGCGTAGTGGCCTAGTGGGTACTCTCGGTGCTCTATTCAGCCGCTCCTCTCACATAGCTGGCCTACTCAGCCACTCCTCTCACGCACACACTAGCAGCCTATTTATCAGCGACAATTACTGCGGGGGCAGAACATTTGAGTTATCTGATATAGCGAGACTAGGCTTTTCGCTTCCATTTGTGGAGGTGTAATGGATCTCGTCGAACTTTGTTAGTAGTTCCTTCTTTATGAATGAGATGAAGCAAAGCTTTTGCCTCCGTTTCAAAAAACACGTCAAGAGGAATTTCTTTTATAGTAGAGCTGATAATGGAGTGAAGTCCATGCATGCAACACCACAAGCTACAGAGTAGTAGTAGAGCGCTTTACGTACAGAGCCATATTGCACAGTTCCCAATGCCCCGCTAGGCTTTTCCGGCTCCTCGGGCTTAATTGGGAGGCGCTAGTTTAAATATGCTACTAGCTGGAAGCTACAAGCGAGGTGCGGCTAGGGCGAGCACGCGAGCCACGGGATGCTAGGAAGGAAAACCCATTCACGTGGCTAGGCTGTCCAGACTCTAGTGCACCTAGATTGTGGGGCCGCACGTCCGTTTGACTTCAAAACTCAAACTACCCATGTAAAATATTGGCTCACAGCGAAGTGTAGTACTCCCTCCGTTCCGAATTACTTGTCGCAGGTATGGATGTATCTAGATGTATTTTAGTTCTAGATACATCCATTTCTGCGATGTATCTAGATAGTATACTATTTAAAAAAAAGGCCGCCGTGCGTTCGGCCGGGATCGAACCCACAAAATGAGGTATACACTCCCGCAACCACTAGTAGTACTCGTTGGAGTACAACGCAACCTAGAATCGCCTTGTCGCTAGTAGTACGTACATTGTTCCTTACAAGAAACCCCTAAGAGCATGGTTAATAGTATAGCCACCTGCTGGCTCTAAGCCAGTGCCATGTCATCTACAGCCCATCTTATAGCCAACATGTAGTAGTAGTTTATTTCTTATAGCCCGCTGACTCAGCTCTATTGTACTTGCTCTAATAATGCAAGAAACCACTAAAATGCCAAGAAACTACTACCACTTGCATACGTGGGAGACTTAAGATAAGACTACCTTATCAACCATTGTATTCCTCTTACCAACAAAAATCCTCGAGTGACCTCCTACCTCCGGCCCGTCCACCTAGTCATCCTCGGCCATGGGACGCAGCTACCGCCGCCGGCAGAAGGCGAGGTCAAAACCGCCGGCGGTGCGGAGCCCATGTTGCGGCAGCTCGGATGCCAGCTCCGTCCAGCGCTCGTGGCCGCTAGCTTGCCAAGATAGCTCCGTCCAGCTGCTTGTCTGCAAGGTTTGCTAGCTAGATTGGCACGGCAGCGTGGCGGCTTGCTCGTGCGCGCCACGCTAAGGCCAGCCATCTGGCTCGAGCGAAGGCCAGCGCGGCGGCTTGCTCGCTCATGAGTCATGCTCGGGCCAGCCTGCCAACCCGTGCGGAGGCCAGCGCGGCGTCCGGCCCGTCCGGCGGAGCGGCGGCCAACTCGCTCATCACCGGCGCCACTAACGAACACGCATCAGTACTGTTTGAAGTAATGTTCAGGAAAAAACAATGATTTGAGGGGGAATAACATGATAGAAGGTCAGATGTGGGTCCCTCGTGTCAACGGTCAAACAAAATGTGTTGGTTTAAGCTGCCTCGTCAGCACAGACATGTGGGCCAACCCTGTCATAAATGGGTTAAAACGAACCTAATCGGTAGGAGTACTAGGTAGTTTTTGGCGTGGATTAAGAAATTTTGGGTATGTTTTTTCTATTTTTTGTACAATAGATTCCTCCTAGGGTTGGTTGAAAGTGGTAGTTTTTTGTTAAATACTCTACATATTGTAAGTAGGAGTAAAAGTTCAGCTTTGGAAGCCAATAAGCAAGTCTAGTTACATAGTGCATATGTGTACATGATTGAAAGTAAATATCAACCATGAGTGACTAATATCTTGATGGAAAACTCGAAACTATGGAATACTAGGAAAAGAAATGCATGGTTGGAAATACTAGCAATGTTCATGTCCGTTGCAACGAATCACAATTAGAATAATACTTATTCACAAACTTGGTACAAAAAACTCTAATTTTGATATACATATGTCACTAGAGATATATTATGTTTCAATTAGAATATATATCCCTTGGGCTCTTTTGGTGAGGTCAGGGAGGGATGTGGTTGGTTTTAAGATACTAATTATGGGTTTTTCTGCAAATTGGTAGACAAGTGGGATGTTGGTGAGAAAAGGCAACAACTTACCTCACAATCGTTACATGTAGATCTAATGGTCAGAAACGACGGATGGCAGACACACCAGCATCACCAACTTAGTCTTGTGTAGGAGTACTAGCAAGATCCGTGCATTGCACAGAACATCAAGATGCATTTTTTTTATAAAACACTTGTTGTGATTGACCCTTGCGGGAGTAATCCCGTGTGTAAAAACTAATGATATCTCGAGAAATATGAGATAAGGTGAAGAGGAGTGGGGTGTGGTGGTGGTTGGTGGTCGGACTGAGCGGAGGCATGGGGATTGACGATGCCGGCGGTGGCCACCAGGCCAGTTTGTTCCAGAGGCTTCCTTTATTAATTGCTCAACAATGAGGTTTGTTGGAGATAAGGATGAACGAGGGAAGGCCTTGTCTGCAAATGTGGAGAGGGGTGCGGGTATCTTTTAGTTTAATTTCCATCCGTCAGATATAGATCGGACGGTCTATATTGCAAGATGGCACACGTACCATCATCACCAACTCGGTTTTTTATAAGAGAAGAAATATAAGTATGGAGATACAAACGTATTATCGATACTTGCTTCCGTAAACTAGCATCTACATTCTATTCAACGCCTCGACATGTGGGGCCTTAGCACAATGACTTCTCGACTGTGTAAAACGAAGATTTTCCCGTCGCCGACAAGGAGGGGGTGACGGCGGCGTGCTTTTTGGCTTGCTCTAGTCCTAGTAGTCATACTAGGTGGTCTAAGCACGTGTAGATTTATTCTTTTTCACGTCTCATGTTCGCCGTACTGCCACGACTGTTCATGAATAGACGGTAAGTTATTCACGGGGAAACCCTTGTTGAGCATGTTTGCGAGAGAGAGAGAGTGATATGTTAGAGACTGAGGCAATGATAACAGATTCTTTGTGTCTATGTGTGTGGAGGATAGAGAGAGACATGTACATGGGGATTTGTGTTGTGTAACGTGGAGACACATACACATAATTAGAGAGTGAGTGTGTGAGATACAGATGCGGACATGAGGAGAGATGAGGATCTAGGTAAATGGGTGTTTGTGCATGTCTGTGTGTGTTTGTGCACTCGTTTGTGTGTGAGAGGCAGAGAGTGTATGTGGAGTAGAGAGACCACTGGTGATGTAAACCTAGTATAAGGGAAGGGGGATGGTGTCACATGTGTAGTAGTGACATAGCACGGGTGCGGGCGGGGGGAGGAGACTATTTGGAAGAGACATCAAATGTGTGTGTGGGAGAGGGGTGTGAGAGCGAGAGAAAGAGAGAGCTAGCGACGGAGAGAGAGAGAGTGAGAGGAAGATAGGGGCGAGAGGGGTCATTTGTGTCCATAAATGGCGTATAGATAGGGAGACAATGTTGATGTTGTCCGAAATTGGCCTATGAACGGAGACGCAAGGGAAGCAAGTCATCGTGTGTGTGATAGAGACTTCATGAGAGATCTAGAATAGATGGTGTAGAGAACAATGTGCAAAATCGAGAACGATTATACATTAGGGAGCTATGCAAAGAGTCACGACATATATGTATATGGGGAAAGAGCTGGGGCGGGTCCGCATGTCAGAGAGATAGAAAGAGGAGAGTGGTGCACAAGGAGACAAAGTGTGCTTGTTTGCAGTGGGGGTGGTGTGTGAGGTGAGTGCACGAGAACCACATAACTAGGGAGATAGAAGTTTGGGGGTGAAGTTTTGTGTGTATGGGAAATATACACTCTACATAGTGTGTGTGCTTGGGTAAGAGAGATAGCGGGAGACCTAGAGAGTGAGGGAAGAGATGTGTGCATGCCCGAGAGACAAAGTGATAGAGACCTATGTTGGGGTCCAGACTTTACAAGAGAGAGGGGTGTTAATGTGCTCGTGTGTTGGTGTTTGGGGGAGAGAACGACTTCTCTCTGTGTGTGTATGTGGTGGGGGGGTGTTGACTTCAGATAAAGAGTGAGGTGTCTATATTTGAGGGACTTTAGCGTAATTGAGATATTGTGCACTCATAGTTGGTCAATTTGTTTCACAGTTTGTACTATGAGATAACGATACTTTTGAACATGCGTGATATACCTTGATGTACCAGAATTACAAACCTAAGATTGGAATTTTGGAATTCGAATCCATCATTAGCTTTTGTAATTCATTTAAATGGAGGTACATTTTTTAAGACGGGATTTCATGATTTCAAATTCATATATCAAACCTAGAGATATACACATATGGGCATGTTCAAACTTTATAATCATCCACATTATTCATACACATACACATTTTTGCTTTTGTCATCATATTTAGGATAAACACATTTGGAATTTCATTTGAATTGGACCATATGATGGTATTTGCTTGTAGTAGCTCAATGATCCATATTTGAATTGAATGGACAATCTAAGTTTCGAGTTGGAGACATTGATTTTCAAAACTTGCACATTTTTTGGCGTGCAAAATAAACAAATTGTCAGCCATGATATCATAGTCGGCCGTACGGGAGCATAATACTTATAATTTTAGGCGCCAAAAGCTTTCAAACTTCCCGCTCACATTGAAATATCACGTGCCCGACAGTTTAGCCCTGCGATATTCCTATTTTACCCCTGCACATGAACGGAAAAGGGCTGCTTTGGTAACTCCATTGTTTTCCCCTCTTTGCCCCCAACATTCTTCCCCAGAGCCCCTCCCCTTCCCCTCCCCAACCCCCCAACCACGGCAAGCCGCCGAATCTAGTCCTTCGCCGCAGCGCTGGACCTCACACCCCGCCGGATCTAGCTTCCGCACCTTGGAACCCCCAACTGCCAACTCACCACTTCACCAGAGCCGCTTCAGCGACTGGCTTGTCCACCGCTCCAGATCTCCTTGACCACCATCATGGTCCACCGCACTGGATCTGCTTAACCGGCGCCCTCATCCACCACAGCGTAGGCCCTTCACTGACTCCCTCGTCCGCCCCTTTGCTGGCCCTTCATACAAGCCCTCGTCCGCCGCAACAGATCCGCCTCACCGAAAGCACTGTACAACGCGCCCGCCGAAGCCTTCGTCCACTGCACCAGACCCGCTCCACGGACGCCATATTCAACTCCACTGGCCCTACTTTACCGATGCCGCAGCCTCATTAGGTTATTTCGATTTGTACTCCTTTGGTTTTTTCTTTATCGTGCAACTGTTCACTTACCACAAATGAGCTTGCTTGTATGTTGACAGGCGCCGCAACCGTAGCACCGGAGCCGCTTCAGCGACGGCGACAGCCGGCCCAAACTCAACCGCAACACGAGCACCATCGACGATCCTTAGCTATCAAGTATGACGACGATACCCATACGCCGCCGAGAATCAGGTACTATTATCCAACGGCCGGTGCCTACATTCACTTTTCTAGCATAAGCAGTGCACCTTTGAATTTCTTCAGGGCATCATTCAGTTTTTCATGAGACGTGTTATTCTGCTTGCACCTGTAGGGCCATACTTCTGGCAGTGAACATGTTACATGTGCTATATTACATACCAGTGCACATATAGTTAATATGCTTTAGTTTTGTTCTGATGCCACCTGTTGGTTCCATTAGACTGCTTAATGTTCTCTATGCTTAATTACACATCAGCAAACTAGCATGTGGTTCCGCTGCTTTTTGTTCGTTTTACGCTACATTTTCTGATGCTAGCTATTACATCACTGCTCCAAGCCTCTATTCATTATTTGTTTGTGTGTTCTTGATCTTCCCAAGTTGCATGACTAATTTGATGCTTCTATTAATTATGGAGCTGCCAACCCCATCAAGCAAAATATTTGTTCTTTTGGGGCTGGCACCTCGAACAAGCATAAAAATATAGGGAAGCAGATATACTCCCTCCGATTCTATTTACTCTAGGCATAACTCTTGACCCGCACCAAGGAGGGCACTGGTTTAATTTTTCTGGACTAATTTGCCAATTAATTAGGGCAGAGACGGATGGGGCGGGGCACAAAAGGAAACCACCGCTAGGAATCGGCAATGCGCAGACTAATACGAGAAAACTGAGAAAAAGTTATACGCAAAGTAAAAAGAATCGGAGGGAGTATTGTCGTGTATGCACACACCCTTCTTTCATTAGTTTAGATGAACCATTGATGATCAATTTGGACCAGTGCATGCGATTAAAATTAATTTTACCTAAATAGATGGTGCAGAATAAACTACAATAACTAGATTTGCAACCACGGGATGCTGACGATATCTTTAAAGAACATTGCAACAGCAGCTAGGCTTGACAGCAACATATGTTAAGCCAGTGTGTTTTAGTACATGTGAAATGTAATGCGAGTGGGCTGCTTTCTTGGCTTGTGCCCTCAACGTGTAATCCTACCGAATTACAAATAGTTCAGTTGTCTGCTTTGCAGTATTGCTTGATTCGAATGCTTATTTGTTGTTACGCTATACCTGAGTTGGCCAATATGTCAGCAGTGCCTGCTGTACTATCGTAAATAAATGCATGCCTATTTCATTTGAGTCCTTAACTTCTCCTCTCAACTTCATCACAAGACCATCTTCATAGTTTATATGAGGCCACACTTTTAAGTGCTTTCTCTGATTATTTCAACTGCTTAGATGCCTTGGCAACTTAAATATAGCGGTTGTACACTCCCTTTCAACTAGGGATGTCAACTGGGTCCGGTTTAGTCCCGATTAAAGTCCACTAGTGGTATGATAGTTCAAAAGAGTTTTTGTTTTTTGAGGAAAATGAACTAGGGAGGTAGAAAAAACTAACTAGATGGGACTGGCAGATTTCGTTTATTTGCCACTTACATCCCTAGTTTCATCTTACCATTTTAATTTCTTTTTGGTTGATGCTGATTCGAACCATTTAAATATAGTTTGCCATGCTCGGCAATAATTCGTCCGTCGTTTACCATGTAAGCTTACTGCCTGGATCATACGATAACTATCTCTTACTGATGTCCAGCGGAAACCTTTCAGGATGCCGTTCACACTAGGACACAATGTACAACCCCAGAATCTATTTGTGGAAGCAGTGCGCCATCCATGTTACCAGATGGTAGCATTTCAGAGGCAACACCGCCGGAGAGCAGTCTGAGTACAGATATTATAGTGCTTGAGGCTCTACTAGAGGCAGAAAGAGATGGTGTGTGTCGGTGTCAAAACCGGCGGATCTCGGGTAGGGGGTCCCGAACTGTGCGTCTAGGCGGATGGTAACAGGAGGCAGGGGACACGATGTTTTACCCAGGTTCGGGCCCTCTTGATGGAGGTAAAACCCTACGTCCTGCTTGATTAATATTGATGATATGGGTAGTACAAGATTAGATCTACCACGAGATCAAGGAGGCTAAACCCTAGAAGCTAGCCTATGGTATGATTGTTGTCCGTCCTATGGACTAAAACCCTCTGGTTTATATAGACACTGGAGAGGGCTAGGGTTACATAGAGTCGGTTACAATGGTAGGAGATCTACATATCTGTATCGCCAAGCTTGCCTTCCACGCCAAGGAAAGTCCCTTCCGGACACGGGACAAAGTCTTCAATCTTGTATCTTCATAGTCCAGGAGTCCGGCCGAAGGTATAGTCCGGCTATCCGGACACCCCCTAATCCAGGACTCCCTTAGTAGCCCCTGAACCAGGCTTCAATGACGACGAGTCCGGCGCGCAGATTGTCTTCGGCATTGCAAGGCGGGTTCCTCCTCCAAGTACTTCATAGAAGATTTTGAACACAAAGGTAGTGTCCGACTCTGCAAAATAAGTTTCCACATATTGCCATAGAGAGAATAATATTTACACAAACCTAATCTGCTGACGTATTCCGTAGCATGACATCACACCACGGCCAAGTCTTTATTCAAATCGTTTTACTGTCCCACCTCAGCGCGTTTAGCAAGGCGGTTTCCTTGGCACGTCTTGTCAAAGCAGAGATCGTGTCCCCTTATTCCAAGATTCTCATCAATACGGGCGTGGGTAACCCAACCGTACCCGTTGGTATGTTTTCTCGATCAAAGGCGAGTCCCAAACGGTCACGGGGAGGGCCCTTGGTATTCAACCTCTTATAAAGAGACCAAGGCCTTACTCCTTTCTTTCAATCTCAAACGAGTTCGCCCTTCGCCTCGAGTTCCAACACCCAAGGCTGATTTCAGGAGCTTCGGACCTTCGACAATGTCCGGTTCCGACCTTCGAGGCTGATGGATGCCCTCCTCCGTCACGGAGGAGGACATGTTGAAGTTGAGAGAGGCCAGGTTCTTGACCGGCGAAATCTCGCATAGGCTGCCTGCTCAAGGGCAAGTCATTCCTACTCCCAAGCCTGGTGAGAGTGTGGTGTTCATGTCTCACTTCCTTCGGGGGCTAGGATTCCCGACGGATCCCTTCGTGAGGGGGCTCATATTTTATTTTGGGCTGGAATTTCACGACTTAGCTCCGGAGTCCATCCTCCATATTTCCTCATTCATCGTCGTGTGTGAAGCCTTCCTCCGTATTACTCCTCACTTCGGACTATGGCTCAATACCTTCAAAGTAGAGCCGAAGATGATCGAGGGACGGCACACGAAGTGCGGAGGTGCTTTTATAAGCAAGAATGCTGGTGCTCCATGGCCCAAGGGCTCTTTTCCAGGGGAGTCCAGCTTATGGCAACGAGAGTGGTTTTATATCACAGCTCCCAGGAGCACCAAGTGGGTGGCGCTGCCTGCTTTCCGCTCGAGTCCCCCGCCACGACTGGCGTCATGGGTCAATAAGGTGCTGAACTGGGGGCCGGCAAAGGACGTGCCCCTGTTGCAGGGCCGCATCCGAGATCTCCTAGAAAGAGACATCAGTCTGGTCGTAGTGATGCAGGTTATGTTAATTCACTGAGTTCTGCCCTGCAAATGTCGCCCCCTCCGCCTGTGGGAGTTCAACCCGGAGGGACCACGAGTTCTCCAAAATTTTGTTGGCATGACGCCCGTGGAGATGTACAAATTGTTCTTCGGACCACAAGTAGTGTGTCCGGATTCTATGGAGGACGCAGGTCTGAGCTGCAATCGTCCGGATACTCAAGTAAGTAGCCTTGTGCCCGGATTTGCTATCCGTATATTTATCATAAAATTTCCCCTAAAAGAGCTGTCCTTTAAATAGGAGTGGATATCGAAAGCAAAGCTAATCAGGTGTCCGGCCCCCCTCCCCGAGACCATGCCGGGTCCCGTGCTAGTCAGGATGTTGGAGGTTGTGCCTTCAAAGGAAAGTGAGGGAGGGGACAAGGAAGCTACAGCCTCCTTGAAGGAGATTGTCCGGAAGGGAGGAATCGAAAATTTCTCTCCTCGGGGGAAGAAGAGGACCGCCTTTGAAGACCCGGAGACCATGGCCTCAAAGCGGGGGAAGAAATCTTCGCCAGAGGGTCCTGTGCTGGGGGATACTTCGGCCGAATTATGCCCTCAAGGGGATCAGCCCTCCACCGAGCCGTAAGTAGAGAGGAGTTTTCTTTTTAAGAAACAAGAGAAATCCTTGCTTTATATCTGAGAAAAGTAATCAAAAATTTACCTTGTAGCTCGGGGCTTAGCCCTTCTCAGCAGAGCTCGTCTTCGGGGGATCTTCTTCGGGAGATGATGGAGAGCGGAACGCCTCCCCCTGCCATACCGCCTTGCGAGGCGGGCGACCCTGAGGTATCATCGCGGAGGGTTTCTCCGAATCCGGCAGGGCCGGAAGGTAGTCATATGGCCCCTCAAAGCCCTCCGCGTCCGGCCTTCGAAAAGGGCCATCGGACGAATCCGTCACCGTCTGGTGCGTGGTCGAAGGAGCTGAAGGATCTGCTAGGGTGAGCATCTATCTCAGAGGAGCATCATGCATTGATGGGTACGGTGATTGAGAGGATTTCATCCACGGAGAGTGGATTGCATGAGGCCATCAGGAGTTTGCTGACATGTTTTGAGGTACGTGAAATAATGTACCCTTTTTGGACAGTTGCGCATAAATAAGATGCGCCATGTGTAGATAGTAGCCCCTGAGACTCTGTGCGTTGTCAAAAGTGACGGCACGCAGAGGATCATAATCCCAGGTCTAATATGCCGCCTTCATACGTAGGTGGCGAAGTGTCTGGTGTCAAGCCGGACTGATGAATTTGCCGAGCTAAAGCGGCAACTTGACGTGGCAGGTGCCGACATCGCGCTTGTCAACAAGCGGCTTGACGAGGCCCAAGGTATGTAATTCCTCCGGCGGCACCTGGTAAGAGGATCTTTATGCCAGTATCTTACAATGTGTGCGCTTGATGCAGATGGTGCTGCTACCATGGAGAATCTTCGGGCGGAACTTGCCCGAGCCAAGGAGCAAGCCAGGAAAAGTGATGCGTCTGCCGGAAAGGCAATTGAAGAGCTGAAAGCCGAACATGCTGCTCACTGCTGAAGCAAGAAGGAAATGGCCGAGATGGCTGTGAAGCTGAAGAACATTGCTGACCGTTGCAAGCTTCTTGTAAAAGAAGATCGGGCGGAACAGATGGACCTGGAGAAGGCCGTTTCCGATGCCAAGGATGCTCGCTCTGCAATGAGAGCTATGAAGGAGGAGCTGCGTCAGGCCGGAGAGATCGCGGCTGGAAAGCCCTTTATGCTGCGGAGGAAGTTCTGTGATCCTAAACATGCTCCATTAGACCGGATGTGGAGTACATCAGACACTTATCTGGATTTGGAAACGAGTGTCACGGATGCGGCCGAACACTTCCGAGATCAAGAAGATCGCGAAGTGGAAAAGCTCTTTTGGTCGCAGTTCCATAATCCGGAGCGTCCACTATCATTAGCCGATCGTTTGGCCGAATGGGCCGAGCTAAATAGGTTGTCCGGACTCGCCATGAAGTATGTCATGAGTCATCTGTGGCTAGAGAGGCCAGAGCCGAAAAGTTATTTCAACTTGGTGCAGTAGTTCCTTGGTGCGGCGCCGCATATCAATGCGATGAAGAGGTCAGCGTGCATAGAGGGTGCGCGGATGGCTCTTGCCCATGTGAAAACATACTGGGCGGAAATGGAGGCCACCGCTGTTGCATCCCCAGACTCGGATGGAAGCCGAGTACCTGCCGAGCACTATTTTCAGGAAGTTCTGCAAGGCGCTCGTTTAATAGAGACGCAGTGCTCGAAGGATACTATATTCGAATAGCATATATTATTGTAAAACAATATTTTGATAAATTGTAGAAGCTTTTTATACTTGTGCCTGCAAGTATTTTAATACCTCCTGTGCGGCCGTTTAACATATATGTATATATAATCTGAAAGATGGCAGTCGTCGGCTTCAGCCCCCACGCACATAATGTGGGGGTGTTCGCAGAAGGCGCATTTTCACACTTGATCCAACGTCTTGGTCCTACAAAGGAGGTGATAGCGCAATGAACTATGCAATCGGACTATGATGCTTTATCACTTTCACTTAGCCATAGGAGTTTGACAGTGAGGCTACTTATATAGCCCCTGGTGGCGCATGCGCTCGCCCAAACTCGGGGCGCGTATGTGCCTGGCCAGGAAGCGGCCCTTCGTTAATGCGGAGGAATCCTAAAGATTCCAGTAAGTCATCGAGTGTTTGACCAGTCTCACGCTATATCATGACAGTCAGTTTTCGGCTTTCTCTACTGAGGTGCTCGCCTGGCCGAACCGGGGCACAATCGCAGTAGTTCTCCTGGTGCCGCCTTAGCCGATAGAGCAGAATGTAAGGTAGCAAAACACAGGAGCCGGGCAAAACCAACATTTGACCAAAGACATGATTCAGAGCTGATGCATATAAGGCCAAACTCACGACGCCGAACACTCCCTAAGTTATTCGGTCTTTATGAGGGCGGGCGGGATAACGCCCTTAGTAATAAGCCTATAGTGTCCAGGTACGCGCAAAACTCTGACGTGGCCACATGCCAAAATGTCAGCCTCCTCCTTGGTTATACCAAGAAACCAGGGGATGTGTATCAACAAGAGACAGTAAAAAAGGTTTATGCAGGGTCTTAATCTGAAAAGAATCCTTGGGACGGGTCCTTGCTGCACGTCTGCGCCTGTGTCTCCGTTGTGCCGTATCCTGGACGGGCGTAGCATGGTGTTCATCTGTAAAAGAGAGGACCTTAGTTCAAGAAAGATCGTGCCGAACATGAGTTATACTAAATAAACGAAGTATAAATCGAAATGGGTAAAATTGAGCTTTATTGTCTCTTTTTTTATATGTGCGGAGCCCCTAGTACAGGGGTATATAAGCCTTTATCAATTGTATGTTTATGCCGGACTCGTCTAGCCGTGTCCGTGGTCTTGACGACCTATTTAGGTGCTTTGGCTCGTGAAGCCGCTTTATTGTGGGGCTGTCAAGGCAGCCGCACTGTCTTCCATGCAGGGGGAACACTCAATATTTTCCCTTTAATGAGATGATGCCTCGTGGACCGGGCATCTTAAGCGTGAGAGATGAATAATGCGGTATTGCGTTAAAGCGAGTGAAAGCTTCGCGTCCCAGTAGTGCTTGATAGCTACTTGAGAATGGGGCGATGTGGAAAGTTAGCTGTTCACGACGGAAGTTATCGGGGGAGCCGAACATAACTTCTAGCCGGAGAGAACCCATGCAACGGGCATCTGGGCCTGGCGTTACCCCTTGAAAGGAGGTTTTGCTATGGCGAATTTTTGTTGGGTCTATCCCCATGTTGCGGATTGTGTCCTGGTATAACATGTTTAGACCACTGCCACCGTCCATCAGGACATTTGTAAAGTGGAGTCCGCTGATTATTGGATCTAATACCAAGGCAGTCCAGCCTGCATTCCGGATACTTCTAGAGTAATCCTGATGGTCGAAGGTGATCGGTTTTAACAACCATTGGCGAGACTCCTTTGGGATAGGCCGTATGGCGCGTATCTTTGTTGGCTCCATTCTGTTCGTCACGTGAAGTAAGTTTACTGTTTCGACTTCTTGTGGGAAATCCTTTTGTTTCCTGGTGCTCTGCTTGTGGAGTTCATCGTCGTCCTCACTTGGTGTGTCGAGCCCCTTGCGTTCGGTGTTGAGTTTGCCGGATTGCTTGAAAACCCAACAATCTCTGTGGGTATGGTTCGCAGGTTTCCCGGGAGTACTGTGTATTTGACATATCTTGTCTAAGATTTTGTTTAAGTTGGATAACTCGTCCCTGTTATCCTTGAGGGGCGGCTTTCTCTGATTCTGCCACGAGCTTTTGAATCCGGCGTTGACCGCCGTGCTCTTCGGGTTGTTTCTCTTATTCCGACGCTGGTCCTTGTTGCGTCGGTGTTTTCTGTTTCCATCCCTAACTTTGGATGTACTTGGGTCACTGGTGCTACATCTTGCCAACCAGCTGACCTCTCCTGCGCAAAAGCGGGTCATGAGGCTTGTTAATGCGGCCATTGTTCTTGGCTTTTCTTGGCCGAGGTGTCTGGTGAGCCATTCGTCTCGAACGTTAAGCTTAAAAGCTGCTAGGGCTTCGGCGTTCGGATAGTCGACTATCTGATTCTTTTTAGTAAGAAATTTGTTCCAGAATTTCCGGGCTGACTCTCCGGGCTGTTGAGTTATGTGACTGAGATCGTTTGCATCCGGAGGGCGGACATAGGTCCCTTGAAAATTTGCCCGGAAAGCATCCTCAAGCTCTTCCCAACTTCCAATGGTGTTTTCGGGAAGGCTTTTGAGCCAATGCCGGGCTGGCCCTTTAAGCTTGAGGGGTAAGTATTTTATGGCATGGAGGTCATCTCCTCTGGCCATGTGTATGTGGAGGATATAATCCTCGATCCAGACCCTAGGGTCTGTTCTTCCGTCATACGGGCTTGAATCCCGCTGGAAATTCATGGTCCAGCACCTCATTGGTGAAACATAGGGGGTGGGTGGCACCCCTGTATTTGGGTGTGCCGTGATGTTCGAATATTTGTTGTGTTGCATTGCTTACTAGAGCTTGCTTTCTTGGCCCGTAGATAGATCTGGCTGGGCCATCTTTTTGATGCGGATCCTTTGGTGGATCGCGTGCCGGCTTGTGTGCATCGCCGCTTGCCGCTCCATGTTGGCCATGCGGTCGTCTATCCGACCGGGTGGCTTTCCTATTTTTTGACTGCGGGGGCTCTAAGGCCTCCTCGTCAAATTCAGGCAGTAGCTTTCGCTTTGGATAGCTTTTTGTGCGGCGACTGCCGCCATATTTGTCTGCGGTGTTGCGTACTTTGCTCCATCTGATTCTGAGTGCATCTTCCGTAGTTTTGATCTTCCGCTTCTGCTTTTTCAGGCTACGCGCAGTAGCGACGAGCCCTTCATGGAGGTTCTTTTGCTCCATGAGCCTATCCGGCGTAAGGTCGTCCGGACTGTTGTTTTCGCCGGGGACGGGGTGTTCGGTTTGTTTATCCAAGTTGCCCTGCTCGGACGGTTGCTCGAAGGCATGTTCGTCGTCCGCCGACTCGTCCTGCTCTATGGCTGGGTCTGTATGGCTGCTGTCTCTGTCGAGGCGGGGCATGGAGCGGCGCTTACGTCACCGCTTTGATTGCTTTTCGAGTGAATGATCCCTCGTTGCATCCCTGTGTTCCTCGTCGTCGCTTCCTTTGGGTGTGTCCACCATGTATACATCATGAGATGAGGTGGCTGTCCAGTGCCTTATAGGCGTTGGTTCATGTTCATCTCCTACATCGTCGTCCATACCGTCGATGTCTTTAGAGTAGAAGTCGAGCACGCCGTTTAAATTATCGACAGTGGCTATGAAGTGGGTGGTGGGTGGGTTTTGAATTTCTTCCGCATCCCAACCTTGTTGACCATAGTCCGGCCAGGGCTCTCCTGATAAAGAGAGAGACTTTAGTGAATTCATAATATCGCTGAAGGGCGAGTGCTGAAAGATGTCCGCGGCGGTGAACTCCATGATCGGCGCCCAATCGGGTTCGATCGGTAGGGGCACGGAGGGCTTGGAGTCTGGAGAGGAGTCTGGCTCCTTGGAGTCACGGGCTTCGCAGAGAATAGGGCTGATGTTCGGCTCGACTGCCATAGAAATTTCAGCCCCCGAGGCGGTGTCCAACCACCCATCCTCGATTGGCGCAGTTGGCTTCGAATTAAGAGTCGGAGCTGATGCGGGTGCGGCCTCCAGGGCACTGTTCAGCGGCAGAGCTAGATCATGTCCATCGTGACAGTGCGGCGCGCTTGGTTGCGGCTCGAATCCGTCGAAGATCAAGTCTCCGCGGAGGTCCGCTGTGTAGTTTAAACATCCAAATCTGACCTGACGGCCAGGGGCGTAGCTTTCGATCTGCTCCAGATGGCCAAGCGAATTGGCCCGCAGTGCAAAGCCGCCAAATACGAAGATCTGCCCGGGGAGAAAAGTCTCACCCTGGATCGCATCGTCGTTGATGATCGGAGAAGCCAGCGGGCCCAAAAGTGACGACACAGAGGAACTCTCAATGAAAGCACCAATCTCGGTGTCAAAACCGGCGGATCTCGGGTAGGGGGTCCAGAACTGTGCGTCTAGGAGGATGGTAACAGGAGGCAGGGGACACGATGTTTTACCCAGGTTCGGGCCCTCTTGATGGAGGTAAAACCCTACATCCTGCTTGATTAATATTGATGATATGGGTAGTACAAGTGTAGATCTACCACGAGATCAAGGAGGCTAAACCCTAGAAGCTAGCCTATGGTATGATTGTTGTCCGTCCTACGGACTAAAACCCTCCGGTTTATATAGACACCGGAGAGGGCTAGGGTTACACAGAGTCGGTTACAATGGTAGGAGATCTACATATCCGTATCGCCAAGCTTGCCTTCCACGCCAAGGAAAGTCCCTTCCGGACACGGGACGACGTCTTCAATCTTGTATCTTCATAGTCCAGGAGTCCGGCCGAAGGTATAGTACAGCTATCCAGACACCCCTAATCCAGGACTCCCTCAGTGTGGCTGCCATGAATGAGGTAATCTTTATCTTGAGGCTAGAAATTACGGAATTAGAGGCACGCATTATGCAAGCAACCCAAGAATTGGAGGAAGTAAGAATGTTGCATTTGAAGACGAAGGAGGTCATGCTGTTTCTGCTATCTGAAGCCCAAGATAATCCCGGTTCTTCTTTAGATACCAGTTGAAATTTTCATTAGATTATTGTACTTGCATGTTGTGTCATGTCTCTGAATGGATTATGTTGCAAGATCCCCTATGTTGTCCATGTGTTGTAATGATCCGAATTTTTTAGGCGAGGTAATCCTCAGTACTTGTATGATTGACATAAGGTGAACTATTTTTCGTGTGAGCATATTGTATTGGATGAAATAACTGTTTGACTCAGAGTGTATCCAACCTACTGATTTCGAAGATCACGACATTTCTAAATCATAATCATATATAAAGGTGGAATAAATCTTTGTTGTGTTTTTGAAGAAATAAATAACAAAACATATAATTATCTGTGGATATTCGTAATCAAATACAAATTGGATTTGAATTTAGTTTGCCAGGTCCCAGGGCAAATGTGAATGCTAAATTTCCCAAGTTTTGAACAAAGCGGCTAAACACCCACTATAATTTGTGGGCTGCCCGAAGCAAGTGTTTGCGAGATGGAAATTACTGTCTACCCCTGACACTTGACATCCTTATCGACAGGATTTACACTGATGTCGAAAGGGGTAGACTAGTAACTTCAATCAGACGTGACATGACGGCCTCTGAGCGCATTCAGACATGGTGGGCGCCAAACATGGGCGGCAAAACACATTTGATTCAAGCTCGTCCGAAAGACATGTGTCTCTTCCTCCATTTCCCCATTCATACACGGTGTGCGGCAAAACAAACTCTCCTCGTCCGAAATCGATGTTGGCTTATATTTTAAATAGGGGTAGATGTGTAACTTCCATCAGACGTGACACAACCGCCCTACCTGTCAGCCCCGTTCATACACCGTGGGCGCCAACCGTGGGCGGCAAAACACCCTCTCCTCGCCCGAAATAGTTACCGGCAAATATTTGGGAGATGAGAGATTACCGTCCTATCCCCAACCGACGCGATGTCAGAAATTTTAAACGAGGGATAAGTTCGTAACTTTCCCCCATTTCAGAGAAGCGTTTCCCAAAGTTGGAGATCCCCCATCCCCTCCATTTCCCCATTCATACACCGTCGGTGGCACGACAACCTCCACACTGCGGCCAGCCTCCTCCATCCGCCACCCCATCCTCCACCTTGTCGGAGCCGCTACCCCTACCCCGTCGTCCACTTCAAGAGATGGACGTCTCTCATCCACGGTGCTGGACCAGGATCCTTTCATCGCCTCCTCTCGCTTCATCGGCACCGTCGTCCACCTTGGCGTTGCTGCTCCTACGAACGCCTCGTCCACGGCAACATGATATATCCCCCGTCCCGGCCGTCTGCCGTCTAAAGTCTTCTTCCCTGCCGCCGACAGCCATCGCACCCGCAGCACCCTCAATGTATCAGCATAGGCCTACACGGCATCACAAGAGAGCTGGTACTCTTCCATATGTGCTTAAGTTATTGATCTCACCCGGAAAATAGATCGTAATTTGTTTACTGTACTTTTCTTGTCCGTACCAAACCGTAGTGGCTAGTTGAAAGCAAACATTGGTTGCGAAGTAGCTTTGTCTGGTTTGCACCTTCAGATCCGCCATGGCACGGGCACTATACTCATAAAGCTTATGGTTTCCCCCCTTCATATTCACTACCATCATCGTAGGTGCTTCGTGTCGTGCTAGCACTGCTCCTCAAGACCTCAACCCAAAGCTTACGTGTTGAAATACGAATCTGATATGATGCTAATATCACTAAAACAGAGAATGTTTAATTGGTCACCTAATGTTCCTATATTCATTTTGAAAAGCATGTGCGCCACCCACTGGTCTAGCTAGTTCCACTTTCCTGATTTTTCTCTTGATGCTTAGGGTTTTCCCCTTTTATATAACCTACTATGATCTGCGTAGGTGCTTTCTGTCGTACTAGCATTACTCCACCCTTGAAGCTAAACAACACCACACTCAGAATTCCAAAGCTTAGTTGTTCAAATATGATTGTGATATGATACTGATATTAGTTAACCGACACATTTAATTGGTTAGCTAAAGGTCCCACTTGAGTTTCCAAATGCATGTCGCGGCATATAGAGAGACAGCATAATTGCATTTCTTTGTCAGTTGTTGACCATACTTTCTTGTCCATACCAAATCTTAGATGTTATTTCAAAGCAAACATCGGTTGCTAACTACCCTTTGTGCGGTTTGCAGCTTCAGATCTGCCATCCCACTACCACGGTCAACATTGTACTCATCATGCTTATGTTTTCCCCATTTTATGATGACCACAATCAGCCTACGTGGTTCATGTCATAATAGCACTGCTCCACCCATCGAGCTAAACAAGCTTAGTTGTACAAATTGATATCTGATATTATTGCTGATATTAGTAAAACTGAGAGATGTTTATTTGGTTAGCTAAATGTTCCTACTTTAGTTTCAAAATGCATGTGAGCCACATATGGAGAGACCGGAAAGAATAGTATTTCTCTGTGCGCTCTGGTTCATCATGGGTGGACAACCGACATTGTATTAAAAGACTTGTAATATCTTCAATCTGTTTGCTCTTCTGCTCTTCTTTAAGATGATACTCTTCTCTTGCGGTCGACTAGTCAGGTCGAGTTGTTCTCCCTTAGTATATTTTGAATCTGTCAGGTCAGGTCTACTTGTTCTTTTTTACTATATGTTGAAGCTATCATCTGCGAAGTGTCATCACTTCTGGAGCTCTCATATTTTGAGTAGTAGGCCACATTATATTAATGCACACAACAAATTACAGCATGCATGGCATCTTTTAAAAGAATTGCAAAGATAGCACAAAGGGTTTTACAGGGAGGCAGTATTGGATTTGAATCACTTCTGCATTACAAAGAAAATCTCACTTGTTTTTATGTTTTCATGCATGTCAGATATTGAACATTATCAAAATGAATATGAGAATGGGCGCACGAGAGGAATATTGCGAAACGATCCACTGGCTATCAAACTTGGCATGGTGGAGGATGGCCTATCTTATTCACCCATCAAGGTGCTTGCTCTAACTTTGCAAAGTTGTATTGGTCGCACATATTTTGCATCTGACCCCTTGCATTACTTCTACTTTGTTACACCATCTGCTTAGTTTAAGCATCATATATGAGTATATGCCATACCTATCCATTTTCTATACCTATTCCATGTGTCGTCACACTATGTTTTTCCAGTCAGATGTTGTTCTTTCGTAATAGGTGTCCAAAAGGAAGAGGGTGAGTGCAGGTCGTCAAGGAGTACAAACTAGGTATTTGGAAAAGGTAGTGATACCTGTTAAATCAAATAGATCAGCAGCCACAGAAAACACAGGCCCAATTGTACCACACTTTACCCCTACTCCAGTGGCCAAACCCCTATTAGAACTGCTGGGAGCCCAGCGTCAGGTACTGTCTATGATATCAATTCAAAATTTGAACTCCTAAATTTCTGCTTGTGCCTTACCTTCTCTCTTGTATGAAAACTAATTTCAGATGAATCTCCTTGCTCAAAGGATCATACGATCTCAAAACAATAATGGGCTCTGCATTGCTCTTGTCAGTACCTCTCTCCCTTTTGCCTTGTGACACTGTACTTAATTAATTGCTATTTGATTATGTATCATCAGTCTGCACCTGAGCTTCATTATCCTCTGTTTCTTCCAATATTATTTGATCTATATTTACTCTTTGTAAAATGTAGAATAATGGCAACGCTTATAATGAATTTTCTTTGGGGAATTTATTGAATTATCCTCCCATCAACATGGAGAAGGGCTTTATCCAGCCCGTGTTAACATGTAATGTAAGTTCATCCTTCTCAAGCCTTCAAACTTTGTTCTAGTACAGATTAGGATAGGCATCATTTCCTCCACTGCTGTTTGCTTTGCTATTTACATCTGATTGCATGTTTGCAACAACTACTAGTTTCAAATTGTAGTTGTAAAAACATGTTCCTTATGCAGAACAGATCCATTTATTTGCTTATATAATTGTGAAGCCTGTTACGTGTCTCCTTGTTTCTCTTTTAGACTCGTATCTCTTACGCTAGGCAGAACTTTAGGGAAGATAGTGAGCCAAACCATTTTGAGGACAGCGAGATGACCCCAAGGTCCTGTCTTGATGAAGACAGTGAGTTGAAGCTACTCACCAGCAGGTGTGAGACAACCTCTGTGTAGTCGCTGCATCAATCAGTTCGACTTCTTCAGTCTCAACTTAAAGCGGAAAGGCTTGCTTCAGCTCAGCTCCGACTTGAAGTCAAAGATGCAATGAAGATGTCAGAGGACTGCCACGCGCACCATCATGCCTTAAATCTAGTGTTGATGCATCTATCATTGACACAACTGAGGTCTACTCAGCTTCTTCAGCTGTTTGGGGGGGGCGACCTGGCCAGGCCTAGTGCCTTCTGAAGTGCTCTCAGTTTTGTATATTCTTTTGTTGGCGCATTTATTTGCACTGGTGGCAAACTTTGATGCCCAGTGGATGTAATATATGTGATAGCCGTGATAGCCTAGCGTAAGTTGCTTGCTTATTTATTTCCTTGTTGTCTTGTTTATTTGTTTGCTTCTAGTCATTGCAGTTCTTTTTCCGCAGTTTGCTAGTGGCTGCATTAACCTATTTTTTTAAAACTAGGCCACAATAACCATGGGCTAATATTTACTGTAGTGACACTGGGCCTCCTATGGGCCGTAGAAATAGTGGGCCTTCTACGGGCCGTAGAAACAATGAGCCTTCTATGGGCCGTAGAAACAATGGGCCTTCTACGGGCCGTATCATCAATGGGCCTTATACGGGCAGTATGATCGATGGCCAAACATGGGCCAATAACAGGCCGCATTATGGCCGTAAACGGGCTAGAGTTGGAATCGTCCGTTCATGGGCCGACCATAACGGGCCATCATTAATAGGTCATATTTGATAATGATATGAAAATGGCCCAAAGTATTAACGGACCACAAATGGGCCGACTGTAACCACGGGCTGAATTTGGCCCACAAGCAGAAAATGACAGTAACGGGCCGTAAGTAAACGAATGCTGGAAATGAGCCCAAGAATAAATGGGCTCTGAGAAGGCCGAAAGATAACATGGGCTGGAAACGGCCCAACGGAATAACGGGCCGTTAATGGGTATAAAGTGATACACTGTTCATCACGGGCCAGTTTCACCACGGGCCAGTTTCACCATGGGTCGTTAATGGGTGTAAAGTGATACACTGTTCATTACGGGCCAGTTTCACCACGGGCCATTAGTAGGCCAAGAGTTACATAGGGCCTCATATGGGCCGAAAGACGTCATGGGCCATACATGGGCCAGAAGTGAAAACGGGCTGGAATCATATTGGATGACCCAGATGACGCTACTAGGCCTAATTCAAATAGGGCGTAATGGGCCTTGGGTTAGCGGGCTGTAAATGGGCTATATTCAAACAGGCCATTAACAGTCTTTCCATGGGCCGGCCCGCCAGCTTTTGACCAAGTCAAATGGGCCGGCCTTTACACAGGAATGGGCCTCTGTTGGGCCATGCCACGTGTCGACGTATCATAGGCGCCCATCTGACCCACTGACGAGCTGACACGTGTTTTGTCCGGCCAATAAGAATTTTACACGTGGAAATTTCCCATTGGTCGGGGCTGTTAACGGGTTATCGGATCCAAAACCCGACCCGATAGCTTAACGGTGTTCCGTTACGGTGGATGCCACGTGTCGGTCACCCTTGACGAAAGCACTTCTGCGACGTGCGATTTATCATCATGGAAGTGGACACTTCTGTGATGATAATTTTGGTAATGTCATGGAACACTTCTACGACAGCACAGGTATGACTATCTTGATTCTGTCATAAATTTGTCATGGATGTACATGCATGACAAAAAAGCGACCTACTGCGACAAACACGTATCATCACGGAAGTGTATTTTTTTTGTAGTGCATCTCAGAAGAACACCGTACGTTGATGGGTACAGTGATGGAAAGAATTTCGTCCGCCTAAAGCGGATTGCATGAAGCCTTTATGAGTCTACTGACGGGCTTTGAGGTACGTGAAATGATATACTTTTTGATAGTATCATACATTTTTAGGTGTGCCCTATGTAGATAGTAGCCACTGAGACTCTGGTTGCCGTCGAGAACGGCGGTGAACAGAGGATCGTAGTCCCAAGTAATAACCAAACCTCCTTTATGTGCAGGTGGGGGAAGCTCTAGTGGCTTGCCGGACTAATGAGTTTGCCGAACTAAAGCGGCAACTGGATGCGGTAGATGCCGACATCGAGCTTGTTAACAAGCGGCTTGACGAGGCACAGGGTAAGTAATGTTTTCTGGTGAATGTCACATAGTAAGAGCAGCATGATGCCAGTATCTTTAATATGTTGTGACTGCAGATGGAGCTGCCACTGTGGAGACCCTTCGGGCGGAACTTGCCTGAGCCAAAGAACAAGCAAGGAGTAGTAATGCGGCTGCTTTGAAGGCGGCCGAAGAGTTAAGAGCCGAAAAGGCTGCACATTGCGAGAGCAAAGATAAAATGGCCAAGATGTCTGTAAAGTTAAGAGACACTGCCGACCGTTGTCAGTTCTTTGAAGAAGAGAACCAAGCGAAGGCGAGGGACCTCGAAAAGGCCACGATGGCGGCCAAAGACACCCCCTCTGCCATGGGGGCAAAGAAGGAAGAGCTGCATGAAGCTGGTGATATTGTGGCTGGGAAGCCCTTTTTGCTGCGGAGGAAGTTCGGAGATCCACAGTATGCCCCTCTGGATCGGCTGTGGAGTTCGGCAGACGCATATCTGGATTTGACGGCGAGTGCTGTCAATGCGGCCGAATACTTCCGAGATCAAACAGATCATGAAGTGGACAAGCTATTCTAGTCGTAGTTTAACGTTCCAGAGCGTCCGCTTCCACTAACTGATAGGCTTGCCGAATGGGCCAAACTCAATAGATTGTTCGGACTTGCCATGAGGTCCATCGTAGATCATCTGTGGCCAGAAAAGCCGAAGCCGAATAGCTATTTCAGCTTAGTGCAGCAGTTCCTTGGTGCGGTGACGCGCATGAATGCGATGAAGAGGTCGGCGTGCATAGAAGGCTCGCGGATGGCCCTTGCTCGTGTCAAAGCATACTGGGCGGAGATGGATGCTACCACTGTTGTGGCGCAGGGTTCGGCCATAGGCCGAGTGGCTGCCGAGCACTATTTTGAAGAAGTTCTTGAGGGTGCTCGTTTGATAGAGGCCCAGTGCTCGAAGAATATTATGTTTGAGTGACATGTATTATTATAGAGGCCCAGTGATAGAGGCCCCTGCCCAGTGCTTGATAGAGCGGAACGTAAGGCAGCAAAACACAGGAGCCGGGCAAACCCAACATTTGACCAAATACATGATTCGGAGCTGATGCATATAAGGCCAAACTCACGACGCCGAACACTCCCTAAGGTATTCGGTCTTTATGGTGTAAACCGAGCCTAGACAGTGCCCTATGTAAGAAGCCCCTGGTGTCCAGGTACGTGCATTATTCTGATGTGGCCACATGCCAAGACGTCAGCATCCTTCTCAATAGTACTGAGAATCCGAGGGATGTGTATCAACAAGAGACAGTAAGAAAGGTTTACGCAGGGTCTTAATCTAAAAAGAATCCTTGGAACGGGTCCCTGCTGCACGTCTACGCCTGTGTCTCCGTTGTGCCGTATCCTGGACGGGTGTAGCATGATGGTCATCTATAAAAGAGAGGAACTTAGGTGAAAAGTTGTTGTGCAAAACGGTAGGTTTAAAGAAACCATGTATAATTCAAGATGAGTAAAAATTGCCATTTGTCTGCGCGCGTTGAGCCCCTTGTATTTGTAATAGGGGTGTGGCCATCAAACCTGTATGAATTACATATAGCTGCTTCGGACTCGTCTAACAGTGTCCGTAGTCTTGATGACCAGTCGAATGCTTTAGTTGGTGAAGCAGTTTTAGTGTGCGGCTGCCGAGGCAGCCGCACTCTCTTCGGCGCGCAGGGATCACTCAATATTTCCATTTACTGTAATGATGCCACGTGGACCGGGCATCTTAAGCGTGAGGGAAGCGTAATGTGGTATTGCATTAAAGGGAACGAAAGCTTCGCGTCCAAGTAGTGCTTGATAGCCACTTTGGAACGAAGGAATGTGGAATGTTAAATTTTTGCTACGGAAGTTATCGGGGAAGCCGAATATAACCTCTAGTAGCAGGGAGCCTGTGCAATGAGCCCCTGGGCCTGGCGTTACTCATTTAAAGGTGGTATTGCTGTGGCAAATTTTCGTTGGGTCTATCCCCATTTTGCGGATTGTGTCCTGATATATCAGGTTTAGACTGCTGCCACCATCCATCAGGACTCGTGTGAAGTGGTATCCGTCAATTATTGGGTCTAATACCAAGGCAGCCCATCCTGCATGCCGGATACTTGCTGAGTAATCCTGATGGTTGAAAGTGATCGGTTGAGACGACCAGTGGAAGGACTCTGCGGTGATAGGCCCTTGGGCATATTTCTCTGGGAGTGCCGCTTTGTTTCTCCCCTTGATCACATGTAACACGTTTACTGTTTTGACTTTTGGTGGAAATTTCTTTTGATCCCCCGTGTCTTGCTTGAGAGGCTCATCCTCGTCTTCGCTTGGTGTATCCTCCCCCTTGTGTACGGCGTTGAGCTTGCCGGACTGCTTGAAGACCCAACAGTCTCTGGCGCCTTTAGAGGGCGGCTTTTGCTGACCTGACCGAGAGCTTCTGAATCCGGCGTTTACTGCTGTGCTCTTTGGGCTGTCTTCTTTATTCCGGCGCTTATTATTTTTGCTGCGCCGTGATTTCCCGTTTCCATCTCTAACTTCGGATGTACTGGGGTCGCTGGTGCTGCATCTGGCTAGCCAGCTATCCTCACCCACGCAAAAGCGAGTCATGAGGCTTGTTAATGCTGCCATTGTCCTCAGCTTTTCTTGGCCGAGGTGTCTGGCAAGCCATTCATCGCGGATGCTATGCTTAAAAGTTTCCAAGGCTTCGGTGTCCGGACAGTCAACTATTTGGTTCTTTTTAGTAAGAAACCTGTTCCAAAGCTTTTGGGCTGACTCTCCGGGCTGTTGAGTTATATGACTCAAATCATCCACGTCCGGAGGTCGGACATAAGTCCCTTGAAAATTTTCCCGAAAAGCGTCTTTGAGCTCTTCCCAGCGTCCAATGGAGCTTTCGGGGAGGCTTTTAAGCCAGTGCCGAGCTGGCCCTTTGAGTTTGAGGGGTAAATACTTAATGGCATGGAGATCATCTCCTCAAGCCATATGGATATGGAGGATATAGTCCTCAATCCAGACCCCAGGGTCTGTTGTTCCGTCGTATGCCTCTATGTTTATGGGTTTGAATCCCTCTGGAAATTCATGGTCCAGCACCTCGTCGGTGAAACATAGGGGGTGTGCGGCACCCCTGTATCTGGGTGTACCGCGTTGTTCGGATGTTTGTTGTGTTGCATCGAATGCTGGAGCGCGCTTGCATGGTCCATAGATGGATCTGGTTGCGCCGTCCTTTTGATGCGAGCCCTCACGTGGATCGCGTATTGGCTTATGTGCGGCGTTGTTTGCCGCTCTATGTTGGTCGTGAGGTCGTCTATCCGGCCAGATGGCCGTTTTAATTTTTGGTTGCGGGGGATCTAAGGCCTCCTCATCGAATTCAGGTAGCAACTTCCGCTTCGGGTAGCTCTTGGTGGGGTGATTACCGCCGTACTTCGCTGTTGTGTTGAGCACTTTACTCCATCTAATTCTGAGTGTGTCTTGCGCAGCCTTGAGCCTTTGCTTCTGCTTTTTTAGACTCCTCGCGGTGGCAATGAGCCTTTGATGCGCATTCTGTTGCTCCAGGTGTCTGTCTGGTGTGATGTCGTCCGGACTATTATCTTTGACAGAGTCGGGTTGTTCGGTTTGATTCTCCGTGTTGCCGTGGTCCGGCGATGGTTCACCCTGCTCTAACGCCGGGTCTATATGATAGTTGTTTCTACCGAGGCGGGATTTGGAGCAGCGCTTACACCGCCGCTTTGACTGCTTCTCGAGGGGACAACCCTTTGTTGCGTCCTTCCATTCCTCGTCGTTGTCTTCTTTTGGTGTGTCCACCATGTATACGTCATGTGATGAAGTGGGCGTCCAGAGCCCTGTGGGCAGTGGTTCCTATTCATCTCCTGCATCGTCGTTCATACCGTGGATGTCTTCGGAGTCGGAGTCGATCATGTCGGTTAAGTCATCAAAAGTGGCTACTAAGTGGGTGGTGGGTGGGCGGCGAATTTCTTCTTCATCCGCATCCCAATCCTGCCGGACATAGTTCGGCCAGGACTCTCCTGACAAGGAGAGAGACTTTAATGAATTTAGTATGACGCTGATGGGCGAGTGCTGAAAGATATCCGTGGAGGTAAACTCCATGATCGGCGCCCAACCGGATTTGATAGGAACGGGCGCGGACGGTTCGGAGTCCGTGGCCGGAGAAGTATCTGGCAGTTTAACAACACGGCTCTCGTGAAGGGTAAGGTCGATATTCGGCTTGATCGCCGTTGGGGATACGGCCTCTGTGGCGGGGTCTATCCACCCGTCCATGGGAGGTGCAACTGGCTCCGAATTAAGGGTCGGAGCGGCTGCCGGTGCGATCCCCTGAGCACTGTCCGATGGTAGAGCTAAATCGTACTCATCGTGACTGTGTGGCGCACAAGGCAGGGGCCCAAATCCGTCGAAGATCAAGTCTCCGTGGATATCGGTCGTGTAGTTTAAGCTTCCAATCCTGATCTGATGACCAGGGGCGTAACTCTCGATCTGCTCTAGATGGCCAAGCGAGTTGGCCCGCAGTGCGGAGCCACCAAATACAAAGATCTGTTCGGGGAGAAAAGTCTCATCCTGGACTGCATCGCTATCGATGATCTAAGGAGCCATCAAGCCTGACGGTGACGACATAGAGGAACTCTCAATGAAAGCACCAATGTCGGTGTCAAAACCGGCGGATCTCGGGTAGGGGGTCCCGAACTTTGCGTCTAAGGCGGATGGTTACAGGAGGCAGGGGACACGATGTTTTACCTAGTTTCAGGCCCTCTTGATGGAGGTAAAACCCTACGTCCTGCTTGATTAATATTGATGATATGTGTAGTACAAGAGTAGATCTACCACGAGATCAGAGAGGCTAAACCCTAGAAGCTAGCCTATGGTATGATTGTATGTTGTCCTCTGGACTAAAACCCTCTCGTTTATATAGACACCGGAGAGGGTTAGGGTTACACAAGGTCGGTTACAAAGGAGGAGATATACATATCCGCATTGCCTAGCTTGCCTTCCACGCCAAGTAGAGTCCCATCCGGACACAAGACGAAGTCTTCAATCTTGTATCTTCATAGTCCAACAGTCCGGCCAAAGGATATAGTCCGGCTGTCCGGAGACCCCCTAATCCAGGACTCCCTCACCCTTCTTCCGCTCGTCTTTCCATTTGCTTTGATGTCTTACTTGGCTCGTTTGCTCATTTGGTTGGAATAGTTGTTTATTTATTACTAAACAGAGAACCTAAACATCTATGGTTCCTCATCCGCTTGCTAATCTTTTTAAGAGATCCAATTATAATGAACAAATTGCTAGTGAGTTTTGCGCACTAGATTATCTTTATGAAGTTTTGCTTGAAATTCGTGAATCTGAAAATTGTGATAAAGTACCTTATGGAGTGATTCCCGATGGATCTTTGAATAAAAAGCATGATTTCAATGATGATAGTATAAATTCTATTTATATGAATTGTGCTAATAATATGCAAAACCCTAAGCTTGGGGATGCTAGTTTTGCTATGACCTCTACTTGTTGCAATGATCATGATTGGGGTGATTCTTCTTACAATCTTGAAAATTTATTTAAGCCCCATGATGAATATGAGATTGATGATAGTGTTTGCAATATTATTGAAAGTGGGTTTGGAAGAGTGTCAACTTTAGATCCCACATATTTAGAGAATGTTCAATCTTATGAAATTTTTGATAAAAGTGGGTTTGGAGAGGTCACGGCTTTAGTTAATGTTAATCCCACTATTTTGGAAGAGTGTCAACTTTGCATGCATGTGGATCATGTTGAAAATATTTTATGTGATAGCTATTTTCTTGAATTTGCTTATGATCCTACATGCAATTATTATGAGAGAGGAAAATATGGTGGTAGAAATTTTCATGTTACTAAATTACCTCTCGTTATGTTGAGATTACTTTTGTTTCTTTCCTCTTCCACGCATATGCTAGTTTTTGCTTGCCATGATATTTGTTTGGCTATAATATGCCTATGCATAGGAAGTATGTTAGACTTATATGTGTTTGTCACATGTTTTATGATGCTCTCTTTGTGCTTCAATTCTTGTCTTTCATGTGAGCATCATTAAAATTATCAATGCCTAGCTAAAAAGGCTTTAAAGAAAAGCGGTTGTTGGGAGATAACCCAATATTTTTCCTTGATGTTATTAAATAAATAATTTATCTAGCCTCTGTTTTGGTTGTGTTTTTTGTGTTTAATTAGTGTTTGTGCCAAGTAGAACCATAGGGAAGACTTGTGGAAAGTCTTTTTAATCTTGCTGTAAAAAACAGAAACTTTAGCGCTCACGAGAATTGCTGCCATTTTTATTTTGAAAGTGATATTTAGTTAATTCTTTTTTAATATGATTAATAGATAAATTCCTCACGTCTAGCAATTTATTTTAGAATTGTTTGGGTTCGAGATCTTGTGTTAGCTACAGATTACTACAGACGTTCTGTTTTTGACAGATTCTGTTTTTCGTGTGTTGTTTGCTTATTTTGATGAATCTATGGCTAGTAAAATAGTTTACAAACCATAGATAAGTTGTAATACAGTAGGTTTAACACCAATATAAATAAAGAATGAGTTCATTACAGTACCTTGAAGTGGAGTTTTGTTTTCTTTCGCTAACGGAGCTCACAAGATTTTCTACTTTAAGTTTTGTGTTGTGAAGTTTTCAAGTTTTGGGTAAAAGATTTGATGGATTATGGAACAAGGAGTGGAAAGAGCCTAAGCTTGGGGATACACATGGCACCCCAAGATAATCTAGTAACACCTAAAAGCCAAAGCTTGGGGATGCCCCGGAAGGCATCCCCTCTTTCGTCTACTTCCATCGGTAACTTTACTTGGAGCTATATTTTTATTTACCACATGATATGTGTTTTGCTTGCAGCATCTTGTACTATTTGAGTCTTTATTTGTTAGTTTTCCACAATCATCTTTTCTGTACACACCTTTTGAGAGAGTCACACATGATTCAGAAATTGTTAGAATACTCTATGTGCTTCACTTATATCTTTTGAGTTATATAGTTTTTGCTCTAGTGCTTCACTTATATCTTTTAGAGCACGTTGGTGGATTTGTTTTTATAGAAACTATTGTTCTCTCATGCTTCACTTAGATTATTTTGAGAGTCCTACAAAACAGCATGGTAATTTTCTTTAATTATGTTAGGCATTCAAGATTAATAAAAAAATTCTTATGAGTGTGTTGAATACTATGAGAAGTTTGATACTTGATAATTGTTTTGAGATATGGAGATGGTGATATTAGAGTCATGCTAGTCGAGTAGTTGTGAATTTGAGAAATACTTGTGTTAAAGTTTGTCATTTCCGTAGCATGCACGTATGGTGAACAGTTATGTGATGAAGTCGGAGCATGATTTATTTATTGATTGTCTTCCTTATGAGTGGCGGTCGGGGACGAGCGATGGTCTTTTCCTACCAATCTATCCCCCTAGGAGCATGCGCGTAATACTTTGCTTTGATAACTTGTATATTTTTGCAATAAGTATATATGAGTTCTTTATGACTAAGGTTGAGTCCATGGATCATAAGCACTTTTCTTCCTTCCACCATTGCTAGCCTCTCTAATACCGCGCACCTTTTGCCGGTATCATACACCCACCATATACCTTCCTCAAAACAGCCACCATACCTACCTATCATGGCATTTCCATAGCCATTCCGAGATATATTGCCATGCAACTTTCCACCGTTCCGTTTACTATGACACGCTCCATAATGTTATATTGCTTTGCATGATCATGTAGTTGACATTGTATTTGTGGCAAAGCCACCGTTCATAATTCTTTCATACACGTCACTCTTGATTCACTGCATATCCCGGTACACCGCCGGAGGCATTCACATAGAGTCAAATTTTGTTCCAAGTATTGAGTTGTAATTGTTGAGATGTAAGTAAATAAAGGTGTGATGATCATCATTTTTAGAGCATTGTCCCAAGTGAGGAAAGGATGATGGAGACTATGATTCCCCCACAAGTCGGGATGAGACTCCGGACGAAAAAAAGAGGCCATAAAAAAGGGAAAAGGCCCAAATAAAAAAAATATGAGAGAAAAAGAGAGAAGGGACAATGCTACTATCCTTTTACCACACTTGTGCCTCAAAGTAGCACCATGATCTTCATAAATAGAGAGTCTCTATGTTATCACTTTCATATACTAGTGGGAATTTTTCATTATAGAACTTGGCTTGTATATTCCAATGATGGGCTTCCTCAAAATGCCCTAGGTCTTCGTGAGCAAGCGAGATGGATGCACACCCACTTAGTTCCTTTTGTTGAGCTTTCATATACTTATAGCTCTAGTGCATCCGTTGGATGGAAATCCCTACTCACTCACATTGATATCTATTGATGGGCATCTCCATAGCCCGTTGATACGCCTAGTTTATGTGAGACTATCTTTCCCCTTTTTTGTCTCCTCCACAACCACCATTCTATTCCACCTAAAGTGCTATGTCCATGGCACACGCTCATGTATTGCATGAAAATTGAAAAAGTTTGAGAACACCAAAAGTATGAACAATTTCTTGGCTTGTCATCGGGGTTGTGCATGATTTAAATACTTTGTGTGGTGAAGATAGAGCATGGCTAGACTATATGATTTTGTAGGGATAACTTTCTTTGGACATGTTATTTTGAAGAGATATAATTGCTTAGTTAGTATGCTTGAAGTATTATTATTTCTATGTCAATATTGAACTTTTGTCTTGAATCTTTCGGATCTAAATATTCATACCACAATTAAGAAGAATTACATTGAAATTATGCCAAGTAGCATTCCACATCAAAATTTTTGTTTTTATCATTTACCTACTCGAGGACGAGCAGGAATTAATCTTGGGGATGCTTGATACGTCTCCAATGAATCTATAATTTTTGATTGTTCCATGCTATATTATATTCTGTTTTGGACATTATTGGGCTTTATTATACACTTTTATATTATTTTTGGGACTAACCTATTAACCGGAGGCCCAGCCCAGAATTGTTGGTTTTTTCCTATTTTAGGGTTTCACAGAAAAAGAATATCAAACGGAGTCCAAACGTAATGAAACCTTTGGGAACGTGATTTTCGGAACGAACATGATCCAGAGGACTTGGAACCTACGTCAAGCAATCAATGAGGAAGGCACGAGGTAGGGGGCGCGCCTACCCCCCCAGGCGCGCCCTCCACCCTCGTGGGCCCCCTGTTGCTCCACCGATGTACTCCTTCCTCCTATATATACTTACGTACCCCCAAACTACCAAATATAGAGCCAAAACCCTAATTCCACCACCGTAACTTTCTGTATCCCCGAGATCCCGTCTTGGGGCCTTTTTTGGAGCTCCGCCGGAGGGGGCATCGATCACGGAGGGCTTCTACATCAACACCATAGCCTCTCCGATGAAGTGTGAGTAGTTTACTTCAGACCTACGGGTCCATAGTTATTAGCTAGATGGCTTCTTCTCTCTTTTTGGATCTCAATACAAAGTTCTCCCCCTCTCTTGTGGAGATCTATTCGATATAATCTTCTTTTTGCGGTGTGTTTGTTGAGACCGATGAATTGTGGGTTTATAATCAAGTTTATCTATGAACAATATTTGAATCTTCTCTGAATTATTTTATGTATGATTGGTTATATTTGCAAGTCTCTTCGAATTATCAGTTTGGTTTGGCCTACTAGATTGATCTTTCTTGCAATGGGAGAAGTGCTTAGCTTTGGGTTCAATCTTGCGGTGTCCTTTCCCAGTGACAATAGGGGCAGCAAGGCACGTATTGTATTGTTGCCATCGAGGATAACAAGATGGGGTTTATATCATATTGCATGAGTTTATCCCTCTACATCATGTCATCTTGCTTAAAGCGTTACTCTGTTCTCTTGAACTTAATACTCTATATGCATACTAGATAGTGGTCGATGTGTGGAGTAATTGTAGTAGATGCAGGCAGGAGTCGGTCTACTTGTCTCGGACGTGATGCCTATGTACATGATCATACCTAGATATTCTCATAACTATGCTCAATTCTGTCAATTCCTCAACAGCAATTTGTTCACCCACCGTAAATACTTATGCTCTTGAGAGAAGCCACTAGTGAAACCTATGGTCCCCGGGTCTATCTTCCATCATATTAATCTTCCAATACTTAGTTATTTCCTTTGCCATATATTTTACTTTGCATCTTTTATTTATCTTTATCATAAAAATACCAAAATTATTATCCTATCATATCTATCAGATCTCACTCTCGTAAGTGACCGTGTAGGGATTGACAACCCCTTATCGCGTTGGTTGCGAGGATTTATTTGTTTGTGTAGGTGTGAGGGACTCGTGCGCGGCCTCCTACTGGATTGATACCTTGGTTCTCAAAAACTGAGGGAAATACTTACGCTACTTTGCTTCATCACCCTTTCCTCTTCAAGGGAAAACCAATGCAAGTGCTTAAGAGGTAGCAAACATGCATCAACCCCTATGCATAGATTACCCCAATGTCACCTTAGGAATCCGCGAGTTGAGTGCCAAAACATATATCAAGTGAATCAATATGACACCCCATTGTCACCATGAGTATTAAATTGCAAGACATATATCAAGTGTTCTCAAATCCATAAAAGTATTCAATCCGATAATAATGAAATCTTAAAGGGAAAAACTCAATTCATCACAACAAGATAGAGAGGGGAAAACACCATATGATCCGACTATATTAACAAAGCCCGCGATACATCAAGATCGTGACATCTCAAGAACACGAGAGAGAGAGAGAGAGAGGGAGATTAAACACATAGCTACTGGTACAAACCCTCAGCCTCGAGGGTGGACTACTCCCTCCTCATCGTGGTGGCCGCCGGGATGATGAAGATGGCCACCAGTGATGATTCCCCCCTCCGGCAGGGTGCCAGAAAGGGTCTAGATTGGTTTTTGGTGGCTACAAAGGCCTGCGGTGGCGGAACTTCTAATCTAGGTCAACCCCAAGGGTTTTCGGAATATTTGTGAATTTATAGGGTAAAGGGGGGGTGTAGGAGGCCACCGAGGTGAGCACAACCCACCTGGGGGCGCCTGGGCCCCCAGGCATGCCCTGGTGGGTTGTGCCCCCCTCGGGGCACCCCCAGGTGCTACGCTGGCCCATCCCGGGTGTTCTAGTCCATCAAAAAACAAGCAAAAACAGCAACTGGCACTAGGCACTGGGTCAATAGGTTAGTCCCAAAAAATGATATATAAGGTTGCTATAAAATGATTGTGAAACACCCAAGAATGATAATATAACAACATGAATACTTCATAAATTATATATACGTTGGAGACGCATCAGCATCCCCAAGATTAATTCCTACTCGTCCTCGAGTAGGTAAATGATAAAAGAAATAATTTATGAAGTGTGAATGCTAGCAAAGTGCATAAGTTTGATCAATGATAATTTCAATCACTTTTCCTAGCATCATAACAACAATTCTTTTTTCTAAAACTTCTCATGTTATTGTAGCAACCAATTCACATGTGAAGGTTCAAACAATGAATTCTCTTGAAACTCAACAACCTATGTTCTCAGTCACCAAGAAATTGTAATTCAACTTATTCAACATAGTCTAAGTAAGAGCTCCACATACTCAACTATCATATAGTCTTCTGTGATTGCTAACACTCACCATACACATGAGCAAAACGTTTCAACCGGGCACATAGAAAGATAGGGGCTTATAAATTTGCCTCCCAACGTATTTACCTCAAGGGTGATGTCAACAATAATAACTCATGCTACCCATATCCAACTTGATATATGTGCCTAGATCTTTCCTCACCACATGATGCTTGCCAAAAGAGAAAAACAAAAAGGAATAGAGGGAAAAACTTTGACTCTTGCATGAAAGTAAATACATAAAAGTAAAAGATAGGCCCTTTACAAAGGGAACTAGGGATTTGTAGAGGTGCAGAGCTCAAAGAAAAAATTGAGAGATAAAAACATTTTGTGAGGCATACTTTTCCCACCAACGAAAATGAATTAGAGCTCCCAACACTTTCCATGCTAGATATAACATAGGCGGTTCCCAAACAGAAAATAAAGTTTATTCCTTTTTCCACCATACTTTCACTTTCCATGGCTAACCATATCCACGGGTGCCCTCCATACCAACACTTTCCAAGGAATTTATTATTTGACAACATAAAGTAAATTCATTTTTCATTTCGGGACTAGGCATCCCCAATACCTTTGCCTTAGTCCCATGCAATGACAAGTGAATGAACACTCATCATGAGAATAAAACATCTAGCATGGAAAATATTGGCCACCCCTCACAGCCTTGTGAGCGGTACGAGCACAGAAAAGAGAAATTTATTTTGAAAATTAGAGATGGCACATAGAAATTTGCTTAGAACAGCAAGAGAATACCGCATATAGGTAGATATAGTGGATTCATGTGGCAAAGCTGGTTTAAAGGATTTTGGATGCACAAATAGTGATCATACTTGGTGCAAAATCAAGGCTAGCAAAAGATTGAGAACCGACCAACTAAGAAACGAATAATATCATAAGTGAGCATTGAGCATAATTAACACCGAATAATGCACCACAAGTAGGATGTAATTTCATTCCACAACTATTGACTTTCATGCTTGCATAGGGAATCACAAACCTTAACACCAATATTCTTACTAAAGCATAATTACTCATCAAGATGACTCACATATCACATCATCATATCTCAAAACTATTACTAGAATCAAGTTTATTTTGTCCAATGATCTTCATGGAAGTTCTTATTATACCCTTCTTGAATACCTATCACTTTGGAACTAATTTTCATGTGTTGCTGAAAGGAACGAGAAGAGGTGTCTAGAGGGGGGTGAATAGACTCTTAGCAAGAAAAGTTGCAGTTTTTAAATTCTTTAAGTTGAAGTGGATTTTTAGCACAAGTTCAAACATTCACAATACATATCAAGCAAGCATGATAAGAGTATATGAGCAGCGGAAAGTAAATCATGCAAGTTGCAAGAACGTAAAGGGATGGGATTGGAGTGTGCAAACACAATTGGAGACACGGAGATTTTTTATTCGTGGTTCCGATAGGTGGTGCTATCGTACATCCACGTTGATGGAGACTTCAACCCACGAAGGGTAAGGGTTGCACGAGTCCACGGAGGGCTCCACCCACAGAGGGTCCATGAAGAAGCAACCTTGTCTATCCCACCATGGCCATTGCCCACGAAGGACTTGCCTCACTAGGTTAGATCTTCACAAAGTAGGCAATCTCCTTGCCCTTACAAACTCCTTGGTTCAACTCCACAATCTTGACGGAGGCTCTCAAGTGACACCTAGCCAATCTAGGAGACACCACTCTCCAAAAGGTAATAGATGGTGTGTTGATCATGAACTCCTTGCTCTTGTGCTTCAAATGATAGTCTCCCCAACACTCAACTCTCTCTCATAGGATTGGATTTGGTAGAAAGATGATTTGAGTGGAAAGCAACTTGGGGAAGGCTAGAGATCAAGATTTATGTGGTTGGAATGGAATATCTTGACCTCAGCACAAGTGTAGGTGGTTCTCTCTCTCTCTCTCAAAAAATGTATGTTGGAAGTGTAGGCATGTTCTGATGGCTCTCTCGGTGAGTGAAGAGTGGGTGGAGGGGTATATATAGCCTCCACACAAAATCTAACCGTTACACACAAATCTCCAAACTCGGTGGGACCGAATTATAAAACTCAGTCGGACCGATTTGGTTCATAATGTGACCGTTAGGCATTTCGGTGGGACCGACATGATGAACTCGGTGGGACCGATGTACTAGGGTTAGGGTAAAGCCTTATCTCGGTTGGAACGATTACACAAACTCGGTGGGACCGATTTTGGTAATAAGCTAAACAGAGAGTTGGCCAGGCAAACTCGGTGGGACTGATTCATATTTTGGTGAGACCGAAATTAATGCAATAGGCAACAGAGAGTTTGCAAGCCCATCTCGGTGAGACCGAGATCCCATCGATGAGACCGAATTGATTAGGGTTTCTGGCAGTGGCTATGTCAAGAGAACTCGGTGGCGCCGAATAGAAAGTTTCGGTGGGGCCGAGTTTGACTTTTGGTTTGGGACAAATGTGGATGTGAGAAAGTGGTTGAGGGCTGTGGAGCATATCACTAAGCACTTTGAGCAAGCAAACCATTAAGCAACCGTCTTAATAGTATTGGCTTTCCTATGGACTCAATGTGATCTTGGATCACTAAAATGAAAAATGTAGAATCCTGAGCTTTGAGCATGAGCCAATCCTTTGTCCTTATCATCTCGAAGGGGTTCCACATCCTCTAGTCCATGCCACTCCATTGCTGAACTTATCTGAAGAATACTAGATGAAAGCATTAGTCCAACAAGAGATATGTTGACATTAATTACCAAAATCACCCAGGGAGCACTTGTGCTTTCAATCTCCCCCTTTTTGGTAATTGATGACAACATACATCAAAGCTTTAGATAAAGATGTAGAGAATAACAAGTAAAGCTTTGGAAATACATGTAACATGCATAGGCTCCCCTTATATGTGTGCAATCATGTAAATATGGAATATAAGAGCATGTGAATGCATAAGCATGAGAGAGTAAGAAATGTGTTACATGTATCTTGGCTATATGCATCAGAGAAAATGATGTAAGTATAGGAAATGTACCTTCATGCTCATGAGTCCTTCTTGCAAACAGTATGTACATCAGCAAGAAATCCTCATGCACATGAGTGTGATGCATATACTTACCTTGTGGTCTTTAGTTGGCTTAGAAAGGGATGAACCTGAGTAAACAAGGTTAGATAACACAAATACATCTACTAGCCAGAGCAAACAAAAGGAACCACAAGAATACCAAGATAGGGATGACATGTAGAGTGTGAGCACTGGATACTCTATTAGATATAGACATGTCCCCAAAAGATAAAGATATGCAATGAATTCAAAGATTTTCTCCCCTTAGATGTCTTGCTCCCCCTGAATGTTGTATGGGATACTGGGAGAAGATAGGGAAAAGAAAATCAGACCAAACCAAATAAGCAAACATGAACATGCCTTTTCCCCTCTAAAGACATGTGACTTCTCTCCTCTTTGAATACCAAGCATCTGGGCTTTTATGTGATTTCTCTCTTCCTTCCTCTTTGAAGTATTCTCTCTTCCCCCTTTTGAGGAATTAAGCTTTGATGTGATCTCTCTCTCCCCCTTTGACATCCATTTCCAAGAAGGGTTCTTCTTGAGTGTGAGTCAAAATAGGTTTGGTCCTTGAGTCAGAGAGCAAAGCAGCATATAGAGTGTGATGCTGGTAGAGGACATGGATCATCGAGTGGAGCTGGAATAAAAGTGCAGGAACAAGTGGCAAATGGTCTTTTCTGCATAGAAATCGGTGACACTGAGTTGTTTAGTTCGGTAGCACCGAAAGGTGTCGGTTTGACCAAAAATGGCAGACCGGTGTGATCGAGTTCAACACAGAGAGAACACTTGTCACCTCAGCTCACTAGGAAAATAAGATCTCACAAAGATTTGCAAGGAATTGGATGCAGGGAATGTAGAACAAAATAGAGAAAATAAAATCTAGATGAAGTTTTTTTGATAAAGGAAAGGGAATAAATATGCAAAGGGCAATATGCAAAAAAACTCAAAGAAACACTAGAGAACTTCATCTAGAATTGGGTGGTGACAAAGTCACCTATGTTAGAGTATGTCGACTAAGGAGTCAAGTGAGAACACTTGATCATAGGTCATACTCATCATTTAAGCTCAAAATGGGGTTACCATTTTTCATTTAAGCATTTGATGTGTTCTCATCTTGTTGAGTTGCTTTGACCTATCACTTGAGGTTAAGCTTCTCTAAGATGGAATGACATACCTTGGTTGGTGGTGTTGATCCTAGTCATGTAGTTGAACTTGTGTGAGTTGCTCGAGGTTGATGTAGCTCATCAAGAGTCGGGAGCACCAATTTGGAAGTGAGTTCATCTACCTATATGGGTTAGTTTTTGCAAGGAAGAGCACTTGTGTATCCAAAATGACAATCATGAAACTTGATACCAAATGAAATTTGATATATATAATTTGTCAAAGGATATGTAGAAGGATTTCATGCTTCCTCGTCATCAACCACCATTGTGTAGAGACTTGGTGATGTAGAGATTGCTCAAGATGTGAGTGAGTTGCAATCTCATAGATTTAGATCCATCCAAGACATATGAATATCATCATAAGAGAAATATCACAGATTAGTCATAGATTCATGCCTTGCATGTATCCAAATGGAGTTCCTACTCCAAGTTTGAAGCATCAATGATGTTCAATTCACCTATCAAACAGCAAAAAAACTTTCTCATCAAGCGGTTTGGTGAATATATCCGCCAATTGCTTATCGGTACGAACATGCTTAAGATCAATGTCCCCTTTAGCAACATGATCTTGAATGAAATGATGACGAACTTCAATATGCTTAGTTCGAGAATGTTTCACGGGCTTGTGAGCAATCTTAATAGCACTTTCATTGTCACAAAGCAATGGAACATGTTTCACATTGATCCCATGATCTTTAAGAGTTTGGGTCATCCAAAGTAATTGAGCACAACATGAACCGGCGGCAATGTATTCTGCTTAGGTGATGGATAAGGATATCGAGTTTTGTTTCTTGGAAGACCAAGACACAAGAGATCTACCAAGAAATTGACAAGTACCTGAAGTGGACTTCTTATCAACATTGTATCCAGCATAGTCCGAATCAGAATAGCCAACAAGGTCAAAAGAGGACCTCTTAGGATACCAAATGCCAAAATTTGGTGTATATATTAAGTATCTCACTATCCTTTTCGCAGCCTTAATATGACATTCTTTGGGGGCCGCTTGATATCGTGCACACATGCACACACTTAGCATAATATCGGGACGGGAGGCACATAGATATAATGATGACCCAATCATAGAGCAGTAAACCTTTTGGTCAACCTATTTGCTGTGCTTGGTCAAATCAAGATGTCCACTAGTTGGCATGGGAGTTTTCATACCTTTTCTTTCTTGCATGTTGAACTTCTTGAATAAGTCCTTGGTGTACTTCATTTGAGAAACAAAGGTGCCTTCCTTAGTTTGCTTGATTTGCAACCCAAGAAAGAACTTGAGTTCACTCATCGTAGACATCTCAAACTTCTCCGACATTAGCTTTCCATACTTCTCACTAAAATGAGGGTTAGTTGAGCCAAATATGATATCATCAACATAAATTTGGCATACAAATAACTCACCATTAACCCTTTTAGTAAAAAGAGTAGAGTCTATCTCTCCAATCTCAAAGCATTTTTCAATAAGGAACTTGGTTAAGCATTTATACCACACTCTAGGAGCTTGTTTAAGACCATAAAGAGCTTTGTGAAGTTTGTAAACATGATCGGGTTTCTTAGGATTGATAAAGCCGGGAGGTTGTTTAACATAAACTTCCTCCTCAATTTCACCATTTAGAAAAGAACTTTTAATGTCCATTTGGTATAAAGTGATATCATGGTGATTAGTATAGGCATGTAAGATGCGGATGGACTCAAGTCTAGCAGCGGGGCATATGTCACATTGTAGTCCATACCTTCGACTTGAGTGTAGCCTTGGGCCACTAGACGAGCTTTGTTGCGGATGACTTAACCATCTTCATCTTTCTTGTTGCGAAACACCCATTTGGTACCAATGATGTTGTGGTTGTTGTCAGGATTCCTGACCAATGTCCATACTTGATTTCTCTCAAAGTTGTGTAGCTCTTCATGCATGGCATTTATCCAATCCAGATCTTCCAATGCTTCTTCAACCTTCATAGGTTCAATACTAGAGATTAATGAATAATGTTCACAAAAATTAGACAAACGAGTTTTAGAGCGAGTGATTCTCCCAGTTTGAATATCATAGAAGATTTGTTCGATGGGATGATCTCTTGAGACTCTTGCTCGAACTCGTGGGAGCTTTTGCTTGGGTCGGGGTGGAACATCTTCTTCATCTTGTCCTTCTTCTTGGCCTTCTTCATTGTTGATGTTGTCGTTCTCTTGTCGTGGTGGAGAAGGAGGTTGATGAGGTTGATCTTGGTGTACTTCCTCGTTTTCTTCATCTTGATGTGTCCCACTTGTGGATGCTTCCATGTCGACTCTTGGTTCACCTTGTCGTGAGGTGGAAGCCTCCACTTGGACGGACGAGGTACTCTCCTTCACCTCCTTTGGTCAGATCTTTCCAATAGACAAGTCTTGGATTGCTTCCGAAGGGTCTTTATCCCCTACATCAATTGGCAATTGCTCTACTTACGAGCCGTTAGATTCATCAAACTTCACATCTACCGTCTCTTCAACCTTTCGGGTGAAACTGTTGTAGAAACGGTAAGTGTGAGAGTTTGAGCCATAACCAAGTAGGAAACCCTCGTGAGATTTAGGAGCAAATTTAGAATGACGATGCTTATCAAGAATGTAACACTTTGAGCCAAATACTTGAAAGTATCCAACTTGGGGTTTGTTACCGGTGAGGAGCTCATATGTCGTCTTGCCGAGTAGCTTGTGAAGATACAAGCGATTTGTTGCATGACAAGCTGTCTCAACCGCTTCCGCCCAAAAGTGTTTTGGAGTCTTGTACTCATCAAGCATCGTTCTTGCCATCTCAATAAGAGTTCGATTCTTCCTCTCAACAACTCCATTTTGTTGAGGCGTGTACGTAGCCGAGAACTCGTGTGAAATCCCTTCTTCGTCAAGAAAGGTGTCCACATTTGCGTTCTTGAACTCCGTTCCATTGTCGCTGCGAACCTTCTTGATCTTCACTTCAAATTCATTTTGGGCCTTCCTAGCGAAGCTCTTGAAGATCTTTTGGACATGAGATTTATCATCAAGAAAGAACACCCACATAAATCTTGAAAAATCATCAACTATAACTAGGCCAAATGAGTTACCACCGAGACTCTTATAGGCATTGGGACCAAAGAGATCCATATGAAGTAGCTTGAGTGGTCTTCTCGTGGTCATAATGTTCTTCACGGGGTGACTTCCTCCAACTTGTTTTCCTGCATGACAAGCACTACAAAGTCTATCCTTGTCAAATATAACATCTTTTACTCCAAGGATATGATCTCCTTTAATAAGCTTATCAAGATTTCGCATGCCCACATGACCTAACCTTCTATGCCACAACCATCCTTTCGAAGATTTAGCAATAAAGCAAGTTCTAGGTTGAGCCTTTTTAGTGAAATCAACAATGTAAAGATCACCTCTACGGATACCGGTAAAGACCATTTTATGATTATCTCTACGAAACACTTGGCAATATACTTCAGTAAATAGGACGTTGAAACCAAAGTCAGCAAGTCTAGATACGGAAAGTAAATTGTAGCCAAGCAATTCAATGAGCATAACATTTTGTATGGAGCTATCATGTGAGATGGCCACCTTACCAAGGCCAACCACCTTACCCTTTGAGTTATCACCTAAAGTGACATACTTTCGAGGGTCATCGTTTTCAGCAAGCTCATGAAACATATCTTTGTCTCCGGTCATATGATCAGTACATCCACTATCAAGGACCCATTCCTTTCCTCTAGCCATGTAGCCGCGAAGATTAGCCATAAGACCAAAGTGTCTCATCGCATCATCAAGATCATATTCACTATCATCATTCTCATCATAGTATCCATCTTCAACATTATCATGTGATGGATCAATTCTTAGAGAGAGTGATTCATTAGAAGTATGACCGTAACCATGTTCATCTCTATGAATTCTAATGACTTCGGAAATGATATTGCTAATAATTCCAACATCTCCTTTGGCACGCATGAGATCACGAAGCTTAAATAGACAATCTTCAAGGCAATAGACTTATGGAGAATCTCATCTAGACTTTTCAAGGAATAATTTGGGAATCGTTCCTCTAGAAATATCCATATGGTGTAAGCACAATCTAGAGTAGGTAAGCTATCAATCAAATTTTTAGGTAATCCTTTCACAATAAGATTGATAGTTCTAAGATTGCGAATCATGTCAAGATCCTCATCGGGTGTGGGATGCAAGGGATCAACAATGCGAGCACAAGGAGTAGTAATGTACTTGGTCAAATGATGTTCATTGAAAATCTCAAGCATCTCATTTTTTCACTCATGAAAGTACTCTCCATCAATTATAGGAACTCTATGTCTAAGACTCCCCAACGTAGACTCATCCATCTTCCTCCAAAGGTGTTTAAACGAAGGCAATGGAGACCAAGGGTCTGATACTAATTGAAAGGATCGAGAAGAGCTGTCTAGAGGGGGTGAATAGACTCCTAGCAAGAAAAGTTGCAGTTTTTAAATTCTTTAAGTTGAAGTGGAGTTTTAGCACAAGTTCAAACATTCACAATACATATCAAGCAAGCATGATAAGAGTATATGAGCAGCGGAAAGTAAATCATGCAAGTTGCAAGAATGTAAAGGGATGGGATTAGAGTGTGCAAATGCAATTGGAGACACAGAGATTTTTTTATCCGTGGTTCCGATAGGTGGTGCTATCGTACATCCACGTTGATGGAGACTTCAACCCACGAAGGCTAACGGTTGTGCGAGTCCACGGAGGGCTCCACCCACGAAGGCTCCACGAAGAAGCAACCTTGTCTATCCCACCATGGCCATTGCCCACGAAGGACTTGCCTCACTACGGTATATCTTCACGAAGTAGGTGATGTCCTTGACCGTACAAACTCCTTGGTTCTAATCCACAATCTTGACGGACGCTCCCAAGTGACACCTAGCCAATCTAGGAGACACCACTCTCCAACAGGTAACATATACTGTGTTGATGATGAACTCCTTGCTCTTGTGCTTCAAATGATAGTCTCCCCAACACTCAACTCTCTCTCATAGGATTGGATTTGGTAGAAAGATGATTTGAGTGGAAAGCAACTTGGGGAAGGCTAGAGATCAAGATTTATGTGGTTGGAATGGAATTTCTTGACCTCAACACAAGTGTATGTGGTTCTCTCTCAGAAAATGTATGTTGGAAGTGTAGGCATGTTCTGATGGCTCTCTCCACGAGTGAAGAGTGGGTGGAGGGGTATATATAGCCTCCACACAAAATCTAACTGTTACACACAAATCTCCATACTCGGTGGGACCGAATTATAAAACTCGGCCGGACCGATTTGGTTCATAATGTGACCATTAGGCATTTTGGTGGGACCGACATGATCAACTCGGTGGGACCGATGTGCTAGGGTTAGGGTAAAACCTTATCTCGGTTGGACCGATTACACAAACTCGGTGGGACCGATTTTGGTAATAAGCTAAACAGAGAGTTGTCCAAGCAAACTCGGTGGGACCGATTTCATATTTCGGTTAACCGAAATTAATGCAATAGGCAACAGAGAGTTTGCAAGCCCATCTCAGTGAGACCGAGATCCCATCGGTGAGACCAAATTGATTAGGGTTTCTGGCAGTGGCTATGTCACGAGAACTCGGTGGCGCCGGATAGAAAGTTTCGGTGGGGCCGAGTTTGAATTTTGGTTTGGGACAAATGTGGATGTGAGAAAGAGGTTGAGGGCTGTGGAGCATATCACTAAGCACTTTGAGCAAGCACGCCATTAAGCAACACCTCATCCCCTCTTAATAGTATTGGCTTTACTATGGACTCAATGTAATATTGGATCACTAAAATGAAAAATGTAGAGTCCTGAGCTTTGAGCTTGAGCCAATCCTTTGTCCTTATCATCTTGAAGGGGTTCCACATCCTCTAGTCCATGCCACTCCATTGTTGAACTTAACTGAAGCATACTAGATGAAAGCATTAGTCCAACAAGAGATATGTTGACATTAATTACCAAAATCACCCAGGGAGCACTTGTGCTTTCAGTTGCTTTTGGTAAGCTCAAACAAATATAAGTGAAGATCATGAGCATAATATTTCTTTCACTCAAATTAATTTAAGTGAAGCAATAGAGAATTTCTTCAAAAATACTAAAGCACATCGTGCTCAAAAAAGATATAAGTGAAGCACTAGAGCAATTCCATAAAAAAGAGCTTCATTGACGGGATGTGCGTGCCGTTTACCTAGCCTCCCTGGCAACTATTTGTGGACTCTATTTTATTTTAAAAATTTCATATCTAAGTATTTTATTAAAACAGCAAGCAAAATCAAAATAAAATGACATTCTAAGAATAGCACACATCATGTCAAGAAGCAAAAACATAGGCTCAACTGATACTAACCGATAATTGTTGAAGAAGAAAGGTGGGATGCCTATCGGGGCATCCCCAAGCTTAGATGCCTGAGACTTCTTGAAATATTATCTTGGGGTGCATTGGGCATCCCCAAGCTTTATCTTGTGTGTCTCCTTAATTCTTCTCATATCACGGTTTTCCTAAATCTCAAAAGCTTCATCCACACAAAACTCCACAAGAACTCGTGAGATAAGTTAGTATAAACTAATGCAAAAACCTTATCATTATTTACTATAGAAAATAACTAATTTTTTTATTCAATATTGCATACTAAATGCCTCTGCATAGTTAATACTCCTATCCTCAAATAGAATCATTAAACAAGCAAACATATGCAAACATAACAGCAATCTGCCAAAACAGTATAGTCTGTAAAGAATGCAAGAGTATCAATAGTTCCCTAACTCCAAAAGTTATGAAAATTTGCCACACTGTATAAAATTTATCAGAGCTCATTTTGCAAAACGTTTCAACATTTTATCAGATTCTGACTTTTCTAGGGAATTTTTGCAACAACGGTAAACTTTCTGTTTTCAAACAGCAACATGTATACTTGCAAAATAAGCATGGCAAACGCTATCATTGCCACTTTTATTGAAATAAAAGTTGAAGAACACTATTCTAAATAACATCAAGCAAATCCTAACAAAATAAAATGACGCTCCAAGTAAAACTCATATCATGTGACGAATGAAAACATAGCTCCAAGTGAGGTTATCGATAATGTTGGAGACGAAAGAGGGGATGCCTTCCGGGGCATCCCCAAGCTTAGTTGCTTGGATATTCCTTAGATATTAACTTTAGGTTCCTTGGGCATCCCCAATCTTAGGGTCTTTTCACTCCTTATTCTCCTAATATCGACATCTCATCCAAAACTTGAAAACTTCAATCACACAAAACTTAACGGAACTTTGTGAGATAGGTTAGTATGATAAAGAGCAAACCATTTCACTTTTGTTACTTCCAAAGAAAAGATTCATAATTGTTTCCACATAAATACTACTGTAGAATATCATTTCCACAATTTATATTGAGCAATATAAGCCATGAAAATTAGAAACAAGCAAACTATGCATTGAAAACAGAATCTGTCAAAAACAGAACAGTTTGTAGTAATCTGTACTCCAACCATACTTCTGCTACTCCAAAAATACTGAAAACTTAGGAAAACCTGGGTAATTTATCTATTAGTATTATTCAAAAAGAATCAGCATTTTTTCAGGCTTCTGTTAAACATGAGAATTGTTTTCCTGAGCGCAAAAGTTTCTGTTTTTCAGCAAGATCAAATCAACTATCACCATAGACCATCCCAAAGGTCTTACTTGGAACTTTATTGAAACAAAAGAAATAAAACATGACTATTACAGTAGCCTAATCATGTGAACACACAAAAACAGTAGGTAAAAGTGCTGGGTTGTCTCCCAACAAGTGCTTTTCTTTAATGCCTTTTAAGCTAGGCATGATGATTTCAATGATGCTCACATAAAAGTAAACAATTGAAACATAAAGAGAGTATCATGAATCACATGGCAAGCGCATTTAAGTCTAACCCACTTCCTATGCATAGGGATTTTGTGAGAAAATAATTCATGGGAACAAGAATCAACTAGCATAGGAAGGCAAAACAAGTGCAACTTCAAAACTTTGAACATAAAGAGAGGAAACTTGATATTATTGCAATTCCTACAAGCATATGTTCCTCCCTCATAATAATTTTCAGTGGAATCATGAATGAATTCAACAATATAACCATCACATAAAGCATTATTTTCATGATCCAAAAGCATAGAAAATTTATTACTCTCCACATAAGCAATTTTATTCTCATTCATAATAGTGGGAGTATCATAGGAAACTCGAATACTATAAATTGTTCCCACATTAAAAGAGTAATGTTAAGTAAAAGGATAATCAAAATTATGACAATAATTATCACTACTTTTTATAACATAACTATCATCACAATAATCATCATAAGTAAGAGGCATGCAATCATCATAGCAAATTTGGTCATTCAATGTAAGGGAACTAAAAAGATCATCTTCATCAAGCATAGCATCCCCAAGCTTGGGACAAACATTAATTGCAGCAAATAAATTATCAAACATGTCATTCTCATCAAACATAGCATCCCCAAGCTTGTGGCTTGGCATATCATAAGCATAATCACTCTCACCATTAATAGTATGAATAGCACCAACGGTATAACAATTGCTATCATCATAATTTTCCAAATTGGTACCAAAAAGATTTCCAAAATCATAAGTAGTATCATTATCTTCCCAATCATAATTATCACAACAAGCAATAGGCATAACAAAATCATCATCAATAGTGCTCTTAGACATTTGGTACGTCTCCATCGTATCTACTTTTCCAAACACTTTTTACCTTGTTTTGGACTCTAGCTTGCATGATTTGAATGGAACTAACCCGGACTGACGCTGTTTTCAGCAGAATTGCCATGGTGTTATTTTTGTGCAGAAATAAAAGTTCTCAGAATGACCTAAAACTTCACGAAGAATATTTTTGGAATATATAAAAAATACTGGCGAAAGAATCAACTCAAGGGGGCCCAGGGCGCGCCCCCCTATCTCGTGGCCCCCCTGATGCTCCACCGACCTCAACTCCGACTCTATATATTCACGTTCGGGGAGAAAAAAATCAGAGAGAAGGATTCATCGCGGTTTACGATACGGAGCCTCCGCCAAGCCCTAATCTCTCTCGGGAGGGCTGATCCGGAGTTCGTTCGGGGCTCCGGAGAGGGGAATCCTTCGCCATCAGCATCATCAACCTTCCTCCATCACTAATTTCATGATGCTCACCGCCGTGCGTGAGTAATTCCATCGTAGGCTTGCTGGACGGTGATGGGTTGGATCAGATTTATTATGTAATCGAGTTAGTTTTGTTAGGGTTTGATCCCTAGTATCCATTATGTTCTGAGATTAATGTTGCAATGACTTCGCTATGCTTAATGCTTGTCACTAGGGCCCGAGTGCCATGATTTCAGATCTGAACCTATTATATTTTCATGAATATATGTGAGTTCTTGATCCTATCTTGCAAGTCTATAGTCACCTATTATGTGTTATGATCCGTTAACCCCGAAGTGACAATAATCGGGATACTTACCGGTGATGACCGTAGTTTGAGGAGTTCATGTATTCACTAAGTGTTAATGCTTAGGTCCGGTACTCTATTAAAAGGAGGCCTTAATATCCCTTAGTTTCTGATAGGACCCCGCTGCCATGGGAGGGTAGGACAAAAGATGCCATGCAAGTTCTTTTCCATAAGCACGTATGACTATATTCGGAATACATGCCTACATTACATTGATGAACTGGAGCTAGTTCTGTGTCACCCTATGTTATAACTGTTGCATGAGGAATCACATCCGACATAATTGTCCATCACTGATCCATTGCCTACGAGATTTTCACATATTGAACTTTGCTTAGTTACTTTTCCGTTGCTACTGTTACAATCACTACAATACCAATACTATTAATTTTGCCACCGTTACCGCTACTATCATATTACTTTGCTACTAAATACATTGCTACAGATATTAAGTCTTTCAGGTGCGGTTGAATTGACAACTCAACTATTAATACTTGAGAATATTCTTTGGCTCCCCTTGTGTCGAATCAATAAATTTGGGTTGAATACTCTACCCTCGAAAACTGTTGCGATCCCCTATACTTGCGGGTTATCAACATTGTGCCATAAGACATAGAAGCAATATCATCATCAAGTGCGTCATCCTCCACAATTCTTTTTGATTCATTTTCATGAGGCACAACAATAATAGGAGCAACATTATGTGGGAGAGATACCCTTTTACCTCTATTATTTCTTCTTTTCTTCTTCTTCACCACACCATGTGTGGGTTTAATTAATCTTTTCAAGCTTCTTATTGATAAGATTGGTTGGATAGGAAGCTCCTCCTCGTTACTTGATTCATCATAATAAACACTAGGAGGGTATTGGGAAATATTTTCCCTTTCATTAGTACCCTCTTCATATTCTATTTGTTTTCTTGTCTTTAGATAGTTGGCAATATAAGGATTCTCAATTCAATTTACCGCCCAAAACATATAAATTTCCTCTAGATCAAAATCAAGAAATCTCTCAAGATTAAATTTTGGAATACCCTTAGTTATACGTTTCATTTCTTCATATACCAAAAGAAGACTAAGCTCTTTATGATGCTCAAGGATAATCAAGTTATCACAATTTTTGGACACGATTTGATCATGAAACAATTTGTATTGGATATTTAAATGACCACGTTCATTGGAAAGTTCATAAGGATGGCGAAAAAAATAAATCTTTCAGCACAATCATCTAGCCTCTCTTGCAACTTTTTCGTTTCTAAATATTTATGCTTCTTTCGAAATCTATCTTCCCTTTTTGGTGTGCAAATGCATTCCCAATTCACTCCGCAAAAATTGACATGCTTATAAGAAACACTTTTCTCATGACTTGTGCAATCATCATTAGCATTTTGGATATTCAACGAATTCATATTAACAACATCACAATCATGGTCATCGTTCAAATATTTTGTGCCAAACATTTTATTGACTTCTTCTTCTAACAACTGAGCCCAATTTTCTGATCCATCATTTTCAAGAAAGATATTATAAAGATGATCAATAATGTGATGCAACCTCAATTCCATTTTTAGTTTTCTTTTTATAAACCTAACTAGTGATAAAACAAGAAACTAAAAGATTCAATTGCAAGATCTAAAGATATACCTTCAAGCAGTCACCTCCCCGGCAACGGTGCCAGAAAAGAGCTTGATGTCTACTACGAAACTTTTCTCTTGTAGACACGTGTTGGGCCTCCAAGCGCAGAGTTTTGTAGGACAGTAGCAATTTTCCCTCAAGTGGATGACCTAAGGTTTATGAATCCGTGAGAGGTGTAGGATGAAGATGGTCTCTCTCAAACGACCCTGCAACAAAATACAAGAAATCTCTTGTGTCCCCAACACACCCAATACAATGGCAAATTGTATAGGTGCACTAGTTCGGCAAAGAGATGATGATAAAAGTGTAATATTCATGGTAGAAATATATTTTTATAATCTGAATAAAAAACAACAAGGTAGAAAATAGTAAACTGGCACAAAAACGGTATGGCAATGCTTAAAAACAAGGCCTAGGGTCCGTACTTTCACTAGTGCAATCTCTCAACATTGTTAATATAATTGGATCATATAACCATCCCTCAACGTGCAACGAAGAATCCCTCCAAAGTTCCTATCTAGTGGAGAACATAAGATACAATTGTTTGTAGGGTACGAAACCACCTCAAAGCTATTCTTTCCGATCAATCTATCCTAGAGTTCGTACTAAAATAACATGAAGCTATTCTTTTCGATCGATCAAACCAAGGGTTCGTACTAAAATAACGCCGAAGCAAATTCATATTCATAATATTCAATCCAACACAACGAACTTCAAAGAGTGCCCCAAGATTTCTACCGGAGATACAAAGACAAGAACATGCATCAACATCTATGCATAGATTATCCCAATGTCACCTCAGGAATCCGCGAGTTGAGTGCCAAAACATATATCAAGTGAATCAATATGATACCCCATTGTCACCGCGAGTATTAAATTGCAAGGCATATATCAAGTGTTCTCAAATCCATAAAAGTATTCAATTCGATAACAATGAAATATCAAAGGGAAAAACTCAATTCATCACAACAAGATAGAGAGGGGAAAACACCATACGATCCGACTATATTAACAAAGCCCACGATACATCAAGATTGTGTCATCTCAAGAAAATGAGAGAGAGAGAGAGATTAAACACATAGCTACTGGTACAAACCCTCAGCCCCGAGGGTGGACTACTCCCTCCTCATCGTGGTGGCCGCCGGGATGATGAAGATGGCCACCGGTGATGATTCCCCCCCTCTGGCAGGGTGTCGGAAAGGGTCTAGATTGGTTTTCGGTGGATATAGAGGCCTGCGGCGGGGAACTTCTTATCTAGGTTAACCCCGAGGGTTTTTGGAATATTTGTGAATTTATAGGGTAAGAGGGGGTGCGGGAGGCCATTGAGGTGAGCACAACCCACCTGGGTGCGCTTGGGCCCCCAAGCGCGCCTGGGCCCCCAGGCGCACCCTGGTGGGTTGTGCCCCCATCGGGGCACCCCCAAGTGCTGCTCTGGCCCATCCTGGGTGTTCTGGTCCATAAAAAATCTCCAAAAAGTTTTGCGGTGTTTGGACTACGTTTGATATTGATTTCCCGTGATGTAAAAATCAAGCAAAAAACAACAACTAGCACTAGGCACTAGGTCAATAGGTTAGTCCCAAAAAATGATATAAAGTTGCTATAAAATGATTGTAGAACACCGAAGAATGATAATATAACAGCATGAATACTTCATAAATTATAGGTACGTTGGAGACGTATCAAGCATACCATCCCACAAGGGGTAGCGCGCCCCCCCTTAGGCAGGAGGCCGAATTGGAGAACGAACAAGGGTATTTTGGCCCCCTTGAGTGAGTACTGGATTAGGGGGTCCTTGGGTGTCCGGTTTATTCGATATGGGCCGGACTTATGGGACATGAAGATAAAGCAGAAGACTATCACCCGTGTATATGCGTGGACGGCAAGTTTGGTGTCCAGATATACTGTGTCCTTCCTCTGCAAGTCGACTTTGTACAACCCTAGGCCCCTCCGGTGTATATATAAACTGGAGGGTTTAGTCTGTAGAGGCTATCGGAAGAATCATTGTAGCGATCCGACCTCAGGCGGTCAAATCTCTGTGTATAAGTGTCATCCATGGATTGGTAATGCTGACACACACAGTACTCGAGGATTTATAACAGAGTTCAATCACACACTTATTACATCGAAGGTCTCAAAAGTGAAATTATTACAATAATATGGCTGAAGGCCATCTAAATAAGATAACTGCGGAAGCTTCGAAGGTAAATGAGTCCATCAACTCCAACGGCATAGCTGAGTGCATGACAACAACCTAGCGCACCTTACTCTTCGTCTGAAAACTCTGCAACATAATATGTTGCAGCCTGTGTAGGTCAGCACATGGAAAATGTTGGCAAGATAACACTATAGAGCAATGAACAAGTAACAACTATAACTATATGCATATATGGTTGGTGGAGGCTCCATGGATATCATTTTGCATAAAGCCAGTTTTTCCCTACAACAAAGGAATATATTTTTATTTAACTACAAATTTTGTTGAAAACATTGAGAATGGTAAACCTATCTCAATCCCAAATTAATAATCAATAACCCCATAGATTAATTAAGTAAAGTGATGACATCAACATAGTAATTCAAGCACCAGATACTCAAGATGTCCATAACCGGGGACACGGGTAACCATGATTAGTTTACACACTCTGCAGAGATTTGCACACTTTTCCCCACAAGACTCGATCTCCTCTGTTGTATTCTCGCACTTCATGATGTTTGAGAAACGGATGAACGAGACACAGTCTTTCCAAAGAGGTCCCTTAACCGATAGATAGGCCGGTACACCTACAATCCCCTACATCTGCTAGCCCATCATGGAAAGGTTTCCCACAACTTACTCAACTATGCCAGAGTCCATAATGGCTTGTGGCTGCACACGAAAGTTTCCAGCTTGAATAACATAATGATCCCTTTGAGCCTGGGTGGCGAACCATAGGAAAAATCACACGGATACCCCAGGATTCTTCTTTGGACAACACTGGAATTCCCTTGCTGCCCACAAACCAATCCACCCAGATGTGTGTTAAAATAGCCACCTTAAGTAATCCCTTAGTTCATAATAACACTCACAATTGTCATGAAACACCCAAACCAAACCACGTCTATGAGCATAGCATAGCAAAGTATAATAAGCGTCACGTAGTAACTCTCAAGGTTTGAATAAAAGGGAAATAGGTACTACCGCAACAACTACTTCCCAATACCCACATGTTAAACAGATCCTACTCATGCAATGTTTGAGGATTGAGACTAACGCATAAAACTAGGTAATAAGGGATATGATCAAATTGTTACTTTCCTTGATGACGATCTGAAAACCCTACTGACTCGTAGTAGCACGCTTCGCACTCCGGAAACTCTATCATGAACAAAAAATAGCATACACAAGCACTCAAGCATAAGATGCATGGGTAAAATTCAAAGGAAAATATCCAGACAGAAAGTTCAACTGAAGAGCTTTGATTTGCAAAAAGAATCAATCGAATCGGAGCTACGAAACTCAAACTACGATCAAAATAAGTTCAAATTCAAATCTGCTTGAAACCAAATTTTAAATTTTCAAAACCATGTTCAAGTGGATTATCTGGAAAGAGGGGAACAAGACGAAGATTTTGGCATTGGTTTCACTGGATTTGGACGAACCACTAAAAACTAACGAGGGTTTGAAGATTAGGGACTAATCTGTGATAAAAGTAATCACAGATAGGTCCTTGGCCCAAAAATAAAAGAAAAAGAAAAAACTAACGGCCGAACGTTCGCTACGAAACCCTAATGAACGATAACGTTTGCTACTGCGGATTAACGGACAAACGTCCGCTAATTAGAACCAATCGTAAAACCAAGAAAAACCCTAACCCTAAAAAAATAAACCGGAAGAGAAAAAACCGAGGGATAACCGGATCAGTTTTTACTGGTTAATCGGAGAAAAGCGTCAGTAAGATCCGGCGCAGCTCTAGCGGCTTGCGGTGGGGCTCCGGCGGCGAGGCGTGGCGGTAGTGGCGGCGCGGTGGTGGTGCGACGCGGTGGTGGCAGCAGCGGCTTGCGGTGCGGCGTGACTCGGCGGGGTGGCGGGCTGCGGCGGCAGGGTGGGGTGAGGAGGAGGGGCGGCGGCTGCTCGCCTTTTAAAGGCCAAAGGGGGGGTTCTGCCTTGGGGGAGGGACAACGGCAAGGCATAGTCCGGCTCAGACTCTTGCCAGCGGCAGCGGCGCGGCGCGGGACTCCTCCCGCGCAGGAGGGAGGCGGCAGGGCGAGGTGGGCTGCGGCCCGGCTCGGCTGGGCCTTCGGCCCAGTCGGGCGACGATTTTTTATAAATTTCGCCCGAAAGAAAAAAATCTAATAAAATATTAAAAAAAAATCTAAAACTACCAGAAACAATTTTCACAGTCTAAATATAATATTTAGTACAAAGTGAACATTTTTCTCGCCTAAAAATGAAATGTTCAAAAATGCATATTTTTCTAATTCAAATGAAATCCAAATAAAATTTTAATTTGATTTTAAAATTTCTTCTCCAATATTCCTTTCATTTGAAGAAGTCATTTTATCTTCTCTCTTTTATTAGAAATAATTGTAGAAAAATATTAAAATCAAATTTGATCCTCTTTTCAAATTTGAGAAAATTCAAATATGAAAATTTATGAAACCTCCAACTCTCTCCTTGGGTCCTTGAGTTGCTTAATATTTATAGGATCACAACCAAAAATGCAAATAAAGTATGATATGCATATGATGACCTATGTATAACATCCAAATTGAAAATTGGGATGTTACAAACCTACCCCTCTTAAGATGAATCTTGCCCTCGAGATTCGGGTTGGCTAGAAAATAGGTGTGGGTGGTCTTTCCGTAGGTCTTCTTCTCTCTCCCAGGTGGCTTCCTCCTCGGTATGGTGGCTCCACTGAACTTTACAAAACATGATAACCTTGCTGCATGTAACTCGGTTGTCAAACTCGAGATCACTCTCCAACTGAATTGCTTCCAGGGGCACCATAACTCTTAGAGGAATATCGGCCATCTCAGCATGGCACCTCTTCAACTAGGAAAGGTGAAACACATCATGAACTCCTGACAATCCTTCTGGTAATTCCAATTTATAGGCCACCTCTCCCATACGCTCCAGAACTCGGTATGGTCCTACAAATCTCGGGGCTAACTTTCCCTTAATTCCAAATCGTTTAACTCCTCGGAGTGGTGATACACGAAGATATGCTCTGTCTCCGATCTCATAGACTACCTCCTTGCATTTAGTATTGGCATAACTCTTCTGCCTGGACTGAGCTACCTTCAGTCTATCTTGAATCAATTTAACCTTCTCTTTAGACTCTTTGATCAAATCTGGTCCAAACAACTGATGGTCTCCAACTTCATCCCACATCAACGGTGTCCTGCATCTTCTTCCATACAAAGCTTCGAAAGGGGCCATCTTCAAACTAGCCTAATAGCTGTTGTTGTATGAGAACTCTGCGTAAGGCAAATTATCGTCCCAACTAGACCCATAATCTAGCGCATAGGCTCTCAACATGTCCTCCAGAATCTGATTGACTCTCTCTGTCTGACCATCGGTCTGCGGATGAAAGGATGTACTGAAATCTAGCCTAGTACCCAAAGTCTAGTGCAGTTAATTTCAAAACTTCAGGGTAAACTGTGTCCCTCTATCTGATACGATGGTCCTCAGAAGTCCATGCAGACATACGATCCTGTTCATATATATCTTAGCCAACTTCGGGCTTGTATACATGGTTTTCACGGGGATAAAGTGAGCCACTTTGGTCAAGCGATCAACTACTACCCAGATAGAGTCATATCCTCATCGTGTCTCGAGTAATCCGGTGATAAAGTCCATACCAAGTTTATCCCACTTCCATTCGGGTATCAGCATAGGCTGTACTAATCTTGCTGGCTTCTCGCATTCTGCCTTCACTCTCTGACATACATCACATATACTGCTACATACTCGGCGATATCCTTCTTCATACCGGTCCACCAGAAACGTTCCTTCAAATCCAAACACGTCTTGGTGTTTCTGGGGTGTATCGAGTATGGCGAGTCATGGGCCTCCTGAAGTATTAACTTCCTGATCTCCACATAATTTGGGCACATATACACGATCCTCAAACCATAAAGTTTTGTGCTCATCCTCACGAAAACCTTTGGCTTTTCCTTTTCTCATCTTCTCCTTTATCTCAGCAATTTCCATATCATCCTTTTGAGCTTCTCGAATCTTTCCCAATAATGTAGACTGAACCTCCATTGCTGCAACAAAACCTCTTGGAACTATCTCCAAAAGAAGTTCCTTGAGATCGTCAACTAACTCCTGCGGTAATCCTCCGCTTACGAGGGTATTGACATAACTCTCTCGGCTTAAAGCATCTGCTACGACATTGGCCTTTCCTGGATGATAATGCAACTCCATATCATAATCCTTTATGAGCTCCAACCGTCTCCTCTGCCTGAGATTCAACTCCTTCTGCGTGAAGATATACTTCAAACTCTTGTGATCTATGTACACATTACATCGGTTTCCAATCAGAAAATGTCTCCAGGTCTTGAGCGCATGCAGTACGGCTGCTAACTCCAAATCATGTGTGGCATAATTTAACTCGTGAGGTCAAAGTTGCCATGAGGCATATGAAACAACCCTTCCATCTTGCATAAGTACACCTCCAAGTCACAAGTGAGAAGCATCGCATTATACTTGGAAGTCCTTGCGTATATCCAGAAGAATCAACACTGGGGTTGTAACCGAACGTTTCTTCAACTCCTGAAAACTGGCCTCACATTCCTCGGTCCATTTGAACTTGGTATCCTTATTCAACAACTCCATCATGGGTTTTGCAATTTTGGAGAAGTTCTCAATGAATCTCCTATAATATCCTGCGAGTCCTAGAGAACTATGGATCTCTCCTACCGTGGTGGGTGCCAACCACTCATTGACAGACTGAACCTTGGTAGGGTCTACGGCTATACCTTCTCCTGATATAACATGTCCAATAAGTCCAACTTCATTCAACGAAAACTCACACCTGCTAAACTTGGCATATAGCTGATGTTCCCTGAGCTTCTCGAGAACTAAGCGCAAGTGTTCCTCTTCATTCTTCGAGTACACCAAAATATCATCAATGAATACCACAACAAACTTATCCAAAAACTCCATGAAGACCTTATTCATCATACTCATAAAATAGGCAGGGGCATTAGTCAATCCAAAAGACATAACCGTGTACTCATATAGCCCATACCTTGTGGTAAAAGCTGTCTTAGGTATATTCTGTTCTCGGATCTTCAACTAGTGATATCCTGATCGAAGATCGATCTTGGAGAATACTTTAGCTCCTTGCAAATGGTCAAACAGATCATTGATCATCGGTATTGGGTACTTGTTCTTGATCGTCACTTCATTCAAAGCCCGATAATCAACAAGCATTCTCAAAGATCTATCCTTCTTCTCAACTAAGAGCACTGGGGCTCCCCACGGTGATGAACTTGGTCAGATATAACCTTTCTCCAATAACTCCTTAATCTGATTCTTACTTTCCTCTACATCATTTGCGGGCATAAGATATGGTCTCTTCGATATTGGTCCCGTGCCTGAAAATAGCTCTATCAAAAATTCTATGTCTCGATCTGGCGGCATGCCTGGTAATTCCTCTGGAAATATATCCAGGTAATCCTTCACAACAGGCACTTCTTCATGAACAACTCCCGAGAGAGAATTCACTTGGGTCCTCCTTGGCGCATGCCTAGACACATACTTGATCCTTTTTCCCTCCGGGGTGGTGAGTAGAATTGACTTACTAGCACAATCGATATTTCCTCCATACAATGATAGCCAATCCATGCCTAGTATCACATCCAATCCTTGTGACTCCAAGACTATTAGGTCTGAGTGGAAAACATGCCTACCTATGGTCAATGGCATCTAAAAACATCCATTGCTTGCCATATACTCCGCTCCAGGTGAGCTTACTAACATAGGTGTCTTAAGAACATTGGTGGGCAGCTTATACTTATCCACAAATCCCCTTGATATATATGAATGCGATGCACCAGTATCAAGAAGAAAAATTGCAGTAAAGGACTTAATCAAAAACTTACCTATAACTGCATCTGGCTGTTCTTCAACCTCCTCCATGTTAATGTGGTTCATTTGTCCTCCGGTGAAAGGGTTGGGCTTGTATCCAGAGTTTCCATTTTCCATTACCATTCTTCAACTTTGATCAATCATTGGCGTAGTGTCCAGTCTTCCGGCACTTGTAACAGGTGACATGACTCAGGTCCTTCTTAGCGGGCGTTGCTGGATTGGAACGGTTCTGGCTGCTGCTTGATCCATTCCCATTCCCATTCTTATGGCCACTATGGTTATGTGTGCTTCCTCCATTATGAGTATGGACTCCATGGTTATGGGTGTAACCTCCCGAGTTAGGGGTAAAGAGAGGCTTCTGCTGAGCTCCAGAATTATACTTCCCCTGTCCATACTTCCGTTTGTGGCTCTCTATTTGCTGCTTGCTTTCAAGCATAAGGGCCATGTCTACCAACTCTTGGTAGTTAGTGAATGTTGCCACCATCAACTGCATACTCAGCTCATCATTCAGCCCTTCCATAACAGTCTCCTGCTTCACGGCATCTGTGGCCACATCATTTGGGGTATAGCGAGCCAACTTACTAAACTCATCCACGTACTGCCCCACAGTACGATTTCCCTGGCGTAAGTTGCGAAACTCACGCTTCTTCATACTCATTGCTCCAGTTGACATATGGGTTGTGCGGAAAGCTTGCTGAAACTGATCTCATGTGACATTGGCTATGGGAAAAGTGGCTGTGTAATTCTCCCACCATGAGGCTGCGGGTCCATCCAATTGATGTGCGGCAAAGTGCACCTTCTCAGCATCTGTGCAACCTGTGGTGGTCAGCTCCCTTCCAATCCTACGGAGCCAGCATCAGTAACAATTGGCTCGGTGCTACTAGAAAACACCGGTGGATTCAACCTCAGAAAATGGGCTAAGTTGTCAACTAGAGGTGGTGGCGGTGGGTTGTTAGTGTTGTTGTTGTTTTTGTTGCCTTGGTTCTAGACTAGTAGCTGCATCAAGGCATTCTGCTGTTGGATCTACTGGGTGAGCACCGGTGGGAAGACAAATCCGGGGTCACGTCTCGGACGCATCTGATGGGTTTAGAGGGGAGAGATTAGAATAGAGTGAGGTCTAGAAAGAAATCACTACCCATATGCACATGAGACAAAACACATTCATTATCACACCACTCAATTCAAAACAAGGGCATACAATTGATCTAGCTACCGTTACAAAATACTCTGACTACTACTATATACATGGGGAATACTATTGATAATAAGGTGGTCGACTAGAAATTTTGATCGGAGGAAGACTCCATGATATCTTCTCCAGCTTCGTCTTCATTATCATCATCACTATCGGGGTCGGAGTTGGTGTCGTCGATGATGATGTAGTCTCATGGCTGGTTTTCCTCCTCTGGTGCGGGATCTCTCATGAATATTCCTAGCTTCTTCTTCAGGTCTTCATTCTTATCCAGTAGTACTGCAATTTCCTCTCCATATCCATCATGTGTCGACTTGAGTTCCTCTTCTACCTCCATGTTCCGTGTCATCACCTTCTTCATGTCTATCATGTTGGCGCACATCTGGTTCTCCTGGTGACGAATGTGTTGGTTTAGCTCCTGGATGTAGGCTGCAATGGACTTGTCCCTCCTGGTGTAGATTATCTCGCATTGCTCATCTCGGCGTCCACATATCTGGTAGATGGTGTCCTTAAGATCCTTGTGATAAACTTCGCCGATGCGTCCCATGGCGATGTGGGATGCCATGCTCTTTCCTAAACTCTAGGTTGGTGCATCAAACGAAAACTCTATGGGCTCAATAGCTAGTGTGAAAGTCCTTCCTGGAACATGTACTCAAATTGTCTAGCGTTCTTCTTTTGGTAGAGTGGCGGTGTAGGTCCCCGTGAAGCTTGGTATTCTGATGCTTAGGTACTTAGTGGCCTCCTTCAAGTGTCGTCCAAAAGGGGTGTCTTCATCCAGTTGAGCAAACTTGTTCCTTGGATCCGCCATCTATAGATTGGAAAGTGGAGAAGAGTCCGAAATGAGTAGAGGAGAGTGTCCTATGGCTCACCTTAGTGGTCGCGTCCTACAGTTAGCGTGTGCTCTTGTAGCGATCCGACCTCAGGCGGTCAAATCTCTGTATATAAGTGTCATCCCTGGATCGGTAATGCCGACACACACAGTACTCAAGGATTTATAACAAAGTTCAATCACACACTTATTACATCAAAGGTCTAGAAAGAGAACTTATTACAATAATATGGCTAAAGGCCATCTAAATAAGATAACTTCGGAAGCTTCGAAGGTAAATGAGTCCATCAACTCCAACGGCATAGCTGAGTGCATGACAATGACCTAGCACACCTTACTCTTCGTCTGAAAACTCTGCAACATAATACATTGCAGCCTGTGTAGGTCAGCACATGGAAAATGTTGGCAAGATAACACTATAGAGCAATGAACAAGTAACACCTATAACTATACGAATATATGGCTGGTGGAGGCTCTATGGTTATCATTTTGCGTAAAGCCAATTTTTCCCTACAATAAAGGAATATATTTTTATTTAACTACAAAGTTTGTTTAAAACATTGAGAATGGTAACCCCATCTCAATCCCAAATTAATAATCAATAACCCCACAGATTAATTAAGTAAAGTGATAAGATCAACATAGTAATTCAAGCACCAGATACTCAAGATGTCCATCACCGGGGACACGGCTAACCATGACTAGTTTACACACTCTGTAGAGGTTTGAACACTTTTACCCACAAGACTCGATCTCCTCCATTGTATTTCTCACACTTCATGATGTTTGAGAAACGGATGACCGAGACACAGTCTTTCCGAAGAGGTCCCCTTAACCGATAGATAGGCCGATACACCTACAATCCCCTACATCTGCGAGCCCATCATGGAAAGGATTCCCACAACTTACTCAACTATGCCAGAGCCCATAATGTCTTGTGGCTGGACACAGAAGTTTCCAGCATGATAAACATAATGATCCCTTTGATCCTGGGAGGCGAACCATAGGAAAAATCACACGGATACCCCGGGATTCTCCTTTGGACAACACTGGAATTCCCCAGTTGCCCACAAACCAATCCACCAAGATGTGTGTTAAAGTAGCCACCTTAAGTAATCCCTTAGTTCATAATAACACTCACAACTGTCATGAAACACTCAAACCAAACCACGTCTACGAGCATAGCATAGCAAAGTATAATAAGCGTAACATAGTAACTCCTAAGGTTTGAATAAAAGGGCAATAGGTACTACCTCAACAAATACTTCCCAATACCCACATGTTAAACAGATCCTACTGATGCAATGTTTGAGGATTGAGACTAATGCATAAAAATGGGTAATAAGGGATGTGATCAAAGTGTTACTTGCCTTGCTGACGATCTGAAAACCCTAGTGACTCGTAGTAGCACGCTTCACACTCCGGAAACTCTATCATGAACAAAAAATAGCATACATAAGCACTCAAGCAGAAGATGCAAGGCTAAAACTCAAAGGAAAAGATCCAAACTGAAAGTTCAACTGAAGAGCTTCAATTTGCAAAAAGAATCGATCGAATCGGAGCTACGAAACTCAAACTACGATCAAAAGAAGTTCAAATTCAAATCTGCTTGAAACCAAATTTTAAATTGTCAAAATCATGTTCAAGTTGATTATCTAGAAAGAGGGGAACAAGACGAAGATTTTGGCGTTGGTTCACTGGATTTGGACGAACGAGTAAAAAGTGATGAGGGTTTGAAGATCAGGGACTAATCTATGATAAAAGTAATCGCGGATAGGTCCCTGGCCGAAAAATAAAATTGAAAGAAAAATAAAAACCTAAGGAACGAACGTTCGCTACAAAACCCAAACGAACGAAAACGTTCGCTACTACGGATTAACGAACGAACATCCGCTAATTAGAACCGATTGTAAAACCGAGGAAACCACTAACCCTAAAAAAATAAACCGGAAGAGAAAAACCGAGGGATAGCTGGATCGATTTTTACCAGTTAACCGGAGAAAAATGCCGGCGAGATCCGGCGCGGTGGTGGTGCGACGCGGCGGCGGCGGCGAACGGCGGCGGCGCGGGTGGCGGCTTGCGGTGCGGCACGGCTCGGCGGGGTGGCGGGCTGTGGCGGCGGGGTGGGGTGAGGAGGAGGGGCGGCGGCGGCTCGCCTTTTAAAGGCCAAGGGGGGTATGCATTGGGGGAGGGGCGGCGGCGAGGCAGAGTCCGGCTCGGACTCTTGCCGGCGGAGTCGGCGTGGCGCGGGACTCCTCCCGCGCAGGAGGGAGGCGGCAAGGAGAGGTGGGCTGCGGCCCGGCTGGGCTGGGCCTTCGGCCCAGTAGGGCGGCGAACTTTTTTTTTATAAATTTTCCCTGAAAGAAAAAAATCCTAGTAAAATATAAGAAAAATCTAAAAATATCAGAAACAATTTTCACAGTCTAAATCTAATATTTTGAACAAAGTGAACATTTTTCTGGCCTAAAAATGAAATTTTCATAAATGCATATTTTTCTAATTCAAATATAATAGCAAATAAAATCCAAATAAAAATTTAATTTGATTTTAAAATTTCTGCTCCAATATTCCTTTCATTTGAAGAACTCATTTCATCTTCTCTCTTTTATTAGAAATAATTGGTGAAAAATATTAAAATCAAATTTGATCGTCTTTTCAAATTTGAGAAAATTCAAATATGAAAATTTGTGAAACCTCCAACTCTCTCCTTGGGTCCTTGAGTTGCTTAAGATTTCTAGGATCACAACCAAAAATGCAAATAAAATATGTTATACATATGATGACCTATTTATAACATCCAAATTGAAAATTGGGATATTAAAATCATAGGCTAGACAACTACAGTTTGCCATTACGATCTCGACGTAGATCAACTCTTGTAACCCCTATACACATCAAATACAATCAAGCAGGACATAGGGTTTTACCTCCTTTTAGAGGGCCCGAACTTGGGTAAACATCGTGTCCCTATTGTCCCTTGTTACCATCGATCCTCAGAAACACAACTAGGGACACCCTACCCGAGATCTGCTGGTTTTGACACCGACATTGGTGCTTTTTCATTGAGAGTTCCATTGTGTTGTCGACAGAAGAATCGATGGCTCGCCTCGTCATCGACGACGATGCTGTTTCTATGGAAACCTTTCTCCCTAGCCATCTCTTTGTGTTTGGCAGCTTTGTGCTATGTGCCAACTCGACCGGTCATCTTGAGCAGGTCGATAGCTACGCATCTGGTCACCAGATCAGCTTTGGAAGTTTGAACTACAACGCCGATATCCAAGGAGAGCTAATCTTCGAGGGGTTCATGACTTCGGCCACCGCTCACCACCCACATGAAGGAGGCCCTTCGGATCTACTATCAGATCCCATCCAGGGGTCGACACTCGTGTCCGCCTTGGCCTTAGATCCGGGCTGGACTACTTTCTCCGAAGACGGGAGGGTGAACCCCGCCGGACTCTCTCGCATCACAAGGCTTCTAGCCAGAGACCCAGATGCGACCACGTCATCGGCGAACCCAGAATCAAATGGGACTCTCCCCGTCATCGGGAAGCCGGACTTGCCTCTGGGCACCAACTCTGAACTCTCGAGGTCTGCGTCCTTCGGGTTTGGTCTAGCGGTTATCGCCGAATCAAATTCAGCAGATTCTCAGACGCCTGTCCAACTCTCGCTCTTAAATGAGGCGCTAGACTTAATGCAATCTCTCGCCATCACGGAGGTGTCACCTCAGAACTACGCCCAGTTTGAACTAGGGGCTGAGACTAGGGAATTTTATGTCCCACCCACCACCCACTTAATAGCCACTGTCGAGGATTTTATCATGGTATAAAGGAAACAGTTGATCAGGCTATTATCCTCGATATAAAATGTCCTCGATGTTTTTGGCATTATCTGTAACAACACGGCTCGACGTATTAATTAGGGTATAAAGGAAATAGTTGATCACCACTCTATTTGGCAATCATTATATCTTCTATTATCATCTGTGTTCCCTCCCTAACTCAGACTGCCACACGTGCCTTAGTCTGGCCTTAACACCGGGGGCTGTATTCGGCCATGCACATTTCAATTCCGAACACCTATAGGGAACTCTTTGGCGTCTCGAATATTGCATTATATGCATCGGCTCCGAATCATGTCTTTGGTCTATAGTTGGGTTGCCCGGCTCCTGTGCTTACCACCTTACATCCCGCTCGTTCTGCTAAGGTAGTAAAGGGAGAACTACTGCGATTGTATTTCTGCTTCGTCCGATCAAGTACCTCAGTAGAGAAAGCCGAAAACTGACTGTCATTATATGCGAGAGCTGATCGGCAATTCGGCGGCTTAGTATTATACTACAAACCGTTAGTGATTCACACCGTGTTATACGAGGGGCTGGTCTTCGTCCAGCTGCGTGGAAAAGGCACTGTAGTCCAGATAGCCACACACACACAAGGGGCTAGTACTTAGCTCCACAGTCAAACTCCTATGGCTAAGTGAAAGTAATAAAGCCGCATAGTCCAATTGCTTGGTTCACCTCGCGGACACCTCCTTTATGGACCAAGACGTTGGATAAAGTGTGGTCACGCGTTATGCCGAACACCCCTGTAGCATCTACATGGGGGCTGAAGCCGACGACTGGCAACTTTCAGAAATAGAACAATCAACGGTCGCACAGGAGGAAACATCGCTTGAAACAAAAAGCGCAAACATAGATATATAAACAGCATGGGTTCATCACATAGTTTGAACGACCCGAACACACTCAATCAAATATTATGTTCTTAGAATATTGCCCCTCTATCATTTGGGCTCCTTCTAGGACGTCATCGAAATTCCTCTTCGGCTTCCGATGATCTTTGCCTTCGGGCGGGCTTGCGGTTGCCACTTCGGTGGCCTTCATCTTTGCCCATTGCATCTTTACGCAGGCGAAGGCCATCCGGGTACCCTCTATGTAGGCCGAGCGCTTCACAACATCAATCCAAGGACGCGCATCGACAAGCCGCTTCACCAAACCGAAGTAGTGCTAGGAATCAGCTCGGCCGGCCAGAGTTGGACTATTAGATCCTTCATGGCCAAGCCGGCCACCCTATGCAGCTCTGTCAGCTGCTTCAACTGGTCGTTCAGTGGTGTCGGGTGTTCTGGCGTGAGAAATTGTGACCAGAACAACTTCTTGGTCGAGTTCCCCTCCTGGGATCGGAAGAACTGTGCGGCATCGGTGACACTCTTCGGAATATCCGCAAACACGTCTGGAGAACTCCACACGTGGGTGAGCAAAGCATACCTCTGACCTCCAAAGATACTCTGCAAAAGAAAGGCCTTACCAGCCGCTATCTGCCTTGCCTGATGGATCTCTTCACGAGCACTCCGGGATTCGATCTACACCTCTTTGGCATCATGAAGAGCATTGTCAAGCTCAGACAACTGAGACGAAGTCTTCTCCTTTAGGGTTTCGCATTTGCTGATGGCATCCTTCAGCTTCTGCTCGACTTCGGCCACCCGAGCTTCATGTTGTCGGCGGGCAGCTTGCTCGGTCTTCAGTTCTGCAACCACTTTGTCAGCGGCTGCCTTGTTCGCCTCGACTTCTTTCTTGGCCTGGGCGAGGGCGCCTTTGAGGGTTTCGACCTCGGCTGTGCCATATATGCTCATAATCAAAAACATTCTGAGTTAACCTCTTAATATACATATCACTTCTCATATACAACTAAGTTTTTAACATCATACACACACCTTGAGTCTCACCGCTTATTAATGCGACCGACTTCCTCATCTACCACCTGAAGCGTCCGATCATGTTTGGAAACCACTATGGCATGGGCGGTTGCCGCCAACATGGAGGCTTGTTGTAATATCAACACAGTTTGTTACTCTCCCAGATACTATGTGGATCCTTGATGACCCACAAGTATATGTGTCAAACCCAACGAGGAGGAGAAGAAAATGACAAGCGGTTTTCAGCAAGGTAATGTCTGCAAGTGCTAAAATTGTAAGTAACAGAGCAGTTTGATAGCAAGATAATTTGTAACTAGCAAGTAACGATGATAGTAGCAAAAGTGCAGAAAGGTAGTCCAATCCTTTTGAGGCAAAGGACATGCCAAAACGGTCTCTTATGATAAGCAAAGCGTTCTTGAGGGTACACGGGAATTTCATCTAGTCACATTCACCATGTTGGTTCGATTTGTGTTCGCTACTTTGATAATTTGATATGTGGGTGGACCGGTGCTTAGGTGTTGTTCTTACTTGCAAAAACCCCTTACTTATGATTAACCCTCCCGCAAGCAGCCGCAACTATGAGAAAAGTATTAAGAATAAATTCTAACCATAGCATTAAACTTTTGGATCCAATCGGTCCCTTACAGAATAGCGCATAAACTAGGGTTTAAGCTTCTATCACGCAACCCAACATCTAATTGCTACTCCACAAAGCGTTACCTTAGTCCCAAATATGGTGAAGTCTCATGTAGTCGACGTTCACATGACACCACTAAGGGAATCATAACATACATACTATCAAAATATCAAACCCATATCAAGTTCACATGATTACTTACAACATGATTTCTCCCGTGACCTCAAGAACAAAAGTAACTACTCACAAATGATAATCATGCTCAAGATCAAATGGGTATTAAATAGCATATTGGATCCGAACATATAATCTTCCATCAAATAAACCATATAGTAATCAATTACAAGATGTAATCAACACTACTAGTCACCCACAAGCACCAATCTATAATTCTGGTAACGAGATTGAACAAAAGAGATGAACTAGGGTTTGAGATGATATGGTGCTATTGAAGATATTGATGGAGATTGCCCTCCCCAAGATGGGAGAGTTGTTCATGATGATGATGACGATGATTTCCCCTGCGAGAGGGAAGTTCCCCCAGTGAAATCGCTCCGCCGGAGGGCAAAAGTGCTCCTGCCCAAGTTCTGCCTCAAGACGGCGGCGCTCCGTTCCTAAAGTCCTCCTCTTATTTTTTCTAGGTCAAAATGACCTATATACCAGAAGATGGGCACCGGAGGTGGGCCTGGATGAGCACAACCCACCAGGGCGCGCCTGGGCTCCCTGGTGCGCCCAGGTGGGTTGTGCCCACCTGGTGGGCCCCCTCTAGTACTTATTTGCTCCAATATTCATCATATATTCCATAAAAATTCTCTATGAAGTTTATCTTGTTTGGAGTTGTGCAGAATAGGTAGCCTGACGTAGCCTTTCCAGGTCCAAATTTCCAGCTGTTGGAATTCTCCCTCTTTGTGTGTACCTTGCAAATTATGAGAGAAAAGGCATTAGAATTACTCCAAAAAGCATTATTATGTACAAAAAGATCATAAATAACCGTAGGAAAACATGATGCAAAATGGACGTATCAACTCCCCCAAGTTTAGACCTCGCTTTTCCACAAATGAAAACCGAATTCAAAAAACATGTCCAGATGCTTAGAGAGAGAGAGAGGTGTCGATAAAAACAAAATAAGGACATAGAAGCATCATGTTCATTATTATAACAGCAACATACTTAAACATAGGACTCTTATCATAGAACTTTTATCATAGACTTCTCATGAATAAGTAACAATTCATCACACTATTAAAGTATAAAGCAAAAATTCCATTAGAAACCAACAAACTATGTTCTCAGTCAACTTTGCAACTACAATTCATCATCTTTTTAGGAAGGGTCACGTATTGGAGCCTTTTGGAAAGTCCACATACTCAACCATCATATAGTCTTCTATGATTGCTAACACTTACCACATACACATGAGCAAAATGTTTCAACCGGACACATAGAAAGATAGGGGCTTATAGTTTCGCCTTCCAACGTATCCACCTCAAGGGTGATGTCAACAATAATTACTCATGCTACCCATATTCAACTGGAAATATGCGCCTAGATCTTTCCTCACCACATGATGCTTGCCAAAGGAGAAAATAAAAAAAGGAATAAAGAGAAAACTTTGACTCTTTGCATAAGAGTAAATACATAAAAGTAAAAGATCGACCCTTCACAGAGGGAAGCAGAGGTTGCCACGCGCTTATTTGTTTGTATGCTCAACCCCTTAGTGCAAAAGAACATCATGTTGTATTTCCCCTTGTGATGGCAACCTTTATTATGCAGTCTCTCACTTTTATTCTTCACCATCACAAGTTCGTACAACACTCAATTTTCTCTTACACTAAATGATCTCACATTTTTAGAAGCAATTTTTATTGCCTTATTGCACCGATGACAACTTACTTGAGGGATCTTGGTCAATCCCTAGGTAGGTATGATGGACTCTTGAAAATAAGATTTGGGTTTAAGGGTTTGTGGATGCACAAGTAGTATCTCTACTGAGTGCGGAATTTTTGGCTACCAAAGATAGGGGCAAGCACCACATGTTACAATATGTATGACAATATGACTTCTATGTGAATATTAACAAACAATTTTTGATGGGGGCTCACAATACAAAACATTTCTAGGATAGTATATTTATATGTGAATCTTTTCTTCCCTTGTTAATTCTTTCATGAGTTGCATCATTGACCAATGCTATGTTTGTCAATCTCTAATAAAATTTCCTACTTATACTTTTCCTTATGTGGTGTCATCACCTGCCATAAGATTAGAATATGATCCTTTTCATTTATTTTCCATTATTCTTATTTATTTCCTTTCTTTTTATTGCAACTTGAAAGTAGAGAAAGCAACAACTCAAACTAAACTTTATTATATATCTCTCACACGATTACAGAGATAGATCACTAAGAAAAATCTCGAAAAGAAAGGACCGAACTAAATTTTTATTCATCTAAAGCAAAAGATTGAACTAAAGTAAGTAAAGGCAAAATATAGTGGGGATGATACGATAACAGGGCACCTCCCCCAAGCTTCGCAGAAGCCAAGGGGAGTGCCCATACCCAATACTCAATTTTCTTTTGGTGATGAAGAAGAAGGTGGCGATGAAGCGATCATGTCCTTAAGGATCAAGAGATTCTCCAATCGACGGATGACACTCCGGAGGTGGATGATGTGCTCTTGATGCAGAATATTTTCACGGGTGAGATACTTATTTTGCACATGAACCGTTTCAATGATGCGAAACGCTTCAATCTCAGTAGGAGTAAGAAGATCATAGTAAGGCTTAAGTATATCTTATTCCTCCTCCTCGGCTGGCAGTGCTTTCTCGAACACTGGGGGTTGATCTACGGTAGCCTCCTTGCTCTCGTCTCCCTTGACGGCTTATACAGGCTCTTCTCTCTTCAGCTCGATCTTCATCAACCAAGCATCCTCTTCTACGTTGTTGGAGGAGGAAGAAGACATGATGCCTGGTGTCCGTGTCAAAACAGGCGGATATCGGGTAGGGGGTCCCGAACTGTGCGTCTAAGGCGGATGGTAACAGGAGACAGGGGACACGATGTTTTACCCAGGTTCGGGCCCTCTTGATGGAGGTAAAACCCTACGTCCTGCTTGATTATTCTTGATAATACGAGTAGTACAAGAGTTGATCTACCACGAGATCAGAGAGGCTAAACCCTAGAAGCTAGCCTATGGTATGATTGTATGTTGTCCTTCGGACTAAAACCCTTCGGTTTATATAGACACCGGAGGGGGCTAGGGTTACACAGAGTCGGTTACAAGGAAGGAGATCTACATATCCGTATTGCCAAGCTTGCCTTCCACGCCAAGGAGAGTCCCCTCCGGACACGGGACGAAGTCTTAAATCTTGTATCTTCATAGTCTAACAGTCCGGCCAAAGGATATAATCCGGCTTTCCGAATACCCCCTAATCCAGGACTCCCTCAGTAGCCCCTGAACCAGGCTTCAATGACGATGAGTCCGGCGCGCAGATTGTCTTCGGCATTGCAAGGCGGGTTCCTCCTCCGAATACTTCATAGAAGATTCTGAACACGAGGATTGTGTCTGGCTCTGCAAAATAGGTTCCACATACCACCATAGAGGGAATAATATTTACACAAATCTAATCTGCTGACGTACCCCGTAGTGTGACATCACACCACAGCCATGTCTTTGTTCGAATCCTTTTTCATAACCTATCTCAGCATGTTTCGCGAGGCGGTTTCCTTGGCACGTCTTGTCGAAGCAGAGATCGTGTCCCCTTATTACGGGATTCTCATCGATACGGACGTGGGTAACCCAACCGCGCCATCAATTACGGCGCTTGGGGGATAAGAGAGTTTTACGAGGCTGGTGGGGGCGCATAGTTTCGTCCGCCCTTATAAAGGGATAAGGTTTCACCTTTTTCTACCCATGCCTTCTTCCTCCTTGCTCATCCATTCTCGCGCACTCGAGCTCCAGCGCCCAAGTCCACATCCTTCTCCTCAACTCTCTCCAAATATTTCCGGAGCGGGAGGCAAGTCGATGGTCTCCTCCATCACGGAGGGACACATCAAAAAACTATGTGGGGCCAGATACTTAGCCGCGGATATCGCGCACCGGCTGCCAGCCGCGGGGCAGATCGTCCCTACCCCGAAACCTCAGGAAAGGGTGGTTTTCCTCCCCAACTTCGTCCGCGGACTGGGGTTTCCCCTCCATCCATTCGTCCGCGGCCTTATGTTCTATTACGGGCTGGACTTTCATGATCTGGCCCCGAATTTCATCCTCAACATCTCGGCGTTCATCGTCGTGTGCGAGGCTTTCCTCCGCATCCGGCCCCACTTCGGCCTATTGCTGAAGACCTTCAATATCAAGCCGAAGGTAGTAGCTGGCCAACAAGCGGAATGCGGCGGAGCCATGGTGGGTAAAATGCCCAACGTTACATGGCTCGAGGGATCCTTCATGGAGAGCATAAAGGGGTGGCAATCGTGGTGGTTCTACATCACCGAGCCGCGCGACGCCAACTGGGTGGCGGCCCCTGAGTTTCGATCCGGAATCCCTACGCGGCTCACTTTCTGGAAGGAGAAGGGCCTGTCCTGGGGCTCATCGGTGGAGCTGGATGGACTCCAGAAGTGTATCCGGAACATGACAAGCAAGAAACTTAATCTTGTCAACATAGTCCAGGTCATGCTCTTTCGCCGGATCCTCCCGTATCAACAACGGGCTTTCAACTTATGGGAGTTCGACTCGGCCCAGCACCAGACTCTACACGAGCTCTTTGACACGATGCATAAGGACGTCTGGAAGGTGCTATTCAAGGGCGCCGAGGTCCCCCCTTCTCTTATCGAGGACCGCGGGCTAAGCGCGAAGCGCCCTGCGAACCCGGTAAGCTCTGTGCATAGGGTATTTATTTCCCATAGCTTAACCATGTGCGGGGTCTGAGCTCCCATGCCTTTGACAGGACTGGGTGGAGACATCGGAACAGATTAACTGTCCGGCCCCTCTGCCCGAAGACCCCACAGATGCTCTCCTGATGGAGATGCGGACTCCGGCTCCTTATGAGGTGCCGGAGAAGACCAAGAAGAAGGCCACGGGAACCCGAAAGAGTTCCCGGCGCTAGGTGGTATCGGACACATCGTCCGATAACTCTGAGGCGCACTCCTCCCGTGAAAACGAGGAGATGGAAGACGAAGATTCTCCCCCTCCAGCTGGGGGAGACAAGAAAAGGAAGGCCACCCCAACTGGGGAAGCCGAAGGGTCCAAGAAGGGAAGGACTCTCCTTCCGAACTATTCCACCGCCGCCGCCGACGGCGAAGACGAGTGGCTGCTCAGGGCCAAGCCCCTGGCGAAGTCGTAAGTCTTCGGATACCAGAGTAACTCATAGCATACTTTTGTTGCACTGCTTCTCCTAACGTCGAATATGATTATGCAGTCCGCCCCAAGCCCGTATGGACGTATCATCGTCGGACGGTTCCTTGGACTCGTCGGACATGAATAGTGATACGCTTCCAACCGCCTCCTCTCCTTTCCCTACGGACAATGCCGAGGTATTGTCTCAAGGGGCACCAAGCCGGGGGGAGACAGTCCCGGAGGCGCCTCAAGGCGACCTTCCGGACTCCAGGAGCAAAGGGAGCAAGGCTCCCAGGGGCTCCAAGTTCGGCCCTCAGCCGGACACTGCGCCGGAACCGCCAGTGGTTCCGGACTCGGGCAGGCGGCCCTCTTCCAAGAGGGGAAAGCCGTCCGTGCCGGTGACCTCTGTCCATCCAGAGGCACCGGACGAACTACTGGGAGCACTTCGCGGCGCTTCCATCGACGAAGAGCACCACATATAATGAGTGCGGTGATCAAGAAGGTTCAGTCTGCCAAGAGCGGACTGACTGAAGCCTGTGCCAGCCTTCTAATAGGCTTTGAGGTAAGTATTTAAAATATAGGAAAAATATTACCGCATAGACAGTAGCCCCTGATGCTCTGTTTGGTGTTCATAAAGAAAAGCCGAATAGAGGATCAAATAATATCTACAGGAGTCTAATATAAGTATGTCTTTATGCGTATGCAGGCTTCGCTGCTGACCTCTGCCGCACTGACTGCGGAGGTCGCTGCACTGAGGCAGCACCTCGAGCGGTCCGAGAAAGAGCTCGGTCTTGCGAAGAGGCACCTTGAGGAGAACAAAGTGAAGTAATGCCTTGTCCATATATATGTATATATAAAAAGATGCGGTTGCAAAATGATAGGATCATCATGAATGTGCCAGGGGCCACGACCGAAGTGGCGACCCTGAAGCAAGCGCTGTCTGAGGCTGAAAACAAAGCGGCCAAGGAGCACACCGAGCGGGAAAAACAAGAGGCACGGGTGGGCGAGGTGCAGCAAGAGCTCTAGGCTCTCGTGAAGAAGCACGAGGCTTTGGAGCTTGACTCGAAGACGTGAGAGTCCGAGCTTGCCGCGGCCCTCGAGAGCACAAAGCATGCCAAGGCCGAAGCCCAAAAGGCCCTCGAGGAGATTGAGGCAATGAGGAAAATAGCGGCGGGTAAGGCATTCAATATGCAAAGCAAGCATGTGAAAGTAAATTACTTGTTACTTACCCGAGTCCGGAGCTCTCTAGGAGCATTCACAGATTTGCCCCGCAGCGTGTCGGATGCCGCGAAATATTACCAGGCCGAGGAGGGAAGCTCGACGGAGAAGTTGTTCTGGTCTCAGTATACTGGGACCGAACACCCGATGCCCATGAGCAACCAGCTGAAGCAACTGGTCGAGCTGCACAAGGCGGCCGAACAGGCCATGAGGGGCCTTATAGTTCGGATGTGCCTTGGCGACTCCCTTCCCAACAGCTACTTCGTCCTGGTGAGGCAGCTTGTGGATGCCTACCCATGGCTGGAAGTCATAAAGCGGTCCGTCTGCATTGAAGGTGCACGCCGGGGTTTTGCCCGTGCGAAGGTGCACTAGGCCAAGATGGACGCCGAGAAGCTGGTGAAGGAGGGGCCGCCGCAGGGCAAGGAGCATCGCCACCCCGAAATGTATTCTGAGGGTGTCATGAAGGGTGCCCGTCTTGTGGCAGATGAGTGTGCGAAGGATCTAATTTTTGAATGAACTTGCTCGTGTGAGCGTGTATTATGAAAACTTGTTCATATGCGCTATGCAACGCTTGTTTGAATTTAAAATATTACCTTCTATGCGGCTGTTTGTTAAATCTGAGAGATGGCGAGTGGTCGGCTTCTACCCCCATGCCACGAGTGCTGGGGTGTTCGGGATAAATCTGAGCACTCTTTTTCCCATTTTTGGGTCCTTCGAGGGAGGTGCTCAGCACAATGAACAAGGCAATCGGACTATAATGCTTTATCACTCTCACTTAGCCATAGAAGTCTACAATTTTAAATTTTGGCAAAGCCCGTAGTATTCGGAAGGCCGAATTTGGGGCGCTATACACGCCTTAAGTCGGACAAAGCCGACTCCTCGCTCTAAGTGGCATGAGTCTTTAGGGACTCGAGACCTCTCGAACAGCGACCAGCTCTCGCCTTATCATGACAGTCAGTTTTAGCTTTCTCTACTGAGGTGCTTAGCCCAGATGAACCGGGGCACAATCGCAGTAGTTCTCCCAGTGCTACCTTAGCCAATATAGCGGAACGTAAGGTACCAAAACATGGGAGCCGGGAAAACCCAACTATTGACCCAAGACATGATTTGGAGCTGATGCATATAATGCTATAAGTTCGGGGTGCCGCACCATTGAAAGTGTTCAGACTTCTCACACCGTATTATGGGGTACGCTTAAGCCCCTGGCGTATTGCCCGTACCAGAGTGTACGGTTTCTGAATTTCATGAATGAATATATATATATATAAGAAGAATGCGATAATAGTCTAGTTCTATGCATTGTTTATTCAAAAAGGTGCGTCGAAGCAGAATGATACAAGTAGTGTGGTAAGCAAAAAGTAGGACTATTTGACATGTCCCCTCCAAGGGCAAACTGAGGAATGGTATTTAAAGTAGGCATTTCACTCGTTATCAGAGACCACCTGGGAATTCCTTGATGCGACGTAGCTTTCTACCTCCTTGGTTGTTGTATCGTGTGTCCGGCAATCGTACTGCCGGACAGGGCTTCCAGAGATTAAAGTCCTGAAAGAAAGAAAAATAACAAAGCGGGAAGCCCCTAGTGCGGTTGAGCCGCGTCTTGGGGCATGCTGTAGTCGTGCCCCCCTCCCCACATGTGCCCATGGTATTTTCAATGCGTAATTATGTACGCGTGGCATGGATTTCGCCGTTTGGCTGGGACTGGGGTGGGGGCCGCATTGCTATGCGAGCTCGGAACATGCCAGGCGGTCTTGTTGCTGTCTTTGCCGATTACTCCGGGCGCGCTTGAAGGTGTCCGGGTCCTTAATCGCCGAACTGGTGGATTGCCTTAAGAGGCTGCTTTGTGCTTCTGTTGCGAGGGCCGCAGTGTGCTCCTCCGTGCGGAGAGAGCGCTCTGTGTTTCCATTGACTGTGATGACCCCCCGAGGTCCTGACATCTTGAGCTTGAGATATGCATAGTGCGGTACCGCGTTGAATCTCGCAAATGCGGTTTGCCCGAGCAGTGCATGATAGCCACTGCGGAACGGGACTATATCGAAGATTAACTCCTCGCTCCGGAAGTTATTCGGGGATCCGAAGACCACTTCCAGTGTGACTGAGCCTGTGCAATGGTCCTCTACACCGGGTATGACGCCTTTGAAGGTCGTTTTTGTGGGTTTGATCCTTGAAGGGTCTATACCCATTTTGCGCACTGTGTCTTGATAAAGCAGGTTCAGGCTGCTGCCACCGTCCATAAGGACTCGAGTGGGGTGAAATCCGTCGATGATTGGGTCTAGGACCAGTGCAGCGAATCTGCCATGATGGATACTAGTGGGATGGTCCCAGTGATCAAAGGTGATCGGACAGGAGGACCATGGGTTGAACTTTGGGGCGACTGGCTCCAACGCATATACATCCCTTAATGCACACTTCCGCTCCCTCTTGGGGATATGGGTTGCGTATATCATGTTCACCTTCCGCACTTATGGGGGGAACCTCTTCTATCCTTCGGTGTTCGGCTGTTGGGGCTCCTCCTCATCATCGCTATGTGACCCCTTATCTTTGTTTTCGGCATTTAACTTGCCGGCCTGCTTCAACACCCAACATTCCCTGTTGGTGTGGTTAGCTGGCTTGTCGGGGGTGCCATGTATTTGGCATGAGCGATCGAGTATTTGGTCCAAACTGGATGGGCCCAGAGTGCTTCTTTTGAATGGCTTTTTCCGCTGATCAGGTTTAGAGCCTCTGAATCCGGCATTGACTATCGTATCCTCGGTATTGTCGTTGTTGATGCGGCGCTTGTGTTTGTTGCGACGTGACCTGCCATTCCATCCTTGGTATCCAAAGTACCATGGTTCTTTGATATATTATTGCTGCGAGCCAGCCAGCTGTCTTCTCCCGCGCAAAAGCGGGTCATGAGTGTCGTGAGGGCTGCCATAGATTTCGGATTTTCCTGGCCAAGGTGCCGGGCGAGCCACTCGTCACAGATGTTGTGCTTAAAAGCTGCTAAGGCCTCTGCATCCGGACAGTCGACGATTTGATTTTTCTTTGCCAGGAACCGTGTCCAGAATTGCCTGGCCGATTCCTCTGGCTGCTGAATTATGTGGCTCAAGTCATCGGCATCTGGTGGTCGCACATAAGTGCCCTTGAAGTTGTCGAGGAATGCGGCTTCCAGATCTTCCCAACAACCGATGGATTCTGCTGGCAGGCTGTTGAGCCAATGCCGAGCTGGTCCTTTGAGCTTGAGTGGGAGGTATTTGATGGCGTGTAGATCGTCACCGCGGGCCATGTGTATGTGCAGGAGGAAGTCCTCAATCCATACTGCAGGATTTGTTGTGCCGTGTATGATTCAATATTTACAGGTTTGAAACCCTCTGGGATTTGGTGATGCATTACTTCGTCTGTGAAGCATATGGGGTGTGCGGCGCCTCTGTAGTGGGCTATGTCGCGACGCAGCTCGAATGAGTCTTGTCCGCCGTGTTTGGCCCGGCCGGATTTGCTTTTACTGTATCCGGCGTGACGATTATCGTCTTGCGTAGTGGCGCGCCCTCGTGATCCGTAGATCGATCTTGCGTGTTTTGCTTTGTCCTCCAATACATCTTGCAGGTCTAGCGTGTTTCCCCGTGCCTTGCCATTTTTATTTGAGTGGCGTCGGGGTGCGGGCTGAGTTTTTGGCTGAAATGCCTCTCTGTCGCGGCCATGAGGTGGCCGATCAGCCGCATCATATGCTAGAGATGTAGGTTTTAATGCTTCCTCCTGTAGTCGGGGTAGCAACCTGTGCTTTGGGTAACTCTTGGAGGGGCGTTCGAGTTCATATTCCTCGGCTGCAAGGACTTCAGTCCATCTGTCAGCTAGCAAATCTTGATCAGCTTGAAGCTGCTGCTGCTTTTTCTTAAGGCTATTTGCCATGGCTATAAGCCGGCACTTGAAGCACTCTTGCTCGACGGGATCCTCCGGCACGACAAATTCGTCATCATCGAGGCTTGCCTTCTCTTCGGAGGGAGGCATGTAATTATCATCATCCGCCTCTCCATCTGCCGCTCTCTCGGGAGGGCTAGCTTCTCCATCCTCCTGCTCTAAATCTTGCTGGAGGGGATTGTTGTCATCTTCGGCATTGTCCGGAGTGCTATTATCTCCTGTGCCGGTGTCACCGCTTTTGCTTTGGCGAGACTTAGAGCGGCGCCGCTGACGTCGGCGCTTGGGTTGCTTCTTAGAGGGGTCATCCTCTGCTGTCCCGTCGCCATTGCCTTCTTTGGGTGTGTCCACCATGTATATATCATATGATGAGGTGGCTTTCCAGTGCCCTGTGGGCAGTGGTTCCTCTTCATCTCCCGCATCATCGTCCATACCGTCGATGTCTTCGGAGTCGAAGTCGAGCATGTCGGTCAAATTGTCAACAGTGGCTACTAAGTGGGTGGTGGGTGGGCGGCGAATTTCTTCGTCATCCGCATCCCAATCCTGCCGAACATAGTTTGGCTAGGACTCTCCTGACAGGGAGAGGGACCTTAATGAGTTCAGTATGTCGCCGAAGGGCGAGTGCTGAAAGATATCCGCGGAGGTGAACTCCATGATCGGCGCCCAGTCGGATTCGATAGGCACGGGCGCAGGCGGTTCGGAGTCCGTGGCCGGGGAAGAATCCGGTAGTTCAGCGTCATGGCTCCCATGAAGGGTAAGGTCGATACGCGGCTCGATCGCCGCTGAGAATACGGCCTCCGTGGCGGGGTCTATCCACCCGTCCATGGATGGCGCAATTGGCTCCGAATTGAGGGTCGGAGCGGTTGCCGGTGCGGTCTCCTGAACACTGTCCGATGGTAGAGCTAAATCATGCTCATCATGACCGTGCGGCGCATTCGGCAGGGGCTTGAATCCGTCGAAGATCAGGTCTCCGCGGATGTCGGCCGTGTAGTTTAAGCTTCCAAACCTGACCTGGTGGCCAGGGGCATAACTCTCGATCTGCTCCAGATGGCCAAGCGAGTTGGCCCACAGTGCGAAGCCGCCGAATACAAAGATCTGTCCGGGGATAAAAGTCTCACCCTGGACTGCATCGCTATCGATGATCGAAGGAGCCATCAAGCCTAACGGTGACGACACAGAGGAACTCTCAATGAAAGCACCAATGTCGGTGTCAAAACCGGCGGATCTCGGGTAGGGGGTCCCGAACTGTGCATCTAAGGCGGATGGTAACAGGAGGCAGGGGACACGATGTTTTACCCAGGTTCGGGCCCTCTTGATGGAGGTAAAACCCTATGTCCTGCTTGATTATTCTTGATAATACGAGTAGTAGAAGAGTTGATCTACCACGAGATCAGAGAGGCAAAACCCTAGAAGCTAGCCTATGGTATGATTGTATGTTGTCCTTCGGACTAAAACCCTCTGTTTTATATAGACACCGGAGGGGGCTAGGGTTACACAGAGTCGGTTACAAGGAAGGAGATCTACATATCCGTATTGCCAAGCTTGCCTTCCACGCCAAGGATAGTCCCATCCGGACACGGGACGAAGTCTTCAATCTTGTATCTTCATAGTCCAACAGTCTGGCCAAAGGATATAATCCAGCTGTCCGGATACACCCTAATCCAGGACTCCCTCACCTGGCTTAACAGATCTAACAAAAAACAGCAAGGAAAGAGAACAGAAGATTGCTCTGCGATACGGTGGTCAACAGGTTCGGGTGGTATATAAAGATTTTTTATCTTGGGAAACAAGCAAACTATAGAAAAACAGAATCTAGAAGGTACCCCAGGTGGGCACAACCCACCTGGGCAGGCGTGCCCTATTGTCTTGTGCCCACCAGGGTACGAGTTTCTTATTTTCCTAATTTTCTAAATATTACAAAACTGACAAAAAATATTTTTGCGGATTTTTTGGAGTCCGTTTACTTACCGTATCACGTACCTCCTTATTTTCACGATTATGGTGTGTTCCAGAAGGACTCTTTTATGTTTTCTTCTGGTGTCAAAGTTTGGATAATATTACTTTCAACATTAATAGGCGTACCTGAGACATAATGTTTTATTCGTTGCCTGTTAACAACCTTTGGGTTAGTACATTCGGCATTATTTACTTTGATGGCTCCAGACCGATAAACCTCCTCGATAACATAGGGTCCTTCCCATTTTGAGAGGAGTTTTCCTGCAAAGAATCTGAAACGAGAGTTGTACAAAAGAACATATTCTCCGACTTTAAACTCTCGCTTTTGGATTCTCTTATCATGCTATCTTTTGACTTTTTGTTTAAACAACTTGGCTTTTTCATAAGCTTGGGTTGTCCATTCATCTAATGAGCTAATATCAAATAACCTCTTTTCACCAGCAAGTTTGAAATCATAGTTGAGTTCTTTGATTGCCCAATATGCTTTATATTCTGACTCAAGAGGCAAATGACAAGCTTTTCCATTAACCATTTTATAAGGATACATACCCATAGGATTTTTGTACGTTGTTCTATAAGCCCAAAGTGCATCATCTAATTTCTTAGACTAATTCTTCCGGTACCTATTGACAGTCTTTTGCAAAATTAATTTTATTTCTCTATTACTAAGTTCAACTTGACCACTAGACCGAGGATGATAAGCTGATGCAGTTCTATGGTTAACATCATTCTTGGCAAGAATTTTACGGAAAGCACCATGAATAAAGTGTGAACCACCATCAGTCATTAAGTATCTAGGGACTCCAAACCTTGGGAAAATAACTTCCTAGAATTTTAATAGAGGTGTTGTGATCAGCACTACTGGTGGAATAGCTTCTACCCATTTAGTAACATAATAAACAACAACCAATATATGTGTATACCCATTAGAGGAAGGAAAAGGTCCCATGTAATCAAATCCCCTAACATCAAATGGTTCAACAACAAGTGAATAATTCATAGGCAATTCTTGATGCTTACCGATATTACCTATTCTTTGACATTCATCACAAGATAAGACGAACTTACGGGCATCCTTGAAGAGAGTAGGCCAATAAAATCCAGATTGCAATACCTTGTGAGCAGTTCTATCTCCAGCATGATGTCCTCCATATGCTTTGGAGTGACATTTCCGTAGGATTTGTCCCTGTTCATGCTCAGGTACACAACGTCTAACAATACCATCTACTCCTTCTTTCTAAATATGTGGGTCATCCGAAAAGTAGTGTCTTAAATCATAGAAGAATTTTTTCTTTTGTTGGTATGTGAAACTAGGTGGTAAATATTTAGCAACAATGTAATTAGCATAGTCTTCACACCAAGGAGTATTATGATCAACATTTATTGCAGCTAACTGCTCATTAGGAATACTATCATCAATAGGTAGTGGGTCATCAAGCACATTTTCAAGCCTAGACAAATTATTAGCTACGGGGTTCTCAGCTCCTTTTCTATCAGTCATATGTAAATCAAATTCTTGTAGCAAGAGAAACCATCGAATAAGTCTAGGTTTAGCATCTTTCTTTTCTGTAAGATATTTAATAGCAGCATGGTCGGTGTGAACAATTACTTTTGAATCAACAATGTAGGGTCTAAATTTATCACAAGCAAACACTACTACTAAGAATTCCTTTTCATTAGTTGCATAATTTTGTTGAGCACTATCTAGAGTTTTACTAGCATAATGAATAACATTCATTTTCTTATCAACTCTTTGTCCTAGAACATGACCAACAACATAATCACTAGAATCACACATAATTTCAAAAGGCAAGTTCCAATCAAGTGGTTGAACAATAGGTGCAGAAATTAAGGATTTCTTAAGTGTTCCGAAGGCTTCTAAACAATCATCATCAAAAAAAGAAGGAACATCCTTTTGCAAAAGATTCGTAAGAGGCCTAGAAATTTTAGAGAAGTCTTTCATAAATCTCCTACGGAAACCAGCATGACCTAGGAAACTACGAATACCTTTGATATCTTTAGGACTTGGAATTTTCTCAATTGCATCCACCTTAGCTTTGTCCACTTCAATACCTCTTTCGGAAATTTTATGACCCAAGACAATGCCTTCATTAACCATAAAGTGGCAATTCTCCCAATTCAAGACAAGATTTGTTAGTTCACATCTCTGCAAAACTCGATCAAGATTGCTTAAACAATCATCAAAAGACTTCCCATAAACAGAGAAGTCATCCATGAAAACCTCAACAATCTTTTCACAAAAGTCAGAGAATATAGCATTCACACACATTTTAAAGGTAGCAGGTGCATTGCATAAACCAAAATGCATACGTCTATAAGCATAAGTTCCAAAGGGACAAGTAAAAGTGGTCTTTTCTTGATCAGGTTGGGAAACAGGTATTTGCGAAAAGCCAGAATATCCATCAAGGAATCAAAAATGTGTGTGCTTAGATAATCTTTCTAGCATTTGATGAATAAAAGCCAGAGGGTAATGATCTTTTCTAGTTGCTTTGTTTAATTTTCTAAAATCAATTACCATTCTATAACCTGTAACAATTCTTTGTGGAATAAGTTCATTCTTATCATTAGGAACAAAAGTAATACCTCCTTTCTTAGGGACACAATGAACTGGACTTACCCATCTACTATTAGCTATAGAATAGATTATACCTGCTTCCAGAAGTTTTAGGATTTTCATTCTTAACACTTCCTTCATTTTTGGATTTAACCGACGTTGGTGATCAACAATGGGTTTAGCATCAGGTTCCATATTAATCTTGTGCTGCCATAGAGTGGGACTCACTACAGGAATCAGCTATTTTGCCGTCTGCCACAGCGGACGGCAAAGGCCTTTGCCGTCAGCCGCGGACGGCAAAAGGCTCCGGCAAAGTAGGCTACGGTAAACAGCTACTTTGCCGTCTGCTTCCTGGCGGCTGACGGCAAAGGCCCTTTGCCGTCTGCGGCGGACGGCAAAGAGAGCGGACGGCAATAATTGCGCTGTCAGTCCGTTAAGTGGCTAACGGCAGGCCTTTGCCATCCGCCGCTGAAGGCAAAATTTCTAGTGTCTTTGCCGTCCATCATATGATGTCATCTACACGTCACTACATGGCAGGTTCTTTGCCGTCTGCCACTGATGGAAAAGTGCAGGTTCTTTGCCGTCTGCCACTGATGGCAAAGTCTTTGCCGTCTGCCACTGTAGGCAAACTGACCAAATGGGTCAGCTCCCAGGAAGCACAGCTGGATGCCACGTGTCTTCTTTGCCGTCCGCGGCAGACGGCAAAGAGCCCGTTGCCGTCGGTGGCAGACGGCAAAGAGCCTGCATATTGGCTCTTTTATCTGTTTTTTATTAAATCCAACAATTTTCATCACAAATATATATGACATATATAGATATATTTCAAAAGGCCGTTACAGAGCAAACATATAAGATATCCAACACATAACTTCATCATCCAACCATATATTTTACATGCATAGTCCCAACATACATAACAAGTTCAACATAGAGGCATCCAACCATATATATTACAATAGTTTCATCCAACGATACATGCATAGTTCAACGATACAAAAGAAACAGAGAAAGGGATAAGGAGCACTCCATCTATGCAAGCTTTCATCAAGTGAATGAAATCTGCAAAATGAAAAATAAGAAAGTTAGAACAAGAAGAGTAGAACAAGAAGAAGAGTAGAACAAGAAGAAGACTAGAACAAGAAGAGTAGAACAAGAAGAAGACTAGAACAAGAAGAGTATGTCATTTATGAGCTAACTTACGTGAAATGGATCATATATGAGCTAACTAAGTTGAAATGGGTTGTTTATGAGCTAGCTAAGGTGAAATGGATCATTTATGAGCTAACTTAGTTGAAATGGGTCGTTTATGAGCTAACTAAGGTCAAATGGATCGTTTTTGAGGTAACTAAGGTGAAATGGATCGTTTTTTAGCTAACTTAGGTGAAATGGATCATTTATGAGCTAACTTAGTTGAAATGGATCGTTTTTCAGCTAACTTAGGTGAAATGGATCATTTATGAGCTAATTTAGTTGAAATGGATCTTTTTGAGCTAACTTAGGTGAAATGGATCATTTAAGAGCTAATTTAGGTGAAATGGATCGTTTTTTAGCTAACTTGGTGAAATGGATCGTTTATGAGCTAAATTAGTTGAAATGGATCGTTTATGAGATAACCTAGGTAAGATGGGTCATTTTGGAGTTAACCTAGGTGAAATGGGTCATTTTAAAGCTAACATAGGTAAAATGGATCATTTAGGAGCTAATCTAGGTAAAATGGGTCATTTTTGAGCTAACTTGGATGAACTGGATCATTTATAAGCTAACCTAGGTAAAATGGGTCATTTTAGAGCTAACTTGGGTAAAATGGATCGTCTATGAGCTAACTAAGCTAATTATGCAATTTTTGACATAAGTAAGCTAAGTACAGATTGTTTTAGATCTAACTTAGGTAAAATGGATGTTTTTCGAGGTCAGTAAGCTTATTAATTCATTTTGGAGGAGAAGAAGCTAAGTCTAGGTCATTATGGTAAGCATTGGAGGAAATAAAGCTAAGTCTAGGTCTTTATGCATGTGTTAAGCAAAACACTAGATAAACTTACCAAGATCCAGGAGGTGTAGGAGCGGGGTGGCTCGTGTCGGTAGCTGGAGAAGGATCGTGCGATGCTTGTCTGGAGTTACGCTGCACCAAATATCATTTCCAATGTCTTTCTAGCATGATGACACTCAAATGTTAAGACTAGCAAGTAATGTCCATTCAAATAAAACTCACCGTGGTCCCAGGAGCAATCACTGGCATCGGCGGAGCGGTCTGACCTGTCTTCTCGCACACAGACTGCACATTTGGTTTTGACGACTAAGTCATACTAGTTAGTAATGAGACAAACACTACATGAATGTTTTGGCTAATCTACAGAAGAAACTTACCACAAGGAGCTCGTACATGGCCCTTTCCTGCATGTCATTCCGTGCCCTCTCCTCCTCCATCATCTTTGTCGTCCTCTCCTCCAACTCCCGTTGCCTCTCCGCCGCCTCCGCCAGAAGTTTCTCCGTTCTATCTCTCTCACTCTGTATAGCAGCAGTAACCTCTTCTTGTTCCGGCTCTTCTTGTTCCTCCTCTAGGGTGATGTCGGATTCATTGTCACTGTCTACTTCAATGTTTTGGGGTGAAGTATAGCGGTTCTTGAAACACTTTTTGGAAAGACGTGTCTCTTGGAAGAATTCTCCTTCATATGTGTCTGGGTTAATGTGAGGTTCATAATCCTCTTCCTTTGGGGGAGAAAGTCTAGCATGTGGCGGCACTTCATAAACGACATCCCAACCTTTTAGATTTGGATTAGTTTGGCAGGCCCACGGTAGATAGAATACTTGGGTCGCCTGTTGAGCCATAATATAGACATCAGGAACATCTAAATGAGTGCTTTGGTTGATTTCAACTAGCCCTATATGTTCGTGAGTCCTTCTAGTCTCCTTCGGCTGAAACCAATAACATTTGAAGACTACGACATTCGGTGGGTTTTCACCATAGAACAGAAGTTCATAAATTGCTTCAACTCTCCCATAATACTCGGTACCTCCTTCGCCGATAGCAGATACACAACAATTTGTTGACTTTCGGTCGGCCATAGATAGCTCTTTGCCATAGGTACGGAAGCGATACCCGTTGATGTCGTACTTGTCAAATGAACGGACCTTATAGTCAAAACCATTAGCGACTTGTCTCAATTCGGCGTCCATAGACTCTGAATTAGCCTACAAGTTTAATATGAAAGGATTGTTGCATTATGCACAAATTAGCAAATGAAATGAAATTGTCTAATAGAAATTACCGTTTGTTTGAACCAAGAGATGAAACCGGGATAGCCACCTCCTTGCTTTGCGAGAAGCTCATATTCTTCGACGGAATCCTTTTGGATCTCCGCTCCATACGAGAATATGGCGACGTATCGACTGTATGACATATCCAGGAATAAGAGTAGTTCAAAGGAAATAGAAGTTGCGAATCAATGTACCGAGAACTTACTCGATGTACGGCCGCAATTCTATCAGGTTGTTGAAGATATACAACGAAATGGTCCGCCATTCTTCGTTATCCAAAGATACTGGATGTGAAACACTAGCTGGTGCGAGATTCCCTTTGAATAGGCTGAGGTTGGATCCACCCTTTTTAGGCTCGTCAGCATTGTACCGAGGCTTCGGATTATGCAAATGACGATTTTTGGCTTCGTAGTGCGCTGTTACGAAGTTTGCCGCCTCCTCTGTGATGAATGCCTCAGCCATCGATGCTTCAATTCTACGTTTATTTTTACATTTTTCTTGAAGCGTCTTCTGCATCCTCTCAGTTGTGTAGCACCAATGATTTTGCACGCCCCCCCCCCAATCTTGCCTCGGTCGGGAGATGCAAAATCAAATGCTGCATTGGATTAAAGAAGCCCGGTGGAAAGATCTTCTCTAACATGCAGATCAACTCCGACAAGAGAATTTCCCTCATAGCTGGCCTTCCAAGATTGAACCATGCCTTTGGCTTCGTCCAGTTCTGCTTTCCTTTCGGGTTTTTCATGTTTTATAACGGCCTATCACATAGCGCCTCCAGATCGACTCTAGCCTTAGTATTATCCTTTGACTTCACATCTATGCCGAACAATGTACCAAAAAGTGCCTCGGCGATATTCTTCTCAGTGTGCATCACGTCGATGTTGTGTGGGCAAAGGAGGTCTTTGAAGTAAGGCAGATCCCATAAGCATGTTTTCTGAGTCCACGCGTGCTTAGTATTATACCCCTTGAAGTACCCTGGACGTTGTGGATCTGGCTCGAGAGCGTTTAGCTGATCCAGGGTCTGTTGGCCTGTCAATGCAGGTGGTGTAGATTTTTTGACAACTCTACCCCTGATGAAGTTCTTCTTGTCTTTCCTGAACTTATGGCGAGGATCCAGGAACTGTCTATGCATGTCGAAGCAAGAAAACTTGCGACCGGCCTGAAGCCAACGAAACTCAAGAGCTCCCTTGCATGTGGGGCACGGGAACCTTCCATGCACACACCAGCCAACAAATAGCGCATACGCCAGCAAGTCATGCGTCGAGTACATGTACCAGACATGCATTATCAACGCCAGGAAAATGTTCTTTCTTTGCATAATCTGTCCGGGGGGGAGATGTACCAGACACGCATTACATGCGCCCGTATTTGTTTGCTAAAGGCGTCGTATGTCTTGAACCCATTATCCCAGGCTTCTTGCAATTCGTCCTTAAGCGGCTGCATGTACACATTCATATTTTTGCCCGGATAGTTGGGCCCTGGAATTATCAACGCCAGGAAAATGTTCTTTCTTTGCATAATCTGTCCGGGGGGGAGATTGAGTGGAAAGACAAATACGGGCCAACAACTGTATTGGGCTGCCGTCATACCAAACACACTGAACCCATCCGTGCTGATGCCGACTCGAGGATGCCTCGGATCTGCCGCTTTGTTAGCATGTAATTCATCAAACTTTTTCCACGCAACACCATCTGATGTGTGTACCATCATCAGATTCCCATCCGCATCTAGTTCGGTTCTTTTGCCTGTTTTGTGCCATGTCATCTGTCTGGCCGTCTCTTCGACCATGAAAAGACGTTGAAGTCTTGGTACGATTGGCATATACCGAAGAACACTAATGGGGATTTTGGTCTGTGTCTTCTCACCCATACCGTTGTCTACCACAATATACCTGGAAGACTCGCAAATGGGACAATAGTTCAAGTCCGCATAGTCAAGCCTAAATAAGGCACATCCTTTCTCACAGGCATGTATCTTCTCATAGGGCATCTTCAGTGCACGGAGCATTTTGTCCGACTGGTACAGGTTTGCAGGCATTACATGGCCTTTGGGTAGAAAGCGTCCAAATACTGTCATAATTGCGTCATAGCATTCTCTGCCCAAGTTGAACTGAGCCTTCAGAGCCATTACTTGTGAGATGGCATCCAACTAACAAAGCTCAGTGTGCTCGTGGAGCGGACGTTCCAAAGACTCCAACATTTCATTGAAGGCCTTTGCAGATTCCTCCATCTCCTCGTCCAAATCCTGAGCATCATCATAGCCTTGCACCATGTTTTCCATCCCGGTACCATGCTCGTCGGTGCGACGACGATCCACCTTAGCTCGCTCACGTTGGGCAGACTCACCATGAAATGTCCACACCGTATAATCGGGCGTAAAACCACTCTTCTGCAGGTGTTTGCCCATTTCAGCCTCTGTCTTCTTTTCCCAATTGCCGCACCGGAAACAGGGGCACCAGGTTTTCTTTTGGCCATTTGCAAATGCGGCTTGCACAAACCTCTTAGTTTTTGTGAACCATTCAGCGCTCCATTTGTTCTGACCAGTGTGACCGGTATACATCCAAGCACGGTCGCCCATCTTGACTTTCAGAGTTACTGGACACACAACAATTATATATGTAATTCACCATGTATATATTCATCAGTTGATCTACTTTGTCAATTTTATTACGTCCATGCAACCTACACTCTAATAGGTAATGATGGGTCCTAATCCCACCCGAGTATGTGTAGATTGGGTTCATTTTCCCATATGCTATGCTCCGGATCCGACGCAAAATTTCGGCAGCACCTCCCCGCTGTTCTCCTGATACACGTCTCTGCAATAAACAGAGAGGATGTGTACCCGGAGAACAACAGGGGAGGCACTGACGAAATTTATGCGTCGGATCCGGAGCAAAGCATATGGGAAAACGAACCCAATCTACACATACTCGGGCTGTCCGTGGATAGCGTTAGACAACTCGAAAGAATCAAGGTTATAAATATGCAAATGCATGCATATTTATAACTATGACGCTTTCGAACGGGAGACACATATTGGTTACGCATACTGATGATTCAAGACACATATATAGCTAGCTATCAAGTTTCATGTCATTTGTGCAAATAATTAATGGGGGAGAAGGACATGTCATTTGTGCTCACCCACGAACGAAGGGGCAGAGCTCGTCAAACGCACGGCGCGGTCGTCGAACACCAAACCTCGCAGCGATGAAACAACTGCACATTTAAATCTACCCGATCAACACAATTATATATGATTTTTTTCATAACAAAATTGAAAAATATATGACCTAACTAATAATTCACAAATATATAACCCCATCGGCCTCTGGATGGCCAAAGAGCACCTTTTCGGGAGGTTTAGGGGGTCGGGGTGTCATGTCGGTGTCGGGGTGCTGTTTCGGGGTTAGGGTGTCGTGTTGGGGTCGGGGTGTCGGGGTGTAGTGTCGTGGTCTGTGTGTCGGGGTGTGGTGTCGGGGTCGGGGTGTTGGGGTCAGGGTGTCGGGGTCAGGTGTCGGGGTGTGGTGTCGGGGTCGGGGTGTCGGGGTCAGTGGTTGGGGTGTTTCCTTCTATCCTTCTTCTTCTTTCCTTCTCTTCTTCTTCTTTTTTCTTCTTCTTTCCTTTCTTCTTCTTCTTCTATCCTTCTTCTTCTTTCCTTTCTTCTTCTTCTTCTTCTTCTTCTTCTTCTTCTTCTTCTTCTTCTTTCCTTTCTTCTTCTTTCCTTTCTTCTTCTTCTTCTTCTTCTTCTTCTTCTTCTTCTTCTTCTTCTTCTTCTTCTTCTTCTTTTTTCATCTTTTTTCTACTTCTTTTACTTCTTTTCTTTTCTTCTATTCTTCTTCTTCTACTTCTTCTACTTCTTCTACTTCTTTTTCATCTTTTTTCTACTTCTTTTCTTTTCTTCTTTTTCATCTTTTTTCCACTTCTTCTTCTTTTCTTCTACATATTCTTTTTTCTAACACTAACACTAAATTTTGTTATTTTCTAACACTAAATCTAACACTAACACTAACACTAACAATTAAACAAGAATTAAACAGCAAAAAAAAGAAAAACAGAAAAAAAAACTCACCGGAGGAGGGGCGACGCTGGCGCCGGGGTGGTGGGTGGGGGGGGCAGCGGGGCTCCGGGGCAGTGGGATGGCCGGGCGGCGGGCGCGGGGGTGGCGCCGGGTGAGAGGGGCGGGGGCAGCGCCGGGCGGCGGGACGGTGGGGGGCGGTGGCGGGTGGGGGAGGGGGTGGGAGCGGCGGCGGCGCCGGATGGCGATGGGCGGTGGCGGGTGCGGCGAGGGCGGGGGCGGCGCCGGGCGGCGGGGGCGGGGGCGGCGGGGTTAGGGGCGGAGGAGGTCGAGGGAGAGAGATGAGTAACGGGCGGGGGAGGGGGCTCGGCCGTTAGTTAGGTTAGTTAGGGTAGCCTTTGCCGTCCACCCTCCTTTGCCGTCCGCTTTTCTTCATATTTGCCATCTGCGGCGGACGGCAAAGCGGGGGGACGTTAAGTATTTTTTAACCAGCTCCTCAGTGGGCCCCCCTCCCTCTTTGCGCTGGCTGATGGCAAAGGCTTTCTTTGCCATCAGCCAGTTCTTTGCCGTCTGCTTTCGGGTAGCTGATGGCAAAGAGCTTCTTTGCCGTCCGCTAGCTGACGACAAAGAGCTGGCAGATGGCAAAGTAGCTGATTCCAGTAGTGACTAATGCCCTTTAAATCATCAAGAGTATATCCAATAGCAGCTCAGTGCTTCCTTAGAACTTTCAATAATCTTTCTTCATGTTCTGAAAGGTTAGCACCAATAATAACAGGATATATCTTCTTTTCATCAAGATAAGCATATTTTGGAGTCTCTGGCAATTATTTTAATTCAAACACAGGATCTCCTTTAGTTGGAGGAGGACCTCCTAGAGTTTCAATAGGAAAATTGTGTTTGAGCGGAGGACGTTGTTCAAAGAAAATTTTATCTATTTCATTTCTTTCATGCATATGTAAATCATTTTCATGGTCTAGCAAATATTGTTCTAAAGGATCAGTAGGTGGTACAACAATAGAGGGAAGACCAATTATTTCATCCTCGCTATGCAATTCTTTTTAATGAATCTTTCTACTAAATTTGGAAAAATTAAACTCATGAGATTCATCACCAAAACTAACATCGACAGTTTGTTTCTCACAATCTATCTTAGCATTAACGGTGTTCAAGAAAGGTCTACCAAAGATAATGGGATAAAAGTCATGTTGTGGGGAACCAAGAACAAGAAAATCACTACGGTATTTTATTTTCCCACACAAGACTTCAACATATCTAATAATCCCAAGTGGTTTGTTGGTATCTCTATTAGAAAGTTTAATAATGGCATCTATTTCTTCTATTTCAGCGGGTGCTATGCCATCCATAATTTCTTGATAAAGGATAAAGAGCATGACACTTACGCTAGCACGTATGTCACATAAACCATGATAACAGTGATCTCCTATTTTAACTGGGACAACAGGCATGCCAACAACGGGTCTATGTTTATCTTCTTTATCAGGTTTCGCAATTCTAGTAGCTTCATTACAAAAGTAAATAACATGCCCATCTATATTTTCTTCTAGGAGATCCTTAACCATAGCAACGCTAGGCTCTACTTTGATTTGTTCATCAGGTTTAGGTGTTCTAATATAGCTTTTGTTAACCACAGTTGAAACCTTAGCATGTCCGTTTATCATAACAGGGAAAGGTGGTTTCTCAATATAAGCAGTAGGAACAACTGGATCGACATTATAAAGTATAGTTTCTTCTTTAGCTAGTACCGGTTCTTTAATTTCTTATTTAATAGGTGGGTGATATTTAAACCACTTCTCTTTAGGGAGATCAATATGAGTAGCAAATGCTTCACAAAAGGAGGCTACTATCTCAGAGTTAAGTCCATATTTAGTGCTAAACTTTTGAAAAGCATTGGTACTCATAAAAGATTTAACACAATCATACTTTACCTTAATACCCGAGTCTTTACCTTCGTCAAGTTCCCAATATTTAGAGTTGCATTTAATTCTTTCCAAAAGATCCCACCGGTATTCAACAATCTTCTTTATAAACGAACCAGCACAAGAAGTATTGAGCATGGATCGATCATTATAAGAAAGCCGAGCATAAATTTTTTGTATAATAATTTCTCTTGAGAGCTCATGATTGGGGCATGAATATAACATTGATGTAAGCCTCCCCCAAGCTAGAGCGATACTTTCTCCTTCACAAGGCCAAAAATTATATATGTAATTCCGATCAAGATGAACTAGATGCATAGGATAATTTTTTGGTGGAACCCCAATTTCAATTGATTCCAGTTCCGAGATCCAATGTCATCGCATAGCCTATACCATGACAGTGCTTTTCCCTTCAAAGATAAAGGGAAAACCTTGTTCATAAATTCATCTCTGGGTAAACCTACAAGCTTGAACAATCCACAAATTTGTTCCACATATATCAAGTGCATATCAGGATGTCTGGTTCCATCTCCAGCATAAAGATTAGCTAGCAGTTGTTCTATCATACCCGAAGGAATTTTATATTCAATATTTTCAGTAGGTGCAGTGGGTTGAGGGTAGCTAATTGTGGTTCCGGTCGAGGTGAAGATACCCCAAAGAAACCCCTCAAAGGATTATTTTCCATAGTAACAAGTGACAGTAAATTTCAGCACACTAGATAAATGTTTCCTTACCAAATTCCACTTACCAAAGGTGCTTCACTCCCCGACATCAGTGCCAGAAAATAGCCTTGATGACCCACAAGTATATGGGATCAATTGTAGCTCTTTTCGATAAGTAAGACTGTCGAACCCAACGAGGAGCAGAAGGAAATGACAAGCGGTTTTCAGCAAGGTAATGTTTGCAAGTGCTGAAATTGTAAGTAACAAAGTACTTTGATAGCAAGATAATTTGTAACGAGCAAGTAACGATGATAGTAGAAAAAGTGCAGCAAGGTAGACCAATCCTTTTGAGACAAAGGACAGGCCAAAACGGTCTCTTATGATAAGCAAAGCATTCTTGAGGGTACACGGGAATTTCATCAAGTCACTTTCACCATATTGGTTCGATTTGTGTTCGCTACTTTCATAATTTGATATGTGGATGGACCGGTGCTTATGTGCTATTCTTACTTGAACAAACCCCCTACCTGTGATTAACCCTCCTGCAAGCATCCACAACTACGAGAAAAGTATTAAGAATAAATTCTAACCATACCATTAAACTTTTGGATCCAATCGATCCCTTATGGAATAGCGCAGAAACTGGGGTTTAAGCTTCTATCACTCTCGCAACCCATCATCTAATTGCTACTCCACAATGCATTACCTTAGGCCCAAATATGGTGAAGTGTCATGTAGTCGACGTTCACATGACACCACTAAGGGATTCACAACATGCATACTATCAAAATATCGAACACATATCAAGTTCACATGATTACTTGCAACATGATTTTTCACGTGACCTCAAGAAAAAAAGTAACTACTCACAAATGATAATTGTGATCAAGATCAGAGGGGTATTAAATAGCCTATTGGATTTGAACATATAATCTTCCACCAAATAAACCATATAGTAATCAACTACAAGATGTAATCAACACTACTAGTCACCGACAAGCACCAATCTGTAGTTCCGGTAACAAGACTGAACACAAGAGATGAATTAGGGTTTGAGATGAGATGGTGCTGTTGAATATGTTGATGGATATTGCCCTCCCCAAGATGGGAGAGTTGTTGGTGACGATGACGACGATGATTTCCCCCTCCAGGAGGGAAGTTCCCCGACGGAATTGCTCCACCGGAGGGCAAATGTGTTCCTGCCCAAGTTCCACCTCGAGATGGCGGTGCTCCATCCAAAAAGTCCTCCTCTTATTTTTTTTCTAGGTCAAAATGACCTATATATACCGGAAGGTGGGCACCGGATGTGGGCCTGGGTGAGCACAGCTCACCAGGGTGCGCCTGGGCTCCCTGGCGCGCCCAGGTGAGTTGTGCCCACTTTGTTGAGCCCCCTCTGGTACTTATTTTCTCCAATATTAATCTTATATTCCATAAAAATTCTCCATGAAGTTTCAGCTTGTTTGGAGTTGTGCATAATAGGTAGCCTGACGTAGCTTTTCCAGGTTCAGATTTGTAGCTGCCGAAATTCTCCCTCTTTGTGTGTACCTTGCAAATTATGAGAGAAAAGGCATTATGTAACATCCCTAAATTCTAAATTTTGGAATATTATATTAATTAAGTAGATTTGATTGTTTGTGTGATTGATTGTGTGAATTTGAGTGGAATTTGAAACTTTTTGAAAGTTGAATGAGAGGGAATGAAATGACTTTCCCAAACTTTCAACCTTTCATTTTGATCTCCATGAATTCAAATTGATTTCATCACAAAATCCTAGAGTGTAGGTAATACGACTTCTTCCATTTAAATAAATGAAAAGGTATTTGAATTCCATTTGAAAATATTTCAAGTACAGAAACTTTAAGCAACTCAATGATTTTCATGAGGGAAGATAAAATGACTTCTTCAAATTATATGAAATATGAGTTGGAAGTTTCAAACAAATCAAATTGAAAGCCCCTTTAAAGTTATTTTGAAACCCACTTTCAATTTGGAGTTATTTGGTTTTATTCAAATTATTTTTCTCAAAAAATGAAATATATGGAAGATAGGGTAAAATGATTCCCTACAGTAGAAAAGTGGAGAAAAATAAGTTTGAAATCATTTTTGGGTATTTTAAAATATTTTTATTTGGTTTTAAATGAACCGGTATCACTGTTTGCTTTATTTAAATTTGGTGGAATTTATTTGCCGTTGAAAATATGTTCATGTTTTTAGAAAATCTTTGTCTGAAAACTTTGGTATATAATATGCTTATATAAAATATATTTTAATTCTGTTTATTTGTCCTCCTCACTTTTTAAATAAAAGATAAACATTTTTTAAATCCGCTCGTATAGGACAGTGAGGCCCAGCCACAGGCCGACCCAGCCCAGCGCTAGGGCTAGCGCACACACGCACGTACGCTCGGGAGGAACTCCTAGAAGCGCCGCCGCTACCTCTCTCTCACATGCATCCTCTCTCCCTCCCCCACGTTCGCTGCCAGGCAGGCCCCACCTTTCTTTCTTCTTCCCCACTAACTCTGAACAGAAACATACGCGTACACATACAAGACGCCGCTCCGCGTCCGAACTTTGTGGAAACCCTATCCCAAGTTAACTCCAGGCCCAAGAAATATGTCCTATAAATAGCCACGACCTTCCTCTTCCAATTCCCTTTGAAAACCCACGCCCCAAACTCACCATACCACACGCTGCCTTCGTTCCGATCTCGGCCACCGAAGCTTTTTCGTCGGACGAGTGCATCGTCGGTGAGGCTTCTCGAGATCCCTCCCTATGTTCTTTGATTCCCCTCGCCTTTACATGATTTTGGCACCCAGGTTCAACCAGAGCCACCACCTCAAGCTCGCAACGCCGCCGGACTTCACACAAAGCACAAGAGTTTACGCCGACGCCTGCTCGACCCCGACGTCTCCTCGCCTCACCATCAACAGAAAATAGGACGCCCTCGCCTCTTTGCATCTCCTGGACATCACCGCCGATGCCGTCGTCGACCGGAGCCGCCGCCCCGCGGAAGCCCTCTTCCCTGCCTAAGCTCTGTTCTTCTCTGTAAGTCACGTAGGTGTTAGCTCCTCTGTTTCTTTTTTCAAAGTTCTAGATTGGATTAGGTCGGTTTAGTAGATCGGTTTTCCTCACAGATCAGTTCCTCGGTTTAGATCGAACTGGCTCCCCGGTCTTCTGTTAAATAAACACATGTGTACGTATTGTTAAGTTTCGCCCGAGCGTTTGGTACCTACAGATCGCACACCGTAGGCCCAATAGCGCTCGTTTGTTTTTTTCTTCTGTATTTTTGTTTCTGTTTTTTAAAAAGAAAAGTTTTAGTTTCGTAAATTCTATATCTTTAGGTTATTTAGATTTTTTGATTGATTCTTTTTGCTCTAGTCTGCAAATTTCCTAAAGTTTCTGTATAAAATAGTTTCGGCCATGTTTTAGTTTTTAAAAACTGTTTTATATGGGTTTTAGTCAGATTAGTATTTTCTGCTCTATTATGAGCAACAATTTATATTTGCAACTAGAATTCATCATCTTTTTAGGAAGGGTCACGGGTCGGAGCCTTTAGTCAAGTCCACATACTCAACCATCATATAGTCTTCTATGATTGCTAACACTCACCGCATACACATGAGCAAAATGTTTCAACCGGACACATATAAAGATAGGGGCTTATGGTTTCGCCTCCCAACGTACTCACCTCGAGGGTGATGTCAACAATAATAACTCATGCCACCCATATTCAACTGGACATATGTGCCCAGACCTTTCCTCACCACATGATGCTTGCCAAAGGAGAAAAATAAAAGGAATAGAGAGAAAAACTATGGCTCTTGCATAAAAGTAAATACATAAAAGTACATGATAGGCCCTTCGCATAGGGAAGCAGAGGTTGCCATGCGCTTATTTTCTTGTATGCTCAATCCCTTAGTGCAAAAGAACGTCATGTTACATTGCCCCTTGTGACAGCAACCTTTATTATGCAGTCTGTCGCTTTTATTCTTCACCATCACAAGTTCGTGCAACACTCAATTTTCTCTTACACTAAATGATATCACACTTTTAGAAGCAATTTTTATTGCCTTTTTGCACCGATGACAACTTACTTGAGGGATCTTGCTCAATCCCTAGGCAGGGATGGTGGACACTAGAAAATAATATTTGGGTTTAAGGGTTTTTGGATGCACAAGTAGTATCTCTACTTAGTGTGGAATTTTTTACTTACAAAGATAGGGGGCAAGCACCACATGTTAAAGGATCTATGACAATATGACTTCTATGTGAATATGAACAAACATAAATCATTACGTTGTCTTCCTTGTCCAATGTCAATAATTTTGGCATATAATATTTTGATGAGGGCTCACAATCACAAAAGATTTCTAGGATAGTATATTTATTTGCAACATGAGAGTAAAGAAAACAAAAACTCACACTAAACTTTATTATATAACTTGCACACGATTACAAGGATAGATCACTAAGCAAAGTCTCAAAGAAGAAAGAGTAGAACTAAACTTTTATTCATATAAAGCAAAAGGATCGAACTAAAATAAGTAAAAGCAAAAAGATAGTGGGATGATACGATACTGAGGCACCTCCCCCAAGCTTGGCAGAAGCCAAGGGGAGTGCCCATACCAGATACTTAATTCTCCTTTGGTGGTGAAGAGGATGATGGTGGTGATGAAGTAGTATTCTCCAATATAACCATGAGTAGATCCCTCAAACCTTGAATCTCCCGAAGGGCTTGATGAATTAGTTCACTGTTTTTCTTCACCTCAGCCATTATGTGCTTATTCTCAGGGCCCCACGGTTTTGTTCCTGCATTGTTTTCTCTTGGCCGGGATATGTCCCAGTTGGACAGCATGTGCCTACAAGGAGTATTCTCGAACCCATAATTGTGAATAAAATTATGAAAAATATTATGATGTAACCTGTGTAAGGGCCTCCTCGGTGGGAGCTCTTCTTGCACTTCCAGGCTCGCTTGATTGTTCGGTGATCCTGTGGCTTGGTGAGGATCAGGGTGAGTAGAGGTGCCAACCAGTGTGCCCCTCTCGGAGGCCGGAGGGTGAATCCCAAAGGGACTTTCCTCTTCTTCCTCCATAGCAACCTCTTCAGCTTCATCCCTACTTAGATCTTCCTGGACTGACCTTATATCTCCTTCTCTAGTGTTGAAGGGTGAGGAAGACATGATGTTGGACCAGTTGAATCTGTTAGAAAATAGCAAGAAAAGAGAACACGGGATTTCTCCGTGGTAAGGTAATCAACAGGTTTGGGAAGTATATATAGATTTTTATCTTGAGGGACAAGCAAACTGTAAAAAAATAGAGTACGGAAGGTGTCCCAGGTGGGCACCTGGGCGCCCCTGGCATGCCTAGCGCGCCCTAGTGTCTTGTGCCCACTAGGGGACGCTTCCTGGAAGTTTCTTTATTCACAAAATTCTTAAATAGTCCAAAATTGATAAAAAAAAATATTTTTGAGGATTTTTCGGAGTCCATTTACTTACCGTATCACGTACCTCCTTATTTCACGATTCTGGAGTGTTCCGGAAGGACTCTTTTATGTATTCTTCCGGTGTCATTGTTTGGATAATATTACTTTCAACATTAATAGGCATACCTGAGATATAATGCTTTTTTCGTTGCCCATTGACAACCTTCGGGTTAGTACCTTTGGAATTGTTTATTTTGATGGCTCCAGACTAGTGAACCTCCTCGATGACGTATGGGCCTTCCCATTTTGAGAGTAGTTTTCTTGCAAAGAATCTGAAATGAGAGTTGTATAAAAGAACATATTCAATGACTTTAAACTCACACTTTTGAATTCTTCAGTCATGCCATCTTTTTACTTTGTCTTTGAATATTTTTTCATTTTCATAAGCTTGGGTTCTCCATTCATCTAGTGAGCTAATATCAAATAACCTCTTTTCACCAGCAAGTTTGAAGTCATAATTGAGTTCTTTGATTGCCCAATATGCTTTATGCTCTAGCTCAAGAGGCAAATGACAAGCTTTTCCATAAACCATTTTATAAGGAGACATACCCATAGGATTTCTATATGCTGTTCTATAAGCCCAAAGTGCATCCACTAATTTCTTAGACCAATTCTTCCTGGACCTATTGACAGTCTTTTGCAAAATTAATTTTATTTCTCTATTGCTAAGTTCAACTTGACCACTAGACTGAGGATTATAAGGTGATGAAATTCTATGGTTAACATCATACTTGGCAAGCATTTTATGGAAAGCACCATGAATAAAGTGTGAACCACCATCAATCATTAAATATCTAGGGACTCCAAACTTGGGAAAATAACTTCCTTAAGCATTTTAATAGAGGTGTTGTGATCAACACTACTAGATGGAATAACTTCTACCCATTTAGTAACATAATCATCAGCAACCAAAATATGAGTATACCCATTAGAGGAAGGAAAAGGTCCCATGTAATCAAATCCCCAAACATCGAATGGTTCAACAGCAAGTGAATAATTCATAGGCATTTCTTGACGCTTACCGATATTACCTATTCTTTGACATTCATCACAAGATAAGACGAACTTACGGGCATCCTTGAAGAGAGTAGGCCAATAAAATCCAGATTGCAATACCTTGTGAGCAGTTCTATCTCCAGCATGATGCCCTCCATAAGCTTCGGAGTGACATTTCCATAGGATTTGTCTCTGTTCATGCTCAGGTACACAACATCTAATAATACCATCTACTCCTTCTTTATAAAGATGTGGGTCATCCCAAAAGTGATGTCTTAAATCATAGAAGAATTTTTTGTTTTGTTGATATGTAAATCTAGGTGGTAGACATTTAGCAACAATGTAATTAGCATAATCAGCATACCAAGGAGTACTATGAGAAACACTTATTTCAGCTAACTGCTCATCAGGAAAACTATCATCAATAGGTAGTGGGTCATCAAGCACATTTTCAAGCCTAGATAAATTATCAGCTACCGGGTTCTCAACTCCTTTTCTATCAATGATATGTAAATCAAATTCTTGTAACAAGAGAACCCAACGAATAAGTCTAGGTTTAGCATCTTTCTTTTCCATAAGATATTTAATAGCAGCATGGTCTATGTGAACAATTACTTTGGAATCAACAATATAAGGTCTAAATTTATCACAAGCAAACACAACCGCCAAGAATTATTTTTCATTAGTAGCATAATTTCTTTGAGCATTGTCTAGAGTTTTACTAGCATAATGAATTACATTAAGTTTCTTATCAACTCTTTGTCCTAGAACAGCACCAATAGCATAATCACTAGCATCACACATAATTTCAAAAGGCAAGTTTGAATCAGGTGGTTAAACAATAGGTGCATAAATTAAAGCTTTCTTAAGTGTTTCAAAGGCTTCTAAACAATCATCATCAAAAACAAAAGGAATATCCTTTTCCAAGAGACTAGTAAGATGCCTAGAAATTTTTGAAAAGTCTTTGATAAATCTCCTATGAAACCAGCATGACCTAAGAAACTATGAATACATTTTATATCTTTAGGACATGGCATTTTCTCAATTACATCACCCTTAGCTTTGTCCACTTCAATACCTCTTTCAGAAATTTTATGACCCAAGACAATGCCTTCGTTAACCTTAAAGTGGCAATTCTCCCAATTCAAGACAAGATTTGTTTGCTCAGATCTCTGCAAAACTCGATCAAGATTGCTTAAACAATCATCAAAATACTTCCCATAAATAGAAAAGTCATCCATGAAAACCTCAACAATCTTTTCACAAAAGTCAGAGAATATAGTAGTCATACATCTTTGAAACATAGAAGGTGCATCAAATAAATCAAAAGGCATACGTCTATAAGCATAGGTTCCAAAGGGACAAGTGTAGCGACCCGACCTCAGACGGTCAAGTCTATGTGCTTAAGTGCCATTCCTGGATCAGTATTGCTGACACACACAGTACTCGAGGATTTATAACAGAGTTCGATCACACACTTATTACATCGAATGTATCAAGAGAGAACTTATTACAGTAATATGGCTGAAGGCCATCTAAATAAGATAACAGTAGAAGCTTTGAAGGTGGAAGAGTCCATCCAACTCCACGGCAAACCTGAGTGCATGACAACGACCTATCGCACCTTACTCTTCGTGTGAAAACTCTACAACATAATATGTTGCAGCCTGTGTAGGTCAACACATGGAATATGCTGGAAAGATAACACTATAGAGCAATGAACAAAATAACATCTACCACTATATGCATATATGGCTGGTGGAGGCTCTATGGTTATCATTTGCATAAAGCTAGTTTTTCCCTACAACAAAGGAATAGATTTTAATTGACTACAAAGTTGGTTGAAAACATTGAGAAGGTTCCTCTAACTTATTCCCAAAATAATATTTATAATCCAACAATTATTTAAGTAAATTGATGAGATGAAACCAATAATTCAAGTACCAGATACTCAAGATGTCCATAACCGGGGACACAACTAACCATGATTAGTTTGTACACTCTGTAGACGTTCGCACACTTTTCCCCACAAGACTCGATCTCCTCCGTTGTATTTCTCACAGTGCATGGTGTTTGAGAAACAGACAACCACTGGGTGCTCCAGGGTGCCCCAACCAATCCACCCAGATGTGTATTAAAGTAGCCACCTTAAGTTAACCATTAATAATAACTCTCACATCTTTCATGAATCTCTGAAAACAATCCACGTCTACGAGCATAGTGTAGTAGTATAAGCATAATGAAAGAACACCCAGGGTTTGAAATAAAAGACAATAGGTTCCTACCTCATAAAATACTTCCCAATACCCACATGTTATCAATTCCTAACCATGCAATGTTTGAGGATTGAAACTAATGCATAAAAACTGGGTAATAAAGGATATGATCAAAGTGTTACTTGCCTTGCTGACGATCTGAAAACCCTAGAGATTCATAGTAGCAAGCCTCGCACTCCGGAAACTCTATCATGAACAAACAATAGCATACATAAGCACTCAAGCATAAGATGCAAATGTAAAACTCAAAATAAAAGATCTGAATAGAAATTTCAAGAGAAGAGCTTCGATTTGTAAAAAGAATCAATCGAATCGGAGTTACGAAACTCAAACTACGATCAAAACAAGTTCGAATTCAAATTTGCTTGAAACGAAATTTTAATTTTTCAAAACCATGTTCAAGTTGATTATCTCGAAATAGGGGAACAAGACAAACATTTTGGCGTCGGTTTCACTGGATTTGGACAAAAGAGTAAAAAGTAATGAGGGTTTGAAGTTCAGGGACTAAACTGTGATAAATGTATTCGCAAATAGGTCCCTGGCCAAAAATTAAAATAAAAAGAAAACCTAGCGAACGAACATTCACTAACCGGAACTAACAAATGAAAATCATTCGTTAAAATGATCTAACTGATGAACGTTCGCTAATTAACCTAATAAATAAATAAACGATGTAATCTAAACCGAAAAAACCGAAAGAAAACCGAAGAAAACCGAATGGTTTTTACCGGTCAACCATAGAAAACCGGCGGCGAGGTCAACGGCGAGGTCCGGCGTGGCTCCGCCGGCTTCGGCGGGGCGAGGCGACATCGGTGGCAGCAGCAGTAGGCGGCGGCAGTGGCGGGGTCGTAGGTGACGGCGGCGCGGTGCGGGTGACGACGCGGGCAGCAGCAGCGGCGCGGCTGGCGGCGTTGGGTGGTGAGCAGGGGGTGGTGGGGGTGCTTGGCTTTTAAAGAGCCGGGAGGGGGCGGCGGCTTGCGCGAGGGGGCGGCAAGTCCGACCCAGACTCCTCACCGGAGTCCGGCGTCCGCGCGGGGCAGAGGCGGCGGCGCGCTCTGCTGGGCGTTTGGCCCGGTCGGTCCGAAAAAAGTTTTTTTTTAAATAAATTTCACCCGAATAAAATCCTAATAAATTATAAATAAATTCTAAAAATACGAGAAACAATTTTCACTGCCAAACCTAATATTTAGGACAAGGTGAACATTTTTCTGGCCTAAAATGCAATTTTCAAAAATTCATATTTTTTCTAATTCAAATAAAATAGCAAATAAAATACGAATAAAATAATAATTTGATTTTAAAATTTCTTCTCCAATATTTCTCTAATTGAAGAAGTTATTTTATCTTCTCTCATTTATTTTTGTTATTAGAAATAATTGGAGAGAAAATATTAAAACCAAATTGATCCTTTGTTCAAATTTGAAATGAATTCAAATATGAAAAATTTGTGAAACCTCCAACTCTCTCCTTGGGTCCTTGAGTTGCTCAAAATTTCTAGGATCACAACCAAAATGCAAATAAAATATGATATGCATATGATGACCTATGTATAACATCCAAATTGAAAATTGGGATGTTACAAACCTACCCCCCTTAAGATAATCTCGCCCTCGAGATTCGGGTTGGCTAGAAAATAGGTGTGGATGGTCTTTCCATAGGTCTTCTTCTCGCTCCCAGGTGGCTTTCTCCTTGGTATGGTGGCTCCACTAAACTTTCCAAAATTTGATAACATTGCTGCGTGTAACCATGCTGGCAAACTCGAGAATCTTGACGGGTTTCTCCTCGTAGGTTAGGTCACTCTCCAACTGAATTGCTTCCAGGGGAACTGTATCTCTCAGAGGAATGTCGGCCATCTCTGCATGGCACTTCTTCAACTGGGAAACGTGAAACACATCATGAACTCTTGACAATCCTTCGGGTAACTCCAACTTGTAGGGCACTTCTCCCATACGTTCCAAAACTCGGTATGGTCCTACAAATCTCAGGGCTATTTTTCCTTCAACTCTTAATCTTTTAACTCCTCACAGAGGTGACACACGAAGATATGCTATGTCTCCAATTTCATAGACTACCTCCTTACGTTTAGTATCGACATAACTCTTCTGCCTGGACTGAGCTACCTTCAGTCTATCATGAATCAACTTAACCTTCTCTCTAAACTCTTTGATTAAATCCGGTCCAAACAACTGACGATCTCCAACTTCATCCAACATCAATGGTGTCCATGCACCTTCTTCCATATAAAGCTTTGAAAGGGGCCATCCTCAAACTAGCCTGATAACTGTTGTTGTATGAGAACTCTCTGTAAGGCAAATTATCATCCCAACTAGATCCATAATCTAGCGCACAAGCTCTCAACATCTCCTCCAGAATCTGGTTGACTCTCTCGGTCTGTCCATTTGTCTGCGGGTGAAAGGCTGTACAAAACTCTAGCCTAGTACCCAAAGTCTGGTGCAACTGATTCCAAAACTTCCAGGTAAACTGTGTTCCTTTATTCGATACGATGGTCCTCGGAATTCCATGCAGACATACGATCCTGGTCATATATATCTTGGCCAACTTTGCGCTCGTATAAGTGGTTTTCACGGGGATAAAGTGAGCCACTTTGGTCAAGCGATCTACTACTACCCAAATGGAATCATATCCCGATCGTGTCCTGGGTAATCCGGTGATGAAATCCATGCCAAGCTTGTCCCACTTCCATTCGGGTTTCGGCATAGGCAGAAGTAATCCTGCTTGCTTCTGATGTTCTGCCTTCACTCTCTGACATACATCACATACTCCTACATACTCGGCAATATCCTTCTTCATACCTGTCCACCAGAAACGTTCCTTCAAATCCAAATACATCTTGGTGTTTCTGGGGTGAATCGAGTATGGCGAGTCATGAGCTTCCTGAAGTATTAACTTCCCGATCTCCGCATCATCGAGCAGATAAATACGATCCTCAAACCATAAAGTTTCGTGCTCATACTCACGAAAACCCTTGGCTTTTCGTTTGCTCATCTTCTCCTTTATCTCAGTAATTTCCTTATCATCCTTCTGAGCTTCTCGAATCTTTCCCAATAATGTGGACTTAACCTCCATTGCTGCAACAAAACCTCTTGGAACTATCTCCAAACAAAGTTCCTTGAGATCGTCAACTAACTCCTGCGGTAATCCTCCGCTTACGAGGGTATTGACATAACTCTTGCGGCTCAAAGCGTCTGCTACGACATTGGCCTGTCCTGGATGATAATGTAGCGTCATATCATAATCCTTTATTAGTTCCAACCATCTCCTCTGCCTGAGATTCAAGTCCTTCTACGTGAATATATACTTCAAACTCTTGTGATCTGTGTACACATCACATCGGTTTCCAATCAGAAAATGTCTCCAGGTCTTGAGCGCATGCACTACGGCTGCTAACTCCAAATCATGCGTGGCATAATTTAACTCGTGAGGTCGAAGGTGCCGTGAGGCATATGAAACAACTCTTCCATCTTGCATAAGTACACCTCCAAGTCCCAAGTGAGAAGCATCGCAATATACTTGGAAGTCCTTGCGTATATCCAGAAGAATCAACACTAGGGTTGTAACCGAACGTTTCTTGAACTCCTGAAAACTGGCCTCACATTCCACGGTCCATTTGAACTTGGTGTCCTTCTTTAACAACTCTGTCATGGGTTTTGCAATCTTGGAAAAATTCTCAATGAATCTCCTATAATATCCTGCAAGTCCCAAAAAATTGCGGATCTCTCCAAGTGAGGTGGGTGCCAACCACTCAGGGACAGACTGAACCTTGGTAGGGTCTACTGCTATACCTTTTCCTGATATAAAATGTCTAAGAAATCCAACTTCCTTCAACCAAAACTCGCATTTGCTGAAATTGGCATATAGCTGGCATTCCCTTAGCTTCTCGAGAACTAGTCGCAAATGTTCCTTGTGTTCCTCTTCATTCTTCGAATATACCAATATATCATCAATGAACACCACAACAAACTTATCCAAGAACTCCATGAACACCTTATTCATCATACTCATAAAATAGGCAGGGGCGTTATTCAACCAAAAAGACATGACCGTGTACTCATATAGCCCATACCTTGTGGTAAAAGCTGTCTTGGGTATATCCTGTTTTCGGATCTTCAACTGGTGGTATCCTGATTGAAGATCGATCTTGGAGAATACTTTGGCTCCCTGCAACTGGTCAAACAAATCATTGATCATTGGTAGTGGGTACTTGTTCTTAATCGTCACTGCATTCAGTGCATGATAATCAACAACCATTCTCAAAGATCCATCCTTCTTCTCAACCAAGAGCACTGGGGCTCCCCACGGTGATGAACTTGTTCGAATGTAACCTTTCTCCAAGAACTCCTTAATCTTCTTCTTAATTTCCTCCAGATCATTTGCAGGCATCCGATACAGTCTCTTCGATATTGGTTCGGTGCCTGGCAGCAGCTCTATTAAGAATTCTATGTCTCGATCTAGTGGCATGCCTGGTAATTCCTCCGGAAATACATCCGGGTAATCCTTCACAACACGCACTTCTTCCTGAACAACTCCTGAGAGTGTATTTACTTGAGTCCTCTTTGGCGCAAGCCAGGATACATACTTGATCCGTTTACACTCTGGGGTGGTGAGTAGAATTGACTTACTAGCACAATCGATATTTCCTCCGTTCACCGATAGCCAATCCATGCCTAGTATCACATCCAATACTTGTGACTCCAAATTTATTAGGTCTGAGGGGAAAACATGCCTTCCTATGGTCAATGGCATCTAAAAACATCCTCTACTTGCCATATACTCCGCTCCTGGCGAGCTTACTAACATAGGTGTCTTAAGGACTTTGGTGGGTAAATTATACTTATCCACAAATCCCCGCGATTTGTATGAATGCGATGCACCAGTATCAATAAGAACAATAGCAGTAAATGACTTAATCAAAAACTTACCGATAACTGCATCTGGCTGCTCTTCAACTTCCTCCATGTTAACGTGGTTCACATATCCTCTGGTGAAAGGGTTGGGCTTCTTCCCAGAACTTCCATTGCCATTTCCATTCTTTGCTTCAGGACACTCGGTGGCGTAGTGTCCAGTCTTCCCGCACTTGAAACAAGTAATGTGACTTAGGTCCTTCTTGGCTGGTGTAGTGGGGTTGAAGCGGTTCTGACCGTTGTTTCCTCCATTCCCATTATCATTCTTAGGGCCACTATGGTTATGTGATCTTCCTCCATTGTGAGTGTGGCCTCCATGGTTATGATGGGTATGTCCTCCCGAGTTCAGGGTAAAACGAGGCTTCTGCTGAGCTCCAGAGTTGTACTTCCCATGTCCATACTTCCTTTTGCGGCTCTTTATCTGCTGCTGCTTGCCTTTGATCATAAGAGCCCTATCTACCGATTCCTGGTAGTTGGAAAATGTTGCCACCATCAACTGCATACTCAGCTCATCATTCAGCCCTTCCATAAACTTCTCCTGCTTTGCGGCATCTATGGCCACATCATCTGGGGCATAGCGGGCTAATTTGCCGAACTCATCTACGTACTGTGCCACAGTACGATTTCCCTGGCATAAGTTGCGAAACTCACGCTTATTCATACTCATAGCTCCAGTTGAGACATGTGATGTGTGGAAAGCTTGCTGAAACTGATCCCAAGTGACATTCGCTATGGGGAAAGTGACTGTGTAATTCTCCCACCATGAGGCCGCGGGTCCATCCATTTGATGTGCAGCAAAGCGCACCTTCTCAACATCTATGCAACCTGTGGTGGTCAGCTCCCTTCCAAACCTGCGGAGCCAGTCATCAGCAACAATCGGCTCGGTGCTACTGGAAAACACCAGCGGATTCAACCTTAGAAAACGGGCTAAGTTGTCAACTGGAGGTGGTGGCGGTGGATTGTTGTTGTTGTTGCCTTGGTTCTGGACTAGCAATTGCATCAAGGCATTCTGCTGTTGGATCAACTGAGTGAGCTCTGGTGGGAAGTCAAATCCGGGGTCACGTCTCGGAGGCATATGATAGGTTTAGAGGACTGAGAATAGAATAGAGTGAGGTCTAAAGTGAAATCACTACCCATATGCACATGAGACAAACACATACATTTCACACCACTCAATTCAAACAAGGTCATACAATCAATCTAATCTACGGTTACAAAATACTCAGACTATTACTATATTCATGGGGGGAATACTACTGATAATATGGTGGCCGACTAGAAATTTTGATCGGTGGAAGACTCCATGATATCCGTTCCAGCTTCGTCTTTGTAATCATCATCACTATCGGGGTCGGAGTCGGTGTCGTCGATTATGATGTAGTCTTCGGGATGGTTGCCCTCCTCAAGTGCGGGATCTCCCATGAAATATTCCTAGTTTCTTCTTTAGGTCTTCATTCTTCTCCAGTAGTACTGCAATTTCCTCTTCATATCCATCGCGTGTAGTCTTGAGTTCCTCTTCTAGCTCCATATTCCTGGTCATCACCTTCTTCATTTCTATCATGCTGGCGCACATCTGGTTCTCCTGACGACGAATGTGTTGATTTGACTCCTAGATGTAGGCTGCAATGGATTTATCCCTCCTGGTTCAAATCATCTCCCATTGCTCATCTCAGCGTCCACATATCTGGTAGATGGTGTCCTTAAGATCCTTATGGCGATGTGGGCTGCCATGCTCTTTCCTAGACTCCAGTTTGGTGCATCAAAGGAAAACTCTACGGGCTCAGTAACTGGTGTGAACGTCCTTCTTAGAACTTGAACTCGAATCATCCAGTGCTCTTCTTCAGGTAGAGTGGTGGTGTAGGTCCCGTGAAGCTTGGTATTCCGATGCTTAGGTACTTAGTGGCTTCCTTCAAGTGTCGTCTGAAAGGGGTGTCGTCATCTGGTTGAGCAAACTTGTTCCTTGGGTCCGCCATCTATAGAGTAGAAAATGGAGAGGAGTCACAAATGAGTAGAGAAGAGTGGCCTATGGCTTATCTTAGTGGTCGCATCTTATAGTCAGCGTGTGCTCTGATACCATCTTGTAGCGACCCGACCTCAAACGGTCAAGTCTATGTGCTTAAGTGCCATTCCTGGATCAGTATTGCTGACACACACAGTACTCGAGGATTTATAACAGAGTTCGATCACACACTTATTACATCGAATGTCTCAAGAGAGAACTTATTACAGTAATATGGCTGAAGGCCATCTAAATAAGATAACAGTAGAAGCTTTGAAGGTGGAAGAGTCCATCCAACTCCACGGCAAACCTGAGTGCATGACAACGACCTATCACACCTTACTCTTCGTCTGAAAACTCCGCAACATAATACATTATAGCCTGTGTAGGTCAGCACATGGAATATGCTGGAAAGATAACACTATAGAGCAATGAACAAAATAACAGCCACCACTATATGCATATATGGCTGGTCGAGGCTCTATGGTTATCATTTGCATAAAGCTAGTTTTTCCCTACAACCAAGGAATATATTTTATTTAACTACAAAGTTGGACGAAAACATTGAGAAGGTTCCTCCAACTCAATCCCAAAATAATAGTTATAACCCAACAATTATTTAAGTAAAGAAATGAGATCAAACCAACAATTCAAGTACCACATACTCAAGATGTCCATAACCGGGGACACGACTAACCATGATTAGTTTGTACACTCTGGAGAGGTTCGCGCACTTTTCCCCAGAAGACTCGATCTCCTCCGTTGTATTTCTCGCACTGCATGGTGTTTGAGAAACGGATGACCGAGACACAGTGTTTCCGAAGAGGTCCCGTTAACCGATAGATAGGCCGGTACACCTACAATCCCCTACATCTGCTAGCCCATCATGGAAAGGTTTCCCACAACTTACTCAACTATGCTAGAGCCCATAATGGCATGTGGCTACACATGGAAGTTTCTAGCTTGAATAATCTTATGATCCCTTTGAGCTTGGGTGGCAAACCATAGGATGATCACATGGGTACTCAGGGATATCCTAGGACAACGTTGGATTGCTCCAGGCGCCCGGACAACCACTGGGTGCTCCAGGGTGCCCCAACCAATCCACCCAGATGTGTATTAAAGTAGCCACCTTAAGTTATCCATTAATAATAACTCTCACATCTTTCATGAATCTCTGAAACCAATCCACGTCTACGAGCATAGCATAGTATTATAAGCATAACATAAGAACACCCAGGGTTTGAAATAGAAAGACAATATGTTCCTACCTCATCAACTACTTCCCAATACCCACATGTTATCAATTGCTAACCATGCAGTGTTTGAGGATCGAAACTAGTGCATAAAAACTGAGCAATAGAGGATATGATCAAAGTGTTACTTGCCTTGTTGACGATCTGAAAAACCTAGAGATTCGTAGTAGCAAGCCTCGAACTCCAGAAACTCTATCGTGAACAAACAATACCATACATAAGCACTCAAGTATAATATGCAAAGGTAAAACTCAAAATAAAAGATCTGAACAGTAATTTCAAGAGAAGAGCTTCGATTTGCAAAAAGAATCAATCAAATCGGAGTTACGAAACTCGAACTACGGTCAAAAGACATTCGAATTAAAATCAGCTTGAAACCAAATTTTAATTTCTCAAAACCATGTTCAAGTTGATTATCTAGAAAGAGGGGAACAAGACAAAGATTTTGGCATTGGTTTCACTGGATTTGGACAAACGAGTAAAAAGTAACGAGGGTTTGAAGTTCAGGGACCAAACTGTGATAAAAGTATTCGCGAGTAGGTCCCTGGCCGAAAATTAAAAGATAAAAGAAAAACCTACGAACGAATGTTCGCTAACAGGACCTAACGAACGGAAATCTTCGTTAAAATGATCTAACTGATGAACGTTCGCTAATTAACCTAATAAATAAAAAACCGATCTTCTAAACCGAAAAAGCGAAAGAAAACAGAACGGTTTTACCGGTCAACCATAGAAAACCGGCGGCTTGGTCAACGACGAGATTCGGCGCGGCTCCGGCGGCTTCGGCGGGGCGAGGCGACATAGGTGGCAGCCGCCGGCAGCGGCGGGGTCGCGGGCGACGGCGGCGCGGTGTGGGCGACTGCGCGGGCAGCATCGGCGGCAGGGCTGGCGTCATCGGGTGGTGAGGAGGGGGCGGCGGGGGTGCTCGGCTTTATAATAGCCGGGGGAGGGGGGCGGCGGCTTGCGCGAGGGGGCGGCAAGTCCGACCGTGACTCCTCCTCGCCGGAGTCCGGCGTCCGCACGGGGCAGAGGCGGCGGCGCGCTCGGCTGGGCCTTCGGCCCGGTCGTTCCGAAAAAAATATTTTTTATAAATAAATTTCGCGTGAATAAAATCCTAATAAAATATAAAAAAATTCTAAAAATAGCAGAAACAATTTTCACTGTCCAAACCTAATATTTAGGACAAGGTGAACATTTTTCTGGCCTAAAATGCAATTTTCAAAAATGCAAATTTTTCTAATTCAAATACAATAGCATATAAAATACGAATAAAATAATAATTTGATTTTGGAATTTCTTGTCCAATATTTCTCTCTTGTTGAAGAAGTCATTTTATCCTCTCTCATTTATTTTTGTTATTATAAATAATTGGAGAGAAAATATTAAAACCAAATTGATCCTTTCTTCAAATTTGAAATAAATTCAAATATGAAACATTGTGAAACCTCCAACTCTCTCCTTGGGTCCTTGAGTTGCTTAAGATTTCTAGGATCACAACCAAAATGCAAATAAAATATGATATGCATATGATGACCCATGTATAACATCCAAATTGCAAATTGGGATGTTTCAACAAGTAAAAATGGTCTTTTCTTGATCAGGTTGAGAAACAGGTATTTGTGAAAAGCCAGAATATCCGTCAAGGAGGCAAAAGTGTGTGTGCTTAGATAATCTTTCATGCATTTGATCAATAAAAGTCAAAGGGTAATGATCTTTTCTAGTTGCGTTGTTTAATTTTCTAAAATCTATTACCATTCTATAGCTTGTAACAATTCTTTGTGGAATAAGTTCATTCTTATCATTAATAACAACAGTTATAGCTCCTTTCTTAGGAACACAATGAACAAGACTTACCCATCTACTATCAGCTATAGGATAGATTATACCTGCTTCCAGAAGTTTTAATATTTCCGTTCTAACCACTTCTTTCATCTTTGGATTTAACCGATGTTGGTGATCAACAAATGGTTTAGCCTCAGGTTCCATATTAATTTTGTGCTGACATAGAGTGGGACTAATGCCCTTTAAATCATCAAGAGTATATCTAATAGCAGCTCAGTGCTTCCTTTGAACTTTCAATAATCTTTCTTCTTCACGTTCTGAAAGGTTAGCACTAATAATAACAGGATATATCTTCTTTTCATCAAGATAATCATATTTCAAAGTGTCTGGCAATTGTTTTAATTCAAACACAGGATCACCTTTAGGTGGAGGAGGACCTCCTAGAGTTTCAATAGGCAAGTTGTGTTTAAGTAGAGGACGTTGTTCAAAGATTTTTTTTATCTATTTCATTTCTTTCATGCATATGAAAATCATTTTCATGGTCTAGCAAATATTGTTCTAAAGGATCAGTAGGTGGTACAACAATAGAAGCAAGACCAATTAATTCATCTTTACTAGGCAATTCTTTTTCATGAAGTTTTCTACTAAACATGGAAAAATTAAACTCATGAGACTCATTACCAAAACTAACACCTGCAGTTTGTTTCTCACAATCTATCTTAGCATTAACGGTGTTCAAGAAAGGTCTACCAAAGATAATGGGACAAAAGTCATTTTGTGGGGAACCAATAACAAGAAATCAGTAGGGTATTTTATTTTCCCACACAAGACTTCAACATCTCTAACAAGCCCAATTGGTGATATTGTGTCTCTATTAGCAAGTTTAATAGTAACATCTATTTCTTCTATCTCTGCGGGTGCTATGTCATTCATAATTTCTTGATATAAGGTGTAAGGAATAACACTCACACTAGCACCTATGTCACATAAACCATGATAACAATGATCTCCTATTTTAACTGAGATGACAGGCATGCCAACAAAAGGTCTATGTTTATCTTTCTTATCAGGTTTGGCAATTCTAGCAGCTTCTTCACAGAAATAAATAACTTGCCCATCCATATATTCTTCTAAGAGATATTTAACCATAGCAATACTAGGTTCTACTTTAATTTGTTCATCAGGTTATGTGTTATAATATAGCTTTCATTAACCACAGTTGAAACTTTAGCATGTTCCTTTATCCTAACAGGGAAAGGTGGTTTCTCAATATAAGCAGAAGGAATAACTGGATCAACATTATAAAGTATAGTTTCTTCTTTAAATGGTACCGGTTCTTTAATTTCTACTTTAATCGGTGGGTGATATTTAAACCACTTCTTTTTAGGGAGTTCAACATGAGTAGCAAATGATTCATAGAAGGAGGCTACTATCTCAGAGTCAAGTCCAAATTTAGTGCTAAACTTTTGAAAAGCATCGCTATCCATAAAAGATTTAACACAATCATACTCAAGTTTAATACCCGATTCTTTACCTTTGTCGAGCTCTCAATATTCAGAGTTGCGTTTAATTCTTTCCAAAAGATCCCACCGTAATTCAATAGTCTTCTTCAGAAAAGAACCAGCACAAGAAGTATCAAGCATGGTTTGATCATTACGAGAAAGCCGAGCATAAAAATTCTGGATAATAATTTCTCTTGAGAGCTCATGATTGGGGCCTGAATATAACATTGACTTAAGGCTCCCCCAAGCTAGAGCGATACTTTATCCTTCACAAGGACAAAAATTATATATATAATTCTGATCATGATGAACTAGATGCATAGGATAATTTTTTTGGTGGAACTCCAATTTCAAACGATTCCAATTCCATGATCCAATATCATCGCATAGCCTATACCATGCCAATGCTTTTCCCTTCAGAGATAAAGGGAAAACCTTCTTCATAACATTATCTCCATGTAAACCTGCAAGCTTAAACAATCCACAAATTTGTTCCACATATATCAAGTGCATATCAGGATGTTTGGTTCCATCTCCTGCATAAGGATTAGCTAGCAGTTGTTCTATCATACCAGAAGGAATTTCATATTAAATATTTTCAGTATGTGCAGTAGGTTGAGGGGTAGCTACTTGTGCTTCCGGACAAGGTGAGGATACCCCGAACAAACCCCTCAAAGGATTGTTTTCCATAGTAACAAGTGGCAATAAATTTCAGCACACTATATAAATGTTTCCTTACCAGATTCCACTTACCAAAGGCGCTTCTCTCCCCGGCAACGACGCCATAAAATGGCCTTCATGACCCACAAGTATAGGGGATAAATTTTAGCTCTTTTCGATAAGTAAGAGTGTCGAACCCAATGAGGAGCAGAAGGAAATGACAAGTAGTTTTTAGTAAGGTAATGTCTGCAAGTGCTGAAATTGTAAGTAGTAGAGTAGTTTGATAGCAATGTAATTTGTAACGAGCAAGTAATGATAGTAGTAACAAAACTGCGGCAAGGTAGCCCAATCCTTTTGAGGCAAAGGACATGCCAAAACGGTCTCTTATGATAAGCAAATCGTTCTTGAGGGTACACGGCAGTTTCATCTAGTCACTTTCATCATGTTGGTTTAATTTGTGTTCACTACTTTGATAATTTGATATGTGGGTGGACCGGTGCTTAGGTGCTCTTCTTACTTGAACAAACATCCTACTTATGATTAACGCTCCTGGAAGCATCCGCAACTACGAGAAAAGTATTAAGAATAAATTCTAACCATATCATTAAACTTTTAGATCCAATCGGTCCCTTACAGAATAGCACATGAATTGGGGTTTAAGTTTCTGTCACTCTCGCAACCCATCATCTAATTGCTACTCCACAATGCATTCCCTTAGGCCCAAATATGGTGAAGTGTCATGTAGTCGACGTTCACATGACACCATTAAGGGAATCACAACATACATACTATCAAAATATCGAACACATATCAAATTCACATGATTACTTGCAACATGATTTCTCCCGTGAACTTAAAAACAAAGGTAACTACTCACAAATGAAAACATGCTCATGATCAGAGGGGTATTAAATAGCATATTGGATCTGAACATATAATCTTCCACCAAATAAACCATATAGTAATCAACTACAAGATGTAATCAACACTACTAGTCACCCACAAGTACCAATCTATAGTTCCGGTAACAGGATTGAACACAAGAGATGAACTAGGGTTTGAGAGGAGGTGGTGCTATGGGATATGTTGATGGAGATTGCTCTCCCCAAGATGGGAGAGTTGTTGGTGATGATGATGACGACGATGATTTCCTCCTCGGGGAGGGAAGTTCCCCCAGCGGAATCGCTCCACCGGAGGGCAAAAGTGCTCTCGCCCAAGTTCCGCCTCGAGGCGGTGGCGCTTCGTCCCGAAAGTCCTCTCCTTTTGTTTTCTAGTTCAAAATGACTTATATACCAAAAGATGGGCACCGGAGGTGGGCCGAGGAGGGCACAACCCAGCAGGGCACGCTTGGGCTCCCTGGCGCACCCAGGTGGGTGTGCCCACCTGGTGGGCCCCCTCTGGTAGTTATTTGCACCAATAATTCTTAAATAATCCATAAAAAATCTTCGTGAAGTTTTAGCTTGTTTGGAGTTGTGCAGAATAGGTGGCCTGACGTAGCTTTTCCAGGTCCAGCTTTTCCAGCTGCCAGAATTCTTCCTCTTTGTGTGTACCATGCAAATCATGAGAGAAAAGGCATTATAATTACTCCAAAAAGCAATATTATAGATAAACACATTGTAAATAACAGTAAGAAAACATGATGCAAAATGGACGTATCAATAAGAGAGGGGGCTCGAGTCAGTGTGTCACTCTCTGCCATCTCGGGCGGCAGGGAATTCCCCACCAATAATGGAGTTTGCGGGAGCTCACGGGGAGGGCTGAAAGGCAAATAAAAAATAACTTATACAATGGAAGCAGAAAGACCGAAGATAAACAATTAGTTTATGAATACTAGTTCGGACTCTGAGTCCGAACTGTCCGGGACGGTCATCTTCCCTCTCTTAGGCGCCTTGATACGTCTCCAACGTGTCTATAATTTTTGATTGTTCCATGCTATTATATATTTTGTTTTGGATGTTTAATGGGCTTTAACACTTTTATATTATTTTTGGGACTAACCTATTAATCGGAGGCCCAGCCCAAATTGTTGTTTTTTGCCCATTTCAGTGTTTCGCAGAAAAGGAATATCAAACGGAGTCCAAACGGAATGAAACCTTCGGGAGCATGATTTTTGGAACAAACGTGATCCAGAGGACTTGGAGTGGACATCAAGCAACCAACGAGGAGGCCACGAGGCAGGGGGCGCTCCTACCCCCCTGGGCGCGCCCTCCCCCCTCGTGGGCCCCTCGTGGCTCCACCGACCTACTTGTTCCTCCTATATATACCTACGTACCCTGAAAACATCTAGGAGCACCATGAAACCCTATTTCCACCGCCGCAACCTTCTATACCCAAGAGATCCCACCTAGGGGCCTTTTCCGGAGCTCCGCCGGAGGGGGCATTGATCACGGAGGGCCTCTACATCAACTCCATGGCCCCTCCGATGATGTGTGAGTAGTTTACTTCAGACCTTCGGGTCCATAGTTATTAGCTAGATGGCTTCTTCTCTCTCTTTGGATCTCAATACAAAGTTCTCCTCGATTCTCTTAGAGATTGATTCGATGTAATCTTCTTTTGCGGTGTGTTTGTCGAGATCTGATGAATTGTGGGTTTATGATCAAGACTACCTATGAAAAATATTTGAATCTTCTCTGAATTCTTTTATGTATGATCGGTTATCTTTGCAGGTCTCTTTGAATTATCAGTTTGGTTTGGCCTACTAGATTGATCTATCTTGCAACGGGAGAAGTGTTTAGCTTTGGGTTCAATCTTGCGGTGCTCGATCCCAGTGACAGTAGGGGAAACGACACGTATTGTATTGTTGCCATCGAGGATAAAAAGATGGGGTTTATATCATATTGCATGAGTTTATCCCTCTACGTCATGTCATCTTGCTTAAAGCGTTACTCTATTCTTATGAACTTAATACTCTAGATGCATGCTGGATAGTGGTCGATGTGTGGAGTAATAGTAGTAGATGCAGGCAGGAGTCGGTCTACTTGTCACGGACGTGATGCCTATATACATGATCATACCTAGATATTCTCATAACTATGCTCAATTCTATCAATTGCTCGACAGTAATTTGTTCACCCACCGTAATACTTATGCTATCTTGAGAGAAGCCACTAGTGAAACCTATGTCCCCTAGTTCTATTTTCCATCATACAAGTTTCCAATCTATTTTATTTTGCAATCTTTACTTTCAATTTATATCATAAAAATACCAAAAATATTTATCTTATTATTATTACCTCTATCAAATCTCACTTTTGCAAGTGGCCGTGAAGGGATTGACAACCCCTTTATCACGTTGGTTGCGAGGTTCTTATTTGTCTGTGTAGGTACGAGGTGACTCGTGCGTGGTCTCCTACTGGATTGATACCTTGGCTCTCAAAAACTGAGGGAAATACTTGCGATGCTTTGCTGCATCACCCTTTCCTCTTCAAGGGAAAACCAACGCATGCTCAAGAGGTAGCAAGAACGATTTTTGGCGCCGTTGCCGGGGAGATCTACGCCAAGTCAAGACATACCAAGTACCCATCACAACTCTTATCCTTCGCATTAAATTGTTTGCCATTTGCCTCTCATTTTCCTCTCCCCCACTTCACCCTTGTCGTTTTATTCGCCCTCTCTTTTCCTTCGCTTTTTCTTTGCTTGTTTGCTTGTGTGTTGGATTGATTGCTTGTTACGATGGCTTAAGATAATACTAAATTGTGTGACTTTGCCAATACCAACAATAATGATTTTATTAGCACTTCGATTGCTCCTCTTACCGATGCTGAATCTTGTGAAATTAATACTACTTTGTTGAATCTTGTCATGAAAGATCAGTTTTCTAGCCTTCCTAGTGAAGATGCCGCTACCCATCTAAACAACTTTGTTGATTTATGTGATATGCAAAAGAACAAAGATGTGGATAATGATATTGTTAAACTTAAGCTATTTCCGTTTTCGCTTAGAGATCATGCTAAAGTGGTTTTCGTCTTTACCTAAAAATAGTATTGATTCATGGAATAAGTGCAAAGATTCTTTTATCTCTAAGTATTTTCCTCCCTCTAAGATCATCTCTCTTAGAAACGATATTATGAATTTTAAGCAACTTGATCATGAGCATGTTGCAAAATCTCGGGAGAGGATGAAATTAATGATACGTAATTGCCCTACACATGGTTTCAATTTATGGATGATTATACAAAAAATTTATGCCGGATTGAATTTTGCTTCTAGAAATCTTTTAGATTTGGCCGCAGGAGGCACTTTTATGGAAATCACTTTAGGAGAATCTACCAAACTCCTAGATAATATTATGGTTAATTATTCTGAATGGCACACTGAAAGATCTACTAGTAAAAAGGTGCATGCAATTGAAGATATTAATGTTTTGAGTGGAAAGATGGATGAACTTATGATTTTTTTTTGCTAATAAGAGTACTCCTACTGATCCCAATGATATGCCTTTGTCTACTTTGATTCAGAATAATAATGAATCTATGGATGTGAATTTTGTTGGTAGGAACAATTTTGGTAATAACGCGTATAGAGGTAATTTTAATCCTAGGCCGTTTCCTAGTAATTCCTCTAATAAGTATGGTAATTCCTACAATAATTCTTATGGAAATTATAATAAGATGCCCTCTGATTTTGAATCTAATATTAAAGAATTTATTAGTTCGCAAAAGAGTTTCAATGCTTTGATTGAAGAAAAATTGTCTAAGATTGATGAGTTGGCTAGGAACATGGATATAATTTCTCTTGATGTTGATTCTTTGAAACTTAGATCTATTCCACCTAAGCATGATATCAATGAGTCTCTCAAAGCTATGATAATTTCCATTGATGAGTGCAAAGAAAGAACCTCTAGGATGCGTGCTAAAAAAGATTGCTTTGTGAAAGCGTGTTCTTCTAGTTTCCATGATAATAATGATGAAGATCTAAAAGTTATTGATGTTTCCCCTATTAAATCTTTGTTTTGCAATATGAATCTTGATAATGATGGGAATGGAGATGAGTCAACTTTAGTTAGAAGGCGTCCCAAAAATTCGGAGTTTTTAGATCTTGATGCAAAAATTGGTAAAAGTGGTATTGAAGAGGTTAAAACTTTAGATAGCAACGAACCCACTATCTTGGATTTCAAGGAATTTAATTATGATAATTTCTCTTTGATAGATTGTATTTCCTTGTTGCAATCCTTGCTAAATTCTCCTCATGCTTATAGTCAAAATAAAGCTTTTACTAAACATATCGTTGATGCTTTAATGCAATCTTACGAAGAAAAACTTGAGTTGGAAGTTTCTATCCCTAGAAAACTTTATGATGAGTGGGAACCTACAATTAAAATAAAAATTAAAGATCATGGATGCTATGCTTTGTGTGATTTGGGTGCTAGTGTTTCCATGATCCAAAAAACATTGTGTGATTTGCTAGGTTTCCATGAATTTGATGATTGTTCTTTAAACTTGCATTCCACCATTAAGAAACCTATGGGAAGAATTAATGATGTTCTTATTGTTTCAAATAGGAATTATATGCCTGTAGATTTCATTGTTCTTGATATAGATTGCAATCCTTCATGCCCTATTATTCTTGGTAGACCTTTCCTTAGAACGATTGGTGCAATTATTGATATGAAGGAGGGGGATATTAGATTCCAATTTCCGTTAAGGAAAGGCATGGAACACTTCCCTAGAAATAAAATTAAATTACCATATGAATCTATTATGAGAGCCACTTATGGATTACCTACCAAAGATGGCAATACCTAGATCTATCCTCGCTTTTATGCCTAGCTAGGGGCGTTAAACGATAGCGCTTGTTGGGAGGCAACCCAATTTTATTTTTGTTCCTTGATTTTTGTTCCTGTTTATTAATAAATAATTTATCTAGCGTCTTTTTTGGTTGTGTTTTTTGTGTTTAATTAGTAGTTGTGCCAAGAAGAACCGTTGGGAAGACTTGGGGAAAGTCTTTTTGATCTTGCTGTAAAAAACAGAAACTTTAGCGCTCACGAGAATTGCTTCCATTGTTTACTGGAGAGTTTTATTTAGTTAATTCTTTTTGATATGATTAATAGATAAATTCCTCACGTCCATCAATTTATTTTAGAATTTTTGGGGTTCCATAAGTATTCGAAACCTACAGATTACTACAGACTGTTCTGTTTTTGACAGATTCTGTTCTTCGTGTGTTGTTTACTTATTTTGATGAATCTATGGATAGTAATATAGTTTTTGAACCATAGAAAAGTTGGAATACAGTAGGTTTAACACCAATATAAATAAATAATGAGTTCATTACAGTAGCTTGAAGTGGTGGTTTGTTTTCTTTTACTAACGGAGCTCACAAATATTTTCTTTGAAGTTTTGTGTTGTGAAGTTTTCAAGTTTTGGGTAAAGATTTGATGGATTATGGAACAAGGAGTCGGAAGAGCCTAATCTTGGTGATGCCCAAGGAACCCCAAGGTAAAATCCAAGGATAACCAAAATCCTAAGCTTGGGGATGCCCCGGAAGGCATCCCCTCTTTCGTCTTCGTCCATCGGTAACTTTACTTGGAGCTATATTTTTATTCGCCACATGATATGTGTTTTGCTTGGAGCATCTTGTATGATTTGATTCTTTGATTTTTAGTTTACCACAATCATCCTTGCTGTACACACCTTTTGGGAGAGACACACATGAATTGGAATTTACTAGAATACTCTATGTGCTTCATTTATATCTTTTGAGTTGGGATAATTTTTGCTCTTGTGCTTTGCTTATATCTTTTAGAGCACGGCGGTGGTTCTATTTTATAGAAATAATTGATCTTTCATGCTTCACTTATATCATTTTGAGAGTCCTTTAGAATAGCATGGTAATTCACTTTGGTTATAAATTTTAAATGCTAAGAGAAGTTGGATCCTTGATAGATTGTTTTGAGATATAAAGGTGGTAATATTAGAGGTGTGTTCATTGTGTAATTGTGAAATTGATGAATACTTGTGTTGAAGTTGGCAAGTCCAGTATCATGCACATATGGTAAACGTTATGTGACAAATCTGAAGCATGGGGTGTTCTTTGATTGCTTTCCTTGTGAGTGGCGGTTGGGGACAAGCGATGGTCTTTTCCTACCAATCTATCCTCCTAGGAGCATGTGCGTAGTGCTTGGTTTTGATGACTTGTAGATTTTTGCAATAACTATGTGAGTTATTTATGACTAATGTTGAGTCCATGGATTATACGCACTCTCACCCTTCCATCATTGCTAGCCTCTTCAGTACCGTGCATTGCCCTTTCTCATCTTGAGAGTTGGTGCAAACTTTGCCGGTGCATCCAAACCCCGTGATATGATACGCTCTATCACACATAAGCATCCTTATATCTTACTCAAAACATCCACCATACCTACCTATTATGGCATTTCCATAGCCATTCCGAGATATATTGCCATGCAACTTTCCACCGTTCCATTTTTTATGACACACGTCATCATTGTCATATTGCTTTGCATGATCATGTAGTTGACATCGTATTTGTGGCAAGGCCACCATGCTTAATTTTTTTATACATGTCACTCTTGATTCATCGCAATCCCGGTACACCGCCGGAGGCATTCACATAGAGTCATACTTTGTTCTAAGTATTGAGTTGTAATGCTTGAGTTGTAAGTAAAAAAGAAGTGTGATGATCATCATTATTAGAGCATTGTCCCAGTGAGGAAAGGATGATGGAGACTAGATTCCTCCACAAGTCGGGATGAGACTCCGAATGAAAAAATAAAAGAGAAAAGAGGCCAAAATAAAAAAGGAAGAAGGCCCAAACAAAAAGAGAGAGAAAAAGAGAAAAGGGACGATGTTACTATCCTTTTTCCACACTTGTGCTTCAAAGTAGCACCATGATCTTCATGATAGAGAGTCTCCTATGTTGTCACTTTCATAAACTATGGGAATTTTTCATTATAGAACTTGGCTTGTATATTCCAATGATGGGCTTCCTCAAATGCCCTAGGTCTTCATGAGCAAGCGAGTTGGATGCACACCCACTTAGTTTCTTTGATGAGCTTTCATATATTTATAGCTCTAGTGCATCCGTTGCATGGCAATCCCTACTCCTTGCATTGACATCAATCGGTGGGCTCCATAGCCCATTGATTAGCCGCGTCAATGTGAGACTTTCTCCCTTTTTGTCTTCTCACACAACCTCAATCATCATATTCTATTCCACCCATATAGTGACATGTCCATGGCTCGCGCTCATATATTGCGTAAAAGTTGAAAGAGTTTGAAAAGGCTAAGTATGAAACAATTGCTTGGCTTGTCATCAGGGTTGTGCATGATGAGAGCATTTAGTGTGACAAAAATGAAGCATGGCCAAACTATATGACTTTGTAGGGATAAGTTTTATTTGGCTATGGTATTTTGATAAGACATAATTGCTTGATTAGCATACTTGGAGTATTACTATTTTTATGTCCACAATAAACTTTTATCTTGAATCTTTCAGATCTGAACATTCATGCCACAATAGAGAAAAATACATTGAAGAATATTCTAGAAAGCATTCCACATCAAAAATTCTGTCTTTATCATTTACCTACTCGAGGACGAGCAGGAATTAAGCTTGGGGATGCTTGATACGTCTCCAACGTATCTATAATTTTTGATTGTTCCATGCTATTATATATTCTGTTTTGGATGTTTAATGGGCTTTTTTTTACACTTTTATATTATTTTTGGGACTAACCTATTAACCGGAGGCCCAGCCCAAATTGCTGTTTTTTTCCTATTTCAGTGTTTCGCGGAAAAGGAATATCAAACGGAGTCCAAACGGAATGAAACCTTCGGGAACGTGATTTTTGGAACAAACGTGATCTAGAGGACTTGGAGTGGACATTAAGCAACCAACGAGGAGGCCACAAGGCAGGGGGCGTGCCTACCCCCCTAGGCGTGCCCTCCCCCCCCCCCCCCCCCCCGTGGCTCCACCGACCTACTTCTTCCTCCTATATATACCTACGTACCCTGAAAACATGCAGGAGCACCACGAAACCCTATTTCCACCGCCGCAAGCTTCCGTACCCAAGAGATCCCATATTGGGGCTTTTTCCGGAGCTCTGCCGGAGGGGGCATTGATCACAGAGGGCCTCTACATCAACTCCATGGCCCCTCCGATGATGTGTGAGTAGTTTACTTCAGGCCTTCGGGTCCATAGTTATTAGCCAGATGGCTTCATCTCTCTCTTTAGATCTCAATACAAAGTTCTCCTCGATTCTCTTGGAGATCTATTCGATGTAATCTTCTTTTGCGGTGTGTTTGTTGAGATCCGATGAATTGTGGGTTTATGATCAAGAATATCTATGGACAATATTTGAATCTTCTCTAAATTCTTTTATGTATGATTGGTTACCTTTGCAAGTCTCTTTGAATTATCAGTTTGGTTTGGCCCTCTACGTCATGTCATCTTGCTTAAAGCGTTACTCTGTTCTTATGAACTTAATACTCTGGATGTATGCTGGATAGCGGTCGATGTGTGGAGTAATAGTAGTAGATGCAGGCAGGAGTCGGTCTACTTGTCATGGACGTGATGCCTATATACATGATCATCCGTAGATATTCTCATAACTATGCTCAATTCTATCAATTGCTCGACAGTAATTTGTTCACCCACCGTAATACTTATGCTATCTTGAGAGAAGCCACTAGTGAAACCTATGGCCCCCGGGTCTATTTTCCATCATACAAGTTTTCAATCTATTTTATGTTGCAATCTTTACTTTCAATTTATATCATAAAAATACCAAAAATATTTATCTTATTATTATTACCTCTATCAGATCTCACTCTTGCAAGTGGCCGTGAAGGGATTGACAACCCCTTTATCGTGTTGGTTGCGAGGTTCTTATTTGTTTGTATAGGTACGAGGTGACTTGCGCGTGGTCTCCTACTGGATTGATACCTTGGTTCTCAAAAACTAAGGGAAATACTTGTGCTGCTTTGCTGCATCACCCTTTCCTCTTCAAGGGAAAACCAACGCATGCTCAAGAGGTAGCACGCATCCTCCTCCGGGTCTTCGAAGGCCACCCTCTTCTTCTTCCTCCCCTTATGGGGGGAGTTGCTTTCCACCTCCTCCTCCTCTTCTTCCTCGTCTCCCTCGTGGGAAGAGTGGTCTTCGGTCTCTCTGGACATTGCGTTCGAAGGACCTTTCTGGCGGGGGGCGCCCTTGGCCTCCATGCCCGTCTTCTTCTTGGTCCTCTTCTCCGGCGCCTGATAGGGTGCTGAGACCAGCATCTCCATTAGTAGGGGTGTGGTCGGGTTCTCGAGCAGCGGTGCCGGATAGTTGATCCGCTCTGCCTTTGCCATCCAGCCCTGTACGGAAGACATAAAATATATTATATCTGAAGTATTGACCGAATAGGTCTTCAGAAAAGTTATTCTTACCTCCGAGACCGAGTTCTCGATGTCGATTCTGATGTCCTCGGTCTTCTTCGGCCAATTTTTCTGGGCCTTGAAGATCTACTTCCATATATCTTCATGCGTGGTGCCAAAGAAGTGCTTTAGGGTCTGTAGCTCCTTCGGAGTGAACTCCCAGATGGGGGAGGCCCGGAGCTGGTAGGGAAGAATGCGGTGGAAGAGCATCACTTGGATCACATTTGTGAGACTGATGTTTGCGCCCAACATGTTGAAAATGCATTTCTGTAGCATCTTCACCTTCGGTTGGGACCCCCAATCAAGGCCCTTAGCAGTCTCGTGGGGGGTCCGGATATGAAGTCAGGTGTGGCCGCCCAGTTGGAATCACGGGGTTCGGTGATGTAGAACCACTCCTGCTGCCACACCTTGACCGTCTCTACGAATGCCCATTTGGGCCAGTCGGCGTTGGGGAGCTTGCTTACCATAGCCCTGCCGCTGTCCGCATGCTGTCTGTCGACCACCTTCGGCTTCAGATTGAAGACCTTGAGCCACAGGCTGAGGTGTGGGGGGATGCGGAGAAGGGCCTCACACACGACGCTAAACACCGATATGTGGAGGAAGGAATTAGGGGCTAGATCATGGAAATCTAACCTGCAGTAGAACATAAGACCCCGGACGAAGGGGTGGAGGGGAAACCCTGGACCTCAGAGGAAATGGGGGATGAACATGACCTCTCACTAGGCTCCGGCGTAGGAATAACCTGATCTTTGTCAGGGATCCTATGCACAATATCCACATACAGATAGCCCGCGCTCCAGAGATCCTTGATGTCCTTTTAGGTGACGGAGGAGGCTTCCCACTTGCCCTTGGAGCCGGACCCGACCATTGTTGGGGAGGGTGCAGTGGTGGGAAAGAGTGGAGTTTTGGGTGCTAGAGCTTGGAGGTTGGAAGACAAGAGCTAGAGGAAGGCGTGAGGAAAAAGGAGGAACCTTTATCCTCTTATAGACGGTGAATATACCAAATGTCCCCCTCTCAAGCCATAAACCTCACCTGTTCCCAATGTGATCGTGCGTAAGGCGTAGTTGGGTTACCCAAACCATATTGACGAGAATCCTGTAATGAGTGGTCATGATCTCTATTTTGACAAGACATGCCAATGGATGCTAGACCTCGAAATGCGAAACGGGAGGCGTGAAAACGGTTCAAAATGTTAAAGAGTCAAGTGTGACGCTTCACCGAAAAAGTTGTTAGTAAAAGGCATTGTTCCTATTTTGACGTCTTGCCTTCGTGGCTAAGGGTTGTATTAATTATGCAGAGCCGGACACAGTTCCTTTATGCAAGAAGCTAACTGAAAATATTCAGGAGAAGGAACCTGCCTTGCAATGCCGAAGATAATCCGCGTGCCGAACACATCGTCATCGAAGACTGGTTCAGGGGCTACTGAGGGAGTCCTAGATTAGGGGGTCCTCAGGTGTCCGGTCTATTCGATATGGGCCAGACTGATGGGTCATGAAGATAAAGGAGAAGACTATCCCCCGTGTATGGGTAGGACTCGTATATGCGTGGACGGCAAGTTTGGTGTCCGGATGTACTGTTTCCTTCCTCTGCAAGCCGACTTTGTACAACCCTAGGCCCCTTCGGTGTGTATATAAACCAGAGGGTTTAGTCCGTAGAGGCTATCAGAATAATCATAGGCTAGACAACTAGGGTTTAGCCATTACAATCTCAAGGTAGATCAACTCTTGTAAACCCTATAATCATCGAATACAATCAAGCATGACATAGGGTTTTACCTCCTTTAAGAGGGCTCGAACCTGGGTAAACATCGTGTCCCTATTGTCCCTTGTTACCATCAATCCTCAGACACACAGCTTGGGACCCCCTACCCGAGATCTGCCGGTTTTTACACTGATGCCCCTTCGTTTCTCCCTTCCCCCTTCCCTTTTCTCTCCGGCAAAAAAGGAAGGGGGGAGGCCGAATTGGGGGAGGACCCCAAGTATGATTCCTCCTACTTGGGACGCCCCATGGCTACTCCCCTCCCCCTCTCACCTATATATACGCAGGGAGGGGACGCCTAGAACACACACCAACAATTGTTAGTCGTGTGCGGCGCCCCCTCCACAGTTTACACCCCCGGTCATAGGTTTGCAGTGCTTAGGCGAAGCCCTCCGAGAATAACTTCACCATCACCGTCACCACGTCATCGTGCTGATGGAACTCATCTACATCCTCGACACCTAGCTGGATCAAGATGGCGAGGGACGTCATCGAGCTGAACGTGTGCAGAACTCGGAGGTGTCATACGTTTGGTGCTTGATTGGTCGGAGCTAGAAGAAGTTCGACTACATCAACCGCATTGTCAAATGCTTCCTCTTTTGGTCTACGAGGGTACATGGACACACTCTCCCCCTCTCCTTGCTATGCATATCCTAGACAGATCTTGCATGAGCGTAGGATTTTTTTTAAAATTGCATGCTACATTTCCCAACAAGGTAAGGGGCATGCATTTTGTGGGCCTCCTCCTAGCGAATGTGTTTCATTTGCTTGTTCCCCTGAGATCACCCCCCTTCATTCGTACCAACTTCCCCCGAGGAACGTCAACATGATATTCACGTCCTAAATTAAACCTGTAAGGTTTTTATTTATGACATGTTTTGGGAATAAGTGGTAATTTTTGTGGTAGGTGCATCTGTAATTCTGAGGAGGAGGAGGAGGAGTTGTACGGTTTCGTGTGGGTTAATGGATGGGGTAGGACCTGCTCTTATTCTTGCAGATTTCTGCTTGACTGCTTCAGTCTTTCTATCTCCTTTCAGGTTTTCCTAACACTGCCTTTCTTTTCCTTGAATTGCCCATGGCTCCCATCTCCATGATCCGCTCCTCTCACGAGCTAACTTTTCCAGATGGCCTGGTGAAACAAATCCTCTCTCAACACTGCCTCCTCTCTCTAGGTTCCCTGTAGGTGGGGACCCTCCTCTCCTCCACCCTAGATCAAAGGTGGCCCAACACGAGGTAGGAGGCCATGGACAACCGCTGCTCCATTGGCGAGACCATGGATGAAGAGTGAAGAGTCATTGATCCGTGGTGTCGAAGCATGGGGAATTCAGACAGTGTTGCGGAAGGGTGTTCTTGGACGGGAACTTTGGTATGGCGCTCGGGGAGATGCAAGTCGTGTTAGCTCTTCGGCACCTCAAAGTCACAAGATCCTTGACATTCACGTGCACCGCCAATGTCCAACTCCCCAAAAACATTTGTCTCCATCAAGGTCATGTGGCCGCAGTGCAAACTATTCATTACCATCGAGGTTGGCCCTGGTGCACCCTTTGGGATGTTTGTGGGCTATAAAGGGCACTTTATTTTGACCTCACTGCCATCATGATAACCCAGAAGTATAGGTGATCAATCGTAGTCCTCTCGATAAGTAAGAGTGTCGAACCTAACAAGGAGCAGAAGGAAATGACAAGCAGTTTTCAGCAAGGTATTCTTCGCAAGGTTGTAAGTAACAATGATAGATAGTTTTGTTGCAAGATAATTTGTAGTGGGTAACAAGTAACAAGAGTAGCAAAGGTGCAGCAAGGTAGCCCAATCCTTTTTATAGAAAATGGCAGTCCGGAAAGTTCTCTTATACAAAGCAAAGTGCTCTTGAGGACACATGGGAATTGTTGTCTAGGCACGTTCACCATGTTTAGTTGATTTACGTTCGCTACATTGATAATTTGATATGTGGGTGGACAGGTGCTTGAGTGTTGTTCTTACTTGAACAAGCTACTCACTTATGATAACTCCTCCCGCAAGCATCCGCAACTATGAAAGAAGAATTAAGATAAATCTAACCATAGCAAGAAACATATGGATCCAAATCAGCCCCTTAGAGAATAATGCATAAACTAGGGTTTAAGCTTCTGTCACTCTAGCAACCCATCATCTACTTATTACTCCACAATGCCTTCCCTTAGGACCAACTATGGTGATGTGTCATGTAGTCTACATTCACATGACACCATTAAAGGAAGCAACAATGTACATATCATCAAAATATCGAATGAATACCAACTTCACTTGATTACTTATAACAAGACTTCTCCCATGTCCACAAGAACAAAAGTGACTACTCACGAATCATATTAATGTTAAATATCAGAGGGGTATTGAATATGCTTGAGGATCTGAACATTTAATATTCCACCAAATAAACCAACTAGCATCAAGTACAAGATGTAATCAATACTACTTGCAACCCACATGTACCAATATGAGGTTTTGATACAAAGATTGAATACAAGAGATGAACTAGGGTTTGAGATGAGATGGTGCTAGTGAATATGTTGATGAAGATTGGTCCTCCCGTGATGAGAGGATTGCTGGTGGTGTCGATGGCATCGATTTCCCCCTCCCGGAGGGAAGTGTCCCCAACGAAATCGCTCCGTCGGAGAGCAAAAGTGCTCCTACCCAGGTTCTGCTTGAAGATGGCGGTGCATCATCCCGAAAGTCTTCCTCTGATATTTTTCTAGGTAAAATGGCATCATATAAGAGAAGATGGGCTCCGGAGGCTTACCAGGGGCCCCACAAGCTCAAAGGAACGCACCTAGGGGGTAGGGCGCCCCCTCCAGGCTTGTGGCTTCCTGGTGGGTCCCCCTTTGTTATTTATTTCGCCAATAATTTTTTATTTATTCCAAAATAATTCTTCATAAATTTTTCAGGTCATTTGGAGTCGTGCAGAATAGCTATCTCTGCTCTAGGCTTTTTCGGTCAAGAATTCTAGCTGCCAGCAATCTCCCTCTTCATTTGAAACTTGCAAAATAAGAGAGAAAAGGCATAAAAATTGCATCATAAAGTGAAATAGAATCCAAAATACAATAAATAATAGTATGAAAACATGATGCAAAATGGACGTATGAACTCCCCCAAGCTTAGACCTCGCTTGTCCTCAAGCGAAATCCGAAATCGATAATCATGACCTCATGTTTAGAGAGAGTGAGAGAGAGATGTCATTAAAAATAAAATACAGACATGAAGGCATCATGGTATTTATCATAGCAGCAATATATCATCATAAAACTTCTCATGCTAAAGTAACAATTCATTCACACACTAAAGTATGAAACGTAAACTTCATTGGAAACTAACAAACTATGATTTCAGTTATTGAAACAATCAAAATCCATGATAATTTCAGAAAGAGTCTATGTAAGAGCTTTGTTTAGCAACTTCACATACTCAACTATCATTTAATATTCTATGATTGCTGACACTCAAGGAATATTTATAGAGTAAAATTTTAGTCAAACACATAGAAAGATAGGGGCTTATAGTTTTGCCTCCCAACTTATTTACCTCAAAGTTAATGTCAACTATAATTACTCATGATCACCTACATTCAATTGGATATATATATATATCTGGGTCTTTCCCCACCACATGATGCTTGCCACCTGAGGGAGTCCTGGATTAGGGGGTGTCCGGATAGCCGGACTATACCTTCGGCTGGACTCCTGGACTATGAAGATACAAGATTGAAGACTTCGTCCCAGGTCCTAAAGGGACTTTCCTTGGCATGGAAGGCAAGCTTGGTGATACGGATATGTAGATCTCCTACCATTGTAACCGACTCTGTGTAACCCTAGCCCTCTCTGGTGTCTATATAAACCGGAGAGTTTTAGTCCGTAGGACGAAGAACAATCATACCATAGGCTAGCTTCTAGGGTTTAGCCTCTCTGATCTCGTGGAAGATCTACTCTTGTACTACCCATATGATCAATATTAATCAAGCAGGACGTAGGGTTTTACCTCCATCAAGAGGGCCCGAACCTGGGTAAAACATTGTGTCCCCTGCCACCTGTTGCCATCCGCCCTAGACGCACAGTTCGGGACCCCCTACCCGAGATCCATCGGTTTTGACACCGACATTGGTGCTTTCATTGAGAGTTCCTCTGTGTCGTCGCTTTTAGGCCCGATGGCTTCTCCGATCATCAACAGCGATGCGATCCAGGATGAGACTTTTCTCTCCGGACAGATCTTCGTATTCGGCGGCTTTGCACTGCGGGCCAATTCGCTTGGTCATCTGGAGCAGATCGAAAGCTATGCCCCTGGCCATCAGGTCAGATTTGGAAGTTTGAACTACACGCCCGACATCCGCGGAGACTTGATCTTCGACGGATTCGAGCCACAACCGAGCACACCGCACTGTCACGATGGGCATGATTTAGCTCTGCCGCCGAACAGTGCCCTGGAGGCCGCACCTGTGTCCGCTCTGACCCCTAGCTCGGAGCCGATCACACCAACCGAGGATGGGTGGTTAGACACCGCCTCGGGGGCTACAATCTCTACGGCAATCGAGCCGAACACCAGCCCTATTCTCTGCGAAGACCGTGACTCCAAGGAGCCGGACTCCTCTCCGGACTCTGAGCCCTCTGCGCCCCGACCAATCGAACCCGATTGGGCACCGATCATGGAGTTCACCGCCGCCCGGACATCTTTCAGCACTCGCCCATCGGCGATATTCTGAATTCACTAAAGTCTCTCTCTTTGTCAGGAGAGCCCTGGCCGGACTATGGTCGGCAAGGTTGGGATGTGGATGATGAAGAAATTCAAAGCCCACCCACCACCCACTTCGTAGCCACTGTCGATGATTTAACCGACATACTCGACTTCGACTCCGAAAACATCGACGGTATGGACGCCGATGCAGGAGACGATCAAGAACCAGCGCCTATAGAGCACTGGAAAGCCACCTTGTCGTATGATATATACATGGTGGACACCCAAAAAGAAGGCAATGACGATGGAACAACGAAGGATAACCCCTCCAAGAAGCAGCCTAAGCGCCGACGTAAGCGGCGCCGCTCTAAATCCAGCCAAAACAAAAACGGTGATTCCGCCACGGGGGATAATAACACCCCGAATAGTGCCGAAGACAACCACATCCAGCAAGATTCAGCACAGGAGGATAGAGAAGCCAGCCCTCATGAGAGAGCGGCAGACAGAGAGGTCGAGGACGATAATTATATGCCTCCCTCTGAAGACGTGGCAAGGCTTGACGACGACGAATTTGTTGTGCCGGAGGATCCCATCGAACAACAGCGTTTCAAACGCAGGCTTATGGCCACGGCGAGCAGCCTCAAGAAAAAACAGCAACAACTTAGAGCTGATCAAGATTTGCTAGCCAACAGATGGACTGAAGTCCTTGCGGCCGAAGAGTATAAACTCGAACGCCCCTCCAAGAGCTACCCAAAGCGTAGGTTGCTACCCCAATTAGAGGAGGAAGCACTTAAACCTACATCACCAGAGCATGATGCGGCCGACCGGCCACCCCGTTGTCGGCGTTCTGGGAACGGGGGTCCCCAGACTTGCCTGCCCGCGGCTTGCGGCGTGGCTCAAAGGGGGGCCCAGCACGGCCCATCTTCATCAACACAAACCCAAGACCCTCGCGAGGGGCCAAGCCTCGCGGGGCAGACGACACGGAGCTTCCTCAGGCACGGCCTCACTAGGCTGGCTCACGAGGAGGCGGAGAGATCAAGGCGGGGTACCTCACGAGGTGCTCGTGACGCAAGCCATGACGACCAAGGGCGCCAGGCGGGCGCCAGGCGGGCGCCAGCCCGCGTAGTGTCCTCCTTTCCCCTTTGGTGCAAAGGGGGCAAGAGCAGCCGCGGGGTACCGAGGCATCAGGCAAAGGTTGCCATTTCGGTGCAACAAGACCAAGACCGGGAGGACTGCAAGACGGAGGTCATCGTGGAGCCCAAGTCGGCGTCACCACCAGAGCATTGTGCAGGCGAGGACCAACTTTAGTCAGGATAAGTGTACCAGATGTTGCCCTTCAAAATGGCCAATTGTTGGCGCCCTTCCCGCTCAATATTTGGGAAGAGGCCCAGGGCCATTGCCTATAAATAGGACTATCCACCCACAGAGAGGAGAGAGGTTCGAGGTGAGAGGTTAGAGGTTAGAGGTTCGAGGTGAGAGGTTAGAGGTTAGAGGTTCGAGGTTCGAGGTTCGAGGTTCGAGGCAGGAGATCGAGATTGAGGATCAGGGATCGGATCGAAATCAGAGAGAGAGAGGGGTGACTGAACTCCTCCTAGCAGTTCGTCCCCCCAGCAAAGAACAGACCCTTGCGAGGTTGTTCTTCCTTGTATTGTTCATCATCATCAGCCCAAGAGGAAATCCACCACACCACACACTGGAGTAGGGTATTACACCACAACGGTGGCCCGAACCAGTATAAACCCTGTGTTTCTTGTGCTGTTCTTTCCTTAGCTTAGATCTTTGTGAGGCGGAGGGGTGCAGGTAGGTAGGAGGCGAAATCTCCGCGCACACCCCAGTGTTCGAACCTCAAGGGTCTGCCGGAACCTGAAATCCGATATTTGGCGTGCCAGGTAGGGGTGCGCCGGAATTCGTCTTCCACCACCCCGTTCTCCTCCGACCATCGCACCCTTGTCTGACGCTCGTCGGGCCCGCGCCGGGCGCCAGGCCGCTCTTGCTTCCCGCGTCGCCCAGACGGCTCCTGTCGGCGGGCGTCCTCGCCGTTCCCCGTCACCCTCCGTCAACGCCGCCACCGGCCCGGCGGGGGACGAGCAGCAAGCATCGTCTCAGCATCCGTCAGTGCGGCAAGACGGCCGCACTGCTACTCCCTCGCTCACCCCAGCTGGTTCTTTGTCCCGCGCGCTTCGCGCACCCATGGAGGCTCGAGCTGCGCTCATCGCGGCAAACGAGCTCTTGCGCTACCGTCCCGTCGACAACGTCTACGAAGAATGGCTCGACCGCGTCGCCGAGCTCGTCCGTGCCGCAGGAGGCTCTCCTGCGCCGTCCGTTCCGCTGCACCGCACCCTTCCCCACGCGGGCGACGAGGCTCCGGCGGCGCCCCGGCCGCCTCCTCCTCAAGAAGGCGCCATGGCTCCAAGGCGCGTGGCCCCTGGGCGGAACCCGCTCCGTCAGGTGCCAGCGCGGCAAGAGCAGAGCTGCCAAGAAGTCCCTCGCCCGCAAGAAGCTGCCCGGGCGCTCCCTGCTCCATCACGTCGCGACCATGCTCCTGCTCCCGCACGCCAAGACCCCGCGCTGCTCCCAGCTGTAGCTCGTGGGGACATGCAAGACCAAGCTCTCCGTCACCCAAGGCCTCCAGTGGCCACAGCAGGCTGCCGTGCCTTCACCACCGAGCTACGCAGCGTCGCGTGGCCCGGCAAGTTCAAGCCAGACCTGCCTCCTCGTTACGACAGCACGGCCGACCCTGCGGAGTTCCTCCAGCTCTATGAGCTGGGCATCGAAACTGCCAACGGAGACGAGAAGGTCATGGCGAACTGGTTTCCCATGGCGCTCAAGGACGGGGCCCGCACCTGGCTCCTGAACCTGGCTCCAGGCACGATCTCCTCCTGGGACGAGATGCGCACCCGCTTCATCGCCAACTTCCAAGGTACTCGCGAACAGCCACCCGCCGTGAGCGACATGCGCCGCATCAAGCAACAACCCAGGGAGACCCTGCAGAAGTACATCCAGCGCTTCAACAACGCACGCCTCAAGATTCCCAAGGTGACTGAGGAGGCCATCATCTCAGCCTTCTCCGACGGCGTGCGCGATGTCAAGATGAAGGAGGAGCTGGCGATGCATGAAGACCTGTGAACTTCCTTGGAGCTGTTCAACTTGGCAACCAAGTGCGCCATGGCTGAGGAAGGGCGTCTCTCCCTCCTCGAGCTGCCTGCCGCCGACCCAGAAGAGAAGAAGCCCAAGGCCAAGGATGTGAAGCGCAAGGGGGCTGCCGTGCTCGCGGCAGAACCAGACACCAAGCGGGGCAGAGATCAGCCCGAACCTTCCAAGGGCAGTCGATACTATGTGTGCCACGACCTCCACACCCACAACACCAACGAATGTCAAGAGCTCCGAGCCGTGCGAGAAGGAAGGATCGGCCGTCGCCCCGACCATGGTGACCAGGGCTACGGTCGAGGAGGAGGAAGGAACGCAGGATGCTGGGAAGACCGTGGCCCGCACCAAGGGTGGCATGATCAACCTCGCGAGGATCGCTAGCAAGATCCGCCTCGCGAGGGAGACTGGAGGGATCAGCCTCGCGAGGATCGCCCGCAAGGCAAAGCAGGCCTCCCTCCGCTGCCGCCGCAGCCAAGGAGAAACGAGGACCGCCACCAGGATGAGGGGGCTGGGGGCTTCCAGGAGCCGCGCGCGATCGCCTGCATCCTGGGCGGGGCTCAAGCCCCAGCCTCTCAACGCATCTTCAAGCAGTTTGCCCGCAAAGTGAATGCAGTCCTCCCCAAGCTCGAAGCCACGCGCCCTCTCAGGTGGTCGGCGTGCGCCATCACGTTCAGCTTAGCAGATCAGCTCAAGTGTGTGGCTACAGCCAGAGTCCTCCCGATGCTTTGTTCCCCAATTATCAGCAACGTGGTGGTCACCAGGACCCTCATCGATGGCGGGGCAGGGCTCAACATCCTGTCCGTGGAAACATTCAACAATCTCCAAGTGCCCTACAGCCAGCTTCAGCCAGCCAAGCCTTTCTCCGGAGTCACCGATGGCTCCACGGTCCCGATTGGGCAGGTCCGCCTCCTTGTCACCTTCGGGGCACGCGACAACTACCGCACCGAGCTCATCGACTTCGACGTCGCTCACATTCGCCTGCCGTACAACGCCATCCTTGGGTACCCAGCGCTGGCCAAGTTCATGGCCGTAACTCACCACGGCTACAACGTCCTCAAGATGCCAGGAAGTGGCGGAGTCATCACCGTGCCCTGTGAAGAGAAGGACGCGGTGTGTTCCCTGGAGCGAGCCTTTCAGGCCGCGTCACTAGAAGACCCGGATCGCGGAAGCAGGAGGCTTCTCGAGACCGCCCCCAAAAAGAAGAAGACATCGTCAGGCCTGACCCCTCAGGAGGCAGGCCCCTCTGGTCCCACGCCTGCCTAGGGGGAACCTCCTTCCATCGCATAGGAAAGCGCGCCCGGCGCCCTCCTCAGGCAGGGCTCGGGGGCTCTCCCCTGGAGGGCCACCGACCTGGCTAGGGTTCCGAGGGAGGCGCTTGGGCACCACATGGAGGCGTGTTTCGAAGCACGTTTCCCTCAAGAAGGAGTAAGGCAAGGAGAGCCAGACCCTCAGGAGTTCGTCAGCAAGGCCATTCAGGAGCTACACGAGTCAAGAGTCATGAAAGGCGGCCGCCGCCTACCAGTAGTGGCTCCCCATCCAGGCGAGGATGGTGGGCTGCGCGTCCGCATCGACATACCAAGGCTCAATCGAGTCGCCTCTCTGGAGCACCTCTGGCCCTCGCGTGTGGGGCGCTGCGGAGGTCCACCCCACAGCTACGTTCGCATGCCTTACGACTTGCCGAATGCGGCTGCCACGTACCAGTGCCTCATGAGGGGGATCATGGAGGCACAAGAGGCCAAGCGTTCCGCAGCCCTGGCGGAGATGGAGATGGTCTGCGAGGAGCCACTAGCGCCTCCGGAGCCTCCCGAGGCCCCTAGGCCTGGGGGCTCGTGAGGATCGGCTTCTGCAGCCCACCGAGTCTGCTACACCAACAGTCCTTCGTCCTCAACATCATCAGGTGACATCTTTCAAGTTTCATTTCTAGCTGGGAGCGCCCCCCCTGGGCTGCATTATTCCCAGGTCGCGTGGGTCCGTCCCTGCGGCATGTATCCCTTTTATTTCATGTTGTTAGCTTACTTTGTTGGGGGCGCCCCTCGGGCTGCATCATCCCCAAGTCGCTCGGGCCTGACCCAGTGATGTCCGCCTTCCCAGCATCTATTTGAATGAATCCACTCTTTCACGGCTAATGTGTTTGACCTAGTTGCCCGCTCAACTGACGCCAACTGACGGAACTGCTCCCAAACGGCACGATGCTTGCGCATGGGTCCGTCCCTGCAACGCTGACAAACCTGAATGGCTGAGCTCTGGCCGCGGCAGCCCCGCATGGCGCCACCTCGTCAAGCCTTCAGTGCCTCATCGCCCCTCGGAAGCAACCAACGGCTGACTGTCAATTGTCATGGCAACCCCTCGTTCTTTCTATGATGGGTTTACAGGATCTCCTAAAGGAGCCGCGTCAGGCGAGGCCCTTGCGGTGTCTCCTTCACTCTCATCCGCGCGAACCGCTTGCACGTTAAAGGGGGGGTGCCTGAGCATCGCGACTCAGGGCTCCTACTGGCTCTCCAGCCCTCACCCTCTGGCCTTGTCCACGGCATCGCGACCTGGCATACCAGCGACGACTGAGACTCGCTCGAGGGCTGGGACCCAAGGACGTAGAGCAGAAAGGGGAGCAAAGGCGAGAGGGGAGGGACACGCGAGGACCTCGCCGAGCAACCTCACGCCTGCCGATGCACGGACCCGGCGACACACCAGAGAGAGACCCCTGATTCTCAAGATAAGTCACCCCTCGGAAGCACCAGCTACCGTGGCACCATCCCCGCACCTAATGCAATCCCGTGTTAGCGACGCTGCTCTCCTTTCTTACCGAACGACGGCTGCTTGAGCGCCAAAGGGGACCTCCTGAGTATCGCGACTCAGGGGCTCTTTCCGGACTCCGGGTTGCTCACCTCCTGGCCTTGACCACGGCATCACGACCTGGCATACCAACGATGGCTGAAGCCGCCTTGGGACTGGGACCTGTCGGCGCAGAGCACCAAGCCCTCGTGAGGTTTGAAAGGGAGAACTGAGCTAAGACGGAATGAGCAACTCGCACAATTCTACGACAAGGGTTATATTAACAAAACAGGATCACAGGCACCTTACAAGCCCCCACGGGACGCGTCTTTGATTCCTCGCAGGGAACAGATCCTAAAAGGACGCTAACTACGCGTGGCCCTGCAAAAGACGCCATCATCAACAGTGGGCCGTCAAGCAGCGGCACCAACCCCATCCAGATCAGAGGCGGCGACAGCCTGACGAGTCCGCCCTGTTCCAGGAGCGGCGCAGGCTCGGGTGCTCGTAGCTGTCGTCGCTCGTCTCCGGAGTCGCGAAGAGCTTGCCGGAGTCGCTGGAATCTCCGACGCCTCCGCCGCCTGAGGAGCCGCCAAGGGAGCGGTCAGCGGGCCCAGTCCTCACCGCATCAGGGTCCCGGCCACCTCTCCCGGGGCAGCACTCCAGCCGGTGCCCGTTCGCATCGAAGACCTGAAAGAACATCACCGAAGCACCGTCGTACTCCAAGTGGATCGCGAAGGTGCCTCTTGTCCTGCAAACCCGGGCGACTTCGCTCCAGCCTCGAGTCATGAAGACCTCGCCCGGGGCAACGACCGCGACCTCTCCCTCGGTCGCGAGGGTGCTGCAACCGACGTGCTGCAGCCAAAGCTCCAGGAGTTCTCCCCGCGGGATGATGGAGGCGAAGAAGGGAGGAAGGCGAATCCAAGACTGAGGAGGCATGGCGGCGTGGAACATGAACTCTCGGGAGGAGCCCTCGGTGTGGACCCCAGGGGGGACGACCCACACCTTCGTGACCCGTCGGCGCCGACGGCGGCGCCGCCCGTGGCGATCAGCATCAGCTCCTTCAGGGCCCTCGTTGTGGGCGTACAAGGGAAGCGGGAACCCCGGCGGTGGCTGCTCACACCAGGGCCTCGACACCACCTGATGGGCCCCCTCGTCCGGGCCGCGGAGGACGAGCCGTTTCTTCGGCGGGAGCGGGTCTGGTTCCTCTCGGGGAGCCTTTCCCTTCTCTGCCGTCGAGAACCGACGGATCGGAGCCATCGCAGCAAGACGGAGCAAGGACCGGGATGAAGGAGAAGCAAGAAGGGATGGACTGGAAGGGTGCGGGCCGTTCCGTACTTATGGCCGGCGAAGGCCAACCGCCGACCTCCACGATCGCAGGTAATCATGACCCGCTTTGTATGCAGGGACTTGTCCAATCCGTGCAGTTGCCGAGGCCCCATGGGGAGTGGAGACGCCCACATCCAATCAACCGCCACGCGGCGCCCAAGGCCGCAGGCTGATAGGGCCCGCGGCGCTTCGCTCTTGCCCTTCCGCCTCCTTGCACGGCCAAGTCCGGGTGCGCCTTGGGCCCGGGGGCTATTGTCGGCGTTCTGGGAACGGGGGTCCCCAGACTTGCCAGCCTGCGGCCTGCGGTGTGGCTCAAAGGGGGGCCCAGCACGGCCCATCTTCATCAACACAGACCCAAGACCCTCGCGAGGGGCCAAGCCTCGCGGGGCGGACGACACGGAGCTTCCTCAGGCACGGCCTCACCAGGCTGGCTCACGAGGAGGTGGAGAGATCAAGGCAGGGTACCTCACGAGGTGCCCGTGACGCAAGCCATGACGACCAAGGGCGCCAGCCCGCGCAGTGTCCTCCTTTCCCCTTTGGTGCAAAGGGGGCAAGCGCAGCCGCGGGGTACCGAGGCATCAAGCAAAGGTTGCCATTTCGGTGCAACAAGACCAAGACCAGGAGGACTGCAAGACGGAGGTCATCATGGAGCCCAAGACGGCATTACCACCAGAGCTTTGTGCAGGCGAGGACCAACTTTAGTCAGGATAAGTGTACCAGATGTTCCCCTTCAAAATGGCCAATTGTTGGCGCCCTTCCCGCTCAATATTTGGGAAGAGGCCCAGGGCCATTGCCTATAAATACGACCAGCCACCCACAGAGAGGAGAAAGGTTCGAGGTGAGAGGTTAGAGGTTAGAGGTTCGAGGTGAGAGGTTAGAGGTTAGAGGTTCGAGGTGAGAGGTTCGAGGTTAGAGGTTAGAGGTTTGAGGTGGGAGATCGAGATCGAGGATCAGGGATCGGATCGAAATCAGAGAGAGAGAGGGGTGACTGAACTCCTCCTAGCAGTTCGTCCCCCCCAGCAAAGAACAGACCCTCGCGAGGCTGTTCTTCCTTGTATTGTTCATCATCATCATCCCAAGAGGCAATCCACCACACCACACACTGGAGTAGGGAATTACACCACAACGGTGGCCCGAACCAGTATAAACCCTGTGTTTCTTGTGCTGTTCTTTCCTTAGCTTAGATCTTAGCAAGGCGGGGGGTGCAGGTAGGTAGGAGGCAAAATTTCCGCGCGCTCCCCAGTGTTCAAACCTCAAGGGTCTGCCGGAACCCGAAATCCAACACCCGTGGCCGCGACAGAGAGGCCTCTCGGCCCTCCACTCAAGTCGCAACACGGCGCCACTCAAAAACTACCAAGGCATGGGAAAATGCGCCAGACCTGCGAGACACATTGGAGGACAAGGCAAGGCAAACAAGATAGATCTACGAATCACGTGGGCACCTCACAGCACGAGACGGTACTCGTCATGCCAGATATAGTAAATCCGGCCGGGCCGAACACAGTAGACAAAGCTTGTTTGAGCTGCGTCGTGATATAGCCCAGTACAGAGGTGCCGCACACCCACTATGTTCACAGATGAAGTAATGGATCATCAAATCCCCGAGGGTTTCAAATCCGGAGATCCTGCGGTATAGATCAAGGACTATCTCCTTCATATCCACATGGCCCGCGGTGATGACTTACACGCCATCAAATACATCACACTCAAGCTTAAAGGGCCAGCTCGGCATTGTCTTAACAGCTTGCCAGCAGAATCAATTGGTTGTTGGGAGGACCTAGAAGCCGCATTCCTCGACAATTTCCAGGGCACTTATGTGCGACCACAAGACGCCGATGACCTAAGCCACATAATTCAGCAGCCAGAAGAATTGGCCAGACAATTCTGGACACGGTTCCTAACCAAGAAAAATCAAATCGTCGACTGTCCGGACGCAGAGGCCCTAGCAGCCATCAAGCATAAAATCCGTGACGAGTGGCTTGCACGACACCTAGGACAGGAAAAGCCGAAAGCTATGGCAGCCCTCACGACACTTATGACCCGCTTTTACGCGGGAGAAGATAGCTGGCTAGCTCGCAGCAATAACATGACCAAGAGCCCTGGTAATTCGGATACGAAGGACAGCAGTGGCAGGTCGCGTTGCAACAAGCAAAAACGCCGCATTAACGGTGACAATGCTGAGGATACGGCAGTTAATGCCGGATTCAGAGGCTCTAAACCCGGTCAGCGGAAAAAGCCATTCAAAAGAAATACTCCGGGCCTGTCCAGTTTGGACCGAATACTCGACCGCTCATGCCAGATACATGGCACCCCTGAAAAACCAGCCAATCACACCAACAGGGATTGTTGGGTGTTCAAGCAGGCAGGCAAGTTAAATGCCGAAAGCAGAGACAAGGGGCTGCATAGCGATGATGAGGAGGAGCCCCGGCCGCCGAATAACAGTGGACAGAAAGGTTTTCCCCCACAAGTATGGACGGTGAACAAGATATACGCAACCCATGTCCCCAAGAGGGAGTGGAAGCGTGTGCTAAGGGACGTATACGCGATGGAGCCAGTCGCCCCAAAGTTCAACCCTTGGTCTTCCTGCCCGATCACTTTTGATCGAAGGAACCACCCCACTAGCATCCGTCATGGCGGATTCGCCGCATTGGTTCTAGACCCAATTATTGACGGATTTCACCTCACTAGAGTCCTTATGGACGGCGGCAGTAGCCTGAACCTGCTTTATCAGGATACAGTGCGGAAAATGGGCATCGATCCCTCGAGGATTAAACCCACCAGAACGACCTTTAAAGGCGTCATACCAGGTGTAGAAGCCAACTGTACAGGCTCAGTTACACTTGAAGTGGTCTTCGGATCTCCGGATAATTTCCGAAGCGAGGAGTTAATCTTCGACATAGTCCCGTTCCGCAATGGCTATCACGCACTGCTCGGGCGAACCGCATTTGCCAAGTTCAACGCGGTGCCGCACTACGCATACCTCAAGCTCAAGATGCCAGGCCCTCGAGGCGTCATCACGGTCAATGGAAACACCAAACGCTCTCTCCGAACGGAGGAGCATACAGCGGCTATCGCAGTGGAAGTACAAAGCAGCCTCTCAAGGCAATTCTCTAGTCCGGCCATTAAACGTCCGGACACCGTCAAGCGCGCCCGGAGTAACCTACACCAAGACCGCCCGGCACGTTCAGAGCAAGCATAGCAATGCGGCCCCAACCCCAGCCCTCGTGAACTTGCGAAACCAGTGCTGCGCGTACATAACTACGCTCTGGAAATACCATGGGCACAGGGGGAGGGGCGCCATCACGGCACACCCGAAACGCGGCTTAAACCGCACTAGGGGCTGCCGATTTCTTAATTTTCTCTTATTTTCAGGACTCCATTCTTCGGAAGGCTTGTCCGGCAGTACAATTGTCGCACAAACGATACAACCAGGGAAGCAGAAAGCTACGTCGTACTACGGAACTCTAAGGTGGTCTCTATAACGAGCAGTATACATGTTTCGCATAACATTCCGCAGCTCGCCCCTGGAAAGGACATATGTGATAGTCCCATCTTTTGCTTATCGCACTATTTGTATCGTTCTGCTTTGATCGCAGCTTTTTTAAATAAACAATTCATAGCTTCCGTCTATTATTGCATTACCCTTTTTTACGAATATATGTTCATTAATGACATGTTGCACCCGTACACTTTGGTACGGCCAATACGCCAGGGGCTCAAGTACCCCACAATACGGCGTGAGAAGTCCGAACACTTTCACAAGTGCGGCACCCCGAACTTATAGCATTATATGCATCGGCTCCGAATCATGTCTTGGGTCAAATGTTGGGTTTGCCTGGCTCCTATGTTTTGGTACCTTACATTACGTTATATCGGCTAAGGTAGCACTAGGAGAACTACTGCGATTGTGCCCCAGTTGAGCTGGGCTAAGCACCTCAGTAGAGAAAGCTAAAACTGACTGTCATGATGAGGCGAGAGCTGGTCGCTGTTCGAGAGGTTTTCGAGTCCCTAAAGACTTATGCTGCTTAGAGCGAGGAGTCGGCTTTGTCCGGCCTAGGCGTGGATAGCGCCCTGAACTCGGTCTTCTGAACACTAGGGGCTTCGCCGAAATTTAAAATTATAGTATTCTATGGCTAAGTGAGAGTGTTCAAGCATTATAGTCCGATTGCCTTGTTCGTTGTGTTGAGCGCCTCCCTCGAAGGACCCAAGAATGGTAAAAAGAGCGCTCATGTTTATCCTGAACACCCCAGCACTCGTGCCATGGGGGCAGAAGCCGACGACTCGCCATCTCTCAAATTTGATAAACGGCCGCACAGAAGGTAATATTTTAAATTCAAAAGTGTTGCTTAGCGCATGAACAAGTTTTCAGCGTACAGGATCACAAATGCGAGTTTACTCAAAAATTACTTCTTTGGGGCATTCATCCGCTATAAGGCAGGCACCCTTCAGGACGCCCTCATAATACGCTTCCGGGACGTGATGCTCCTTGCCCGGCGGCGGCCCGTCCTTCACCAGCTTCTTCGCATCCATCTTGCCCCGGTGCACTTTAGCACGGGCAAGCGCCCTACGGGCACCTTCGATGTAGACGGAGCGCTTGATTAATTCAAGCCGTGGACAGGCATCCACCAGCCGCCTCACCAGCCCAAAGTAGCTCCCAAGCAAAGCCTCTCCAGGCCACAGCCAAACTATGAGGCCCTTTATGCCCTGTTCGGCAACCTTGTGGAGCTCAACCATTTGCTTCAGCTGGTCGCTCAAAGGCACCAGGTGTCCGGCCTCAGCATACTGATACCAGAACACCTTCTCTGTCGAGCTCCCCTCTTCGGCTCGGTAGTAGGTGGCGGCATCCGACGCACTGCGGGGCAAATCTGCGAACGCTCCTGGAGAGCTCCGGACTCGAGTAAGTAATAAGTAATTCACTTTCACGTGCTTGCTTTCCATAATGAATGCCTTACCCTCCGCTATCTTCTTCATCACGTCAATTCCTTTGAGGGCTTTCTGGGCTTCGGCCTTTGCAGACTTCGCACTTTTGGGGGCTGCCGCAAGCTCGGACGCTTGCATCTTTGAGTCAAGCTCCAAACTCTCGTGTTTTTTCACGAGAGCACGGAGCTCTTTCTGCACCTCCTCCACCCACACCTCCTGCTTCTCTCTCTCTATGCGCTCCGCGGACACCCTGTTTTCAGCCTCGGACAGCGCTTGCTTAAGGGTTGCCACCTCGGTCGTGGCCCCTATAATAGCACGTTGATCCTGTCATTTTTTGCAACCACATCTTCTCTATATAATTGCGCAAGGTATTACTTACCTTCCTTCTCCTCGAGTTGCCTCTTGGCATGGCCGAGCTCATTCTCGGACTGCGCGAGGTTTTGCTTCAGCATATCCACCTCCGCAGTCAGTGCGGCGGAGGGCAGCAGCGAAGCCTGCATACGCATATTGATTTGATTATGTTAGACTCCTGCGAATGTTATTAGATCCTCTATTCGGATTTTCTTTCCGAACGCCGAGCAGAGCATCAGGGGCTACTGTCTATGCGGTAATATTTTTACATATTCTTTACCTACCTCAAAGCCTTTTAGAAGGCTGGCACAGGCTTCAGTCAGTCCGCTCTTGGCGGACTGAACCTTCTGGATCACCGCACTCATAGTAGTGTGGTGCTCCTCATCGATGGAGGCACCGTTAAGCGTCTCCAGCAAATTGTCCGGTGCCACCGGTTGGACAGAGGTCACCGGCTCGGTAGGCTCGCTCCTCTTGGAAGGAGGTCGCTTACTGGAGTCCGGAACCATTGAAGGTTCTGGCGCGGTGTCCGGCTCAAGGCCAGACTTAGAACCCTTGGGGGTTTTATCCCCTTTGCGCTTGGAGTCCAGGAGGTCGCCTTGCGGCGCCTCCAGGACCACCTCCTCCTGGCTTGGAACCTATTGGGACAGCACCTCGGCATCGTCCATAGGATGGGGGGAGGTAGCCATCGGAAGCGAATTCACATCTGACGAATCCAGGGAACCGCTCGACGACACGTCGAGCCGGTCTTTGGGTGGACTGCATAAACATGTTCGACATAAGGAAAAGCTGTGCAATGGAAGAATACTATGAATCACTCTGGTATCCGGACACTTACGATCTCGCCAGGGGCTTGGCCCTATGCGGCCACTCCTCTTTGCCATCGTCGGCGTTGGTGGATCCGTCCGGAGGAAGGGTTTTCCCCTTCTTGGACCCTTCGGCCTCCCCAGTTGGGGCGGCCTTCCTTTTCTTCTCTCCCCCCGCTAGAGGGGGAGAGGTCTCTTCTTCCTCCTCCTCGTCTTCACGGGAGGAGTGCGTCTTGGAGTCATTGGATGATGAATCCGACACCCCCAGGTGCCGGGCACTCTTCCGAGTCCCCGTGGCCTTCTTCTTGGCCTTCTTCTCCGGCACCACATAGGGTGCCGGAACTAGCAGCTTCGCCAAGCGAGCGTCCGCTGGGCCTTCGGGCAAAGGAGCCGGACAGTTGATCTGTCCGGACGTCTCCTGCCAATCCTGTCAAAGGTAAGGGAGATTAAGATCCCGCATGGAGTCAAACTATGAAAAACTAATACCCTATAAAAGGTAAAAACAGCTTACCGCACAAGCGCGACGCTGCGTGCTGAATCCGCGATCCTCGGTAGCGGATGCGGGGGCCTCGGCGCCCTTGAAAAGCACCATGCAGGCATCTTCGTACGTTGTGTCGAAGAGCCTGCTTAGAGTTCGGTGCTGCGCCGGGTCGAACTCCCACAGGTTGAAAGCCCGTTGTTGACACGGGAGGATCCGGCGGATGAGCATAACCTGGACTACATTGACAAGTTTGAGATTCTTGTCCACCAGGGTTTGGACGCATGTTTGGAGTCCGGTCAGCTCTCCTTCTTTACCCCACGACAGGCCCGTCTCTTTCCAGGAGGTGAGCCGCGTAGGGGGTCTGGATCGGAACTCGGGGCCTGCAACCCATTCAGGGTCGCGCGTCTCGGTGATGTAAAACCACCCCGATTGCCACCCCTTTAGGGACTCCACGAAGGATCCCTCGGGCCATAGGACGTTGGGCATCTTGCCCACCGTGGTGCCTCCTCACTCCACCTGAGTGCCGCACACCACCTTCGGCTTGACATTGAAAGTCTTGAGCCATAGGCCGAAATGGGGGCGGATGCAGAAGAAAGCCTCGCACACGACGATAAACGCCGAGATATTAAGGAAAAAGTTCGGGGCCAGATCGTGGAAATCCAAGCCATAGTAGAACATGAGCCCCTGGACAAATGGGTGGAGAGGGAAGCCCAGTCCGCGAAGGAAATGGGGGAGGAACACCACCCTCTCATGGGGCCTAGCGGTGGGGATGAGCTTCCCCTCTTCGGGAAGCCGGTGCGCAATGTCGTTAGACAAGTATCCGGCCTTCCTCAGTTTTTTGATGTGTCCCTCCGTGATGGAGGAGACCATCCACTTGCCTCCCGCTCCGGACATGGCTGGAGAAGGTTGAGGTGGGGTGTGCGGACTTGGGCGCTGGAGCTCGAGTGCGTGGAAATGGATAGGCAAAGGAGGAAGAAGGCGTGGATGAAAAGGTGGATCCTTATCCCCTTATATGGGCAGACGCGACTATGCGCCCCCACCAGCCTGGTAAAACTCACTTATCTCCCAAGCGCCGCAGTCAATGGCGCGGTTGGGTTACCCACACCCGTAATGATGAGAATCCCGGAATAAGGGGACACGATCTCTACTTTAACAAGACGTGCCAAGGAAACCGCCTTGCTAAACGCGTTGAGGTGGGACAGTAAAACAATTCGAATAAAGACTTGGCCGTGGTGTGATGTCATGCTACGGAATACGTCAGCAGATTAGATTTGTGTAAATATTATTCTCTCTATGGCAATATGTGGAAACTTATTATGCAGAGCCGGACACTACCTTTGTGTTCAAAATCTTCTATGAAGTACTTGGAGGAGGAACCCGCCTTGCAATGCCGAAGACAATCTGCCCGCCGGACTCGTCGTCATTGAAGCCTGGTTCAGGGGCTACTGAGGGAGTCCTGGATTAGGGGGTGTCTGGATAGCTGGACTATACCTTCGGCCGGACTCCTGGACTATGAAGATACAAGATTGAAGACTTCGTCCCGTGTCCGGAAGGGACTTTCCTTGGCGTGGAAGGGAAGCTTGGCGATACGGATATGTAGATCTCCTACCATTGTAACCGACTCTGTGTAACCCTAGCCCTCTCCGGTGTCTATATAAACCGGAGAGTTTTAGTCCGTAGGACGAAGAACAATCATACCATAGGCTAGCTTCTAGGGTTTAGCCTCTCTGATCTCGTGGTAGATCTACTCTTGTACTACCCATATCATCAATATTAATCAAGCAGGACGTTGGGTTTTACCTCCATCAAGAGGGCCCGAACCTGGGTAAAACATCGTGTCCCCTGCCTCCTGTTACCATCCGACCTAGACGCATAGTTTGGGACCCCCTACCCGAGATCCGCCGGTTTTGACACCGACACCACCAAAGAGTACACAGAGCGAAATAGGGATGAACATTATTGACTCTTGCATAAAAAGAAATACATAAAAGTAAAAGATATGCCCTTCACATAGGGAAGCAGAGGTTGTCATGCGCTTTTTTTGGATGTGCAAACTCTTAATGTAAAGGAACGTCACTTTATATTGCCCCTTATGATAACAACCTTTATAATGCAGTCCGTCAGTTTTATTTATTTGCCATCACAAGATCGTACAAATCTTATTTTCCCTTACAATAAAAGATCATACATATTTAGGAACAATTTTTATTGCTTTATGCACCGGTGACAACTTACTTGAAGAATCTTATTCAATCCATAGGTAGTTATGGTGGACAATCATGGCAAGACACCGGGTTTAAGGGTTTTTGGATGAACAATTAGTATCTCTACTTAGTGCGAATTTTGGCTATCAAAATATCCTAGACAAGCACCACATGTTAGAGGAACCATGACAATATATCCTCTATGTGAATATAAGCAATCATAACTCATTACGTTCTCTTCCTTGTCCAACGTCAACTAATTGATATAGAATATTTAATGGGGACTCACAATCATAAAAGATGTCCAAGATAGTATATTTATATGTGAGACATGTCTTTCTTCATTACTTTTTTCATGGATTGCACCAATGACCAATGCTATGTTTGTTAACTTCCAACAAATTTTATCAATGATACTTCTTTTACGTGAAGTCATTACTCCCCATGGGATTAGCATATGATCTTTCATCCTTTTTTTTCATTGCCAAGATTGAAATAAGAAAGTAAAGTAAAATGCAAAACTACTCTTTATTATATAACTCTCACATGATTACATAGATAGATAGATCATGAAACAAGCACTTGAAAATAGATCATACTAAAACTTCATTCTTTTGAATCACGAAATAACTAAGGATCGAACTAAGATAGATAATGATGATAAAAGCGATGGTGGTACCATTCCAGGGCATCTCAATTCGGTCATTGAGCTTAAAGATGATGTCCCCGATGTTCTTGCTATCCACCTTGTGCTCACAAATGAATTTCGTGATAATGGAGTGGCTATAATTGAGACCGCGCTCCACCATCCCTTGGCACTTGAAGATCTCTTGTTCCACCACTTCAATCATGGCCTTCTCCCTTCTGGTCTTCTTAGGCCCTTGAATGTCCCGGATGTGAAGCACACCCTCACGCATCTAATTGGCTTGAGGGTGTTTCATCACCTCCGGAAGGTAATGGTTGATGACCATCTCATACAACTTGTCCTTGGATGAGCTTGGAGACGCCATGGCGATCTAGATCTGTCAGAAAAATATCCCAAAACAAGAACATAGGAGAAACTTGCAATACGGTGGTTAAAACATCCGAGAGTATATATAATGGATTTTTCCCGTGCAGGACAAGTAATATGAAAGAAAAACAGAGCTCAGAAAGACCACGAGGGAGCCACAAGCTCGGGAGGCGTGCCTAGGGGGGTAGGGCATGCCCCCAGGCTTGTTGCTTCCTGGTGCACTTTCCTGATTGTTTATTATTTTCCTAAATTTTTTATATATTCCGAAACGAACAAAAAATACTTTTATGGAACTTTTCGAGTCGGTTTACTTACGATACCATGTACCTACTGCTTTAGGGTTCTAGAGTGTTCCAGAAGATCTCTTCTATGTGTTCCTCCGGTGACATTACTTGAATAATATTAGTTCGAACATTAATGGGTGTACCTGAGATATAATGTCTAATTCTTTGCCCATTAACCACTCTCGAATTTGTGCCCTCGACGTAGTTGATCCTAATAGCTCCGGAGCGATACACTTCTTCTACGATATGTGGTCCGTCCCATTTAGAGAGAAGTTTTGCTCCAAAGAATCTGAAACGAGAATTGTACAAAAGAACTTGATCACCTACTTTAAATTCTTATTTTTGGATTCTTTTTCCATGCCATCTTCTAACTTTTTGTTTAAACAACTTGCATTTTCATAGGCTTGTGTCCTCCATTCATCTAACGAGCTAATAACAAATAACCTAATTTCATCAGCAAGTTTGAAATCATAATTAGGTTCTTTAATTGCCCAATAAGCCTTATGTTCTAACTCAAGAGGTAAATGACATGCTTTTCCATAGACCATTTTATATGTAGACATTCCCACATGATTTTTATCAGCATTTCTATAAGCCCATAATGCATCATCAAGTTTCTTAGACCAATTCTTTCTAGATCTACTAACGGTCTTTTGCAAAATTAACTTTATTTCTCTATTGCTCAATTCAACTTGACCACTAGGCTGAGGATGATAAGGTGGTGCAATTATATGGTTAACGTCATATTTAGCAAGAAGTTTACGGAATGCACCATGAATACAGTGTGAACTACCATTAGTCATTAAATATCTAGGGACTCAAAACCTCAGGAAAATAACTTCTTTGTGCATTTTAATAGAAGTGTTATGATCAACACTACTTTTTGGAATAGCTTATACCCACTTAGTAATGTAATCAGCAACAAATAAAACATGAGTATATCCATCAGAGGAATGAAATGGTCCCATATAATTAAAACCCCATACATCAAATGGTACAATAACAAGTGAATAATTCATAGGCATTTCCCGACGTTTGCCAATATTACATATTCTTTGACATTCATCACAAGATAAGACAAACTTATGTGTATCCTTGAGGAGAGTAGGCCAATAATAACCAGATTGTAATACCTTATGTGCGATTCGGTCTCCAACATGCACTACTATGGAAAACCCTAGTAGTGGTGCTTGTTTTAAGGCTATCAGTAGCATGGGTGCCTGCGCTACTACTACGGCGCTACAACTAACTTGTAGTAGTAGCGCGGTCAGACCCAGTGCTACTATTAATCCTCTTATCAGTAGCGCTCTTTACTCCTGCGCTATTACTATTTAGTTGTAGCGCGTGCCCTAACCCTGTGCTGCTGTTGTATCTTTCTACATTTTTTCTGCTTTTTTATCTTGTGGAATAGTACCAGTTTCAATAAACTGTAATTTCACAAATACTAGGTGTAGGTTAACAGATGAAAACACATTGGTAATTATATAAAACAATACTAGATTTAATAGAACCACAATCTCACAAACATTATAGGTACTCATATATAGTCAACATGCATGGATAGATCCCATGGTGATCTAATAGTTGATAAGCAGTCTACTAGGCAGTCATAGTAGCATATCGATGGCTCAGCTGCCACACACATAGTTCTAAATGATGTTGATGATGATCATCATCCTCAAGCCTTGGTGGTGGGTGTTCCTGGTAGTAATTAGGATGGCCTATCCAACATGAAGATTCTTGCCAACGAGGAAGATCTTCCACCCCACCGAGCTTAAGTGTTTGACCGTTCGTGTCCATGCCATATGCACAAGTGGTGACGGAGCCCTTATGGTAAGGCGTATTCCAGCAGAGTCTTCTTCATCAAGCTCGATACCATAGCTCACAGATAGGCTCTTAGGAAATTTCCGAAGAAGAAAAACATATCAATTAAGTAGCCTCACACATACTCTTGCAGATATATTTCTACTAAGTATAGATTTATACACTATAAAAAGAACAATACTACATTTCTACCAAGCATGGATTCTACACTATTAATAATTCCTTGGATTGTACACTAAGCATATCATTGGATTCTACACTATGCATATCATCAAATTCTACACTAAGCATATCACTGGATTCTACACTATGCATATCATCAAATTCTACACTAAGTATATCATTGGATTCTACACTATAAGCATATCATAACATTAGAGCACTAAAGCATATCATCAAATTACTACACTTAGTATAACATACCATGACATGCCGATCAACCACGGTAATTGTTAGGTGGATCATGAATGGCACTTTGACAAAGTAAACACATGGCAGAAGTATGTCCCAGAGGCTGCCCACCTCCTCCTTGCCCAGCCTCATTCTTTGAGCATAGATGGCTTCATCAAGTGCGTCCTCATCATCTTCCTCCGTGTTGAGATAGATGATGACCAGCTTGGGTCTTTCTCCTCTGAACGAGAAGCTGATCAACTCACCCCCGGTGATACGCATGTGGACGATGAAATGGACCCATCTATCTCCTTCCATCCATGACATATTTCATCCTTTCTTGACCTCCATAGTGTAGGTGCCCCTAGAAGTCTCGAAGGTCACAGTGTCTCCGGTTAGATTGTTGAATTCCAACCTCACATTGCATGGGACGATCCATGTAAGAAGAAAAAGATCACATACAATGCATTAATGGCAATAATAGTAAAACCAAAATAGTTGTTACAAGTTTCATATAATTTATTAACGCCGCATGAAAAAAACTCGGCTAGAAGTAGATGCCGAACAGCAAGCCGGTTGCAAGGCTACTGGCGCACCTTGACTTGCATAGTCGACATGGTGGTGGTGCCATTTTCCTATTATAAGCACTGATCAGATAGACAAACATTAATATTTGTTGTAACGCAAGCATTCATCAGATAGACAAAACATCGGATAGACAAAAGCAATGCATTGATTCATCAGATAGACAAATATAAGAAAGATCAATGTCTCGCATACGAGTACTTGAGATGAATAGAAATCCAGGGATTCATCGGATAGAAAAACAACAATATTTCTACAACATAGGGCTTACTTCAATATTTCTACAACAATATATACAGGCAATGGAGAAAAACAACGGAAAGCGGAAAGAGTGAAGACAATGCAAAGTTGAAGAAAAAGGAACAACTGAGGAATTTCATAAGTGAGGAAAAACTCAGATTGAGGATTTTCAACTTTTGGTGGTGGCGTGACCCACCGTATAAGGATGACGATTTCAGACACCGCGTACAATTGTCGTAGGGTTCTGAGAATCAAATTCTTCATTAATTTCTTCACACTTAGAGGGTTAGTCTTCATTGATTGAAGAAAAACGTTACTTTGTGTGTTGCACATCTAAGTCATCAATTTTGCATAAGTGTTAGGATGTGTGTCCTTTTCAAAGGACATTCGAAGATTCTAAGATATTTAGCTCACACCTCAACATGCTAAATCTCTTCTCATCCAAGGGCTTAGTGAAGATATCGGCTAGCTGTTCTTCAGTCTTCCCATGCTCAATAGAGATGTCGCCCTTCAACACATGATCACGAAGAAAATGATGACGAATTTGAATGTGTTCTGTCTTCGAGTGCTGAACTGGGTTATGAGCAATCTTGATGGCACTCTCATTGTCACAGTAGAGAGGCACATTCTTCATGTTGACGCTGTAGTCCTTGATGGTTTGCTTCATCCACAGCAATTGAGCACAGCAAGAACCAGTAGCAATGTACTCAGCTTCAGCAGTAGATAGCGATATGCAGTTCTGTTTTTTCGAGGACCAATAGACCAAGGATCGTCCGAGGAAATGGCATGTGCCAGATGTTGACTTGCAGTCTACACGATCACCAGCATAGTGAGAGTCCGAATATCCAATGATATCAAAATCCGAGCCCTTGGGATACCGTAATCCAAGTATTGGTGTGTGAGCTAGATAGATATCGAAGAATATGCTTCATAGCCTTATGGTGTGATTCCTTCGGTGTAGCTTGAAATCGGGCACATATGCAAACACTAAGCATAATATCTGGCCTAGATGCACATAAATACAATAAAGAGCCAATCATGGAGCAATATACCTTTTGATCAAAGTCAATACCATTTTCATTAGTGCATAGATGGCCATTTGTGGGCATAGGGATTTTGACTCCTTTGCAATCTTGCATGCCAAATTTCCTCAATACATCCTTGAGCTATTTCTCCCGAGATATGAATATGCCATTTCGTTGTTGACGAATCTGAAGACCTAAGAAGAATTTCAATTCTCCCATCATAGACATTTGATATTCTTCACTCATCATATAGGAAAATTCATCACTATAACGTTGGTCAGTACAGCCGAAAATGATATCATCAACATATATTTGGCGCACAAACAATTCACCATCATAAGATTTAGCGAAAAGAGTTTAGTCAAGTGAACCGGGTTTGAAGCCTATCTTCATGAGGAATTCCTTCCAAGTATCGTACAACACCAGAGGGGCCTGCTTGAGGCCATAGAGGGCCTTATTGAGTCTGAATACTTTGTCGGGATGCTTTGGATCTCTAAAACCTTGGGGTTGAGCAACATATACTTCTGCCTAAAGCTTACCATTGAGGAATGCACTTTTCACATCCATTTGATATAAGATGATACCATGATGGTCAGCATAAGCAAGTAATATGCGAATAGCTTCAAGTCTAGCAATAGGTGCGGAAGTTTCATCGAAATTATTTCCTTCAACCTGGGTGTAGCCTTGAGCTAGAAGTCATGCCTTATTCCTCACCACAAGGGTATTTTCATCTTGCTTGTTGCGGTAGATCCACTTTGTGCCAATGATATTGTGCTTGCGAGGATGTGGATGTTTGACCAGTTCCTAGACGTTGTTGAGCTCAAATTGTTGTAATTCCTCTTGCATAGCTTGAATGCACTCAGGCTCCAAAAATGCTTCATCTATCTTAGTGGGCTCTGTGATAGAGACAAAAGCAAAGTGCCCAGAAAAGTTAGATAAATGTGAAGCTCTTGAGCATGTGAGAGGACCTGGAATGTTGATGTCGCTGATGATTTTCTCAATCTGCACTTCATTTGCAACGCGAGGATGAGCTGGTTGTCGTTGAGGAATTTGATCAGCATTTTCTTCACCACCATTTCCCTCAGGTGCATCAGCATGACGTTCTTCATGTTCTGGAACGACTTCTTCAGTAGATTCTTCGGTAGCAATGACATCCTCAGTAGCTTTGAACTTAATAGATTCCTCAGGAGGTATTTCATCTGTCACATGAGGTAGGTGCTCTCTTTGGGAGCCATTAGTTTCATCGAACCACACATCTACAGTTTCAACAACCTTGTGGTGATAGGTGTTGAAGACTCTGTAGGTGTGCGAGTCCTTACCATAACCGCATAAAACCTTCATGTGCTTTCGGTGCGAATTTAGAACTGTGATGAGGATCTCTAATCCAGAATTTAACACCGAAGACTTTGAAATAACTCACATTGGGTTTCTTGTCAGTGAGAAGTTCATATGCAGTTTTCTTGAAGAATTTCTGAAGATATACCCTATTGATGATGTGGCACGCAGTATGAATTGCCTTAGGCCAGAAGCGAGTAGGCGTATTGTACTCATCAAGCATAGTGCGAGCCATGTCAACCAGAGTCCTGTTCTTGCGCTCCATGACACCATTCTGCTGAGGAGTATAAGGAGAAGATAACTCATGAGTGATACCAAGTTCATCAAGATAGTCATCAAGACCAGTGTTCTTGAACTCAGTTCCATTGTCACTTCTGATGTGCTTGATCTTCACACCAAAGTTGGTTGAAGCCCTCGAGGAAATTCGTTTGAAGACTTCCTGCACTTCACTTTTGTAAGTGATGATATGCACCCGTGTATATCGAGAATAATCATCAACAATGACAGAGCCATATAAAGATGCAGCATTAGTAAATGTGGCATAGTGAGTAGGGCCAAAGAGATTCATGTGAAGCAATTCAAATGGACGAGTGGTCGTCATGATGGTCTTTGAGGGATGCTTGGCCTTGGTCATCTTTCCGGCTTCACAAGCTCCACACAAATGGTCCTTGAGGAATTTGGCACCCTCGATGCCAATGACATGCTTCTTCTTCGTGAGCATGTGCAAGTTCCTCATCCCAGCATGACCAAGTCGTCGATGCCATAGCCAACCTTCTGAAGCTTTTGCAAGTAGACATGTAGCGGGTTGTGGTCCTGTAGAAAAATCAACAATATACAAATCTCCTCTCCTAAAGCCTTCGGAGACTTTGGAATTGTCAGCATCCATGATCACAACACGACGATACTTGCCAAAGACAACAACCATATCAAGGTCACAAAGCATTGAGACAGACATGAGGTTGAACCCTAAGGACTCAACAAGCATGACTTTGTCCATGTGTCGATCATTTGAGATTGCAACCTTACCTAGACCCAATACCTTGCTTTTGCCTTTGTCAATGTAGGTGATATGCTTCAGATGTGATGGAGATAAAGCAGAGTCCATCAATAAGCTCCTGTCACCAGTCATGTGATTTGTACATCCACTATTGAGGACCCACTCAGTGGCTTTGGGTTGATCATCATGCAGATGAATTAGTGAAACTTACGAACTCATATACTTCGTAAGTGAATAATATGATATCAATTTCATTACATCAATTTCATCAAGCAATAGAACAGATAAAGCAGTATGCGGACGTGAGAAATGAAAATTCATTTCTTCATGATTAGCTTGTGTCCTTTCAAGCATATTCAGGTCTCCAGCAAATTCTTCAGACGATTAAGTTCGTCTGGAGACCTGACCCTGCATAAGATATTAGTTCTTTTTCTTCACCACCCACATCTGAAGGGGTGGCAAAGAGTTCATCATTCTGCGAGCTCCATAAGACAAAGGTGGCATATATGCCAATCCACTTCATTTCACGTAGGATGGATTAGGCTAAGCATAAGAGTAAGCAGAGAAATTCTTCGAGGATTTATGAACATAATGATTTGAAGAATAATGCACATATCCATAATCCTTAGATCTTTCCTGCGAAACAGATGGGTTAGCACGATGATACTCATATGAGGACTTTGATCCTTTTGAGGAATTTGATCCATGTGAGGAATTTGGTCCATATGAGGACTTGGATCCATATGAAGAATTTGGTCCATATGAAGAATTTGATATCGGGTTACAATTCTTCATAGGTGGTGTCATGATGACATTCACCAGAAGATTTTCAAGGCACCTTTTGGGAACCCGGATTTTCTTTATGGGAGGACCGTTCCTGCAGTTAGTGCCAACATATCTAGCAAATACTTCAACATTCTGATTTTTGAACAGTTTATAGTTGGACTCAATTTACTCATTAGAAGAATATGAAGATTCATATGGAAAGCCAGATAAAGTAGATGGATCCACTAAAGGTCCCTTTGCAACAACCCATGAGGTTTTGGGATACTGCTTAGGTTTCCAGTAGGTCCCATCAGCATTAAGTTTCCTCTCAAAGGCAATACCCTCTTTCCTTGGGTTCCTGTTGAGGGTTTGCTTTTTAAGCACATCACAAAGAGCCTGATGCCCTTTGAGGCTTTTGTACATGCTTGTCATATACAATTCCTTCAGCCCTTCATCATCAGTGATACTAGCAATGTCCTCAGATGAGGAATTAGTGATAGCAGAGGCAGTTGAAGAATTTGCAGCAATGGAAGTATTTGAGCATTCAGGTGAAGAATTAGTAGATTCACGTTCAATGCACTTCAAACATGGAGGAATAAATTCTTCCTTGGAGCGCTGATTAGTTGAGCAAGTAATGAATCGCGCTCCTTCTGAAGATCTTGATAACTCACTCTTAACTGCTCAAGATCTTGCTTTCTTTGAACAAATTCATAAGAAAGCTTCTCATGATCAAATAGGAGAGTGTTATGATGACCTTGAAGATTGTCAAACTTGGACTGAAGTCTCTGAAGATTTTCAGTCAAAATTTTAGTGCGATCCATTTCCTCGCCCAACATATCATCACTTTTGTCTAGCATGTTTTGAACTTTTTCCAAAGCTTTTTGTTGTTTAGTGGCAAGGGAAGCAAGTTTGACATAACTGGGTCCAAATGCATCACCAGATTCATCATCACTGGAGTCAGATAAGTAGCCTTCAGTTACCTTGGCACCTTTTGCCATAAGGCATGGTGCAAAGGATGATGATTCTAGATTTAAAGTCATAGCCTTGCGTGATTCCATGAAGTCCTCAAACCAGGGTTCATGGTGAGATCAATGGACTTTATAGACCCCAGAGAGTCGGTCCCAGATGATTTTCGCATGGGTGAGATGCATAACGTGTCTGAACTGATTTTATGACAAGCTGGAGTAGATGATGTCCTTCGCCATGAGGTTGAGTAGCGTGTATTTGCGGATATCATCAGCCTCCGCCATATTGCATAGGTCAGTAACACCAATCTCGGTGATGGTCCAGAGTTCGTTGTTCATCGGAATGAAGCGCTTCTCCATCATGGCCTTCCACTTGGGATAATGATGACCGTCAAAGATGGGGCAAGTCAAAGTCTTCATTCCTGTGATCGACATAACTAAAACTCAAGGCGGTTAAACCAAAATCACACAAAACAAGGGAGTACCTTGCTCTGATACCAACTAAAAGTGCGTTAAGTCGACTAGAGGGGGTGAATAGGCGATTCTTATGAATTCTTCATTGAGGATTTTCAGGGTGAGGAAATTCCTGAGCGAAGAACTACTTGTAGCGGAATAAGTACTCAGAAGTAAACATAACAGAACATGAGCATGGTCTTCTTGATGAAATGAAAACAAGCATAGAGTACAGAAAGCATAAACACAGGATAAAACAGAATGAAGACAAACAGACTGAAGAAATTGAGCTAAGAAAATAGAGAAAGTCTTCAAACAGATATGAACAAGCACACAACACAAAAATGAGGAAATGGAAGGGTTGAGGAAATGGAACCAGTTAGCTCAGTGGAGACAATGATTTGGTAGACCAGTTCCAACTGTTGTGACAGTTGTACGTCTGGTTAGGGCGGCTAGGTCTTTAAACCTGAGGACACACAGTCCCGGACACCCAGTCCTGAACATGCAGCTTAGGACACTTAGTCCTCACCGTATTCCCCTTGAGCTAAGGTCACACAAACCTCGCCCAATCACTCGTGGTAAGTCTTCAGGTGACTTCCAAACCTTCACAGACTCGGTCACTCGGTGATCCACAATTTCCTCTTGGATACTCTAGACCATGACGCGTAACCATCTGCAAGATGCACAGTCTTCGAAGGTAACAAGCATCGGATCCACGCGGGATCAATTTCTTCAGTGATACTCAATCACTTTGGGTTTGATGGTGTTTGGGTTTGGGTTTTCCTCACTTGATGATTTTCGCTCAAAGTCCTCAGATGATGGGATGCTCTCAAATGACAAGTGTCAGTTTTTCTTGGAGCAGCCAACCATTTAGTGGTTGTAGGGGGACGGCTATTTATAGCCTAGCAGCCCAATATGATAAGACATAAATGCCCTTCAATGATATGACTGTTAGGTGGAAGGATATTTTGGGACAGCTAGCGCGTAGCACAGCAATGGTCAGAAATTTGACTAACAAATTCCTCAGGGCTATCATGTTCCTCACTTGTAGAAAATTCGCACTTGTGAATTCCTAACTCCTCAGTCAAAACAAATTCCTCGGAGACCAGAAGAGCTTTGTCTCTGTCACTGAAGAAACTTGACTAAACTGTATGAGATTTCCAATGACTTCACTCGAAGGGATTGGTAGGTGTAGGATTTTGAGTTGAGCATCACTTGGAAATTTTTCCTTAGTATTTCCTCGACCCCCTTTAACAGTACGGTGTTTCCTATGACTCAAGAAACAGAAAATTAAACTACGAAAACAAAATTCTTCACACTTCATATTCCTCGAATGAATACCAAGTTTTCAGGATCACACCAATTTCTTCACTTTCAAAGTCTTCGGAAAGTCTTCAGAAATCCAAAGTCTTCAGTCGAAGAACTTCATTTTTAGGGGTCGACTTTCTCTATAAATATCAAAATCCTCATAGACTTATAGACTTGTGTACACTCACAAACGCATCAGTCCCTTAACCTATAAGTCTTCAATACACCAAAATCACTACGGGGCACTAGATGCACTTACACAGGTTTTATGCAATTTTGTTAAAAGTTGACATGAACATGATATGAAGCATTTGGTCACCATGACAAAATGAAAATGGGTGCCATGGCGGTTAATCCGAAAATGATGCCACGGCAACATATCGCTTTCGGTAACTCGATTGAGATACCGATGCAAAAGAGAAGTGTGCGGATGTGTGGAACACGCGAGAGATGGTGGGGTGCTCCCAGTTACCGGGTGTCCCACGGGTCAACGGCGGTGTCAAACGAGGGATCAACTAACGTTCACGGGCGGATACAACATCTAAACATGCATCTCATACAACACATGCATTCGTCCATGGTTCATCGTCTCGGCGGTTATACCTTCAAAGTGTGAAAACGGGACGGTTCGGGTTCGATGCAATGTAGAGGAAGTAGACGTTCTCGGGACAGTCGTAGTGGAAGTAGTCGTTCACGGGTCGTTTTGGGAAGTAGTCGTTCTCGTGGCGACGGTAGTGGAAGTAGTGGTATTATCGGTCCTCAGCGACAGTAGTGGTACTAGCAATCCTGGCGACGGTAGTCGTTCACGTTCTTAGTCGCACAAGTTTCCGTAGATGTTCGGGGTCACGACACGGAACTTGACGTCCACGGGGTCTTCGCGGCTCGACGGTAGTGGTACATGTTTCGTAGCCGTTCGAGTCATCGGTAGAGCAACTTGACGGATTTGAATCCCTTCAGGGTTGTCGTGGTACTTGGGGTCTTCGGACTTGCTGGTCTCGATGAAATGAAGGGGTACTTGGTACAATCCGTGTAATCGTGTGCTTGTCGTCGAGGGAATTGACGGTCTTGATAAAACGAAGGGGTAGTCGGAAAAACCATGTTCTTTGGAGGTCGACGGTAGTGGTTCCCGTATCAACATGGTGTAGTTGTACTTGACGGGTCTGGTCTTGGCGTGCGAATGAAGGATCACAGATGCATGGGGGTGCAAGTGCCGAGCTGGAATTTTTGCCGCATGCATGGAGGCCTCGGGGCTGCATCTCGACGGTCCAACGAGAGGAAGCGGTCACGGTCTTAGCAATGGTGTGCAGCAGAGAGCGGCGAGGTGCTCGGGGAAACCAGAGCAGAGCAAGGTCCGAGGCGAGGTGGCTTTCAAGGAGGAGTTGGGCGGAGCAGAACCAAGGCAGCAGCGGAGCTCTGAGCTCGGGTCCATGGCGGTAGCTGCGGGCGATGGTGGATCGAGGGGAGGCAGGCAAGCGGGAGGCTCGCAGGGCCTTGGGTACTTGAGGACAGGCCGAGGACGGCTGGATCCGGCCGGAGGCGATGCCCTACAGCGCGGGGACGAGGTGGTGGCATTGCACGGCAACCATCGACGACGGCCTGCAGGGGGCTTGCGGTGGGGCTGGAGCGATGGGAGGCGATAGGGCTTGCCGGGGCTGGGCTGTTGCTTGTGCGTGAGGAGGCTGGGGTGGTTGCTGGTGCCCCAACGAGAACAAGAGCAGGGCGCCACAGGAGGAGGTCGGGGTCCTGGCCATGGGGATCGGCACAAGGAAGAGAGCGAGAGGAGGGAGAGATGGGGATCCAGCGATGCGGGAGCGGCGGCGGGCACGGGAACGAGAGGGAGAGGACGAGGAGAGGCTGAGGGTTCGATCGGGATTAGTGTTAGCTTTAGGTCAGGGACGGCTGGGCCTAAAAGGGCTGGCATGGCTATGGGCTAAATGCATGGGCCTAAATGGCCTGCTGGGCTGCACTGGAAGAATGGGCCAGCCTCGGTTAAGAGAAAAAAGTTCCCTTCTACTAATTATAGAAAAGACAGAGAAGCAAAATATTTATTTGGGAGAGCCAAATAAATAGGAATTGAACCAACATTTGGCATGTGGCTACTTTGATATATCAAAGCTCCACAACTACATGATGAGTATTTGGAGAAGATGAAGGATTTAAAAGATTTAAAAACAAGAGGGAATTAAGATGCAAGTATGTTATGGTTAATTCCAAAACGATGGAATATTATATATAACTCCATAAATATTGGGAGGATATGTTTTAAAGAGAATTTCACCAAGTGAATTTCCCTCTATTTAAATAGATCAAAAGATCTATGCAATTTATTGAGTTGTGTTTTCAAAAATTAAATGACATGTTGGCATGATGCAATGCAAAAATAAATAGAGCAAGCATAAATGAAACACACGGAGGTCACGAAAATATGGAAGTATTCTGGAACGTCGTTCTCAGGGCGTCACAACACTGCTCCACTTACAAGAGATCTTGTCCTAAGATCTAAGGATGGCACCAGAGAGAAGCGGAAGAGGAAGAGGTAAAACAAAGTTGCTTCCTTGAAAAGTTAAACAAATTGAAACAAGGAAACAATGGATATGAATGAGATTGCGAACACCCCGTTTGATAAGAGGAACATGGGATACAATGAGAACCAAGAGGTTAAGTGACAAGATAGATATTGAAACCACTCCGGTTAAAACAAGATAGAGAAGAAATAAGATTGATATAATTTGGGCAGCACTCCGTCTGAAAGAAGAAGGAAAACTTGATAAGATGAAAAGAACTTTAAGAGAGGACACAACACTCCGGTTAAGTCGACCGTGGATAGGCGGACCACTAGACGTTGAACCCCAATCTCATGTCATGCATCTGTCGGAAAGATATCCTAGGAGCTACTTGAATTCCCACCTATTAACTCCTGAAACTTTCTGATTATGCAATCTGGTGTTGGGGATATAGGGAGGCACAATATATATCACACAACTAATAAGCCTTACGCTCCAACTGTGTCCATCCATCAACACATAATCAAGAAAACTCTTGAAATCATGTACCTTAACCTTCAAAAAGAAGCCGTTATACAAGCTATGGCAATACTCCCGAACTCCCACCCCAGTACTGGGTGGCGTCGAGGTTATCTCACCAACAACTGCATAAAAGAGTTTTTCGATGTCGGCGAACTCAAGTATTACAGAACTGCAACGATAAAATTGTGATGACAACACCTCGGAGCTCAACTCCCCGGGACACTGCCACAACCCCTAAATGTGAAGAGGCACCAAGAACAATGTTCTCATTACAAGAATATCGGAACGATCCCAAGATACCCGCGTGATCGTAAAAAAAAATTCGTGAAATTTGAGGAGAGGAAAGTCAAAACATCTACGTCAGGAGGCCTCACCAGAGCGACGAAGGGACTGAGGAGGAAACAGAATCCTCCTCTTCGATATATATAATCCTAAGACTCAAAACATTTTGTTCTAGACTCAACAACGTTAGCGATTCGATCAAGCGGGGGGCTCCTAAGTCGGGGATGGCTCTGATTACCAACTTGTCACGCCCACGATGCGGCTATATCGCCCACGTGTCGAGGCATGACTTAGAGGCATAACCGCATGGTGGTTTTGTCGCAAGAGGGTTAATCTTCGCACAATCCCATGTACTTAATAAGAAAAGGTGTCGGTGTTCTGGGAACGGGGGTCCCTAGACTTGCCTGTCTACGGCCTGCGGCGTGGCTCAAAGGGGGGCCCAGCACGGCCCATCTTCACCAACACAGACCCAAGACCCTCGCGAGGGGCCAAGCCTCACGGGGCGGACGACACGGAGCTTCCTCAGGCACGGCCTCACCAGGCTGGCTTGCGAGGAGGTGGAGAGATCAAGGCGGGGTACCTCATGAGGTGCCCGTGACGCAAGCCATGACGACCAAGGGCGCCAGGCGGGCGCCAGCCCGCGCAGTGTCCTCCTTTCCTCTTTGGTGCAAAGGGGGCAAGCACAGCCGCGGAGTACCGAGGCATCAGGCAAAGGTTGCCATTTCGGTGCAACAAGACCAAGACCAGGATGACTGCAAGACGGAGGTCATTGTGGAGCCCAAGACGGCGTCACCACCAGAGCTTTGTGCAGGCGAAGACTACTTTTGTCAGGATAGCTAGTACTAGCTGTCCCCCTTCAAATTAGCCCGCCATTGTTGGCTCCCTTCCTGCTCGATATTTGGGAAGAGGACCAGGGCCTCTATAAATAGGACCAGCCCCCCACAAGAGAGGGAGGAGATCAGAGAATCAGAGGAGATCAGAGAATCAGAGGAGATCAGAGAATGAGAGGAGAGAAAGAATCAGAGAAAGAAAGAGAGAGAGAGAGAGTTTTAGGGGGATCAAGACCAACGATAGAAGAGAGTGAGAGAGAGGAGGGTGACTGAACTCCTCCCAGCAATTCATCGCCCCAGCCAAGAACAGACCCTCGCGAGGCTGTTCTTCCTGGTATTGTTCCTCATCATCAGCCCAAGAGGCAATCCACCACACAACACACTAGAGTAGGGTATTACACCACAACGGTGGCCCGAACCAGTATAAACCCTGTGTCTCTTGTGCCGTTCTTTCCATAACTTAGATCCTAGCGAGGCGGAGGGGTGCAGGTAGGTAGGAGGCAAAATCTCCGCGCGCACCCCAGTGTTCGAACCTCAAGGGTCTGCCGGAACCTGAAATCCGACAAAAGGGATAAAGAGTTTGCATACAATCGCCACTTCACACAAATATCAAGTTAAATATACATCATCCAGAGTACAATCAAGGACCACCTACGGAACCAAAATAAAGGAAGACAACCCCAAATGCTAGATCCCCGATCGTCCCATCTGGGCTCCACTACTGATCATCAGGAAATGACACATAGTAATGACGGAAGTTGTCACACCTTGCATTTTGTAACATGTCTTTTGCATCAATAAAAGCATGAAAATTTGGACCAACAAAAACTTTTGCATTTTTTGGCTTTCATTTTGGAGTTGGTCTTCTCTGTGTGGTTTTTGAAGTGCTCTTTAAAGTCAACTACTCCACCTTCTGTACTTCATCTCTTTGCCCCAAACTTTCTGCCCAATGATCATGCCATGTGTATAGTGCAATATAGTATTTTCTTACAAAAATAATTTGGCCAAGTAGTATTTTCAAAAATTAGTTTTCCAAAAACCCCTGAATTAAGGTTTGCACTACAAGTACTTGATTTGGGGTATGAAAAATATTTCAAAGAGTATATTTGAAACCTATTAGATATAGGATTCCCATAACCCATAAAAATATAATTTTAACAGTTATTTTCCTATTTTATTTAAAAGCTTTTTCTTAAGGCTAGAAATGGTCTTTAATAGGGAAAAATTATTTTATTGTTTCAAAAATATTTGACAAAAATCAGGGAAACTCTGCGGACATATATTTTCCATATATATGAGTTTCAACACATGGTAATGTTCAAAATATTAGACAAAACCTCCCAAAACCATTTATGCCCATTTCAAGGATTTGAAATATTTCTACAGGAAATATTCCCCAACAATTCCAAGAAAATTCTAGCATGTCACGTATGACATGTTTGATGATCTTGCCAAGTCTCATGACATGGAGAACAGTATAACCCCATGAAACCCTCTCAAAACCACTTCTGTCCTTTTTCAAGTTTGAACAACTTTGCACTGTCAAACATGTCCAAATGCTATCAAACTTGGTGCACATGCTCAAATGCTATCCACACCAGCAAGCCACCCACTTGCTCCCGCGCCCTCCTCTCTCTCCTGCAGCTCGCGCCAGAACGCCGCCCCGCTCGGCCAATGCTCGCGCAGCCCCTGTGGCCCGCCCGCAGCTCGCCCCGCTCCTCCTCTCTCTCCCTGGCACCCTAGACCACTCCCACGAACACCCCCGAGCCCTCCATTCCCTCTCTAACGGCCACCCGAGCCGATCCCGCGGGCACCCGTAGGCCGCGCCTACGGTGGACCTCGGCCAGCCTATATAAGGCAACCCCGAGCCTCTCTCTCACTCCATGTCGCTCCCCCACACTCCTAATCCACCTCCCGCACCACCCATTTGTCTCCGGAGCCGCCCGAGCTCGAGATCGAGCTGGAGCTCCGCCGCCTCGGCTCGTCGGCGTTCGCGTGGTGTAGGCCTCCTCCGCCACGTTCTCTCTCGATCTGGAACTGCATGGCATCACTGACCCTTTCCCCTCTCTCACCCACTCCTTTTGCAGCCGGAAGCGGCTGGACCCACCGATTCCTGAAGCACCTCCGCCGTGTGGCCTCGTCGCCGGCGAACCAGGCTGCCCCGGCGACCACCTCCACCACCACCCGAACGACGACGTCCCCTTGAATCCAACGGTGCCACCAGCTCGACCTGCCGTGCCCTGTAGTGTTGCCGGTGAGCTCGCCGACCTCTCTGTCGCGAGGTTAGAGATGACAGGTGGAGCCCACCTGTCATCCTCACCTCTCCCTCGCCCCTCTCTCTCTCGCTGACGCCCGGGCCCCGCCCGTCAGGTTTGAAAATCTAACGTGCGCTCGCTGGCTTGCCTGGGCCTTTTCCCCTCTGGGCTTGCTGCACTGCAGCTGTTCTGGCCTAACGGGCACAGTGCCCTTTCTATTTTTCTTTTTCTATACCTTTTCCAAAAATTCCACGGGATTAAATATTAATCCAAATACAATAATTCCAGTTCCTAAAATCCTGTAAAAATCCCACCTATTTAATGGTGTAACTTTCATACATGCCAACCAACTTTTCTGTGTTGTTCAAATTTAACTTCAAATTTGGGCGATTAAATCCTTGTTTGAAAATCCATTGCTTTGTATCTGCAGCTCCAAATCCAGAAATAAGAATTTTCCCCTTCTTAGTTTTAACCCTAGTATTTAACAAAAATGAGTTGACATTTTTCTGAGCACATTGGTTTTTTTGTTTTATTATTGCCTTATTTTATCGTTATTATTTTGTGACGATAGATTGCGTTGCTGACGAGGGAGTTGGACCAGAAGATTTTGAAGACCCAGAAGACCTTGCTGAGCCAGGCAAGCAGCCCTTTGACCATGTCTATGAAACCTTTTTATGCATGTCATATGGCATTTTTATTGCTTGCATCGGAGACATGATGATGAGGTGACCACATGGGGTGGTTTGCCACCGTTACTTCCTCGTTGATACCTGCATGATGCATGACCCTACCTCCTTATGAGGGTTATGCCGGTGGGAGTAGGTAGGATGGTAGAGTAGTTGCTACACAAAAAGGGATGGGGATATGCATTGTGATGGAGGCAAAATATTTTCAAAAGACTTTTTTTTGAAAACCCCGTCGGGTGCCACTTATGCCCGAGGGAGATAATGAGATGGGTAACCACTTGATGACGAAGTGGTGTACCGAGGCAAGTGTGTGTGTTGTTTTTTAAAACGGGTTAGATTTAAGATTTGTCGACTGTCCCAACCTTACATGCGCAACCACTCTACCCTTATATGGGAAAGGGCATTATTGATTACCTAGGCCGATACTAGCTTGGAGCCCGCATTACTAGTGACGGGAGAGTCGTTGTTGCGCTCTCTCGAGACGGGGTCATGCCAGGTAGGGCGCCATGACTGTTTTCACAGGGCACCAGACACACCGTTGGTACCCCGTGCTTGTGGTATGTGATGAATATGGGAGCGAGGCTCCACAATTTTAAGATGTGAATGTTGGGCACGGGGGTTACTACCAATCGAGTGGACTCTATGTTAGTGTCTTCTAGGGAAAGGTAATGATTGGGTGCTTACCCCGGGTACTTGAGGTACCGCGGGTCGTGGATGACACGGAAGTTCCCCGGATCTTGTGGGTAAAGTGTGCAACCTCTGCAGAGTGTAAAACTATTCGAATAGCTGTGTCCACGGTCAAGGACAGTTGGGCGTTGCTGTTTAAACTACGTCCAGAGTATACAGACTATGTGTGTGTGTTGATAAACCATTTGGGGTGATTCAGATGGCTTGACATGATGAACAAGTTGTATTGGTGTCCAACTCCGCATATGTTGATATCTGTAACTTGTCCATGCAGATATCTGTACTCTCGTGATGCATACTTTACATATTGATAGATCATGTCATTGCACTCAAACCACTGGTTATTTAATTGGCCAGGCATGGAAGAACAGGAGTTTGAAGAAGAATTCTTTGGAGACGAACATGCGAACTAGGACATTTCCCAGTCAGAATGCATGTAGGGTTAAGGCAGATGGCATGGGTTCTACTTATTGACGAAGATTTTCCGCTGCTTAAGTTTATTTGGTACTCAGCCTTGTGGCTTTATCTATGTAAGACTTGACCATAATGGTCATAATTTGTGTAAGACTGTATGTACGGATGTAAGACTCTTGTTATTCAGCTTCTGTGTGTTCAGTGAGCATTGATCTCTGGGATCACTGTACACGTGCATTCGGTAATCACGACTTATAAGTCGGGGTCCCCACAGAAGTCCTCGTCGAACTCCCACTTGAGTTCGGTAGCATCACCTGCACTGGTATCATCGGCACTTGCAACTGTTTTGGAAGTATCCGTGAGTCACGAGGCCTCCGCAATCTCACACCCGCGAGATCAAGACTATTTAAGCTTATGGGTAGGATAAGGTAATGAGGTGGAGCTGCAACAAGCGCTAAGCAAAATATGGTGGCTAACATAAGCAAATGAGAGTAAGGTGAGAAGCTACGCCACGGTCGAAAAGCTATAGGTGATCAAGAAGTGATCCTGAAGCTACTTACATCCAAACATAACCCCAGACCATGTTCACTTCTCGGACTCCGCCGAAAAGAGACCATCACGGCTACACACGCGGTTGATTCGTTTTAGTTAAGTCAAGTGTCAAGTTGTCTACAACTAGATATTAACAAGTTCCCATTTGTCACATAACCGCGGGCACGGCTCTCGAAAGTTTATACCCTGCAGGGGTGTCCCAACTTATCCCATCACAAGCTCTCACGGTGAACGAAGCATATTCCATCTCCCGAAAGGACCCGATGAGTCTCGGAATCCCGGTTACAAGACATTTCGACAGTGGTAAAACAAGACCAGCAAGACTGCCCAAATGTGCCGACAAATCCCGATAGGAGCTGCACATATCTCGTTCTCAGGGCACAACCGATGAGACATCCTACGAGTAAAACCAGCCCTCAAGTTTCCCCGAGGTGGCCCCGCAGTCTACTCGGTTCGGACCAACACTTAGAGAAGCACTGGCCTGGGGGGTTTTAAATAAAGATGACCCTCGGGTTAATTACTCCCAAGGGAAAGGTATAGGTTGTTAGGCAAATGTAAAACCAAGGTTGGGCCTTGCTGGAGGAGTTTTATTCAAAGCGAACGGTGAAGGGGGCCCCATAACCCCAACCACGTTAGGAACGCAAATCAAGGAACATAACACCGGTATGATGGAAACTAAGTCGACAAGAGTTGAACAAAACACCAGGCATAAGGCCGAGCCTTCCACCCTTTACCAAGTATATAGATGCATTAATTAAATAAGAGATAATGTGATATCCCAACATAACCATGTTCCAACATGGAACAAACTTCAACTTCACCTGCAACTAGCAACGCTATACGAGGGGCTGAGCAAAAGTGGTAACATAGCCAAACAACGGTTTGCTAGGAAGGTGGGTTAGAGGCTTGACATGGCAATATGGGAGGCATGGTAAACAAGTGGTAGGTAGCATGACATAGCGATAGAACGAACAACTAGCAAGCAAAGATAGAAGTGATATTGAGGGTATGGTCATCTTGCCTGAGATCCCGCAAGGAAGAAGACTGAACCCAAGAAGAAGACAAACGGACCGAGTCAAATGAATCCTCACAACTCCGGATCGAAACCGAAGCTAACAAGAGAAGTAAACTGATAAGAAGCAAGTAACATGGTAACACACAAGCATAAACATGGCATGATGTACAACCAAGGATGATGCATGCCTGGTTTAAATATGCATGGCATGGCAAAGTGCACAAACAAAATTAGAAGTTAAGTGGAGCTCAATATGCAATGAGTTGCATATTGACGAAACACCACATTCGATTATTTAGTTCTCTCCCATTTATGTCCCCAACAATATTAAATGTCATTAAACATGGCAAGGGGTGAAGCATAATAAATCGAACTATTTAGGAAAGTTTAAATGAGGCCGGAAACATCAAACAACAATTCTGATAACTCCCCATATGCATTTAGCAATTTAAAGCAAACAACAATTTTAAACATTTCAAATGTTATAATCATGATGCGGATGACATGTGCAAGTTTTATGCAATTTTGTTAAAAGTTGACATGAACATGATATGAAGCATTTGGTCTCCATGATGGAATGGAAAGGGGTGCCATGGCGGCGAATCCGAAAATGATGCCATGGCAACATATCGGTTCTGGTAACTCGATTGAGATACCGATACAAAAGAGAAGTGTGCGGATATGTGGAACATGCGAGAGATGGTGGGGTGCTCCCGGTTACCGGGTCTCCCACGGGTCAACGGCGGTGTCAAACGAGGGATCAACTAACGTTCACTGGCGGATACAACATCTAAACATGCATCTCATACAACATATGCATTCGTCCATGGTTCATCGTCTCGGCGGTTATACCTTCAAAGCGTGCAAACGGGGCGGTTCGGGTTCGGCGCAATGTAGAGGAAGTAGTCGTTCTCGGCACGGTCGTAGTGGAAGTAGTCATTCACGGGTCATTGTGGGAAGTAGTCATTCTCGTGGCGACGGTAGTGGAAGTAGTGGTACTATCGGTCCTCGGCGACGGTAGTGGTACTAGCGATCTTGGCGAAGATAGTCGTTCACGTTCTTAGTCGCACAAGTTTCCATAGATGTTCGAGGTCACAACACGGAACTTGACTTCCACGGGGTTGTTGCAGGTCCACGGTAGTGGTACACATTTCGTAGCCGTTCGAGTCATCGGTAGAGGAACTTGACGGATTTGAATCCCTTCGGGGATGTCGTGGTCCTTGGGGTCTTCGGACTTGCTGGTCTGGACGAAATGAAGGGGTACTTGGTACAATCCGCTTAGTCGAGCACTTGTCGTCGAGGGACATGACGGTCTTGACAAAACGAAGGGGTACTTGGCAAAACCATGTTCTTCGGAGGTCGATGGTAGTGGTTCACGTATCAATGTGGTGTAGTTGTACTTGACAGGTCCGGTCTTGGCGTGCGAACAAAGGATCACAGATGCATGGGGTGCAAGTGGTGCCGAGGTGGAATATTTGCAGCGAGCATGGAGGCCTCGGGGATGCATCTCGGCGGTCCAATGACAGAAAGCGGTCACGATTTTGGCAAGAGCATGCAACAGAGAGCGGCGAGGTGCTTGGGGAAACCAGAGCAGAGCAAGGTCCGAGGCGAGGCGGCTATCAAGGAAGAGTTGGGCGGAGCAGAACCAAGGCCGTAGCGGAGCTCTGAGCTCAGGTCCATGGCGGCAGCTGTGGGCGATGGTGGATCGAGGGGAGGCGGGCGAGCAGGAGGCTCGCAAGGCCTTGGGTGCTCGAGGAGAGGTCGAGGGCGGCTGGATCCGGCCGGAGGCGACGCCCTACGGCCCAGGGACGCGGTGGTGGCGTTGAAAGGGCACGACAGTGGTCAGCGACGGCCTGCAGGGGGCTTGCGGCGGGGCTAGAGCGACGGGAGGCGACATGGCTTGCCGGGGCTGGGGTGGCTGCCGGTGCCCCAACGAGCATAGGAGCAGGGCGCCATAGGAGGAGGTCGGGGTGCTGGACATGGGGATCGGCATGAGGAAGAGAGTGAGAGGAGAGAGAGATCGGGATCCAGCGATGTAGGAGCGGCGGCGGGCACGAGAACGAGAGGGAGAGGACGGGGAGAGGCTGAGGGTTCGATCGGGCCTAGGGTTAGCTTTAGGTCGGGGACGACTGGGCCTAAAATGGCTGGCCTGGCTGCGGGCAAAACGCATGGGCCTAAATTGCCTGGTGGGCTGTGCTGGAAGAATGGGCCAGCCACGGTTAAGAGAAAAAAGTCCCTTCTACTAATTATAGAAAAAGACAGAGAAGCAAAATATTTATTTGGGAGAGCCAAATAAATAGGAATTGAACCAACATTTGGCATGTGGCTACTTTGATATATCAAAGCTCCACAATTACTGGATGAATATTTGGAGAAGATGAAGGATTAAAAAGATTTAAAAACAAGAGGGAATTAAGATGCAAGTATGTTATGGTTAATTCCAAAACGATGGAATATTATGTATAGCTCCGTAAATATTGCGAGGATATGTTTTACAGACAATTTCACCATGTGAATTTCCCTCGACTTAAATAGATCAAAAGATCTATGCAATTTATTGAGTTGAATTTAAAAAAAATAAATGACATGCTGGCATGATGGCATGATGCAATGCAAAAATAAATAGAGCAAGCACAAATGAAACACACAGAGTCACGAAAATATGGAAGTCTTCTAGAACGCCGGTCTCGGGGCGTCACACTTATTCACTACATGGGATGGTTGTGAAGACGGCCCTTCTTGCGACAAAACCACTATGCGGTTATATCTCTAAGTCGTTCCTCGACACATAGGAGCTATAGCCGCATCGTGGGTGTTACAAGTTGGTAATCAGAGCCATCTCCGACATAGGAGCCCACTGCTTGATTGAATTGCTGACGTTGTTGTGGCTAGAACATAAATGTTTTGAGTCTTATGATTATATATAACGGAGAGTAGGATTCTTTTTACTCCCCAGTCCCTTTGTCACTTTGGTGAGGCCTCCTAACGTGGATGTTTCGAATTTCCTCTCCTCAAATTTCATGATTTTTTTAGAATCACAGGGGTATCTTGGGATCATTTTGATATCTTGTGACGAGAACATTGTTCTTGGTGCCTCCTAACATTTAGGGGTTGTGGCAGTGTCCCGGGGAGTTGAGCTCCGAGGTGTTGTCGTCACAATTTTATTGTTGTAGTTCTAGAATACCTGAGTTCGCTAACATCAAAATTCTCTTTTATGCAGTTGTTGGTGAGATAACCTCGACGCCACCCAGTACTGGGTGGGAGTTCGGGAGTATTGTCATAACTCGTATAACGGATGCTTTTCGAAGGTTGAGGTACATGATTTGTGAAGGTTTCTTGGTTATGTGTTGACGGATGGATACAGTTGGAGCGTAGGGCTTGTTAGTTGTGTGATATATATTATGCCTCCTTGTATCCCCAACACCAAATTGCATAAGCAGAAAGTTTCGAGAGTTTATAGGTGGGAATTCAAGTAGCTCTAGTATTTCTTCCCGCAGATATTTGGTTTGTGATTGGGTAATCCTTACCACTTATTTTTTCCTATTCATACCTTGTTGCTTCATTCATCAACCATTATCGAAGTGGCTTCTCACCTTAATGGACGTGTGATGTTAACTTTGGAATTCATTTGTTCATCCTTGTTCGAATGTTTATTGTGAAGACTATATGTTGCAGTTTCTATCCATTGATTCAGCTTGTCTATCAGTCTATCAAAATTCTAACAGATGTCACCCTCTTCAGGATGGCTACTCCTACACGTGAGTATCTGGAACGCAATGATGGTAGTCAGGCGAACCCTCCACCTCCACCTCCAAATCCGGAGGTGTCGGATTTCGGGTTCCGGCAGACCCTTGAGGTTCGAACACTGGGGTGCGCGCGGAGATTTCGCCTCCTACCTACCCGCACCCCTCCGCCATGCTAGGATCTAAACTAAGGAAAGAACAACACAAGAGACACAGGGTTTATACTGGTTCGGGCCACCGTTGTGGTGTAATACCCTACTCCAGTGTGTGGTGTGTGGATTGCCTCTTGGGGTGATGATGATGAACAATACAAGGAAGAATAGCCTCGCAAGGGTCTGTTCTTGGCTGGGGCGATGAACTGCTGGGAGGAGTTCAGCCACCTTTCTCTCTCTCTCTCTCTCTCTCTCTCTCTCTCTCTCTCTCTGCTCTCACCGACCGACCGACCCTTCTAACGAGCCTCTTCCTTCCTAGCTCTTTTTCGTCCTCCCCTCTATGTGGGTGGCTGGTCCTATTTATAGAGGCCCTGGTCCTCTTCCCAAATATTGAGCAGGAAGGGAGCCAACAATGGCGGGACAGCAAGTATCAGCTATCCTGACAAAAGTAGTCTTCGCCTGCGCAAAGCTCTGGTGATGACGCCGTCTTGGGCTCCACGGTGACCTCCATCTCGTAGTCCTCCTGGTCTTGGTCTCGTTGCACCGAAATGGCAACCTTTGCCTGATGCCTCGGTACTCCGCGGCTCCGCTTGCCCCCTTTGCACCAAAGAGGAAAGGAGGACGCTGCGCGGGCTGGCACCCGCCTGGCGCCCTGAGTTGTCATGGCTTGGGTCATGCGCACCTCGTGAGGTACCCCGCCTTGATCCCTCCGACTCCTCGTGAGCCAGCCTGACGAGGCCGTGCCTGAGGAAGCTTCGCGTCGTCCGCCCCGCGAGGCTTGGCCCCTCGCGAGGGTCTTGGGTTTGTATTGGTGAAGATGGGCCGTGCTGGGCCCCCCTTTGAGCCACGCCACAGGCCGCAGGGAGGCAAGTCTGGGGACCCTTGTTCCTAGAACGCCGACAGTAGCCCCCGGGCCCAAGGAGCGCCCGGACTTGGCCGTGCAGGGAGGCGGAAGGGCAAGAGCGAAGCGCCGCGGGCCCTAACAGCCTGCGGCCTTGGGCGCCGCATGGCGGTTGACTGGACGTGGGCGCCTCCACTTCCCCACGATGCCTCGGCAACTGCACGGATGGGACAAGTCCCTGCATGCAAAAACGGGTCATGATTACCTGCGATCATGGAGGCTGGCGGTTGGCCTTCGCCGGCTATAAGTATGGAACGGCGCGCGCCCTTCCAGTCCACCCCTCCTTGCTTCTCCTTCTTCCCGATCCTTGCTCCATCTTGCCGCGATGGCTCCGGTCCGCCGGTTCTCGACGACAGAGAAGGGAAAGGCTCCCCGAGAGGGGCCAGACCCTCTCCCACCGAAGAAACGGCTCATCCCCTGTGGCCCGGACGAAGGGGCCCTTCAGGTGGTGCCGAGGCCTTGGGGCGAGCGGGCGCCGCCGGGGTTCCCGTTTCCATTGCACGCCCACGTCGAGGGCCCCGAAGGAGCTGATGCTGACCGCCACGGGCGGTGCCGTCGTTGGCGCCGACGGGTAACGAAGGTGTGGGTCGGCCCCCCTGGAGCCCACACCGAGGGCTCCTCCCAAGAGTTCATGCTCCACGTCGCCATTCCTCTTCAATCTTGGATTCGCCTGCCTCCCTTCTTCGCCTCTATCGTCCCGCAGGGTGAGCCCCTGGAGCTCTGGCTGCAGCACGCCGGCTGCAGCACCCTCGTGACCAAGGCAGAGGTCACGGTCGTCGCCCTGGGCGAGGTCCACATGACCCGGGGCTGGAGGGAGATCGCCCGGGTTTGCAGGACAAGGGGAGTCTTCACGATCCACTTGGACTACGACGGTGCTTCGGTGATGCTCTTCAAGGTCTTCGATGCGAGCGGGCGCCGGCTGGAGTGCTGCCCCGAGGAAGGTGGCCAGAGCCCTGCTGCGACGAGGACTGGGCACGCCACCCACTCCCTTGGAGGCTCCTCAGGCGGTGGAGGCATCGGAGGTTCCAGCGACTCCAGCGAGCTCTTCGCGACTCCGGAGACGAGCGACGACAGCTACGAGCCCCCGTGCCGGCGCCGCTCCTGGAGCAGGGCGGGCTCGTCAGGCCGCCGCTGACTTTGATCTGGATGGGGTTGGCGTCGGTGCATGACGGCCCACTGTTGATGATGGCGTCTTCTGCAGGGACGTGCGTGGTTTGTGTCCCTTTAGGATCCGTTCCCTACGAGGAATCAAAAATGCGTCCCGCAGGGGCTTGTAAGGTTCCTGTGATCCTGTCTTGTATATGTAACACTTGTCGTAGAATTGCGCGAGTTGCTCATTCCATCTTAGCTCAGTCCTCCCTTTCGAACCTCACGAGGGCTTGGTGCTCTGCGCTGACAGGTCCCAGTCCCAAGGCGGCTTCAGCCGTCGCTGGTATGCCAGGTCGCGATGCCATGGTCAAGGCCAGGAGGTGAGCGACTCGGAGTCCGGTAAGAGCCCTTGAGTCGCGATGCTCAGGAGGTCCCCTTTGGCGCCCCAGTAGCCGTCGTTTGGTGAGAAAGGGGAGCAGCGTCGCTAACAAGGGATAGCATTAGGTGCGGGAATGGTGCCACGGTAGCTGGCGCTTTCGGGCGATAACTTATCTCGAGGATCAGGGGCCGCTCTCTGGTATGTGGCCGGGTCCGTGCGTCGGCAGGAGCGGGGTTGCTTGGCGAGGTCCTCGTGTGTCTCCTCCCTCTCGCCTCAGCTCCCCTTTCTGCTCTACGTTCTCAGGTCCCGGCCCTCGAGAGAATCTCAGCCGTCGCTGGTATGCCAGGTCGCGATGCCATGTTCAAGGCCAGAGGGTGAGGGCTGGAGAGGCAGTAGGAGCCCTGAGTCGCGATGCTCAGGCACCCCGCCTTTAACGTGCAAGCGGTTCGCGCGGACGAGAGCGAAGGAGGCACAACAAGAGCCTCGCCTGACGCAGCTCCTTCAGGAGGTCCTGCAGGTCCATCATAGAAAAAGCAAGGGGTTGCTATACAATTGACGGTCAGCCGTTGGTTGCTTCTGAGGGGTGGTGAGGCACTGAAGGCTTGACGAGGTGACGCTATGCGGGGCTGCCGCGGCCAGAGCTCAGCCATCCAGGTTTGTCTGCATTGCAGGGACGGACCCATGCGCAAGCGTCATGCCGTTCGGGAGCAGCTCCGTTAGTTGGCGTCAGCTGAGTATGCAACTAGGTAAACACGTTAGCCGCGAAGGAGTCGATTCGTTCAAATAGATGCTGGGAATGCGGAGATCACTGAGTCAGGCCCGAGCGACTTGCGGGTGATGCAGCCTGAGGGGCGCCCCCAACAAGGTAAGCTAACAACATGGAATAAAGGGATACACGCCGCAGGGACGGACCCACGCGGCCTGGGAATAATGCAGCCCTGGGGGCGCTCCCAGCTGGAAGTAAAACTTGAAAGATGTCACCTGATGATGTTGAGGACGAAGGGGTGTTGGTGTAGCAGGCTCGGGGGGCTGCGGGAGCCGATCCTCACGAGCCCCCAGGCCCAGGGGCCTCGGGAGGCTCCGGAGGCGCTGGCGGCTCCTCGCGGGCCATCTCCATCTCTGCCAGGGCTGCGGAATGCCTAGCCTCTCGCACCTCCGTGATGCCCCTCATGAGGCGCTGGTACGTGTCAGCCGTGTTCGGCAAGCCGTAAGGCATGCGAACGTTGCTGTGGGGTGGACCTCCGCAGTGCCCCACTCGCGAGGGCCAGAGGCGCTCCAGCGAGGCGACTCGGTTGAGCCCTGGTATGCCGATGCAGACGCGCAGCCCACCATCCTCGCCTGGATGGGGGGCCACTGCTGGTAGGCGGCGGGCGCCTCCCATGACTCTTGACTCCTGTAGCTCCTGAATGGCCTTGCTAACGAACTCCTGTGGGTCTGGATCTCCTTGCCTTGCTCCTTCTTGAGGGAAACATGCTTCAAAACACACCTCCATGTGGTGCCCAAGCGCCTCCCTCGTGACCCCAGCTAGGTCGGTGGCCCCCCAGGGGAGAGCCCCCGAGCCCTTCCTGAGGAGGGCGCCGGGCGCGCTTTCCTGTGTGATGGAGGGAGGCTCCCCCTGGGCAGGCGCGGGCCCAAAGGGGCCTGCCTCCTGAGTGGTCGAGCCGGACGATGTCTTCTTCTTCTTGGGAGTGGTCTCGGGAAGCCTCCTGCTTCTGCGATCCGGGTCTTCCAGTGATGCGGCCTGAAAGGCTCGTTCCAGGGAACACACCACGTCCTTCTCTTCACAGGGCACCGTGATGACTCCGCCACTTCCTGGCATCTTGAGGATGTTGTAGCCGTGGTGAGTTACGGCCATGAACTTGGCCAGCGCTGGGTATCCAAGGATGGCGTTGTATGGCAGGCGAATGTGAGCGACGTCGAAGTCGATGAGCTCGGTGCGGTAGTTGTCGCGTGCCTCGAAGGTGACAGGGAGGCAGACCTGCCCAATCGGGACCGTGGAGCCATCAGTGATGCCGGAGAAGGTCTTGGTTGGCTGAAGCTGGCTGTAGGGCACTTGGAGGTTGTTGAACGTCTCCACGGCCAGGACGTTGAGCCCTGCCCCGCCATCGATGAGGGTCTTGGTGACCACCATGTTGCTGATGATTGGGGAACAAAGCATCGGGAGGACTCCGGCTGTTGCCGCACACTTGAGCTGATCTGCTGAGCTGAACGTGATGGCGCACGCCGACCACCTGAGAGGGCGTGTGGCTTCGAGTCTGGGGAGTGCTGCGTTCACTTCGCGGGCGAACTGCTTGAAGATGCACTGAGAGGCTGGGGCTTGTGCTCCGCCCAAGATGCAGGCGATCACGCGCGGCTCCTGGAAGCCCCCAGCCTCCTCATCCTGATGGCGGTCCTCGTTTCTCCTTGGCTGCGGCGGCAGCGGTGGGAGGCTTGCGTTGCCTAGCGGGCGATCCTCGCGAGGCTGATCCCTCCAGTCTCCCTCGCGAGGCTGATCCCTCCATCCTCTCTCGTGAGGCGGGTCTTGCCAGCGATCCTCGCGAGGTTGGTCGCGCCACCCTTGGCGCGGCCCACGGTCTTCCCAGCGTCCTTCGTTTCTTCCTCCTCCTCGACCGTAGCCCTGGTCACCGCGGTCGGGGCGACGGCCGATCCTTCCTTCACGCACGGCTCGGAGTTCTTGGCATTCGTTGGTGTTGTGGGTGTGGAGGTCGTGGTACATGCAGTACCGGCTGCCCTTGGGAGGTTCGGGCAGATCTCTGCCCCGCTTGGTATCTGGTTCTGCCGCGAGCACTGCAGCCCCCTTGCGCTTCACATCCTTGGCCTTGAGCTTCTTCTCTTCTGGGTCTGCGGTAGGCAGCTCAAGGAGGGAGAGATGCCACTCCTCAGCCCTGGCGCACTTGTTTGCCAAGTTGAACACCTCCAAGGAAGTGCACAGGTCTTCATGCATCGCCAGCTCCTCCTTCATCTTGACGTCGCGCACTCCGTCGGAGAAAGCTGAGATGATGGCCTCCTCAGTCGCCTTGGGGATCTTGAGGCGTGCATTGTTGAAGCGCTGGATGTAATTCTGCAGGGTCTCCCCGGGTTGTTGCTTGATGCGGCGCATGTCGCTCACGGCGGGTGGCTGGTCGCGAGTACCTTGGAAGTTGGCGATGAAGCGGGTGCGCATCTCTTCCTAGGAGGAGATTGTGCCTGGAGCCAGGTTCAGGAGCCAGGTGCGGGCCCCGTCCTTCAGCGCCATGGAAACCAGTTCGCCCTGACCTTCTCGTCTCCGTTGGCAGCTTCGATGCCCAGCTCGTAGAGCTGGAGGAACTCCGCAGGGTCGGCCGTGCCGTTGTAGCGAGGAGGCAGGTCTGGTTTGAACTTGTTGGGCCACGCGACACTGCGTAGTTCGGTGGTGTAGGCGCGGCAGCCTGCTGTGGCCACGGGAGGCCTTAGGTGATGGAGAGCCTGGTCTTGCATGTCCCCACGTGTTGGAGCAGGGGGGTGGTCGCGTCATGCTGGAGCAGGGAGCGCCCGGGCAGCTTCTGGCGGGCGAGGGACTTCTTGGCAGCTCTGTTCTTGCTGCGCTGGCACCTGACAGAGCGGGTTCTGCCCAGGTGCCATGTGCCTTGGAGCCATGGCGTCTTCTTGAGGAGGAGGCGGCCGGGGCGCCGCCGGAGCCTCTTCGCCTGCGCGGGGCGGGGTGTGGTGCAGCGGAACGGACGACGCAGAAGAGCCCCCTGCAGCGCGGACGAGCTCGGCGACGTGGTCGAGCCATTCTTCGTAGACGTCGTCGACGGGACGGTAGCGCAGGTTCTCGTTTGCCGCGATGAGTGCAGCTCGAGCCTCCATGGGAGCGCTGAGTGCGTGGGACGAAGATCCAGCTGGGGTGAGCGAGGGAGTTGCGGTGCGGCCGTCTTGCCGCACGGACGGATGCTGGGACGATGCTTGCCGCTCGTCCCCCGCCGGGCCGGTGGCGGCGTTGATGGCAGGTGACGGGGAAAGGCGTGGATGCCCGCCGACAGGGGCCGTCTAGGCGACGCGGGAAGCGAGTGCGGCCCGGCGCTCGGCGTGGGCCCGACGAGCGTCAGACATGGGCGTGGCGGTCGGAGGAGAACGGGGCGGTGGAAGACGAATTCCGGCGCACCCCTACCTGGCGCGCCAAATGTCGGATTTCGGGTTCCGGCAGACCCTTGAGGTTTGAACACTGGGGTGCGCACGGAGATTTCGCCTCCTACCTACCCGCACCCCTCCGCCATGCTAGGATCTAAACTAAGGAAAGAACAACACAAGAGACACAGGGTTTATACTGGTTCGGGCCACCGTTGTGGTGTAATACCCTACTCCAGTGTGTGGTGTGTGGATTGCCTCTTGGGCTGATGATGATGAACAATACAAGGAAGAACAGCCTCGCGAGGGTCTGTTCTTGGCTGGGGTGATGAACTGCTGGGAGGAGTTCAGCCACCTTTCTCTCTCTCTCTCTCTCTGCTCTCACCGACCGACCGACCCTTCTAACGAGACTCTTCCTTCCTACCTCTTTTTCATCCTCCCCTCTATGTGGGTGGCTGGTCCTATTTATAGAGGCCCTGGTCCTCTTCCCAAATATTGAGCGGGCAGGGAGCCAACAATGGCGGGCTAATTTGAAGGGGGATAGCAAGTATCAGCTATCCTGACAAAAGTAGTCTTCGCCTGCGCAAAGCTCTGGTGATGACGCCGTCTTGGGCTCCACGGTGACCTCCATCTCTTAGTCCTCCTGGTCTTGGTCTCGTTGCACCGAAATGGCAACCTTTGCCTGATGCCTCGGTACTCCGCGGCTCCGCTTGCCCCCTTTGCACCAAAGAGGAAAGGAGGACGCTGTGCGGGCTGGCACCCGCCTGGCGCCCTGAGTTGTCATGGCTTGCGTCATGGGCACCTCGTGAGGTACCCCGCCTTGATCCCTCCGACTCCTCGTGAGCCAGCCTGACGAGGCCGTGCCTGAGGAAGCTTCGCGTCGTCCGCCCCGCGAGGCTTGGCCCCTCGCGATGGTCTTGGGTTTGTGTTGGTGAAGATGGGCCGTGCTGGCCCCCCCTTTGAGCCACGCCACAGGCCGCAGGCAGGCAAGTCTAGGGACCCCCGTTCCCAGAACGCCGACAGGAGGCATGGCAAGCTGTCATGGCAGCCACCAACGCCAATGCCCAGATGCTTTTACAACTCTTGCAAGAGCGCAACCAAGGTCAAGGAAACCAAGGGAATCAAGGCCAAGGGAATTTGAACAATCAACCTAAGTTTGCTACACTCAACCAGTTCCTTGCAAATCAGCCGAAGTCTTTCAGCTACTGTGCCGAGGCCACGGACGCCGATGATTGGCTCGTGGACATATACAAGCGTTTTGAATGTAGCAATGTCAGGCCTGAGGACTTTGTCAAGTTCGCTTCATTTCAACTCAAGGACCAAGAAGCTGATTGGTATCAACAATACAAAGATTCCAGAGGAGGTCGTGTGATTACCTGGGATGATTTCTGCCGAGACTTCAAAGCTCATCATATTCCAACAAGTGTTTCTAAGAGAAAGCGTGAGGAGTTCTGCAATCTCAAGCAAGGAAGCATGTCCGTGTACCAATACAACAACCAGTTTTAGAAACTTGCTCGCTCCGCAAGGCAGGATTTTCCTGATGAAAAGAGCATGATCTATCACTTCAGAGGTGGCCTCAAAGAAGATCTGCAATTAGCTCTCGTTCTCATGGAGCCTACTAACTTCAATCAACTCTATAACGTGGCCCTCAAGCAAGAAGGTGCTCAGCTCTAGTGTGAGGCTTCTAAGAAGAGAATCAGGGATGCAGTTCAGTCTTCTTCTTCCTGACATGTCGAAGCTAAGAAATAGAAGTTCTGGCTTCCTCCTCCTCTGTTTTGTCAGCCCTACCAGCAGAAGAACAAAGGTGGCCATGGATCTTTCCTCCAACCCAACCCAAGCTATCAGAACAAGTCTCAGCCTCAAGCTCCAAGGTCAAGTGCTCCTTATCATTGTCTGCTCTCAGAGGTCACTTGCAAAAAGTGTTAGCAGAAAGGTCACTATGCAAACAAGTGTTTCAACCAAAGGTGCCTTACACCTCCTCCTCATGTGAGATCTTCTAGCAGTACAGTGGTCAAGCATAATCCCAAGCACCCTAAGGTGAACATGATGAACGCAGCTCAGGCACAAGATACTTCAGATGTGATCATGGGTAACCTTTCAGTTAACACCATTCCTGCAAAAGTCTTATTTGATACTAGTGCATCACATTCTTTCATGTCACATCCATTTGCATAGGAGCACAATGTTGACACAGAGATTTTGTCCAAAGTTATGCAAGTTGTTTCTTCAGGAAAGCTTATGACTTCTAGTTTGGTTGCTCCCGATGTCTCTGTCCAGTTGGGCAACTATAAATTTCTGGCTTCTCCAAATGTTCTTGGTGACTCGGATATTGATCTAATTCTCGGGATGGACTGGCTTTCTAAGCACAAGGCTCAACTTGATTGTGCAGCCATGGAGATTCAATTGACACACTCTTCTGACGATGTGATCATTTATGCCGCTCGGGACGAAACCATTCGACTGTTTTCTCTAAATGAGAAGGGCGAGTTGGATGCCATTTCTTAGATTCCAGTCATTTGTGAGTACCAAGACTTATTTCCATAAGAGCTTTCGGGAATTCCTCCGCACTAGCCAGTTGAATTCGTTATCGATCTTGAGCCTGGTACGGAACCCGTTTGCAAGCGTCCATACAAGCTTGGACCAAAGGAACTGAAGAAATTGAAGAAACAGCTCGATGAACAAGAGCGTCTGGGTTTGATCAGACCTAGTTCATCTCCGTGGGGTTGTGGTGTTCTTTTTGTCCAGAAGAAGGATGGCACGGACCGACTTTGTGTCGACTACCGCCCATTGAACAAGAAGACAATAAAGAACAAGTATCCTCTTCCCAACATCAATGAGCTATTCGAGCAACTTAAAGGTGCTAAAGTATTCTCCAAGCTTGATCTCCATTTGGGTTATCATCAGATTCGCGTTCGTGAATAAGATATCCCGAAGACAACACTCAGAACAAGCTATGGTTCTTATGAATATACTGTCATGTCTTTTGGCCTTATCAATGCTCCTCCAACGTTCTATCGCATGATGAACCTCATCTTCAACCCCTACACAAATGAATTCGTCCTGGTATATCTCGATGATATCTTGGTCTTCTCTGAGAATAAGTAGGATCATGCCAAGCATTTGAGATTAGTGCTCGACACGCTCAGAGAGTATCAATTCTATGCGAAGTTTTACAAATGTGAGTTTTGGCTTGATGAAGTTCTTTATCCTTGTCATATCATCTCCGCCAAAGGCATTGCTGTTAATCCGGAGAAGGTTTCTGCAATTGTGAACTGGGAGCCTCCTCAGAATGTCAAGCAGCTCCATAGTTTTCTTGGACTTGCAAGCTATTGCTGAAGATTCATTGAGAATTTCTCTAAGATTGCAAAGCCTCTTTCCAACCTCCTCCAGAAGAATGTCAAGTATGTCCGGACACCTTAGTGTGACGTTGCTTTCGACACCCTCAAAGAGAATCTTGTCTCAGCTCCTGTCTCGACTCATCGTGACGAATCCAAGCCATTCGAAATTTTCTGCGATGCCTCTTTGCAAGGTCTCAGCACTGTGTTAATCCAAGAGAACAAAGTTGTGGCTTATACCTCTCGTCAGTTGAATCCCAACAAAAGGAACTACCCCACTCACGATCTTGAGTTGGAGACAGTTGTCCATGCATTAATAACATGGAGATAAATCTTGCTAGGAAGGAAAGTGGACATTTTCACAGATCACAAGAGCCTCAAGTATATCTTCACTCAAACCTACCTCAACCGCAGGAAAACTCGTTGGGTAGAAATGATTCAAGAGTACAATCAGAGTATTCCATATACTCCAGGCAAGGCCAATGTCATTGTAGATGCTTTGAGCAGGAAGGCTTATTGCAACAGCTTAATCCTCAAGCCATTCCAACCAGATCTTTGTGAAGCTTTCCGCAAACTCAACCTCCAAGTTGTTCCTCAAGGTTTTCTTGCTAACCTTCAAGTCACTCCTACTTTGGAAGATCAGATTCATGAGGCAGAACTCCTTGATACCATGGTGAAGAAGGTGAAACGCGGTATTGCCAAGGGCCTATCCAAATACAAGTTCTATCGTATTGATGACAAAGACACTTTATTCTTCAAGGACCGGATTGTGGTTCCTAAAGGTGATCTAAGGAAGGTCATAATGAACGAGGTGCACAATTCTCTTCTATCCATTCATCTTGGCAGTTTCAAGATGTACCATGACCTGAAGCAGTCGTATTGTTGGACTCGAATGAAGCGAGAGATTGCTCAATTCGTGAACGAATGTGATGTTTGCCGAAGGGTGAAAGCAGAACACCAATGACCAGATGGTCTCCTCCAACCTCTTGCTATTCCAGAATGGAATTTTGATCATATCGAAATGGACTTCGTGACTGGATACCCTAAGTCCAAGCGTGGGAATGATGCTATTTTCGTTGTCATTGACAAGCTTACAAAAGTGGCTCATTTCCTTCCATTCAAAGAATCTATCATGGCAGCTCAGTTGGCAGAGCTATTCACCTCCAGAATTGTCTCCTTGCACGGTATTCTGCAATTGATATCTTCATATCATGGAAGAGTTTTCACTTCTAAGTTCTGGGACTCCTTCTAGAAGGCCATGGGCACCAACATTCTCTTCAGCACAACTTTCCACCCTCAAACAAGTGGCCAAGTCGAGCGAGTCAATCAAATTCTCGAAGAGATGCTCAGGGCTTGTTTCATCTCTTTTGGTATGAAGTGGGAAGATTGTCTTCCATATGCCGAGTTCACCTACAACAGCTTCCAAGCGACTTCTAGCAAGGCCCCATTCGAAATTCTATATGGCAGAAAGTGTCGTACTCCTCTCAATTGGTCAGAGACTGGTGAACGCCAACGACTTGATCACAGAAGCTGAAGAAATGTGTAATGTCATCCTGAAAATCTCAAAGCCGCCCAATCACGCCAGAAGAGTTACTATGATAGCAAGCATCGTGACTTTGCTTTCGAGATCGAATACCATCTCTACCTCCGCGTGTCTCCATGGAAAGGTACTCGATGCTTTGGTATCAAAGGGAAGCTTGCCCCGAGATACGTGGGTCCTTTCATGATCATTGGCAAAAGAGGCGACCTCGCCTATTAACTTGAGCTTCCGTCCAACTTCGCAAACGTGCACGATGTGTTTCACGTGTCACATCTTCGCAAGTGCTCCAAGACCCCCGAGCACACTATCAACTTCGAAGAGATTGATCTCCAAGAAGATTTATCTTATCATGAGCATCCCATTGCTATTCTTGAAGAAACCGAGTGCAAGACTCGCAACAAGTCAATCAAATTCCTGAAAGTGAAGTGGTCACACCATTCCGACCGAGAAGTCACCTGGGAACGCGAGGATCACCTCCGTTCTGAATATCCGGAGTTCTTCCAGTCCTAGATCTCGGGACGAGATCTTATAGTGGTGGAGTGTTGTAACACCCCGGATGTAACTTTCCATATTTGTAACTCCGACTCTTGCCATTTTCGGTTATGTGATAGGATATTTCCCACCATGGTTGGGTTTTGTCTTCCGTTTTGTATTTGGTTCATGTCATGCATTTCATATCATGTCATCATGTGCATCTCATTTGCATTCATGTTTGTCTCATGCATCCGGTCATTTTCCCCGTTGTCCGTTTCATGATCCGACACTCCCACATGCACCCGTTGCATCCTTCTAATCTTGTTTCGTAAGTGGGAGAAAAATGTTCTTGGAATGGGTCGAGATTTGTCGAGTGGCCTTGGTACATCAGCGGTACGCCGCCTGTCCAATTTTGTTCCATTTGGAGGTCATTTGATACCCCAACGGTTAACCGGGTAACCGCAAAGCCCACTTTTGTTGCAGCCCAACACCTCTCTAAAGCAGCCCACTAGCCCATCTAAAACCCATCCATGCTCTCCGTCATTGGATCACGATCGTGTGGGCGAAAACCGCACCTCATTTGGACTATCCTAGCTCCATCTACCTATAAATATGTGCCCCTCACCGAAATTTCTGGATCCAAAACGCAAGCTCCCCCCCTCTGCCGCCGCCGGACATGTCCGCTTCCGCCGGACAAAGCCGCGTCACCCCCCGCGTCCAACCGCGGGTGACACGTGGCCTCCCACGCCACTGCCCCGAGCTCCTACGCCGCTGCCGCCTTCGCCTCTGCCGCCGTCCGCTGCCCGCATGTGCCGGCTGCCGCCTCCGCCGCCCGCAAGCGTCGCCTCCACCCGGTTCCGCCGCACCACCGCCCAGCAGCGCCCTCGCCTCCACCAACCCTCGTCGACTCCGGCCAGATCTGGTCGAGGCGAGAGCGGATCCGGCTAGCCCCGCGCCTCTCCGCTGTTCTCCATCCTCTCTGACGCCTCTCCGGCGAAGAATCCGGTGAGATCAGGCCCTTCGTCGTTTTCCATGCAAACACTAGGTTGACCGTGAAATTCCTCTCAAGTCTTTTCTTCTTACATCATGATGCCCTCTTTAGCATGTCACATCTCCGTGCTTGGTACTCCAGATCATGCGTATGATATGTAAAAATGTGCGTGTCGTGATGCTCTTCATGTTAGTGTCACTTGTATGCATGTTACTATCCATTTTGATGCCATTATCCTCGTTGCAAAAGTGCTATATGATGTTAACTCCTGTCTGTTAACAGAAATTGATGATTTGTCATTTTAGTTGCATTTTGTGTGTGCATCCTATGAGCATGATATCTACATGTGTGTTTTGATATCCATGATGCCATATTTACAAGGGTGCAAGTCTTGTATTTTTGTGATCTGTGTGGTGACTAGCACAAGCATGCAAAGTAGGCTCCATAATGTTGCTGATTTCAGACACTTAGTGATATGATGCCATGAAAACTTTTTGCTACCATGAGATCCATGCACAATTTGAGATAGTTCTGTAAGCATGTTTTATGTATATGGTATTGATATATCCATTCATGCCTCTGGATGCAATTATATAGCAATCTAGCATGTCATTTTCTTGCTCTACTTTTGCTTAATATTGTTCCTGGCAGATTGTTAACATGTTAATCAATATTGCCATGTGTTTTTCTAGTGATCCATGCATCCTATGAAATTTATCTTGCCATGTTTAGGTTCATGAACATGTCTTCTCACTGTTGGTATGCTTGTGTTATCATGTAATGCTTTGTGGTGAGTGTCATGAGCTTGCAAAGTTGCTATCATGAATCTGTTCCTGCCATACTCTGTTTTTTCTTCTAGGTCTGAAACAGTTAACATAACTTGCCATGTTTGCATGGGTGCTACATCAATTTCCATGCCTGTTTTGGTTATGATCACTATGGGAGTTTTTTTCTGTGTGTTTATTAATAGCATGGCATGCCTTTCTTTACCATGATATGTTCCTTTAGCATGTTGTTTGGTTCCTCTAAACATTGCTTCTTGATGTTGTTTTTGACATGTTAATATTTTCTCCAAGTCTGTGAAGCTGATATCATTTGTATTTTTGCCATGCTATTTTGAGCTTGTTCTTGTGGGAACTAGCAGGAGGTTAGTGTTCATGATTTGAAGAGCTTCATGTGTACTTTATCCTCATATGGTTTGTTTCTATGTTGAAGTGCTGTAGCTTAGTTTCTTGTTGCATTCTATGTGCTATCATGCTGTTAATCGCGGATTTCCATCATCCTTGTATTGCCTGTCATTTGCAAACCGTGCATCCGTTTCCGGTGATCCTTATATCAATTTCAACCGGAATCAGCTCATCTTTCTAGAAGCATACTTGTTTTGAAAATTGATGCCTTGATCATTATTTGCTTCCCGAAGCACGCATATGCATTGCACATCATATCTTGCATTCCATGCCATGTCTAGTATCATGTTGCTTATGCATTGCATCGTGATTGATTGTTGTTCCATTGCTTGTGTTCTTGATTTGGGTAGAGCCGGGAGACGAGTACGTGAACGAGGAACCTGTTGATTACGCTAAGGAGGATCAAGCTTTCGACAACTTTGAGAACATTGCAGGCAAGATGACCATACCCTCGATATCACTTCTATCTTTTCTTGCTAGTTGTTCGTTCTATTGCTATGTCGCGCTACCTACCACTTGTTATATCATGCCTCCCATATTGCCATGTCAAGCCTCTAACCCACCTTCCTAGCAAACCGTTCTTTGGCTATGTTACCGCTTTTGCTCAGCCCCTCTTATAGCGTTACTAGTTGCAGGTGCCTTGCGGGTTGTTCCATGTTGGAACATGGATATGTGGGGATATCACAATATCTCTTATTTTAATTAATGCATCTATATACTTGGTAAAGGGTGGAAGGCTCGGCCTTATGCCTGGTGTTTTGTTCCACTCTTGCGCCCTTAGTTTCCGTCATACTGGTGTTGTGTTCCTTGATTTTGCGTTCCTTACGCGGTTGGGGTTATGGGGCCCCCTTGATAGTTTGCTTTGAATAAAACTCCTCCAGTAAGACCCAACCTTGGTTTTACATTTGCCTAACAACCTATAACTTTCCCTTGGGTTCTGCAGACCCGAGGGTCATCTTTATTTTAACCCCCCCCCCCCCCCCGAGCCAGTGCTCCTCTGAGTGTTGGTCCAAACCGAGTAGACTATGGGGCCACCTCAGGGAAACTTGAAGGTTTGTTTTACTCGTAGGATGTCTCATGCGGTGTGCCCTGAGAACGAGATATGTGCAGCTCCTATCGGGATTTGTCAGCACAGTCAGGCGGTCTTGCTGGTCTTGTTTTACCATTCTCGAAATGTCTTGTAACTGGGATTCTGAGACTGATCGGGTCTTTTCAGGAGAAGGAATATCCTTCGTTGACTGTGAGAGCTTGTGATGGGCTAAGTTGGGACACCCCTGCAGGGTATAAACTTTCGAGAGCCATGCCCGCGGTTATGTGGCAGATGTGAATTTGTTAATATCCCGTTGTAGAGAACTTGACACTTGACTTAATTAAAATGAATCAACCACGTGTGTAGCCGTGATGGTCTCTTTTCGGCGGAGTCTAGGAAGTGAACACGTTCTTGTGTTACGCTTGAACGTAAGTAGTTACATGATCACTTGTTGATCACTTGTAGCTTCACGACCATTTGCGTAGCTTCTCATCTTGCTCTTATTTGCGTATGTTAGCCACCATATTTGCTTAGCACTTGTTGCAGCTCCACCCCATCACCTTATCCTACCCTTGAGCTTAAATAGTCTTGTTCTCGCAGGTGTGAGATTGTTGAGTCCTTGTGACTCACGGATACTTCCAAACAGTTGCAGGTGCCGATGATACCAGTGCAGGTGATGCTACCGAACTCAAGTGGGAGTTCGACTAGGACCTTGGTCGTTACTATGTGTAGTTTCTTGATGATCAGTAGTGGAGCCCAGTTGGGACGATCGGGTATCTAGCATTTGGGGTTTATCTTCCTTTTCATTCGGTTTTGACCGTAGTTGGTCTATGAGTGTATTTTGGGTGATGTGTGAATTATTTATGTATTGTGTGATGTGGCGAGTATAAGCCAACTCTATTTATCCTTGTCTTATTCATTACATGGGATGTTTGTGAAGATGACCCTTCTTGCGACAAAACAACTATGCGGTTATATCTCTAAGTCATGCCTCGACATGTTGGAGATATAGCCGCATCATGGGCATTACACTCTAGATCATCTTCTCCTATTTAAAGCTTGCCGATAACTCTTGGGGAAATCAGATTCAACCCGGTCCCGCCATCCACTAACATCTTTGTGACATTAAGGTTGCAAATTGTTGGGGAAACCAACAACGGCAAGCACCCGACCGTCGTGGTGCGGCGAGGGTGATCCTCCTCATCAAAGATGATGGGCGTGCGGGACCTCTCGAGCGGCTTCCGGGCCTCTGGCGCTGGTTCCACAACATTGACCCCCTGTGCCCATCGCTTGAGTTGGCAATGAGAGGCATGCAAAGATGCACCTCCATCAATGCATAGGGAGTTAGTGGCCTTATGAAATTCCTACTCACTAGTTTCCTCTTCATCCCCTTCATTACTCACATCCTCATAGATTTCCTTCTCTTGGCCCCTGGCGGGCTTTCCTTGGTTCTGAAAGGCTTTGCCGAGGCGATTTGCTTCACCGCCTCGGCCCTTACCACCACCAGCATTCTGACCTTTCTCCTTATCACGCTTATCATATTCTTCTCTCTGTCTCTTGACAAGCTACTCAACCTAATAACACTCCTAAAGTTCGTGGCCCTTGGTCCGATGGATCTTGCAGTACGGCCCATCACCTTTCCCAGCTTTTTCAAGGCAGCGGCCTCCTGGCAGGCAGTGCACGTGGAAGCTTCCTTGGCGGGGACCTCAGCCTTGGCTTTCTTGCCGGTGCTAGGTGTGCCCGAACCTTCCACATTCATCATTTCCGTATCTCTTGGCTTCTTACTACGCTTGTTGCCCTTCCTTGGATTGGTTGATTCATCCTCATCCTTTGAATCAACATTAATGCAATCTTCCTCTTTGGGCAGCTTCCTTCCTTCTTCCATCCGGGAAAATTTATCCACTAATGTATACAATTCTTTCATAGTCTTGTGCAACCGCACATTAATTTTGGAACAAATGCGGCGGTTGCGCACATTGGACTTGAAAGCTGCTATAACAGCTGCCGGATGGATATTTGGAATATTTCTATGAACTCTACTGAATCTCTGCAATTACTTACAGAGGATTTCTCCTTCATTCTGTTGGAGAAGTTGCAGGTCACTGGGCCTGCTGGGCTCTTGGTGGCCACAGGTGAAGGCACCGATGAACTCGTGGCACAGGTCCGCCCATGACAAAATTGAGTTCTCCGGTAGGTGCATCAGCCAAGAACTCACATTGGACTTGAGGGCCAAAGGGAAGTAGTTGGCGAACACCTTCTCATCTCTTCCCTCGGCAGCTTGAACAGCGATGGTGTAGATGCTCAGGAACTCTGCTGGGTTCAACCTCCCGTTGTACTTCTCAGGTATCTCTGGCCTGAAAGTGTGAACGGATAGCCAACAGACTTGCTGCAGCTCTCGTGTAAAGCCAGGTAAGCCAACCTCGAAGGGTAGGCACCTGCCAACACCGAGTGCGGGCTTGTCGATGTTGAGCCCGTCACACCCGTCTGCCTAGCGGGGATCGTTGCGGCGCCGCTCGACGTCGACGCGCGTGTCCTCCAGTTGCCTGTCTTCTGGGGTTTGACGTTGGCCTAGACATGCTCAAGGGTCAAAAGAGGCCATCGAGACGCCGTCGACGCCCTGGTTCTATTGCGTCCTCGCCAGCTGCTATGGTGGGGACAGAACCGTGGGGATGGCCCCCTTTGTACGACTATCAGTGCAGGCGGTGGCTGTTGCTTGGGGAGGTTGCAGTGGGCTAGCTCGTCGTGAGCCCCCAGCTTCGGCAAAACCGATTAGCCTTTGGATGGTGGCGCGCCACTCATCTATATGCTCGGTTGCTGGCAGAAACCATAGTAACAACTGAGCTTGCGCCATGACCTCCGTGGCCGTGCATGGCATGGATGTCGATGACGTCGATCGCATCGTCGCCCTGCTTCGGACGGTGCCAGTGGTGACGGCGATGGCGCTGCGCCCACACTGCGGTGGGGCGACCACCAGGGCAGCGAGGTCGTGCGGCGGTGGTGCTCGAAGATCAGCGGCTCCGTTGAGCGTAGCGGCCTAGTTGGCTCGTCCGGGAGGAAGCGCGTGTGTCGCGGCCGCTCTCGTGATGGGGGCGACCGGAGGGCGATGGCTCGCCCCGAACCAAACACCATTGTAGCGGATGTGCTCGTCGGCAAGATGAGGGGGTGCAGACGGAGTGACCCCCTCGCCCGCACCTTCTAGAGCCTGACCGTCGAGACACTGTTGATGTTGTTCTCCTCCGATAGCTATGGCTCCCGTGTCGGCCGCGGGCGAGGTGGCAGCGGTGCCACCGCTTCAACCACGCCCCCAGCGGCGTCCGCATCCTCGCAAGCTCCTGTGTTCCCCGTGGCATTGGAGGCCACGGGCGGATAAGCCTTCGAGGTGGAAGTATGGGTTGAGGTGCCAGACTTCTTCTTGGGCGCCGTGGTCGATGGCGCTATCGAAGATGAATATGGCATGCGCGCGGCGTATACCATCAGGTTCGCTCAAGTGCACCCCCTACCTGGTGCGCCAAAGATGTCGGGGGATTTTTGCGGCCACTTATGGGACCGAGTAGCCCCTTGTTGGTTCGGTAGGGGGACGCCGTGTTGCACAAAGAGCGGACCAGCGCATGGCCGTGCGGCAGGGATTGCACACTCAATTTACCCAGGTTGGGGCCACCGTGAGGCGTGAAACCCTACTCCTGCTTTAGTGGATTGATGGAAGAATGGATGTGGTACTGCGTAGTACACTTGCACGACAAGGTTTGCCTACGGCTACTACATATATGTGGTGATTTCGGGTTGTCAACTTTCCAACCTTCTAACCCCTCCCACGAGTGCCATGGCCTCCTTTTATAGATTAAGGGTTCACCACAGGGGCAAAGTGGTCATTATCCACTGATATGATAGCAAACAATGATATCATACCTAACTCTGCGGGCTCACGGGGCGCATTAAATGCACCGCTTAGTGTCACATCACTGGGTGCCCGGCAAGGCCTGCCGGGCTGTCTCACCAGCTCCGCTCCTGCTCTCTTGACACGTCACAGGACGGGTGTCATCCGTAGGCTTCTTGGTAAGAAATGACTGCCACTTAATCATCTTGCGGCTTGGCACCGCACTGAATGACGATGTGGGTCGTGCTTGAGTGGTTGGTGAGGCGGTTCTGTCCCCGCGAGCCCCGGCAGGCTCTGCCGGGGATCCTTGGTTGCTTTGCATGGTGGTGGCCTCGCCCCTTCCCGGGCTTGCCTACCCAGAAATAGAGGCCCTTCTCTTGCCGATATCTTGCTCCCTAGGATCAGCCTTGGTTCTCCCAAGCTGCATGTTGGTTCTCCAAATCTCTTGGTCCTTCAATCACTGCCTTGAGCTGGTGCTTCAATCTTGATCTTGTGCCTGTGCATGGTTGGTCAACTGACCCAGGATTTGTTGCACAGACAATTAGAATCATCATACAAGCCCTAAAGATAACAAGGATAATGAGGTAATGTCATAAACTATGTTAGAAAACCATTGAAGAGAAAATTCAATACAATATATTACTTGATATGTCACATGCAAATCCAAGAACAACATTTTGTCTCTCCTTTTATCTTTGCGACCTAAGATGAAATCTTCTACAAGGAAAGAACCATCTGAATGCCTTTTAGATTATGCTTTTGCATCATTCACAAAATTTATCATTGAGTTAAAGAAACGAGTTCATATAAAACTTGACGCAACTTGGTGCTTAATCCTGCTTCAAAGACACCGTCCTATACTTCTAATTTGCAATCAAAAAATGACAACATGACTCCTATTTTTATGATACGTAGCAAAAATGCCTGTGGTGACTACAATCTTTTTAAGGCGGAAAAAAGGAAGCATGGAAATCTTTAAGATTCGTACCACTCCACAGGATCGGATAAAAAAGGAGCAAAGAATCCTAGCCAGAGCATGACAACAATCGTACTTGTGTGCCCCTCCATTGTCGCTGTAGTGGCGGCGGCACCGGGCGTGATTGGAAACTGGGGTTTGGGGGTGCACGGAGGGTGTTGAAGATGGAAAAACACCGACGTGGGCGTTGTACGCTACTACCTGGGGCCTTCGGTAATGATCATCAAGCCACCAAGTGTGCTAGGCAAGGCCCAACATCTCCATGTGAGAACTATGCGGGAGACCTGCGATTGGAAAGTGCCTAAAACAAACCTGCGATTGGAAAGAGTAGCAGGATGGTCGTTGCCTAGGCCTGGGCAGCTACCTGCTACGAGGCTGGTGTATGCGTCCCTGGCCGTGGGCTACTTGCATACATGTGATTAGGAGGGCCCCTCGACATTATGGGCCTGGGGTGGCCGCCCCCTGCCCCTCCCCAGGGCCGCCCTACTTCCGACTTCAGGTGCTCCTGGAGGACATGGTGATTGTAGGAGGTGTCGGCCTATGCCTGTCGAAACTGCTCCTCACGCTTCTGCCTCACCATGTCCATGGATTGGGCATGGGCTTCGCCGTTGGTCATGGTGCAATGCACCATCGAGGATGGCGCGAAGGAGGGGGTTGGCGCTGGATCGTCGAGTACCACGTTCTCTATTGGGACATCATCGTCCTCCAACTGCCTGCCAGCTAGCCAATCTGCAGCAGTGGTTGCCATCTCCTTCTAGTCCGTCCGCCGCCCGTCCTGAAGAGCGTTGGAACATGAGGAAGCCATGCTAGGAGTGGTGTGTATAGGAGAAAGGGAAAGGAGGCAGATGACTGTGGCTATGGCTGGCGCAGCAGTTTATATAGCAATGGTGGGCAGCAGAGGGACGAACGGGTAGCACTAAAGTAGCCGCCTCGGCAACCGCGTACCATTTGTGTGGGTGGCAGATGGATGGACGGACGACACTTGTGTTGTTGAACGCTAAGCAATTGCCTACCCCGGGAAGCGGTGCAAGCGGTGCTGACCGTTTCGGGCGAAAAGTGCGCGCGGGCGAGGGAGGGGGTCTGGGTGGGCTAGGGCGGTCAGACTCGTGTGTTGGTGGTTCGGTGCAGCAGCCGGACATGCTGGCTCGCCAGCGAGCTCACCGAGCTCAGTGATGACAATCAGACGATGCACGTGGCTTCCGACCAGGAGCCAGCGCCACCGCCCAAGCCGGTTCATGCCATGTTAACCATAGAGCAAGTGCAGCCGCACTTCGACGCCCTAGTGGCGGAAGAGCTACCAGCGCAGCAGGACCTGTGCTAAAACCTCTGTCTCCTCAGCAAGCATCGGCTCGGGGAAGGACAAATCGCCGGCAAACAAGCGAATGACAATGCCGTTGCGGACATGTGGCCCTATGATCCTAGCTTCCTGAATGAGCAGCGGGTGCTGTATCAGACCATCTGTAGGGCACATGAGGCGCTCTCCGTTGTCCTTCGAGTTGTTACGCTCATCGTGGCACCGCCGTCTTACGTTGTCAACATGGTCAACGAACATAACGAATCAAGAGATGACTTTAATTGGAGAGGATGACAGTGGGGACCCACTAGGGCCATAGCCGCACGTACGCAATTGCCTCCTTATTATATACAACTACAATTGATTTTGCTTCCTCCTGGTTTCTTGACATCATGGTCCCACACCATTGTCAACCTATATAGTCAATAAATGAGAGAATTGCACCAGGAGCGGCCGACAGCTGGGACCCAACACCTCGAGTAGTATTTGTGTTTTTGAGGTGTGAGCAGAGTTTTTCATGAGCGATGTTTTTGTTGTTGTTCAGAGGAGCAGGGTATCAACTGGGCAGGCTGTGGCCCGTCTATCCTAGGCTATTATTTTGTATCGACCAAATATCCAGCCCAGATATGAATTTTATTCAAGTTGAAAATGGCTAGCCCAACTATACATTTATTTGAGGAATAACCAGCCAGGTCAACTTGTTCTTCGCCGCCCCGCTAGTGGGGTGCGTTCGGCTTAACAAGAAAATGGGCTTTAAGAAATAATAAATGGGATGCAATTAGAAAAACTACACTGTAACTATAAAAAGTGCACCAAACACGTAATTAGTTCAAAAATATTATTTTTGGATTTTGAAATTTCAATTCCATTACATGTTGTGCGCGCAATATTTCGTTGGATTTTTACGTAATACAAGTCTATACATACTATTAAAGGAAATAGGTATTCTTTGTTTGGTTTAGTCCATTTTGTTTGGTTTACACACGTTAAGCGATCTGGGCCAGGTACTTGTATGTTGATGGGCCTTTTATGGGCATTCATGGATACCGTGAAAAATAATTGGGTCAAAATAAATCTAACATTGTGGGAATTGATTACAGGACATCCTACCTAGATCTTCGATGTAACAACCAACGACCTATGCGCCTTTCACATTTACTAATCCCAACTCGCTCTAAATATACGAGTGGCAGTCATCATGTTTAAGGCAGGCTAATTAAGCGAATGAGCTAATAAAGGAAGGATTGTGGGCTTAAATAGAATATTTAAATGGGTGTGTGGCCAATTAAAGAAAGGATTATGGGTAAACGGGTGGAATAACTAAAAGAAATATTGTGGTCTTAATAAATTCTACATGAAGGATTTGAGGTAAAAAGATAGGATAATTAAAAGGAAGAATATGTAGGCTTCAATGTGTTGGGGCTACTAAATTTGAAAAGGAAGGATTTGATTTCCGACTAAAGAAGATAAGGACGTCGTGGTAATAAATGAAAGGATTATACTTAAATAAATAAAGGATTATACTTACATGGAATCAGTTAGAGATTATGCCCGGCAAAGAAAATATGAACACAACTAAATTGCAATGTATTTTTTATGTTCATTTTGTAGAAGGATGTTGCATTGCAGCATGTTCTTCATAGTGAATCCGGTGTTGTGGGACATTATGCTTGCACAAAATATCAATTTTTCCCGTTGCAACGCACGAGCATATGTGCTAGTTTATTCTGAAATTATATTTAATCTGACTTGAAACTTCTGGATAAAAATATTTCGGATCCCATCAAAATATGGGAAATTTTATTGAATTCTGTTTTGAGCGGTTGGTTGAAATTATTAATCATTGTCCTAGCTAGAAAATGGGTTGTAGTATATTCCATTAGAATTAAAAAATGGGTTGTACATTATCACAAATCGCAAACGGGATATATGTTCTCTGCCACACACTTGTGGGCCTACTAAGTTGGCGCATACGCAAGGCTTTGTCAACTTATAGTCAGCACACGATTCTAGCAGCAGTGGCCGTTGGATGTCCATCAAACGGATGTTGTGCTTCTTCTTAAATCTCGGATATTCTTGCTTCAGCCGCCCAAACCACTGCCAGCGGTACTGCCTGCTATTGCCTCCCGTGGGTGGCTGTGCTGCCGGGCAGGACTCACCGGCCCTCCTTACTCCCATCGTCGTCCAAGCCATTCCTCTACTCACCAACACCTCATGTTATTCTCCGGTGTCGACAGCCTCACACAACAGACGAACCAGTGAACCCTCGTACTCCCCTACGCGTGGGCATCCACCTGCCTAGTCTTCCCTGGCTTTGCTTCGTTCCCTTCCTAGGCCTCGCCGTCGTCCACCGCCTGGGTGGTGTCCGCGCAGCATGGTCAACATGGTCAATGAAGGACAGCCATCAGAAGAGGACTCTAAGTGGTGAGGCTGATAGATGGACCCACCAGCTACATCTTCACACGCAAGGAAGTCTGTCCATATTACAGGCAAAATAAATAATTTCCCCCCTGACAGCTGGACCCACCAGCTATATCTTCACACGCAAGGAAGTGCGTCCTTATCCTCCCTAATAGCTGGGACCCACCTGGTCGAACCGTACGTAGCATTTTCTGTCTGGTCGCAAACGTGTACGTACATACTGGTCGATCAGTCTCTCTACAATTATGAACCTTAGACAACCAAGCAGCGACATGTTTAATAGTAGAGCCCCCGACGTAGCACTTCAGGCAGTCCCTTCTAAACCGTGTACACATACGTACAACCACTTGCCAAAAAATATGGTCACGTACGTACATATGGGCGGGGTCTTGAACGCCTAGCTACTCGCCCATACGTATGACCAGGGCACGTGTACATGGAGAGGAAATGGACGGCAGAAACGGCGTCCTGTTCATCGGTCGCCAACCGGCTAGGTCGTAACGGAGAAGCTACATCGTGTTCATCGGGAGGCAACGGAATGCGTCGTGTTCATCAAGAGCCAACGGGCTTGGATGGAACAGCTGAAACGGGGTTTGGCGTACCGTAGTATGAAGGAAACGGACTTCTGTTCAAGTGCCTATGATCGAAACGGGTCCTGTTGATCGGGAGGGGTGTGGCGTACTGAAAAATAGACAAAACGGACTTGTGTTGGAGCGCGTACGGTCCAAACAGGGTCCTGTTCGTCGGGAGGGGCATGGCGTACCGCAAAACAGGATTCCACGGGGTCCTGTTCATCCATCATCTACTGCCTCCCGATGGAAGTCCACGGTCACTGTTCATCCATCGTGTACTGCCAATCGAACCTTTTGCCTCCATGGGTTACTGTTCATCCACCGTGGACTTCATCTAGCCTCCACATGCTAATGTTCATACACCGTCGACATCCTCCAGCCTCCACAAGTTACTGTTCATCCAACCTCCACCGACTACTGTTCAACCAGCCCTCCACGGGCTCCTGTTCACCCAGGCTCCACCGTCTACTATTCAACTAGCCTTCCATGGGGTCCTATTCCACCACCCACAACCGGATCCGGTGTGTGGCGGCTTCCTCTCGATCGGGGTACTGTTCATCCATCGGCAATGGCCTACTAGTACTACCACGGGGTCATGTTCGTCCAACCCCCATCGGGAACTGTTCATCCAACCCCCAACAAGGGTCACTATTCATCAATAGGCAAAAGGTTCGATTGACTTCAGTTAGCAGCAGTAGCGAAGGAATCGCTCAGGTTCAGTTAACAACCAAGGGATCTATCGCTCAGGTTCAGTAACGTAGCTAGTGCAATCGCTCGGGTTCAGTAAGTGAACACCTCGCTCGGGATCAGTCAGAGCCAAACGCCTCACACACACGCGCGTACGTGTATGATAGAAACACGCAAACCCTCGTGCACCGCTCGGCCCTGACGACCCACCGTAACCGAGAACTCCCCGATATTTTCCTCGCCCTCACTTCTACTACGATTTTTTCTATCATGGACAGACAAAAGAATATCATGCAGGTGCGTCCTCGGCCCGCCCCGGACGAAAAAACCATTTTCTGTCATGTTTTTTTCTCATATAAGTTGGAGCCCGCCACATCTATGATGATATGTGACTTTGTCACAATTATCGTCATAGTAGTGTCACTAGCATGACAGGAAAAAAATTCATTCGGCCCAAAATGTCAGGAATGTGTCTTTTTTAGTGACTTCCTCTTCTTCTCCTCGTAGGAGGCCGATACGCCCCCATCTATCTTCACTGTGGCCCTGGTCTCACCCCGGGGGCTGGAGTGGCCCCGACGGGCCCCGCTACGGCGCCACTTCAGGAGGGGTGACGGGGTCCCCCTGAGGGGCCTTAGCTAGCGAAGCCATGGGTGCCTCGGTGGAGGCCACCAAGATCATGGGTTGCACAGCTTGCAGGGACGAGCCCGTCTCCTTGACCGCTCCAACAGGGGTAGGGAACCTCCGAAAGGGGGCGCTCCCGCTCCCGCGTGTCGCGGGAAACCACGGTCACCTATGGGACCAAAGGCCCCTTTCTGGTTAGGTGGGGGGGATGGCACGCAACACAAAGAGCACAGGAGCGTGGAATAGCATGAAAGAGATCACACGGGCAATCTTTACCCAGGTTCAGGCCGCTGTGAGGTGTAAAACCCTACTCCTGCTTTTGTGGCTTGATGGTGGAAAGATGGTGGTGAGTACAACACGCTTGCCCGACAGGGGCGCCTCGGGATAGAAGCGCATGTGCGTATATGAGTATGTGAGGGCATGGATTAGCGACTCAAATGTCCCAACCTTTCTATGGTCTCCTTGGGCCTCCTTTTATAGATAAAGGGGTCACCACAATGGAAAATCAGTCATTATGCACTAATTAGATAGCAAACAGTGCTATCATACCTAACTCTATAGGCTGACAGAGCACATTAAATGCGCCGCTCAACGTCACATCACAGATCACCCGGCAAGCTGTGCCGGGCTGTTTTGCCAGCTTCATGCTTCCTTTCTTGTAGGAAGTGGCTTCCATGTGGCGAATAACAACAACTTAGTCACCTTGGAGCTTGACACCACACAGATCAGCGACGTGCGTTATGATGAGGTGGCATGGTTCTGCCTCCGTAAGCCCCAGCAGGTCTGCCGGGGCAGCCTGGAGGCTTGCTTCCAGGGGTAACCCCGTCCTTTCCAGGCTTGCCTGCTTGGCAAGGGAGGTATTTTTCCCTTAGCGACGTCTTGCTTTTTTGGGTCTTCTTGGTCCTCCTAATTTGTACTTCGATCATTCAAAGGACTAGTCCCATGTGCTCCAGTCTGCCCTTGGTGTTGTGATCTTATTCTCGTGCCTGTACATAGTCTGGGAAACAGACCCAGGGTTTGTTGCACCGACAGTATCCCCTGGGCCTACCCCGAACACGATGCCGAGCATCGTCAGGGTAGGCCCTAATAAGTGTACATGCATGGGCGTGGAAGCGGTTGGCCCCATGAGATCTTCTTTGTTTCTTAATTATCTTGAGTCCGAGCCAATTTCCGGTTTTCCCCCATGTCGTGCAAAGCCAATGATGGTGGGGCCACTTTTGTAATGTCCCATGAATGACTTTAACACACGGGGGAGTAACTGCCAATTTACTGTTCCCACCACGCCCTTATCCTCAGCAAAGTATGCTGCATGCATCATGCGGGGTAGGTAACAGAGAGGCGTGGTGCAGGAGAGTATCAAGGCAGGGGCTCGGCCCTCTTGAATTGGTGGAGGAGGGTGGTGGTTACCCATGGAGGGACTGGCTCCCTTCCCCGGCCCGCCTATAAAAGGAGAGGCGGGGGAGGAGCAGAGTCATTCATCCTCGCATCCCATCTCCTCCATCCTCTTCTTTCTGCTGGTTACGCTGAAGGGAAGAGCCTAGGGCCATGCCCCGGGTAGTAGCTTGAGGTTGGGAATACCGAAGGCCCATGCTGATGATTGGGGAGTGAGTCTGGTCCAAGCCCGGTGAAGATGTGGTGGGCGAGTTGCCCGTGGCATGGGAGATATCAAGCTTTCCCATTGCGGTGAAATGCTTGTCTCTCCTACGTTGGTTGGTCGTCTGTTGGGTGACGTGGCAACTTGCTTTGAGTTGTTGCCGCTTGTTGGCCCGGTGACTAGGTTCTTGGGTCCTTCGATACCCGTCCGGTATGCAGAGCTAAAGATTGTCTGTAATCCTAGCTCTGCCCTTCCGGTGGGTATGGGGCTGATGTTGAAGGGAGGCGCGTTTTCTTGCCCGCTAAAGTGAGGAGTAGCGCGCCCCGAGCCCCCTTGTCGTCTTGGCCTTTGTATGCTTCTCCAGGGAAGGCGTCAGGCTGGGGGCCTGGCATTTCCCTGGAGTGGTGTTGATGAAGATGAAGCCAGGGAAGACGGAGAAAGCAGGAGGCAGGCCGTCTGGTTGGAGTACGATAGCACCGACGCGTTCGTCTCGTACAGGTGTCCTGCTGCCTCATCTTTCTGTCATCACTGGTTGCTGGGTCGGTGGGGAAGACCGTCCACCTGGTGCCTTTGCCTCCTCCAGCAGTCTTCCAGCTAAGCTTCGATGGTCTTCCCTGCCAGTTCTTGCGCTGGGGCTTCTGACTAGCCCTAGAGACGGTGACCAGGGCACCGCTGAGTTGCTCCTTCTATCCTCCTCCTTCGTAACATCATCACTCCCGATCTTGTCAGGCTGCGCCTGGCAGGCTCTGACGAGATTGGGGTGGCGTTTGTGGACACCCTCCTTTCGCCTTCTTCTCTTCCCACCGCAATACCTGGGATAAGAATAACAGGGAGAGGAGTTTACGGGGCACTTATCTTTTTTCAATCTTAAAACTGTAGTCACTCGCCAAATTTTAGTTAAAATAATGTAATCTCTTGAATCCGTGTTTGTGTTCTATAAGGTATGTATTTGTTTGATCAGCATATGAATGAAAAAGGTGAACCTTGTTGGGGACTCGTGCATGTGTATGTCCATGCAGAGGTAGAGTGCCTCTATATTCTAAATAAATGAGTTTCCCCCAATAGGCTATCCTGCCGGTACCCTCTATTTTGTTGTCGGGGAGTCAAGCCTACCCGGCACAAATTGTGATGATGGACCACCCCCCCCCCCCCCGAATCTTTTTTCAACAAAGGCCACTGCGACCATCCCGACCGAAGAATCGTTTGAGTCAAGGGGTGGGAGTACCTAAGTTTCAAAAAGCGGCGAGGTTCTCTTATGCACAAGTTTTTGCTTATAGAACATGTATGGATAAGAGATTGAACTTATCTGTTTGGCTTGTCGGAGATCGCAGTGTTGGCTTCATCTTTCCATCTCCCTTAGGAGGCCAAGTCTTCGGCAAGAGCCTGCAGTTTATGCAGATGGAAATGATGCCAGATGTGATGTTATCTACATGAACATGCATGCTCAGGAAATGCTTATGCATGCATGCAACTTGTGGGGGCCCCCCTCAGCACTTCATTTTTTTCTCTGTTGCTCAGGGTCTGCGCTCGTCTTCGTACAAAGGGTTACATGCAACTGAGGCAAGGCCTATACAAAAGGGTGGCTGCCGGGCAGGGCCCCATAGCGGCGCCTTATGGGTAGAACTTGCGGAGATGCTCAATATTACATGAGTTTTGCAATTGAATGCTATCATCTGTCTCAAGGCGGACTGCGCCAGGTCTGGTGACAAGAACTACCCAGTAAGGGCATTCCCACTTCAGCGTCAACCTGTTTGTACCCTTGGCGGACTGAACGCGCCTAAGGACAAGGTCGCCTTCCTCGAAACACAGGTCATGAACCCTACGTCTATGATAGTGATGCAGGGCTTGCCGGTAGCGTGCAACACGCGTAGCAGCCCGGAGACGGTTCTCCTCGAGAATCACAGCATCATCAGCCCGTGTTGATCCTGCGCTACTTCATCATAGGCAAGCACTTGAGGTGACCCATAAAGTAGTTCTGTGGGGATAACTGCTTCTGCCCCATAGACTAGGGACAAGGGAGTCTGCCCGGTAGCTCGATTTGGTGTCGTTCCGAGGGACTAGAGAACTACCAGCAGCTCATGAATCCATCGCCTGCCGCACTTCTGCAGCGTATCAAATGTTCTCATCTTGAGTCCTCGCAACACTTCAGTGTTCGCCCTCTCAGCTTGTCCATTGCTTCTAGGATGTGCAACAAGGCAAATGAGATCTTGCTTCCGAGCGCACGAACGTATTTCCTGAAGGTGTGGCTCGTGCACTGGGTGCCATTGTAGGTGATGATCCAGGCAAGGACCCCGAAGCGGCACACCAATCCTTTGAAGAAGTTGATAGCTGACCGAGCAGTCACCTTTCTCACGAAATCTACTTTCGGCCACTTGTAAACTTGTCGATGGCAAAAAACATGAATTCAAAGCCCCACGCAGCTTGGGGGAGGGGCCCGAGGATATCGAGCCCCCAGACCGAAAATGGCCATGACAAAGGGATTATCTGAAGAGCTTGTGCAGGTAGAGGGGTGTTCTTGGCGTGGAACTGGCAGGCTTCTCACTTGGTGACAAGCCCGATCGCATCTTGGAGGGCTGTGGGCCAATGGAATCCTTGCCGGAATGCTTTCCCAACTAATGCCCTTGATCTAGCTCCCACATGCCTTTGTGTATTTCTTCCAGCAGTCCCTTTCCTTCTTCTCGGCAGATGCACTTCAATTTCACACCGTTGGGCCTCCTTATGTATAGAGTGTCATCGAAAAAATGATACATACTAGCCCTCCAGGCTACTCTTTCAGCTTCCTCTTCCTCATCAGGAAGTTCTCTAGTTTGGAGGAAATGGACTATGTGCCTTGCCCAAGTTGGAGCCTGGGCTCGGAAACAAGGACTAGAGGCACCTCATAATCTATGGGAGCGCGTTCCTCGACCATGGGGACCAATGGCCCAGCAGGAGGGCGTAGCCTGGCAATTGATGGGGAGTTGTTTCCGGCAGGGTCCCTACCAGGAGTGCCGGGAGGCTCTACCGGGAGAGGCTTACTGGGAGAGGCTCTACTGGGAGAGGTTGTACCAGGAGCGTTGGGAGGCTCACCCAATTTCCTCCTCATTATGTCCATTGTTGCTGGGGATACGGAGGGATGAGTAAGATGGAGAACAGAAGTTCCTGGTTCCAGAGGAAGTTTTCACACCGCACACTTTGACAGATGATGAACTATGTTGTTTTCCGCACGAGGCACGTGCTGTGTTTGCAATCCGTTAAAGCGCTCCTCCAATCTTCTCACTTCCTCAACGTATGCCTCTATCAATGGACTTTGGTAATCCTTGTTGACTTGTCTCACCACAAGTTGTGAATCTCCTTGAATGATCAGCTTCTTGATTCGCAATTCTGTGACAATCCTGAGCCTGGCAAGGAGCCCTTCATACTCTGCTATATTGTTGGTTGCCTCCTCCAATGGAAAATAGATCTGGACGACGTACTTCAAGTGCTCCCCAGTGGGGGCAGCTAAAAGCACGCCAGCCCAAGCACCTTGTAGGGGGAATGCACCATCGAAATACATAATCCATTCTTGGGGTGCCTCCTTGCCAGGGGTAACTGTTTCCAGCACTTCCTCATCAGGGGTTGGCATCCGTTCTGCAACGAAATCAACCAATGCCCTACTCTAAATTGTTGATGTGCTCTCAAACTTTAGGCCGAAGCTGGATAACTCCAAATCCCACTCCACTATTCTACCGGTAGCCTCAGGTTTTCGGGGTATCCTTTGCAACGGAAAGAGGGTGACAACCGTAATCTCATGGGCTTGGAAGTACTGGCGCAGTTTCCTTGTTGCCATGATGAGGCCAAAAATCAAATTTTGCACACCAGAGTACCTCGATCTAGCCCCCTATAACAGGGAACTGACAAAGTATATTGGGCACTACACCACTTTCTTTCTTGCCGCGTCCTTGGGCTTGCCCCTATGGTCATGCCTCCCTTTCCCTGATCCTCGTCCGGTCATGCCGGGCTTTGCTCACACTCTGTTTCCTCTACTTCCCGCTGCGCCACTAGGGCTGCACTAGCCACTTGATTAGTTGCCGCTAGGTATAGCAGCAACGGCTATTGTGGTATGGGGGCAACCAAGGTGGGCATAGAGGACAAGTAGGTCTTCAAGTCTTGTAATGCTGCATTTGCTTACGGGGTCCACTTCATGGGTCCTGTCTTCTTCAAAATTTTGAAGAACGGCAGGGCGTGCTCAGTAGACTTGGAGATGAATCTGCTAAGTGCGGCAACGCACCCTGTTAGACACCTCAAATGTTTTACTATCCTGGGTCCTTGGATCTGCTCGATAGGCTTGATCTTGTCGGGGTTGGCATCGATCCCACGATGGTACATGAAAACCCAAGTAGCTAGCCGGAGGAGACGCTAAACACACACTTCTCCGGATTTAGCTTCAAGTTGATCTTGCACAGATTAGCAAATGTTTCTTCCAAATCCTGGATGAGGCTAGATTTCTCTTTGGTCTTGACCATAATATCATCCATATAAGCCTCAATGTTTATGTGCAACTGTGGTTCAAAACCAATTTGGACTGCCCTTGCAAAAGTGGACCGATGCTCTTTAACCCGAAAGCATGCGCACAAAGCATTACGTACACATGGGGTGATGAATGAGGTCTTCTCTTCGTCCTCCTAGGACATGCAGATCTGTTGATACCCATAGTATGCATCCAGAAAGGAGAGCAAATCACAACCTAAAGTGGAGTCCACAATCTGGTTGATGCGCGACAATGGAAACGGGTCCTTCGGGCAAGCTTTGTTGAGGTCCATGAAATCTATGCAAAGCCTACATTTCCCGTTAGCCTTGCGTACGACCACTGGGTTGGCTAACCATGTTGGATGTAGTACTCCTCTAACCAGACCAGCTGCTTCAAGATTTTTAATCTCCTCGGCAATGAACTGCTTCTTCTCCAAGGCCTGCTTCCGAACCTTCTGCTTGACGGGTCGGGTGTGTGGGCAGACATCAAGGTGGTGCTCGATTACCTCCCTAGGAACACCGGGGATGTCAGATGGTTGCCAAGAAAACACATCGACTTTTGCCCACAGGAATGCAACGAGCGCGCTTTCCTCTCTGTTATCAAGGGTGGTGCTGATAGTGAAGGTACCATCAATGCCAGCCAGCCCTGCCAGGACCATTTTCACATCTGGTGCAGCAACCTTAGATCTCTGCTGTTGGAACTCTCCGGCAAGTCATCAACAGGCGCAGCACACTCCGAAGAGGTACGCTTCCCAGATTCCATGCTGGTGTCCCTGTTATCCTTCTTCTTTCCTTTGTTCTCCTCCGCGGGAACTGCCGCTGCCGTGGCCTCTGCTGCTATTGCGTCCCGATACATTTTATCCATGCAAATTATTGCATCTTTCTCATCTGACGGAATGGAAATGACTCCTAGTGGCCTTGGCATCTTCAAGGTGTTGTAGGTGTAGTGGGATGTCGCCATTAATATTTCCAACGATGGGTATCCAAGGATCCCATTGTATAGCAGGGGAAGGTCAATGACATCAACCACAATGTCACTGGCAATGTGATCTTTCCCTTAGGACGACTCCTGCCGGGATTGACTCCTTGAAACATGCCCACGACCTTTAATTCTTCCTCTGCTATCTGAAGCTTCCTGATAACTCTTGGGAAGATAAGATTCAACACGGCCCCACCATCCACCAACATCTTCGTGACCTTGAGGTTGTGAATTGTTGGAGAGACCAACAATGGCAAATACCCTACCGCGGTGGTGTGGTCAGGATGGTTCTCTTCGTGAAAGATGATGGGCATGCGTGACCATTTGAGCGGCTTCCGAGAATCTACCACTGGCTCCACGGCATTGACCTGACGCGCCCACCATTTAAGTTGGTGGTGAGAGGAGTGCAAAGATGCACCCCCTTCAAGGCACAGGGCATTAGTGGCCTTCTGGAATTCCTGCTCACTGGTTTCCTCTTCATCCTCTCCATCACTCTCATCATTGCAGGCTTCCTTCTTTCAAAAACTGGTGGGTTTTCCTTGGTTCCGAAATGTCTTGCTGGGGCAATTTGCTTCACCGCCTCGGCCTTTCCCGCCAGTGCCATTCTTACCTTTTCTTTGGCACGCTTCTCATATTTAGCCCTTTGCTTCTTGACGAGCTCCTCAACTTGATAACACTCTTGCAAATCATGGCCATTGGTCTGTTGGATCTTGCAGTAAGGCCCATTGCCTTTCTCGGCCCTTTCGGCAGCCGCAACTTCCCGGCAGTCAGCGCACACGGCAGCTTCCTTTCCGGGTGTTTCGGCCTTAGCCTTCTTGCCGATACTATGCATGCCCAATCCTTCAACGGTCATCACTACCTTATCTTGGCACCTCTTGTTGCGCTTCCTGTTATTCTTCTTCCGGTTGGTGAATTCGTCGTCATCCTCCGAGTCGATGTCGACGCAATCTTCCTCTCTAGGGAGTTTCCTTCATCCTCCACCCGAGCGCATTTGTCCAATAAGGTGTAAAGCTCCTTCACAGCCTTGGGCAACCGCACGTTCATCTTGGAACGTATCCTGCGGTTGTGCACACTGGACTGGAAACTAGCTATTACAGACACCGGGTGGATATTTGGGATATTTCTGTGGACTCTGTTGAACCTCTGTAATACTTGCATAAAGTCTCTCCTTCTTTCCGTTGGAGAATCTGCAAGTCGCTGGGCCACCCTGGTTCTTGATGGCCGCCCATGAAGGAGCCAATGAACTAATGGCACAGGTCTGCCCATGACGAAATGGACTTCTCCAGCAGGTGCATCAGCCAAGACCTCACATTTGACTTCAGTGACAAAGGGAAGTTGTTCGTGCACACCTTCTCATCTCTTCCCCGGCAGCTTGAACAACGATGGTGTAGTTTCTCAAGAACACTGTTGGGTTAAGCCTCCCATCATTCATCTCAGGTATCTCTGGCTTGAATGTGCGAGCGGATGGCCAACGGACTTGCCAAAGCTCACGAGTAAAGGTAGGGCACCCAACCTCGAAAGTAGGCACCCGCCGTCCTCGAGCGCAGGCTCATCGATGTCGGGGCCACCGCACCTTCTTTTGGCTGGTGGATTCGTCATCATACTCTAAGTCTTCCTCTCCAAGGATTTTACTTCCCTCCTCAACACGAGCACATTTGTTCACTAAGGTGTAAAGCTCCTTCAAAGTCTTGGGCAACCACACGTTCAACATGGAACGTATCCTGAGGTTGTACACATTGGACTGAAAAGCAGCTATCATAGACACCGGGTGGATATTTGGAATATTTTTGTGGACTCTGTTGAACCTCTGCAAATACTTGCCTAAATTCTCTCCTTCTTTCTGTTGGAGAAGCTGCAAGTCGCTGGGCCACCCTGGTTCTTGATGGCCACCCGTGAAGGTGCTAATGAACTCATGGCACATGTCTGTCAATGACGAAATGGAGTTCTCCGGCAGGTGCATCAGCCAAGACCTCACATTTGACTTTAGTGCCAAAGGGAAGTAGTTGGCGAACACCTTCTCATCTCTTCCCCTGGCAGCTTGAACAACGATGGTGTAGTTGCTCAAGAACTCTGCCGGGTTCAGCCTCCGATCATACTTCTCAGGTATCTCTGGCTCGAACATGCGAGCGTATGGCTAACAGACTTGCGCCAGCTCACGAGTAAAGGAGGGCACCCAACCTTGAAAGGTAGGTGTCGGTGTCAAAACCGGCAGATCTCGGGGTCGGGGTCTCGAGCTGTGGATTCTCGGATCAATGGTAACAGGAACGAAGGAATTGATGTTTTACCCAGGTTCGGGCCCTCTTGACGAAGGTAAAGCCCTACGTCCTGCTCTTGTTTATATTGATGGAGTATCAAGTACAGTGTTGATCTACGGCGAGATCATATGTTGTGGTCTAAAACCTGAGGGTATGATTAATAATGTCATAATAATCTATCGACTAGCCTGGCCTCGACTTATATGATGTACCGGTGGCCTTGGATAACAAGAGTCCTATTCGAATACATTGGTGGTGAGGAGTCATTGTCTTGATCATCAAGTCGTGTGGAATATTCCTTGAATGCGACATGGGCTGCCCGAAGTGGCCCATGAGTAAACCGCCATGGGGGTCCTCGGCCCGATCCACCTGGTCGGGAGACGATGTGGTGAGTACCCCCTAGTCCAGGACACTGTCAGTAGCCCCCTGAACCCGTCTTCAAGTTGGGGACACTCCTCGATTCTTCCGAACTGCTCTTCATGTTCGGTCGTCGGTCTTGAAAACTGGTTCAGCAAATCTTCCCATCTTCGATCTTGAGGATCGCTGAAGTGAGTCTGAAGAGTTTACATGTCGGGTATCCGAGGAGACCCTTTATGTTATCAGTTATTATCAATGCCTTGTTATTTTTACGCCTTATTGGGCATTATCGGGTTTGAAGTGTTTCCCGTGCGGCTGTGTCCTCTTGCGTCCGAGCACCAACGCCGGACTGCATTTGAGGTATCTTTTGCAGCTGAGCACCAACGCCGGACTGTATCTGAGGTGTCATAGATTACATTGGTCTTGAAAAAGTTAAAAGGGTTCAAAAGAGCTTAATGCCAGAGATGCCATCTATGGAGCCAGCCACTTGCAACCGAGCTTTATGCCGAACTGCTTCTGAGGTATGTTTTGCGGTTGAGCACCAACGCCGGACTATATCCGAGGTGGTGCACCACCCCGGCCATGGGCTGATTCTTATGAATTTGATTCCAAATTATGCATTGTATTCTCTACCGAGATGGATAGCCAGTAGCCCTCAAGGTGCATGTTGGCCTAATATCCGGGATGCACTGGAAGGATAAACTCAAACTGCTGACCCTAGTAGCCCCTGAGACTCAAGTCGATTCATAAAATCAGCCTGAGGACCAATTCCTAGCTCGGCAGCGTACTTAAGAATAGAAACGCGCTGTAATATATTAGAGGAAATAGTGATCGGTGAACGGGCCCTTGGGAGAGGGTTTTGAGAAGTCGCTGTAATATATTAGCTTGATGCCCGATAAGTCCGAGATGGTACCTATTGTCATCCGAGGACGTGTTTGCGCATAGTCTGGTCCAGCCGAACACTGAGCACTTCAATTTTTCTGCACTGAATAGGCAATGCAGTAGCCCCCGAGACACTGGTCGGGTGGCAACACAAGATCAAGGGATCGGTGTGCCCCTTTAATATTAGTGAATGATAAGACTAAAGCCCAGTAGCACCCGAGCCTTAATGCGGGCACGGGTGGCCGAATTAAGGATCGATATCTAGAGTAAAATCACAAATTATGTGTAGTGATTCTATGTATCCAAGTACTTTACATCATTAATGCTCGGATCCGCTCTGTACACAACTTTGTTGACCGACCATCAGCTTCAACCTCCTCGGCCAGAAGCCGGGGAGTGTTTGTCCTACTTTATAAAGCCGTTATAAGGGCAAAGATTTATGGAAAACAAGGCAATCCGGCCATACGGTTTTATAAAAAAGGTAAGCAGATAGATATGAAAACTCTTCCATAGAAAATAAGCCCGCTATCGGTTCCTTTCTTTGGGTTGTCATGCTGATCATGATCATGAAACCTTACCTCCAATCAATGTGGGAGGAAAATATTGAGGATTTAGTTTGGGGAAAATCCCTGAACTCTATGTTATTAATGAACCAAAAAATTTACTTCCGTCGTTGCTAACCAATTATATCCTTTAAGATTGCTAGCTTTCCGCTTCACCCATTCTGAGGTACTAACTCGGATGACCCGGTAGTAACAATCACAGCGGTGCTCCCTTTACCGCCTAGCCGAACAGTCAGGAACGTAGGGGTAAGCACAGGAGCCAGGCACCCTAGCTTGTCCAAAATCTTATGTCAAATTGATGCATATTTATGGCTTTATAACAATGATTGCAGAAGGCAGCCCTCGTATATTAAATACAAACGTCGATCATATGTTTATTTTGACTCCATTGCGACCGTTTATTAGTTGAAAATGGCCCATCGTCGGCTTCCACCCCCTTGTTTTCATGATTACAAAACAACCCTTTGTCGGCGTCTCGGTGCCCGGAGGTCGTTGTGTTAGCGGAAACAAGGCAATCAGATATGCAGGCTTTATAACTTTCACTTAGTCATAGGAGCTTAAAGCTCGGAGGCCAGTAACTAGCCCCCGGTTAGTGTTCGGCGAAAGTCGAGGTCAAGCTGTAAACACTTCGGCCAATGTTATGAATGCCGTCATTTAACACGGGGTGACCTCTATCGATCTTATAGTTTAATACAGTCACCGGATCGCTGACCAGTCTACGCTTATTGTGACAGTCAGTTTTTGGCTTTCTCCACTAAGGCGCTTAACCATGCTAGTTGGAAGCACAATCACAGTGGTTCTCCCTTTGCGCACATTGCCGAACAAAGCGGAACGTAGGAGGCAAGCACAGGAGTCGGTCAACCCAACTACTGACCGAAGACACAATTCGAAACTGATGCATATAAAGCAATATCCGAGAACATTTTGCCAAACATTCGAAACTGACACATTCACACGTTGCAGCCTCTTAAAAAAGCACACAAATAGATCAAAAAGTGCAGTAAGCTTAAAAAACCAAAAAAACTTATGCGGAAACTCTACGTCCAAACTAAATCATTTTTTTGTGCCAATCCAAAAATTGGTCTTAAAATTAGTTTGTGCTTCCGTCATGTTTTAACATGACACATCCGATCTCAAGACGTTGAGTGGGTCAGCCTTCGGCTTCAACCTCCTATCCCAAAGGCGGAGTACTTCTTGTTAGGCTAGTTTAGCAAACTAAACTAGAGCAGTCATGAGAGAGAAAATGGGCTATCCGGCTATTGACCACACACTCGCATCGAAAAAGGAGTGATAGAAAAAGATTTTGCAATGACTAGGAAGAGAACACATTTACTATAAAATGGCTCATATAAATTTAAGAGCCCCCAGTAAACTTGGGTAAGAGAAGTGTTTTTAACAAATAACGTATGTGAGCATGCTCGAACCGAACACAGATTAAAAATTTAAAACTTTGAGCATAAAAGCGACTTAGCTGGTTAATGTGTTTGGCATTGATGATGCAGTCCGATCTTACGGTGGGACGAGGTACCAGCCCCAAGCCGGTCTCGAGGTGGCAGATAGAAGAGCTCGACGCTCCGAAATGGCGACATAGCACAGCCGATGCAGGCCGGCAGTGTGACGCCGAAGTACCCGACATGGGCTAATGAAGTGATGATGAAGCCCCTTGTCCAGCCAAGGTCACGTGTTATGTCAATACGCCGAGGTGACAGCGCTGCCCAATCTAGATCATTTACCTGTGCACAGAAGATAATGCAAGCCGGAGATAATATTAACAATAACAAAAAAATTAACTAAAGTTGCATGATTAATAATTTATGCAAAGTGAGTATTAAAAGAAATATGGCCCGTCGCCGAACACCTGATGAGGTAGGACCCTCTTGATGATGCCGAAGTCCCCGAGGCAACCGAACATGTCGGTATGTTAATTCAATTAACAAGGTGATCATGCAAGCCAATTTATGCCAATTGGGAAGACGACATTGGCTTGCCAAAGTGACCGCGTGACGCAGTCGAAGTCGATCGCCCACACATATAGTGCGGTCCAAAATGAATAATATAAATATATATATAATCCTTGCATAATTGCTTTTCGCAAAAATAATTTATTTAAAGAGATGTGGACTGGCGCCGAAGTCAATGTTGATGCTGGGCGCCGGTGTGACGCAATGAAGGTGTGGCAAAGCCTGAATTCACAGGCCGGTCCGAGTTCCAAATTCACCATTCACCGAACTGTATATGGAAACTGACCGAACCACCATGCAACCATCGTTAATGCGGCCACCATTTGACAGACCTGTGTACAGATGATGGAACAAACCAGAGTGATAATTCCTCCGAGAAAATAAACCCAAGCAAGAAAAAATTACTAGAGTTAATAGTACCTGGTTTATCTGTTGTAGCAACATTAAGAAAGATTACTCCCAAAATTGGGACTAGATCCGCACACCCATTGACTAGTGGGCGATCAAGCGACGACATGGTGATGCTGGCAAAGGTTGGCTCACCGAGGCAAAGCTCCCGGTCCAGCTAACGTCGGCTGGTGACGCTGAAGTCTCTAGAGTAGGTAGATGAAGAGATGGCGAAGCCCCCGGTCTAGGCTGAGGTAACGGAGTGGGTCGGTAAGGAGACGTTGCAGCTGCCATGTCAGCCGAGGTATTGAAGCAGTTTGGTGTGATGGGCATTAGTTTGAAGAAGCAACAGTGCGGCCATGCCAATGCTCGTCATTACTTGTGACGCGGTGAAAGCCGGATTGATGAAGTGACCGAGCGGTGATGTCGGCGCGCCTGACCCATGCAATCTGTGGGGCGATGGTGTTGGTGATAATTTAGTATTCGTGATACCGAACTCTTGTTTGGCTTGCCGAGCTGGTGATCCGATAAGGATGGGCCCGGCTCGATGAAGCGACAATATATCTAGCGCAGGTCGGCAGACGTGGAGTAAAGGCTGGTTTGGCACCGGCGTGACAGCGAAGATTACCTCCGAAAAGAGGCAAAATTTGTGATCATGTGTTCATAAACAAAACACAATACCCTACAAAGAGATTATTCCAAAAAGGTTGTCTAATATCCCATTCATGAAGAAAGATAAACTCGGGTCGGATTCATATTCGCGCAGAAAACAGATCTGAAAAGTGATGCACTAATCGGAAAGTTCCTGGAGTTTGGACGGTCGGATCGAGTTGAAATTTTGAGAGGTGGTTGGATCAATGGTTGGATCTTCCAAAGGATGTCCGTGCTAGATGGTGGACACCATGCTCCAAACTTGTCCAAATTCTACATGGCTCCGGTATATCGGAGATCGGCGGAGATTGCTCCATCAGAACGCGACGAAATTTTACAGTGTTGTTGTAGACTCAATTCCGCACAATTCCACTGAAGGAATCATCAAAGCGATGCTCGAGGAGGTGGTGGTAGCGGATAGAAGTACGCTATTCAGAAAAACAACAAGGTCACCCGAGGGCAATTTTGGCGGTGAGCCCCCGAGCTCCGTGGATGATCCCTCCATGATCATGATAGAGATTGGAGTTGATGTTGCTGAAGACCCTTGTACGAACATGACGATTGGAGGCAGGGTGACCAGTCGGGTCGGTGACGAAGACGCTAACGTTGCAGTTGATCTGCAGGTGAGCCATTGATCTTTTGCCGATCACACAGCGGAACTCTCAATGAAAGCACGATTGTCGGTGTCAAAACCGGCAAATCTCAGGGTAGGGGGTCCCGAGCTGTGGATTCTCGGATCAATGGTAACAGGAACGGAGGAGACGATGTTCTAACCACGTGCGGGCCCTCTTGACGGAGGTAAAACCCTACATCATGCTCTTGTTTATATTGATGGAGTATCAAGTACAGAGTTGATCTACCGCGATATCATATGTTGTGGTTTAAAACCTGAGGGTATGATGAATAATGTCATAATAATCTATCGACTAGCCTGGCCTCGGCTTATATAATGTACCGGAGGCCTAGGATAACAAGAGTCCTAGTCAAATACGTTGGTGGAGAGGAGTCCTTGTCTTGATCATCAAGTCTTGTGCAATATTCCTTGAATGCCACATGGGCTGCCCGAAGTGGCCCATGAGTAAACCTCCATGGGGGTCCTCGACCCGATCCACCTAGTCGGGAGACGACATGGTGAGCACCCCCTAGTCGAGGACACCGTCAGTCGTCACCCGTAGTCCTCGGGCACAGGCTCGTCGACGTCGGGGCCACCGCACCCATTGGTCCGACGGTGGTCGTCACAGCGTCGCTTGACGACGACATGCACGCCTCCCCTCCTCCTATCCTCCGGGGCTCGCTGTTGGCCTCGATGTGCTCGAGGGTCGGAAGAGTCCATCAAGACGTCGTCGGGTTCTTTCCTCCACGGCTCCCACGCTGATTGTCATGGTGGGGGTTGCATGCTGGGGGGCCCCCTTCTGTACGGCCAGTAGCACGAGCTATTGTTGTCGCCTACTGAGGCCGTGGTGGGCTAGTTCGCCGTGTGCCCCAGCCTCGGCGAAGCCAATCAGACTTTGAATGGTGGCTCTCCACTCATCCATCTGATGGTCTACCAGTAGGAACCTCAATAGCAGTTGGGTCCGCGCCATGGCCTCCATCGCCAGGCTTCTAATCAGGCCGCTGGCGACCACGTCACGCCCTCGCGGTTGGGAACCAACTTCTTGGATGGTGTGGTGACATGGTGGAAGCGATTGAGGGTCACCGGCTCCATAGGTCACAGTGGTTGGATCCGCCTGCTCGGGGGAGGCCTGCACCCCGTGGCCGTGCCCATGGCGGGGACGGCCGAGGGTGGCGATTCACCCCAGACCGGGTGTCACCGCTACGGTTGTGCCCTTCGGTGAGAAGAAGAGGTATAGACAAAATAACCCCTTTGTTCGTACCTCGTGGAGCATGACCGTTGTGATGTTGCTAATGCTGCTCTTCTCTGGTGCCTCGCGCTCTTGCTTCGGCCTTTAGGGAGGTGGTGGAAATGCCGTCTACGCCGACCGTGCCCCCCGCAGAGCCTTCGAGGTGGATTGGGGAGTTGCAGCCCCGGGCTTCTTCTTGGTGCCATAATCATTGGAGTCGTGTCGATGATGAAAACGACAATGAAGATGATGCACTGATCATGCTTTCAGGTTCACACTAGTGATCCCCCTACCTGGCGCGCCAAAGATGTCGTGGCAAACCACGGCCACCTATGGGACCAAAGGCCCCTTTCTGGTTCGACGGGGGGGATGGCACATTGCACAAAGAGCAGAGGAGCGTGGAACAACACGACAGAGATCACGCGGGCAATCTTTACCCAGGCTCGGGCCGCCCTGAGGCGTAAAACCCTACTCATGCTTTGGTGGATTGATGGTGGAAATATGGTGGTGAGCACAAGATGCTTGCCTAGTAGGGTCGCCACGAGACAAAAGCGCTTGTGCGTACATCAGTATGTGAGGGAATGGATTAGACACTCAAATGTCCCACCCTTTCTACGGTTTCCTTGGGCCTCCTTTTATAGATAAATGTGTCACCACAATGGCAAATCAGTCAGTATGCACTGATTAGATAGCAAATAGTGCTATCATACCTAACTCTATATGCTGACAGAGCACATTAAATGCGCCACTCAATGTCACATCACAGCTCACCTGACAAGCTCTGCCAGGTTGTTTTTCCAGCTTCGCGCCTGCTTTCATGGCACGTCTCTGGAAGGGTGTCACTTGGAGGTATTTCCTGTAGGACGTGGCTGCCATGTGGCACATAGCAGCCACTTAGTCACCTTGGATCTTGACACCGCATCGATCGGCGACGTGCGTTGTGATGAGGTGGTGCGGTGGCGTGGTTCTACCTCAATAAGCCCCGGCAGGCCCGTCGGACTGGCTTGAAGGCTTGCTTTTGGCAGTAACCCTGTCCTTGCCAGGCTTGCCTGCCCGGCAAGGGAGGTCTTTTTTCCCTTACCGACATCTTGCTTTTCTAGCTCTTCTTGGTCTTCCTGATCTATACTTGGATCCTTCAAAGGACTGGTCCCTTGTGCTCTAATCTTCCCTTGGTGCTGTGATCTTGTTCTCGTGCTTGTGCATAGTCTGGGCAATGGATCAGGGTTTGTTGCACCGACACCGCGCCTGAGGTTGCCTCCCCAGACACATGCCTGGTTGGGGGAGCAGACTACGCCCTTCTGGATGCCCTGATGGGAGATGGGGAGTCCGCGGCCGGGAGCTCATCAGCATCATCGTTATCCTCGGACCGAGGAGGAGCTGTCGCTGCGACGGTGGGGACACCCTCTCAAGGACGTCCTCCTCCGTTTCCTACAAGCCCTCGTCGCCATCACTATCGCCGGAGGACAGCACCACGGGTGAATCGGGGTGGTCACGCGGCTCGAGCCTCTACTTGTTGAAGGTGGGCATAGATGCGACAAGCTCCTCCTTGTCGTCGCAGCTATACAGTGGGGCGATAGCCTCGGGAATGTCCCTAGGGAAGTAACCGAGCAAGGTGAACAAAAGCCACATCCACCTCCTCGCCTGTCAACCCGGCGGCGTGCAGCCTCATCGCGTCCCTGGCACCCTCGTACTCCTACAAGGGCTTCGAATGCGATTGAAGCGGCGCAAGGCGCTGCACCAGGAACTCCTTCACAATCATCGGCCCGATCAGCAGCTTCGCCCTCATGTGCGAGGCTATCTTCTTCAGGACGGGTTTTGCTTGAGGGTCGACAAGCTTGGCAGAGCCCCACTCAAGGGTTTGCTCGGCCCGCTCTGCTAGGATAGCGAGGTCCGGGTCGATGCCATGACTATCCAGGAAGACCCAGAAGGGCCAGAAGCCTTTCACCTTCTTCCCGGCCTTGACGAGCATGTTCCTACCAAACACGTCAGCAAAGGAGACTCATCCGGGTCGCATGGTCCGGGCGATGAACCGTAAGCTGAAGAAATGGCGGAAGAGCGGCACCGAGGGCCTCATGCCCACAAAAGCCTCAGAGTAAAAGGCGAAGACGGACAAGAGGAGAATTGAGTTAGGCTAGCGGTGAAGGGCGTGGATCTTGTAGTGCCCGAGTATATCATAGAAGACCTCTAAGAAAGGTGGAACATGCCCGGTGAAGACGCTGTGGAAGAAGAAGGGGTAGACGGAATGCGTCCATCTACTCCGCACCATGGAGCTGGGCTAGATCTGGGTCTCGCCCCACTCATTCTGATTGCCAACCATCAGCGGGATCACCGGATCGAGGTCCTCCTCCTTGGCAATGGAGGAGGGAGAAAGCACAGGTATGAGGGAGAAGGAGCTCGTGACTGGGGTGGCGGACTTCGCTTTCCTAGCACGCGTCATTCATGAAATTGCTGGTACATCAGGGAAGAAGGGAGCTATGCTGTGTCTTGATTTGGAGTACTGTCGCTCCGAGGAAGGGGGTCATAGTAGGATGAGGAAAGGTGCAAGATGAGGAGAAGCAATGATGGCCCCGCGCCGTGCGCCTGGCTTTTTGTCACCCTGGGCAGCTGCCGAGGCGTCATGGGGAAGTGGGGGTGTCTGTGTCCCGTCATGCGCCACGCATCAAGCCTGGCCCATAGGCGGTTGGGGCTCGCGTCTCTTCGCCCTCCCCTCTTTGCCTCTGCCTAGAAGATAGGCCGAGTGCACCGTGGTCTTGAGGGATACTTTCTGGCCTCTGGGAATGGGGGTACCCAGGCCCGTCTGCCTGCAGCCCACCGTGTGTCTCCGTCGGTGGCCTGACATGGCCCAGCGTCAAGACATCACGTGTAAGACCCTCGTGAGGCCCCTACCTTACGAGGTACACTACATCAAGAACTCCTAAGGAGCGGTCTCCCGAGGCTGCCTCTCGAGGGGTGGATATCTCTAGGCTCACACCCCACCTCACTAGGCACCTGATGACATGAGCCATGACGACCAGAGCCATAAGGGCACCATCGGGCGCAGGCGAGGAAAATTGCCTCTTTGGTGCTAATGAGTAAAAAGAAAGGACATACATGGGTTCCCAAGGAATCCCCCAAAGGTTTCCGTTCCAATGCAACAAGACCAAGACCATGGGTTCGGCAGGACGACGGTCATCACCGTTCCCACCCGCGCGTGATGCCCAGAAGCTTTGTAGGCGAAGACCACCTTTAGTCAGGAGAGGGTGTACTCCTATCACCCTCCAAAATTTGCTTCTATGGTATACCTTCCCGCCTAAGCCATAAGGGATACATACCAAATCCACTATAAATATAGGTTAGTCTCCACCATAGAGGGAGAGAGCCAAGCCGTACCGAGAGCCAAGTGGTGCCCAGAGCCAAGTGGTACCCTGAGACCTCACGAAGCAGCTCGTCCCTACACTTGTTCATACTCATCCTCCTTGTGAGGCAATCCACCACAAAGTAGCAGTAGGCTTTTACACCACAAGGTGGACCGAGCCTGGGTAAATCTCGGTGTCCCATTCCATTCCGGTTCGCTCGAACACGACGAAGCATCGCCGTGAGATGGTGAGCGGCAAGCAGTAGCGTGGCGGAGTTCTTCATGCACACCCCAGAGTTCAAACCTTTCCTTGTATCCGCGGAGAACTGATTCCGACAAATCTCATCCAACCCATCACTGTCCAACAAGCCTATGAAGGAATTACTCACTCCCAGCAATGTGCATCATGAAATTGGTGATGGAGGATGGATGGTGATGACAAAGACGGAATAACCACCTCTTTGGAGCCCCTAACAAACTCCAGATCCCCTTCCTAATGAAGAACAGGAGGTGGCGGCGGCTTAGTATCGTAAAACATGATGAAACTTCCTGTCCTATGTTTTCTCCAAAAATAAGAATTTACTAAGTTGGAATTAGGGTTATCGAAGCCTCATGGGCCCCACTACCCATCTGGGTGCGCCAGAGGGGGTGGCACGCCCTGGTGCCTAGTGGGCAGCTGTGCCCCCCACCCTCCAAAGTGGGTGTTGGTTCTAGTATTTTTAATTTATTCCAAAATAATTCTCAAAAAGTTTCTTCCAATTCTGGGAACTATTACTTCTGCACAAAAACAACACCATGCTAGTTCTGCTAAAAACAGTGTCAGTCCAGGTTAGTTTAATTCAGATCATGCAAATTAGAGTCCAAAACAAGAGCAAAAGTGTTAGGAAAAGTAGATACGATGGAGACGTATCAAGGCTGTGCTTCTCATGGCGCGTGAGCTGATCCGCTACCACCCACCAATGCAGACTACAATGCATGGCTTGGCCGTATCACCGAGCTCGTCAACGCCGCTGGAGCGGCTCCGACACCCTCCCAGTCGCTCTGCCCTCCACCATCTCGCACTGGGAATATGGCGCATGGCGCACCTCTTCCTCCTGCTCTGCGCAGCCACAACGCCGAACCCCAGCACGGCGCATAGCCACGGGACCCGCCGCACGGTGCGTCAGCGCTGGCCTGCGACGAAGCTAGCTGCCAGATCATCCATCGTGCGTTTCTCGACGCGTGCGTGCTCCTCGAGCAGCAGTGATAGTGCTAGGACCGGATTGTCCATGAGGTCACAGTGGCAGGCGCCAGAACTGTGCCATCCATGCATGCAGCGCGACCACGTGCACTGTTGGCTACCGTGCCTTCACTCATGAGCTACGCGAGGTGGTTTGGCACATCAAATTAAAGCCGAAGTTGCCACCATGCTATGGCGGCATCCCCGGCCGCATGGAGTTTCTCTAGCTCTATGTGCTGAGCATCGAGGTGACGAACGGCGATGACAAGGCCATGGCAAATTGTTTCCCCATGGCCCTGAAGGACGGTGTGCACTCGTGGCTCGTGACCCTACCCGAGGAATCAATCTCTTTGTGGGGCGAGATCTACGATCAGTTCCTCGCCAACTTGAAGGACATCCACGATTGCGCCCTCGTAGTAAATGACCCACGACATGTTAGACCCTCCTCTAGTACATTTAGCGCTTCAGCCAGGTGCACAACAAGATCCACTCGTCTTGGATAAAGCCATCATCTTGTCATTCTCCAATGGTTTCACAGACGTCATGATGTGCCAGAAGCTCGCCATCAACGATGATTTGAGCTCGGCGCTTGAACTGTTCAACATGGCCAGTAAGTGTGCCACGGCTGAAGAGGGCCGCCTATTCATCCATAATGACCCGACACCGTGCTCGATGACAAACAGGTCAAGGGCAAGGAGGTGAAGCGCAAGGGCCCAACCGTGCTGGCGGCGGAGCCTGAGAAAAAGGACGACTGAGACCATGATGAGGCCGTCAAGGATTGCCGCTTGTTCTGCATCTACCACAATGTACAATCACACAACATCGACAACTAAAAGTAGGTTAAGGTTGCCGCCGAGACTGCAACGACCGTGGCGCCGGCCGCGGCGATGGCCACTGGGACATCCGAACGGCAATGCCCGCTAGGGCTGGCGTGACCAGCCTCGCGAGTATGGCTGGCACGACTAGCCTCGCGAGGCACGGACGCAGGATAATACTGCCCTTCCACCACTACCACCACTGCCCAGGAGGAACGATAGCAACTAGCACGACAAGGGGGCTGGCAGCTATGAGGAGCCTTGCGCGATAGCCTGCATCCTGGACGGAGCTCAGGACCCCGCGTCCAACCGCCTCTTCAAGCAATTCTCTCGCGAGGTGAATGTCGCCCTCCAATGGCTTGAGGCCACGAGGCCTCTCAAGTGGTGCACAGTACGCCATCACCTTCGACTCCAAGGACCATCTTAGGTGCTTGACTACTACTGGTGTGCTCCCCATGCTGCACACTCCCATCATCAGCAAGTCGCTGCCACCAAGACCCTCATCGACAGGGGTGATGGACTCAATGTGATATCCATCGTGACCTTCGGGACGCTCCAGGTATCCTATGACAACTTGGTGCCGACCAGGCCCTTCTCTGGGGTGACGGACGGGTCACCCGTTCCCCTTGGGTAGGTGCGCCTATTCGTCACCTTCGGCACCCGCAACAACTACCACACAGAGCTCATCAATTTCGACGTGGGCCACATTGGCCTCCCGTACAATGCCATCCTAGGGTACTCCACGCCCGCGAAGTTCATGGCGGCGACCCACCATGGCTACAATGTTCTGAAGATGCTAGGCTGTAGCGGTGTCATTAATGTCGCCTGTGATGAGAAGGGCATGGTCTGCTCCCTCGAGCATGCCTACCACGACGACGCAGCTGAGAGCTCCGACGGCGACGCCATCGTCATGCCTCCTGAGGCCACCCCCTCAAAGAGGAAGCTGCTACACCCCATGGACCGCCCCGAAAGTCAACATGCATCGGTGGGTGGCGACACCTAGGGCCTCGCTGCTGCATATGGGGCTTGCATTCCTCCCTCATAGGAAGGCGTGCCTGGCACTTCTCTTCGGCCAGGTTCGGGGGCTTACGTTTCGAGAGCATCCGACCTAACCCGCATGCGAAGGGAGGTGCTTGGGCTCCACCTGGAGTCATGCCTTGGAGTATGGAGACAAGCGTCAGGGCAACAGGACTTCATCACCTACGAGATTCACAAGCTGCGGGAATCTAGGGCAATGCGCGGCGAGCATGTCACCTCACAGAGGTCCTTGGCATCTCACCCTTGCATGGGACCATCACGATCAAGTGAATGAGGGCGCAGCCCGGTTTGTATGATCGTGACTTCATTGTTTGACCACCTCTGGTGCCGCGCGCCCGGCGGCTTTTCCCTTGATCATTCTTGGGGAAATTTGACACGGCGTCTGTGCTCGGGCTTGTCCCTGCAGCGTCGCTAAATCTCAGTGAACGAGCTCTGTCTAGCGGGCCGGACCTATGCAAATCACCTTGGGTTGGTCCTTGGGGTATGAAATCTTCATGCAATGGCCACGGGACAACAATCCGACGGGCATCATCCCACGTCAAAGGTTACCTCAGCATATGGCTACATAAAAAAGATAGGCGCAAACCACTTGAGGATTGAGGATGGAGCTTCTGAGCCCTGCACCTGGAGCATGCGACACCTCCACAAGCTCTACAGTGCTTGTCATGCGTTTGAACGAAATGGGGCTATTCACGCCCAGAGACTCTCGAATAGGGCTCCTGCCCACACCAAGTCGAAGCCCCATGCCCCGTGCTGTCAGAACGATTAAACCATGCTCATGCCCAGGCCCAAGTGGAAGCCCCATGCTCCATGCCAGTGGATAATCAACTCAGAGCCTCCCACGGGCCAAACATCCCTCAGGTTAACCCGTGCCTGGCATGGTAGCTGCCTATCATTATCTGTGGCACGCTCTTGCAGCTCCCCCTGTGCCTCACGCGAGCGGTGGCTGGACACGGTACCTATGCTCGGGTCAACCCAGCAGCATTGAAAAACCCAAGGGATCGGGCTCTGGCTTGCGGGCCTGCTCCCGCATATGTCTGGTCTCCTCACATAACGCCCGTGTGTAAGCTAGCAAGCATGCATCGTCGGAAATGGAACTTTTGTGTGTAGGTTTTTCCTCAGGGGGTGTCCTCGCCGATGCTAGCGTTTCGCCACGCAGGCCGCTCGCTCCTCAGGAGCCTTCACCTCGACGGCTTTGTTCTCGCTCTGTGGGATGGCAGCCTCGGCCTGGCACTAGGCCACCTGTTAAGAGGAGTTGAGTTGGTACCATCTGGCCACGAGGTTCAAGCGCTCCTCGTCGAGGCACGCCTCGCCGTCTCAAAGATCCGACCTGAGCTGGTCAAGCTCTGCTTGGGCTTCAGTCAAGGCTCCGCGCCTGTGCCAGGAACTATAGCTCCCCAACGCGCATCGCCACCATGGTCGAAGGAGTCCCAGCAATGGTTGTCTGAGGTGCTGGGGGCACCAAGCTTCCATTTTCGAAGCGCCGCTCCATGCCCATGGAATTCACCGTGTCAGCCGTGGGAACTTCTCGGATGGCCGTGGAAAGGGGATCTTCTGCAGCGCACTCCGCGTCACTGCCCATGGTTGTGGCAAGAGTGGCTGACAGGGGCTTGGGAGTCATGTCCTTCTTAGTTGCCACGCCCACGCTCATATCAAGCCTCGTGAGGACGTGTCGCCATCCTAGGTAAGCGGCGCTTGCGGCCGGTCAGGAGCGGTCGGGACGGTCGGGCCCTCCCGCAGATTTGGAGGGCGTTGGGCACCTCTGCGGGGCTCGGGCACCCTGTGGAGGCGCTAGAGCTGCGCAAAGTTTTCCCGCGCCCCCAGGGCTCAGGTCGGACGCTGGCGGTGCCTTCTCCCCAGCCATCTTCGACTTCTTCACTTTCTAGTCGTTGCCCCAATGCCTGTACCAGCAAGAGGTCAGCTCGAACCAAACAAGATCGCAGGAGTTAGGCACAATGGTTGCAGTGGCGTGATGCATTACCCTAGAAACTCCTTCAAGATCATCTCCCCCTGAAAATTTTGCGACCCCGTGCGCGGCCATCCACTCCAGGACAGGCTCCGCCCTCGGGTCAGTAAGCTTCTCGTGGCTCCACTTGGGGTTCTGCTCAGCCTGGGCTACCGGAATAATCAGGAGCGGGCTGAGCCGGCATGCGTCCATGAAGACCTAGCGCTGTCGGTAGCCCTCCACCTTCTTCCCCGCCTTTAGGCAGATGTCTTCGCCCTTGACATCGACAAAGGAGACGCACAAGAAGCGCTAGTCCTGGGCACTGAACCACAAGTTGAAGAAGTGGCTAAAAGAGCGCCACCGAAGGCCTCACGTCCACAAAAGCCTCGCAGTAAAAGGCAAATATGGCAAGGAGGTGGATTGCGTTGGGCTGCAGATGAAGGGTGTGGATTCGGTAGCGGGTGAGGATGGCATAAAAAACTTAGAGAATATTGGGACCAACCCTGTGTAGACACTTTGGAGGAAGAAGGGGTAGGTGCACTCCCACAGGCCGCTCCACGGTAGCGAGCCTGGCCAGATCTAGGTCGTGCTATCTTTCAGCGGGAGCACCGGGCCCAAATTCTCCTCTTCAGTGATAGAGGAGGGCTAGAGCAACAGAGCAACGATTGGCGTGCTCCCGCCCGGAGCCGTGATTTTCGCATTCTTGCCCACAGGCGTCTGGAGCCATGGTTGCGAGCGAGGTAGGGAAGGAGCTATGCTTGAGATTTGATCTCGAGGAGTCAAGGACAGAGGGGAGGAACCGGAAGAGGAATGCAAGACAAAGGAAGGGCAATGATGGCCCCGCGTCGCGCCTGGCAGGCTTTATGTGAGCCTAAGTAGTTGCCGAGGTGTCGTGGCCAAAGAGGGCGCACTGGGTGACCCGTCGTGTGCCACACGTCGAGCCTAGCCCGTAGGTGGTTTGGGCCCGTGCCGTTTCTCCCCCTTCCCTAACGGGCGGAGTCGTGCTCATTGCGAGCCTAGGGACCACTATTGGGCCCGTGGGACTAGGGGTACCGAAGCCCGTCTACGTGTGGCCCAGGAAGCGGAGTACCGCTAAACCTACACGAGAAGACCCTGATGAGGACCCTACCTCACGAGGGGTGCATCATCAAGTGTCACCAGGAGCCTCACGAGGCGGCTTCCTGAGGCTGCCTCCCGTGGCCCCTCGGAGAGGCATGCGAGCCAAGAGTTGTGCGGCAGAGTCACGCGGCCCTGCGTCTCCATGTGTGTGACATGCGTAGCGACGAGCGAGGCCAGAGGAGCGCTAGGGGGCTCGGACGTAGAGGATTTCCTCTTTCATGCTAACGAAGCAATGACATCATAGTGGTTCCCAAAGCAATCTACAAAGGTTACACGTTGTCACAATCCTAGAATAGTTGCATCTGCATCCATGCATCATGTTTAAATTTAGAGGAAATTTGAATTGGGGATGACCAAGCCCTAGCACTAAATCAATTCAAATAGGTTCAACTTAAAATATTTTCAATGAACCCAGAATGCCCTTAAAAATGTTCATTATATATGGAAAAAGGTGAAAGCCTTAACCAGAGATGATTCACATTTTTCTATGGCATTTATGGTCTCTGAATTAATCCAATAAGTATTCGTATTGGAGTTATAAATTCCTACAATTATATTTTTAGCTCCAATAATTCTGAAACATTTTGTGGGTCTTTGGAATAATCCATTTAGATCCCACAATAATTTTCAGAAGCATAAAAATTGGTTTGGCTTGAAAGCCAAATTCAAAATAGATTGAGATATTAGAAAACAGAAACAAAAGAGAAACATAGAGAAGAGAGAGAACTCACCTGACCTCACCTGGCGGCCCAGTAGCTAGGCCCATCCCACGGCAACCTCGTGTCATCTTCCTCCACTCGCCCAAAGCTGCTGTTGTCATTTCAAGTTTAGGCAATCCATAAATGATGAACATTTTTGAAAGCCCTTTGGTGAACCTTTTTTGAAAGCCCTTTGGATTTACTGAAGGCCCATCCCACAGCATTTTCCATAAATGATGAACATTTTTGAAAGCCCTTTGGATTTACTGAAAATATTTTAGGTGAACCTAGTGAATTCCTTTGATGCTAGGTGTTTAGGCAATCCCCATTTCAAGTTTCTTTCAAGATTAAAACATGATGCACACATGAGGCTAGCCTAGTGCATTACCAGAAGCTAGGGATGTGACAACTCACCCCTACTAAACAAGAATCTCATCCCGAGATTCAAGCATAGGGTAAGGTGAAGGGGGAACACAAGCTAACATAATCTTCACGATCCAGGTTGCACCTCATAAGGTTGTTGATTCGTTGCATATGTTTATCTTGACATCCTCGCTTTGAGATCTTCATCCACACGATGACGATGGAAAGAAACTCTACTAGGATTGATCTTCTCAAAGATCGAGCTATACAATATCAACTCGCGGAATGAGATGTTGAAACATCTCGATTTGAGACACAAAACACATCGAGAGGAATGGAAGAACAAACGACAGGGTTTGATTTGGTGGGCACCAATTCCACGCTTAGAAAGATGGTGGATGGTGTCAAGGCGGCGAGGAAATAATTGCCATGATCCCGTAACAGGGCACCTTGGGAAAGGTGACTCGTTGGACGGTTCCCTCAAGTGGCAAAAAGAATTACTTTTGATCCATAGGTCACTGAAACTCTTCATACGAGCTTAAGGCAATTTACAATTGATCGATTGAAAGAGCTTGAGGAAATGGCATACTCGGACTAGGATGGATGATGTGGACTACCTTGTTGAAGACAACGCAATGGATGACTTTGCTTATCATCGGAAATGGATGGTACCCATGGTAAGTCCACTTTGGAAGATGACCTTGGACAGCAACTGCTGAGAAGGGCAGCCCATGGGGAATTGGCACAATGGCGGTGCAAGCTGGGAACAAACTGCAACTGTTGGGAATGTTCCAACCATCATATCTGCCTGAGATTCAGATCCGATTGGTGATAGGATACTTTAGACTCAGCATGTCTGAAAAGAAAGTTTGCAACACAAATCGACGAGATGACGTTGCGAGATTCTGAGATGGACTATGGTAGTAAGCTCCAAAACATGAGCGGGTTCCGCTACAAACATGTGAACACGATGTCCGAGACAAGCATGACCACATGGTAGTCTTACAATGAAAAACTACTGAGTTCTTGTTGGGAACCATCAACGAGGATATTGAAGTCCTTGCATAAGGCATGCTATTAAGAAGGAACTTCTTGTCCTTGAACGAATCAATCAGTGGCTTGGTGTGCTAGGGAATACGAATGGAGTGGAGGTAATTAATCTACCAAACCATAGAATACCTCGCACGAATGCATGACTGACTTGGGATGATTCCAAAGGAAGCAAAACAAACCTTTCTCAAATTCATGGCGGCAACTTGCACCAAATGCACAAGAATTCGAAAAAGTCACTTCTTCCATCCAAGCATAAGCTTCATGAACGGAACACAAAGGCATTGCTTACAAAGTTTCCAACACTAGGTTGATGTTCAATGTGAATCATGGGGGAGACAAAATGCTGCTGATGGGCTCAACAGCAACTCATCGGAATTTCCATCTCACTGGACTTCCACCATCATGTGACCACGGTGATAGGATTGGTCAGACCAAAAGATGTAATGGTGTATGCTCGAGGGATCAACCACGAGTAAGACAAAATTACGGACATCGCTGGTTCTGATTTGACTTGACGATGGCCCATACTCAAGTCAAAGTTTTGACAAGACAATAGATCCAACAACTGATCACGAGGACCAATTGATGGAGATATCATCTATCTTCAACACACACACAAGGGTATCCCTTAGTGATGAACTAAGTCGGACAAGCTTTCATCTTCCAACTCTCCAAGTTGTTGTTTAGCTTAACCAACTAGCTCAGGGGTATCCAACAGAGATTCTTGGAGAATGGGTGGTTTGGAGGAAAACCAACATGATCACGAACTCAACATAGTGGTCAGGTGACAATCTGGTAATACTTCCAAGAAGATATTCGGAACATCACGAACCGCTGAAATGTTATTAAGCTCGGGAGCAGTCTTGCTTCCAAGGCAAGATGATATGATCAAAAGAGTGAGGGATTGACACAATCCTAACTCATTGATTGAAGAGTGCACCGGAAATAACTACTAGTTAGCACGATCAATCTTAGGATGATGATTCAATAACCAACATGCTAAGAATGAGAATATTGTCCATGAACTACCAAGCGACGGAGTTGCTAGGAGTATAGATTTCACAAATCACGATTCACTTGTCGGTGTTTCGGTTACAATAACACGGAACCGAGGAATGAATAATGATGGTGAGAAGTATCACTGTATCCAGAGTTCATAAGAGGTGGTGAAATTCTCATGACGATCCTGACATAAGGAGGCAACACTTCCAAGGTAGAACAGAACAAAAGCTGGATTGGCATTTTGATCTGCCAAATACAACTGCTTTGACCCAATCCCAGAGATGGATGAGGTACTGGAGTTTGTTTCTCCTAGTTATTCCGGAATAGAATGGCTTGACGGACCACAAGAATAATAGGCATCGATGAGCACAAATGCACGACATACTCTTGACTATCAACTGATACACGAGGGTCGGAATCCAACTGAAGAGGGACAACTCAAAGGAACATAGCACTTTCTGAGTTGTGGATGCATAGATTAGTATGTTGAACAAAGCTCAACATATTTCTTCCAGATAATCCATGTAGCAAGGTAGGACTGGCAGATTCACAATGCAGAATGGAGAACTCCTCAAGAGCACTCTTGTTGTGATCTTTTGGTTCAAAGAACTTCTGTCATAAGTAGTTCATGGTATTTGGAAGAATGATATACCACGGACCTCGAAGACTATCACAAAGATTACTAATATCCTAAAGGTACGAGCAACACTATCAACACGAGGTAAGTAGAGTGGATCTTGGGTCAAGAACCCAGGAGTAGAATACCTACTACTAAATGGCATCACGGGATGCTTTCGAGAATGGTGGCCAGAATCATCACACCGGGAACACAAAACATGGCTAGATTACTAGGTGACTCCCTAAAACACCTAGGGTCATAATAATAGCCCCAACATATATACCGAGGCAATAGAGTACCTCAGTGCACCGGTTAGTGTGCTTATTCTGACCAAAAGGACATCGGGAACGGAAAGAAAGGATTTGCAAATGCATCAGACTATTTAGTAACCTAGGATGACTCGGACATCATAACGGCTATAAATGCTCAAAAAGAATTGAGACATCCTGCAAAATGATGGCATAACCACTCAACAACATCATATCAAGGTTCCGAGGCCAGCTATGAACACACGGAAGTAGTAGAAACTGAACTGGGGCTTAATCCATCAATCCTATAATTCTCTATCATAGTAACTCGTCATCCTGATAGATAGATGAGAAGGCCTAGTTCTTAATCCCCGTAGAAGAGAAGAGGATGACTCAAATAAGAAGGGCATAAGTTAAAGGAGTAAAAAGAGCCTTACGTTCCCTTCCACAATCAATTCCCTTACATAACTAAAGCATTTCCAGACACAATTTCGACCAGTTTGGCTTGGTAATCCTACAGGCAGTCAGGCTCTGATACCAAAGCTGTCAGGACCCCGATCCTAAGTCACACCGATCTAGCATGTAACACATCATATCACTTTTCGGCCTCATGCCCGGTATTCCCACGGGTGCCACCTTACCTGGCCCGGGACCATTTGCGCCTTTTGGCTCACGTATATGATAGTGTCGTTAGCATCCATATGACAAAGAACCCGGGCCGACATGACTAGTCGTGAACCCAAAGTGGCACTAACTTACGGGGACATGCATACATGAATCAACATCGAGCATGTCGGTCAGCAGCGTGCGAATTCGGGCTGTAGCACTAGGCTAATAGGACTCCAGTGAACCGGGCTGTAGCAGGCTAGGCAGGACTCCGAATGTCACCGCGTGACATTTCCCCGAAGGGACAGACAAAGGAACGAACTGAATCACATGCCGGACAGTCAAGTGTTCCGGAGCAGTAGTGCTGGGCTAGCAGGACTCCGGTGAACCGGGCTGTAGCGGACTACTATGGCTCATGGAAGCACAAGACTACATTTCCCCATAAGAGAGGCTACTAATGATAAACAACTAGGTTGTCGGATCCCACACATACCAAGCATTTGAAATCATACACACAATATGCTCGATGTGTGTAAATACAACATGGCATCACAACAAGACTCTACGACTCAAAGTATTTATTCATTAGGCTCCGAGGAGCCAAGCATTACAAACATGGGTCTCATGACCCCAACATACAGAGCATACAAGCAACAAGCACATGCAGAAGCTTAACATGTCTGAGTACAGACATCTACAAATGAAAAAGGCTGAGAAGCTTGACTATCTACCAGATTCTGCCGAGGGCACAAGATCGTAGCTGTGGTAACAAGCTAAACGCCGAAGTCCACATGGAACTACTAGCGAGACTGACGTCTCTCTGCAAAACATAAAATAGGCAAACGTGAGTACAAATGTACCCAGCAAGACTTACATCAGAACTAACTACTTATGCATCGGTATTAACAAAGCGGGATGGTGGAGTTTAACTTTAGCAAGCCAGCTTTGACTAAGTGGCTATCCTGAACTACGACTGCAAGTAACTCTTTTGAGATGGCGCACACAAGTCCACATATTCAACATTTCAATACACCACTATGGATCCGCTCCCATCTCCCTATGAGAATGCCATCCATAGCACTCACGCTTATCTTGTGCATTTTAGAGTATCCACTTTCACTTGTCTATGAACTGTTATAGACAACCCAAAAGTCCTTTACCGCGGACACGGCTATTCGAATAGATCATTTATAACCCTGCAGGGGTGTACTTCTTCACACACGCTCCCGCCACTTACCACCATGTACACGTCGTGTATCTCGGCAACCTTCAAGCGGAAGCCTGACGAGGGAGTCGGCCAAGACCTGACTAACCACACAAGTCTCTAGTCCAGGTTTATCGCCTATTCGGGTTCCATCTGCGAGGAGATCCTGCCGGAGTTTCGCTCACAGCCCCAAACGATGTGTGCAGGGTTCCCGAGACACCAAACGGGCGCCCCGTACACCATGCCATGGTGTATCTACCGCATCATAGCCCACCCCTAGGGTCAGCGCTACGCACGGCTGCCAACACATATCCTATAAACACCAGAAACTAGTTGCAACTCCTGGACAGAGGACTAGGGCAGTTAATAAGTCGAGAGGGTCAATTAAGGATCCCAATGAGTGGTAGTAGCTGTTCATGGATGACAAACACAGAACTCAGTTCCTGAGAATGGTTTCAATGAGATAACCCACCATGTACTCCTACATGGCCTCTCACCGCTACCTTTACCAAATCGTGTTCACACACTTAGCTCACACACAGTAGGACATGTTCATCACCATTCCAATTCATCCCCGATGAATCATACCTTACTCAACTCTAAGCAGTAGCAGGCATGACAAACAAGCATGAATGAGTAGGCATATCAGGGCTCAAACAACTTCTACTCATGCTAGTGGGTTTCATCTATCTACTGTGGCAATGACATGTCATGCAGAGGAAAGGAGTTCAACTACCGCAGCATGTAACAGTTGAATCGTTGTTGTCCTAATGCAGTAAAAGAGAGTAGGAGCGAGAGAGTGGGATTGTATCGGAATGAACAAGGGGGTTTTGCTTGCCTGGCACTTCTGAAGATAGCATCGAGTCTTCATTAGTGTCAAGAATCACAACGTCGGAACAACGTCTATCAAGGGGGAACAACACCGGCAACAGAGAGGAAACACAATCAATGCAATGGAACAATATGATGCATGATCATGACATGGCAACATGAGTGTGTTGGGCTAATGCAACTACAACTAGAAGGTTTTGAGCTTATTTGAACCAAAGATTCAAATACAAACTCAAGTTATGGGTTCATATAAGTGCATTAACATGTTTGACCTGTAAAGCAAGGTTAAGTTGCTCTAACATGCATGAAACCAGTACAGATGGATATATTGGATTTTTCTGATCATTTTTCATATATAACTTATTTCCATTGGAGTTATAGATTATTTTCTATGATTTTTATAAGTTAGCTCTATTTTCTGGAATTTCCTGAATAAGAATAAATCCAGAAAATAATTAACTGCGTCAGCACTGCATCACTGCGACGTCAGCAGTCAACGGGGCTGGTCCAGGTCAAACTGACCAGTGGGTCCCGTCTGTCGGTAGCTAGTTAAACTAACTAAGTTTAGTTAGCGTTAAACTAATACTAACCTAGTTTAGTTAGTGGCCTGAGGCCCACACATCAGTGACCCAGGGGATCCAACTGGGTCCTCCCGGGGTCAACAGTCAGCGGGGTCAAACTCGCCGGTGACTCGACGCCGGCGAGGCCCGAGACGGCAGTGGGGCTCGGAAATCGCCCAGGGGTGTCCAAATGGGCGGCGGAGAGGCTCTACGGGTGCAGCGCGACGAGGCGCGTCTAACGGGGCAAGCGGGAGCAGCTGGGGTGGATCGAGCTCGTCGGAAGCGAGCTCGCGACGGTGGCCGGAGTTCAGCCAATGGCGGGTTAGGCGATGCAGGGCGCTAGGGGAGGCGCTGGTGTGTGCTACGTGCTCCTGGTTAGGTGTGGAGCACGGTGGTGTTCCCGGCTTCAAGCCACTGTGGCTCAGGGCACGACGGCGATGAGGCACGGCGGCGGTGAGCTTCGGCCATGGTGGAAGACGGAGCTAGGGACGGGAACGGAGGGGGCGAGCAAGGGGAAAGAATCAGGAGCTCACAGGGAGTCGTACGGCGGTCTCAACGGGCTCGGGGATGGGCTGGAGACGAGGTGCGGTCACCGGCGATCTCGGATGCCAGAGGTAGAAGACGACCAAGGTGACAGCGTTCGGAGGCGTCTAGTGCCGCGTGGCTTGGCGGAGAGGTCTAGGGCGACGAGGCGGAGCTCTTGAGCCAGTCAGGGAAGCGAGGGGGAGGCGGTGGCCGCGGTGGTGCACGTCGGCGGCGGCGGGCGCGTTCGGGTGGTGCGAGGGAGAGAGCCAGAGGAGTGGAGGAGCACGGAGAGAGTGAGAGAGGTCCAGGGGGTGGCGTGGCGCTGCGAGAGACATCTAGGGGGAGGAGGAGGCAGCCAGGCAGGGAGGAGGTGGCCGGCGTGTGGCTGCGCGCGCCGGGCATGCGCCCCTACCTACTGGCACGAGGAGGAAGGCGACAGAGGGGCTGCGGGGGTGGCTGGGCCGGCTTTGGTGGGCTGCACAGGTAGGTGGCTAGGTATGTGGCCCAGGTAGGCGTTCTCTCTCTCTTTTCTAAATTGTTTATGTTTTCTATTTTTCTGCAATTGTTTTGGCTTAATTAAAATGCTAAGGCTTTTCCAAAAATCATAAAACTAATCATGGCTACTATTTAGAATATATCCAACAATAAACATTTTAGTTTATGATTATTTGAGCATTTAAAATATTTTATAGCATTTAAATGCCCAAATGCAAATAGAGTGTGATTTAATTCAGAGACCAAATATGTCATGGAAAAATGTGCATCACCTCTGGCTACTGTTTACAGCATTTTCCATAAATGATGAACTTTTTTGAATGCCATTTGGATTTACTGAAAATATTTTAGGTGAACCTAGTGAATTCCTTTGATGCTAGGGGTTTAGGCAATCCCCATTTCATGTTTCTTTCAAGATTAAACATGATGCACACATGAGGCTAGCCTAGTGCATTACCAGAAGATAGGGATGTGACAGCCATTGCCTGATTCGCACCGTCGAGGACGCCCCCGAGCCCACTGACCCTCCCTGCGTGTTTGCTGTGAGGTCCTGCACCCCTTGCCCCTTTCCCTGTCGACGAACTCATCCTCTAGCCGTCGTTCCCACCACAACCGAGCTCCAGCCGCCATCTAGCTTGCCGCTGCCACCGCCACAGTGCACCCCAGCTACTACCGCTCGTTGCGTTGGATGCTGGAGAGCTTGGACTTTGCGTTCATGCAATCTGCCGTTGATTTGGTTGCCGGAGGAATTATTCCGACGCCCTCCGCCATCTCTGGCGTCGCAGGCGACGAGCCACGGGTCAACTCCGGCGATTTTGACCCTGATTGACCGGATTTGACCTCCCAGAAGTCACTGACATGTGGGCCCGTCACCCCTAGGTTAATTAAGTTAACCAGCAAAATTAGCACTAGCAACCACTATTAGCTAGATGTGACACTGACACACGGGTCCCACTGGTCAGGTTTGACCTGGACCGCCCCAGTTGACCTGCTGATGTCAGTGTGACATAATGCTGACGCAGTAAATGTTTCTGGAGTTTTAAATAAATCAAAAATGATTTATTTATCCCATAAAATGTTAAAACCTCTAAAATTCGTAGAAAATCAACCATAACTCCAAATGAAATAATTTATATATGAAAATTTATTAGAAAAATTCAATCTATCCATCTGTACCTTTTTCATGCATGTTAGAATAAATTTTGGCTACTTTTTAGGACAAATAAAATGAATGTCATTTAAATAACCACATGTGAAGTTTGAATTTGAACCTTTGGTTCAAATCAGCTTCATCTAATCTGGTTGCTAGTTCCATTAGCTCAAATCATAGCATATTGCCATGTCATGATCATGCATCATACTGTTGCACTGCATCGATTGTGTTCTCTCTTGTTTGCCGGTGTTTGTCCCCTCTCAGTAGATGTTGTTTCGACGATGTGATCGTTGACACCGATGAAGAGCTATTGCTATCTTCAGAAGTGCCAGGCAAGCAAAACCCCCTTGTTCATTCCGATACAATCCCACTCTCTCGCTCCTAGTCTCTTTCACTGCATTGGGACAACAACGATTCAACTGTTACATGATGCGGTAGTTGAACCCCTTTCCTTTGCTTGACCTATCTTTGCCACAGTAAATAACTGAAACCCACTAGCATGAGTAGGAGTTGTTCGAGCCATGATGTGCCTACTCATTCATGCTTGTTTGTCATGCCTGCTACTGCTTAGAGTTGAGTCGGGTCTGATTCGTCGGGGATGAATTGGAATGTGGTGAACATGTCCAAATGTTAAGAGCTAAGTATGTGAACACGATTTGTTAAAGGTAGCGGTGAGAGGCCATGTAGGAGCACATGGTGGGTTGTCTCATTGAAACCGTCCTCAGGAACTGAGTATTGTGTCTGTGATCCAAGACAGTTGCTACCATACATTGGGTTCCGGTAACTCGACCCCTCTTGGCTTATTAATCAACTCAATCTGTGTCCAGGTGTTGCAACTAGTTTCTGGTGTTTGTAGGTAGTGTTAGTAGTCTACCAAGTGGCACCCGATACAGGTGGGCTTGGGACAGACTTGGCACCGTGGCCAGGTCTAGCAAGAGTCACCCATTTGGTGGGCTTGGGAACCCTGTACACATCATTTGGGGCTGTGAGCGACACCCCGGCCGGATCTCCTTGCAGCTGGAACCCGAATAGGCGATAATCCTAGACTAGAGACTTGCGTGGTTAGTCAGGTCATGACCGACACCCTCGCCAGGCTTCCGCTTGAAGGTAGCTGAGATACATGACGTGTACATGGCGAGAGTGTCTGTGAAGAAGTACACCCCTGCAGGTTTAACATGATCTATTCGAATAGCCGCGTCCCTGGTAATAAAGGACTACTGTGTTGCTTAAACAGTTCATAGACAAGTGAAAGTGGATAATCTAAAATGCGCAAGATAAGCGTGAGTGCTATGGATGGCCTTCTCATAGGGAGATGGGAGCAGATCCATAGTGGTGTATTGATATGGTGAATATGTGGACTTGTGTGTGCCACTTCAAAAGATTTACCAGCAGTCTTAGTACAGGATAGCCACTGAGTCAAAGCTGTCTTGCTGCACTTACACTCCACCACCCCTTTGTTGATACTGATGCATATGTAGATAGTTCTGATGTAAGTCTTGCTGGGTACATTTGTACTGATGTTTTCTTAATTTATGTTTTTGCAGAGAGACTTCAGTCTCACTAGTAGTTCCGCGTGGACTTCGAGGTTCTTGTTACCTCAGCTACGATCTTGTACCCTTGGGAGGGTCATGTAGATAGGCATCCTTCTTAGCCTTTTTCATTTGTACTGGTCTGTACTCAGACATGTTATGCTTCCGTTGCCTGTATGCTCTGTATGTTGGGTCATGTGACCCATGATTGTAATTCTTACTATGTATGACTCTTCGGAGCCTTATGAATAAATACTTTAAGTCATAGAGTTTTGTTGTGATGTCATGTTGTATTTGCACATATCGAGCATATTGTGTGTATGTTATTGAAATGCTTGGTATGTGTGGGATCTAACAACCTAGTTGTTTATTCTTGGTAGCCTCTCTTTTGGGAGCATCGTCATCTTGAATGAAGATCTCGAGAGCAAGGTTATCAAGATCAACATGAATCAAGGAATCAACGTCCTTATGTAGTGCAACCTGAATCGTGAAGATTGTGTTGGACTTGTGTCCCCTCTATCTTCTTACCTCACGTCTTGAATCTCGGGATGAATTCTTATATTAGTGGGGGTGAGTTGTCACAGCCCTAGAATAGTTGCATCAGCATCCATCCATCATGTTTAAATTCAAAGGAAATTTGAATTGGGGATGACCAATCCCTAGCACCAAATCAATTCAAATAGGTTCAACTTACCTCATGTTCATTATTTATGGAAAAGGGTGAAAACCTTAACCAGAGATGATCCACATTTTTCTATTGCATTTATGGTCTCTAAATTAATCCAATAAATATTTCCATTGGAGTTATAAATTCCTACAATTATATTTTTAGCTAAATTAATTCGGAAACATTTTGTCGGTCTATGGAATAAACCACTTAGATCGCACAATAATTTTCAGAAGCATAAAAATTGGTTTTGTTTGAAAGCCAAATTCAAAACAGATTGAAATACTAGAAATTAGAAACAAAAGAGAAATAGAGAGAAGAGGGAGAACTACCTGACCTCACCTGGCAGCACAGTAGCTAGGCCCAGCCCACCGCGACCTCCGGTCGTCTTCCTCCCCTCGCCCCAAAGCAGTTGCTGTCGCTGCGAGAGAGCCCCCCGCGCAGGCCGCAGGTTCCAACTCCTCCTTGCCACCTCCTGCCTCTCCCCCGCGCTTGGAGGCGCCCAGAGACCTCCTCGACCCTCTCTCACTCTTCCTCGAGCTCATCCCCCTCCTTTGCTCCCTCTCTCACTCTCTCAGCAACCGAATGCACCAGAGTGCGCCACCGTAAAACACCATGCCCACAGCTGTCCCCTTGCCCCGTGGTCATGTTTCCGAGCTCCGTCTAGACATCAACCACCCCTCCATCGATCCATGAAACGCCTGACTCCCTGAAGCCTCGCCATCACCACCGTCTTCATCGCCATTGCCGGCGTTCGCCATTACCCGATTCACGCCGTCGAGGACGCCCCCGAGCCCACTGACCCTCCCTGCGTGTTCGCTGTGAGCTCTTGCACCCCAGCTCGAATTCGTCCTCTAGCCGCCGTTCCCACCGCGGCCGAGCTCCGGCCGCCCCCTTGCTTGCCGCAGCCACTGCCACAGTGCACCCCAGCTGCTGCCGCTCGTTGCGTTGGATGCGGGAGAGCCTGGACTTTGCGTTCATGCCATCAGCCGTTGATTTGGTCGATGGAGGAGCGTTTCTGACGCCCTCCGCCATCTCTAGGGTCGCCGGCGATGAGTCACGGGTCAACTCCGGCGAGTTTGACCCCGATTGACCGGATTTCTCTTCCCGAGAAGTCACTGACATGTGGGCCTGTCACCCCCAGGTTAATTAAGTTAACCACCAAAATTAGCACTAACAACCACTGTTTGCTAGATGTGACACTAACACGTGGGTCTCACTAGTCAGGTTTGACATGGACCGCCCAGTTGATCTGCTGACATCACAATGACGTAATGTTGACGCAGTAAATGTTTCTGCAGTTTTAAATAAATAAAAAATGTTATATTTATTCCATAAAATGTTTAAAACTTCTAAAATTCATAGAAAATCAACCATAACTCCAAATGAAATAATTTATATATGAAAAATTATCAGAAAAATCCAATCTATCCATCTACCATTTCCATGCATGTTAGAACAACTTTTGGATACTATTTAGGACAAATCAAATGAATGTCATTTAAATAACCACATGTGGAGTTTGAATTTGAACCTTTGGTTCAAACTAGGTTCATTTCATCGGGTTGCTAGTTGCATTAGCTCAAATCATAGCATATTGCCAAGTCATGATCATGCATCGTACTGTTGCATTGCATTGATTGTTTTCTGTCTTGTTTGCCGGTGTTTGTCCCCTCTCAGTAGACGTTGTTTCGATGATGTGATCGTTGACACCGATAGAGAGCTATTGCTATCTTCAGAAGTGCCAGGCAAGCAAAACCCCCTTGTTCATGCCGATACAATCCCACTCTCTTGCTCCTGCTCTCTTTTACTGCATTAGGACAACAACAATTCAACTGTTACATGTTGTGGTAGTTGAACCCCTTTCCTTTGCATGACCTGTCTTTGCCACAGTAAATAGTTGAAACCCACTAGCATGAGTAGGAGTTGTTTGAGCCAAGATGTGCCTACTCATTCATGCTTATTTGTCATCCCTTCTACTGCTTAGAGTTGACTCGGGCAGTTGAGGCATGACAAATAAGCATGAATGAGTAGGCACATCATGGCTCAAACAACTCCTACTCATGCTAGTGGGTTTCAACTATTTACTGTGGCAAAGACAGGTCATGCAAAGGAAAGGGGTTCAACTACCGTAGCATGTAACGGTTGAATCGTTGTTCTCCTAATGAAGTAAAAGGGAGCAGGAGCGAGAGAGTGGGATTGTATCGGAATGAACAAGGGGGTTTTGCTTGCCTGGTACTTCTGAAGATAGCAATAGCTCTTCATCGGTGTCAATGATCACATTGTTGAAGCAACGTCCACTAAGAGGGGACAAACACCGACAAACAAGAGAGGACACAATCAATGAAATTCAACAATGTGATGCATGATCGTGACATGGAAATATGCTATGATTTGAGCTAATGCAACTAGCAACCAGATTAAATGAAGCTGGATTGAACCAAAGGTTCAAATTCAAACTCCACATGTGGTTATTTAAATGTCATTCATATGATTTGTCCTGAACAGTAGCCAAAAGTTTCTCTAACATGCATGAAAAAGGTACAGATGGATAGATTGGATTTTTCTGATAATTTTTCATATATAAATTATTTCATTTGGAGTTCTGGTTGCTTTTCTATGAATTTTAGAAGTTTCAAACATTTCCTGGAATAAATAAATCATTTTTGATTTATTTAAAACTCCGGAAACATTTACTGCATCAGCATTACGTCACTGTGACATCAGTAGGTCAACTGGGCGGTCCAGGTCAAACCTGACCAGTGGGACCCGCTTGTCAGTGTCACACCTAGCTAACAGTGGTTATTAGTGCTAATTTTGGTGGTTAACTTAATTAACCTGGGGGTGATAGGCCCACATGTCAATGACTTCTCGGTTGGTCAAATCCGGTCAACCAGGGTCAAACTCGCCGGAGTTGACCCGTGGCTCATCGCCGGCGATGCCCGTGATGGCGGAGGGCGTAAAAAATGCTCCTCCGGCGACCAAATCAATGGCGGATGGCATGAACGTGAAGTCTAGGCTCTCTCGCATCCAACGCAACGAGCGGCAGCAGCTAGGGTGCACTGTGGCGTTGGCAGCAGCAAGCTAGCTGGCGGCCAGACCTCGGCCGCGGTGCGAACGGCGGCTAGAGGATGGATTCGTCGATAGGGAAAGGGGCAAGGGGTGCAGGAGCTCACAGCGAACACACAGGGAGGGTCAGTGGGCTCGGGGGCGTCCTCGGCGACGCAAATCTGGCAATGGCGAATGTCGGCCGTGCTGACGAAGACGGCAGTGATGGCGAGGCTTTAGGGAGTCCGACGTTTCGTGGATCGACGGAGGGGTGGCTGATGTCTGGACGGAGCTCGGGAACACAACCACGGGGAAAGGGGACGGCTGTGGGCGTGGTGTTTTGCGGCGGCGCACTCCGGTGCATTTGGTTACCGAGAGAGAGAGAGAGAGAGAGAGGGAGCAGAGGAGGGCGTTGAGCTCGAGGGAGAGTGAGAGAGGGTCGAGGGGGTCTCTGGGCGCCTCCAGGCGCGAGGGAGAGGTAGGAGGTGGCAAGCAGGAGCTGGAGCCTGCGGCCTGCATGGGCGCTCTCTCACAGTGATAGCAGCTGCTTTGGGGCGAGGGGAGGAAGACGACATGAAGTTGCGGTGGGCTGGGCCTAGCAACTCGGCCGCCAGGTAAGGTCAGGTGAGTTCTCTCTCTTCTCTGTGTTTCTCTTTTGTTTCTGTTTTCTAAATTTTCAATCTATTTTGAATTTGGCTTTCAAACAAAACTAATTTTTAAGCTTCTAAAAATTATTGTGGGGTCTAAATAGATTATTCCAGAGACCCACAAAATGTTTCAGAATTATTGGAGCTAAAAATATAATTGTAGGAATTTATAACTCCAATGCAAATACTTATTGGATTAATTCAGAGACCATAAATGCCATAAAGAAATGTGAATCATCTCTGGTTAAGGTTTTCACCTTTTTCCATAAATAATGAACATTTTTTAAGGGCATTATGGGTTCATTGAAAATATTTTAAGTTTAACCTATTTGAATTGATTTAGTGCTAGGGCTTGGTCATCCCCAATTCAAATTTCCTTTGAATTTAAACATGATGCATGGATGTAGATGCAACTATTCTAGGGTTGTGACACACGTTTGGTGCGAGAAGACCAAGAGGGCGGGCTTACTAGGACGGAGGTCATCATCGAGCCCACCGGTGCGTCACGGCAGGTGGCTTTTGCAGGTGAAGACCATGTTTAGTCAGGATAAGCTGCAACCCTGCCCCCCCTATGAAAATGGCAGTTGTGGCAACCGATCCTGCAATGTGTTTTCCTCGGAAGAGGACCAAGGCTAGTATAATTAAGGACCGAGTGCCACCATAGAGAGGGATCCCTCCCGAGGTCGCTCATTTCCCCACTTGTATTCTTATACTAATCCTCCCTTGCATGGGAATCCAACCACAGAGCAGGATTAGGGTCTTACACAACAAGGTGGCCGGAACCTTGGTAAACTGCCATGTCCACTATTCTTCTCCCCTAGCTCGAGCACGCCGGAGTATCACCGTGAGGTAGTGAGTCACGAGATAGGGCTTAGCGGAGGCAGTGAGCGCACCCTAGTGTTCGAACCTTCTTGGGTCCCCGGAGCCCCTACTCCGACAAAATTCACCCACGTTCATGAGGATATCAGGACCATTGATGTTGACAAGCTCATTATAAAGAATCTGACTGCATGGAGTGATGAGATTGTCATACAGTTTTACTGATAGCTCACTTCTATCCCAATGGAAAGATAGTTTGGATGAACGAAGGAGTCAAGTATAAGTCTAGCATGCTTGATTGGGCCACATTGCTTGGTGCGCCTGAAGCTGGTGAAGATGACATTGATGTGTGTGCTAAGACAAAGATGGACCACAATTCAATGGCTAAAATGTACATGGAGATTCCTAAGAAGTACAATGAATCTCACAAGCTTGGCTCTATTTATCATTTGTTGGCAGAATTTCCTACCTCCAGCACTATCACGAGGCATACTTTTATGCCTAAGTTAGGAGATGATAGGATGACTCGAGGTCACTCCATTAACATGCTGCATTATATTGAAAAACATGAAAAATTCAAGGTCATGGATCTCATTGTGGAAACCATCAAGAGGACAACTGCTGACCAGAAGAGATCATGTGGTTTTGCCCCGCATATTCAGGTGCTTATCAACTCAAAGGGTGCAAACAAGAACTTTCTGCTAGATCATGAGCATTTGCTACTTCGGCATGAGTTTGAGGATAACACCATGACGATGGATCCTTCTCATCCTACCTCAGCCGCAACACAAGCAGGCGCAGAGGCTGCAAGTACTTCAGGGCCTAGTGCTCCCTTAGCTCCTGTGCTCAAGACCAAAACTGAACAGATGCAATATTTTATTCAACCTACTAAGAGGATCGAGCAGACTCTGGCCAACATCATAGATAACTTGAAGAGTCCTGAAAGGATTGTTAAAATTAAGATTCATGATTTTGATGTCAAGGTGATAGATGTTCAAACCACGATTGAGAGCCTTAAGTGTGTTGTTGATGAAGCCAAGTCATGAGCTTCTAGTGATGATGAGGACATCCCTGGTGATGGCATTCCCATGACTACTCATTTCCAAACTATGCCTAGATCAGCTGTAGTACTAGTATCATCTAGAGCTACAGTCTTAGCTCCAGTAGCTACACCATCTTTTGCCCCCTCTTTGTCCCCTGCTGTCTCCACTCCTCCAGTTCAACAGACTTTGTCCGAATAATGGCAATAATAATGGGCCACTCAGCGGGTCAGGATCCGGCTCTCAGGGGTCTAGCTTTGGTGGCGATGGCTCAAATTCTACTTATCTAGGTGAAGGTCACCAGGGTGGCTATAACCAGTAGTCTGGTCCGGGTAACCAATAGCAAGGTAATCAATCAGGATATCAGAGTAATCCAAAGCAGTTAAATGGTAGCCAGTACCATGTTTTCACCACAAGTCCTCGCAAGCGAGATTAGAAGGTTCATAAGCATGCTGTCAACGCTGTTGAGCCGGCAGTGCCACAATGCTTACGATGGTCAGAGCATGCGATCATGTGGAGTTGAGAGGACCACCCGCCCCGGGATGAGAATCCGACTCATCTGGCCTTGGTGGTAATCCTTCAAGTAGGTGTTTATAAGTTTACAAAAGTGCTCATGGATGGTGGCAGCAGTATCATCATCTTATATTACGATACCTTTTGTCATATGAATCTGACGGTTAAGCACCTTAAGCCATCATCTGCAGTTTTCCATGGTGTTGTCCCTGGCAAATCAGCATATCCAGTGGGGAAGATTTCATTGGAATTAGCTATTGGTGATTATCGTAATAAGAGGACATTGTCCTTGTGGTTTGAAGTGGTGAAGATCAAGAGTACATATGATACTCTGTTTGGTCGGCCGGCTTATGCTCGGTTTATGGCTCGCCCTTGTTATATTTATTTGTAGCTTAGGTGCCACGGCCAAACGGGACTATCATGGTTCATGGTGATCAGAAAATCGCTTTGGAATGCGAGGAAGGAGATGCGGCTTATGGAGAATCAACTTGCGCTAATGAGGAGCTCAAATTTCATAAGGACATCATTGACCCGACCAATATGACCCCTCTAAAGAAGCCCAGTACTGAGTAGGACCCTCTGCTAAAATTTAATTCCGCTGCTGACACTAAATAGGTGGTTTTTGTTCCTAGCGACTCATCTGAGGAATTCACTGTGGTGGCTAACATGGATCCTAAATAGGAAAGCGCGCTGATGGAGTTCATCCGTGTACCGAGAGAATTCTCTAAGCACACCCTTAATGTGGATCCCAAATGTAAGCCAGTCAAGAAGTTCTTACGTAGTTTCAATGTAGAGCGATGTAAGGCTATTGGAGAAGAAGTAGCCCGACTCTTGGCAGCTGGGTTTATCGTGGAAGTTTTTCACTGACTGGTTGGCTAACCCTGTGTTGGTAGTTTAGAAAAATGGCACGTGGCGTATGTGTGTTGATTACACAGATCTTAACAAGGTTTGGCTAGCTGATCCAATTGCTCTTCCCCGAATCAACCAAATCATTGATGCAACAGCGGGTTGTGAGAGCTTATGCTTCTGGGTTGCTTATTCTAGTTATCATCAGATCAAAATGTAGTCAAACCTGAGATAAGACATCCTTTAGCACACCTTTTAGGGCTTTATACTATGTTCATATGCCTTTTGGGCTCAACAGTGCTCACGCGACTTATCAGTGTTGTGTTCAGAATTGTCTTAACTGTCAGATTGGGCATAATGTTCATGCTTATGTCGATGATATTGTGGTTAAATCTAGGAAGAAGGAGTCCCTCCTAGATGACTTGAGAGAAACTTTTGACAATCTCCGGGTTAACAAGATGATGCTTAACACGGCCAAGTGTGTTTTTGGTGTACCTGCATGGAAGTTGTAAGGCTTCCTGGTCTCAGAACGGGGCATTGAGGCTAACCCAGAGAAGAGTAAAGCTATCACCTCACTTTCTAAGCCGGCATGTGTCAATGATGGTCAGCGTCTGGCGGGTCGCATTCCGGCCTTGAGCCGGTTTATAAGCTGCCTGGGCAAGAAAGCAATTCATTTATATCAGATGATGAAGAAAATAGATCACTTTGTCCGGAGTGATGCTGCCAATGAGGCGTTTGAGGAACTCAAGAAACAGTTAGCCGAGTCGCCCATTGTAACATCACAAATTTTCAATTTTGAATGTTATACATAGATCATTCATGCATATCATATTTTATTGCATTTTCGTTCCGCAATCCTCAAAATCCTAAGCAACTCAAGGACCCTCGGAGAGAGTTGGGGATATCCCGGTTTTCATATTTGGTTTTTATCAAATAATGAAACGAGGATTTTTTATTTTGATTATCTTTTTATCCGAAAAATATTTCATAATAAAATATATGAGAGGAGATAATATGACTTCTCCAAAATAACTGAAATATTAGAGGAAAAATATTAAAATCATTTATTGGATTTTATTTGCATTAGAAAAATTGCACGTTTTCAAAATTGCATTTTAGGGCCAAGAAAATGTTCATCTCGTTCTAAATATTTTATTTAGATGGTGAAAATTTGTTTTGGCATTTTTAAAGTTTTATTTTATTTTCTAGGATTTATTTTCTGTCCGGCGGAATTTTATTTAAAAAAAAAGAGAGCTTCCAAGCGCCGAATGGGCCCATACCTAGCCGGGCCGGCCCAACCGCCCCGCCGCCGTCTACCGCGCGGAGTTGCGCGCGCCGCCGCCGCCGACTCGGACAGAGTCCGAGACGGACTCCTCCACCACCGCCGCCTTGCCCCTCCTCCAAGCCACCCCACCCCGCCCCTTTATATACGCTGCCTGAGCCCCCCGCCACCACCACAACCCGCCGCCGCCGCAGCCCCGCCTCCATGCCGCGCCGCCGCCTCTTGCCGCCTGCGCCTCGCCGCCGCCGCTCCAGCCGTGCCGCCGCCGCCCTCGCCGCGCCATGCTGCCCTCGCCTCGCAAGCCTGCTGCCCGAGCCCCGCCTCGCCGGAGCCACCTCGCCGGAGGTACCGCTCCGTTCAGCTGCCGCCCGGTTTTTTTCAAAGAAAACTGATTCGGTTTTTTTGAAAACCGTAGTTCGTTTTTTAGATCGGTTCACCGGTTTTTTTCCGGTTCCTCTTTTTAGCGGACGTTCTTCCGTACGTTCGTTTCAACGAAAGGTTTTCGCTCGTTAGTTACAGATAACGAACGCTCATTTGTTAGCATGTTCGTCAGTTTTCTTTTATCGGATTTTTCCGCGATTATTCTCGATCGAGATTTCTGATCGGATTTTCGTTTCTGTTTATCTTTTCGCTTGTTAGTCGGAATCAGGCGATTTAAGCACCTATATCTTCGTCTCGAGACCCTCTTTCCGCTTAACCAACTTGAACAAGATTTTGGTACTGTAAAATTTGACCTTAGTTCAGATTAGTAAATGGATCGTGTTTCCTTCGCCATTTGAGTTTCCTTGCTCCGTTTGATTTGATTCTTTTTTGCAAACCGAAGTTCTTAAGTTAAACTTTCTGGTTAGATCTTCTTATTTGAGTTTTACCCGTGCTTCTTTGATTGTTGCTTATGTATGCTATTGTTTGTTTGCGATAGAATTACCGGAGTGCGAAGCATGTTATTTGGAGTCTCTAGGTTACGCAGATAGTCAGCAAGGCAAGTAACACTTTGATCGTATCCCTTTATCACCCAGTTTTTATGCATTAGTTCCAATCCTCAAACATTGCATGGTTAGGATGACATTAACTTGTGGGTTGGGAAGTAGTTGATGAGGTAGAACCTATTATCCTGTTACATTCAAACCCTGGGAGTTACTTCTACGCGTTGCTTATATTGCTATGCTATGCTCGTAGACGTGGTTTGGTTGAGTGAAATCGATGACAGATGTGGGATTGTTAATTAATGGTTCAACTTAAGGTGGCAACTTAAATACACATATGGGTGGATTGAGGCACCCGGAGTACCCAGTGTTGCCTGTATTTTTGGAAATCCCGGAGTACCCGTGTGATCTTCCTATGGACCGCCACCCAGGCTCAAAGGGAACTGAGATGATTCATGCTAGAAACTTCCGTGTGCGGCCACAAGCTATTATGGGCTCTATAATAGTTGAGTAATTTACATGAAGCTCTTGAAGAGGTATATCAGCAGGTAGTGGATTTGTAGGTTTGGTATGGTCTATCCAGAGTAGAGAGTTAATGTTTCTGAAAGACTGTGTCTCGGTCATCCGTTTCTCAAACACCATGTAGTGCGAGAAATCCAACGGAGGAGATTGAGTCTTGTGGGGAAAAGTGCGCGAACCTCTACGGAGTGTATAAACTAATCATGGTTAGCCGTGTCCCCAGTTATGGACAATCTTGAGTATCTAGTACTTGGAGTATCTTAAGTATCTCATCACACTTAATTAATATTGTTCGGTTGTTAATCACTTTAATTGGGATTGAGTTGGAGGAACCTTCTCAATGATGTTTCAACTACCATGATAGTTAAATTAAAATCTATTCCTTTGTTGTAGGGAAAAATTTGCTTTTCGCAAACCTGTAACCATAGAGCTTTCCACCAGCCAAATATGCATGTAGTGATAGCATTATTATGTTCTTGCTCTACTGTGTTACTTTGCCAGCATATTCCATGTGCTGACCCGTTTTCGGGCTGCAACGTATTATGTTGTAGACTTTTCAGACGAGGAGTAAGGTTCGTTAGGTCGTTGCCGTGCAACTCAGCTATGCCGTTGGAGTTGATGGACTCACTTTATCTTCCAAGCCTTCCGCTGTTATCGTATTAGATGGCCTTAATCCATATTTATTGTAATAAGATCTCTTTTGAGACATCCGATGTAATAAGTGTGTGATTGCTACTCTGTTATAAATCCTTTGAGTACTGTGTGTGTCAGCATTACCGATCCAGGGATGCTACTGAAGCACAGAGACTTGACCGTTTGAGCTCGGGTCGCTACAAAGATGGTATCAGAGCACACGCTGAGTGTAGGACATGACCACTAAGCTAACCGGGACACGACCACGATGGTCTACTCTTTAGGATGGCGGAGATGAAGAACAAGTTTGCACAACTGGAGGAAGAATCACCTTTTGGACGACACTTGAAGGAAGTCGCTAGGTACCTGAACATTGGAATACCAAGCTTCACTGGGACATACAACGCCATTTTACCAGAAGAGGAGCGATGGATGATTCAAGTTCAAGTTCCAGGAAGGACCTTCACGCTAGTCACTAAGCCTATAGAATTTTCCTTCGACGCACCAACCTGGCGTTTAGGAAAGAGTATGGCAGCTCACATCACCATGGGATGCATTGGAGAAGTATATCGCAAGGATCTTAAGGACACTATCTACCAGATATGTGGGCGCCGAGACGAGCAATGGGAGATGATCAGCACCAGAAAGGATAGATCAATTGCAGCTTTCATCCAGGAACTAAACCAACACATTCGACGCCAGGAGAATTAGATGTGCGTAGACATGATAGAGTTGAAGAAGGAGAAGACAAGGATCATCGAGCTGGAAGAAGAACTTAAGTCTACACGCGATGGATATGAGGAGGAAATTGCGACACTACTTGAGAAGAATGATGACCTGATTAAGAAGATCGGAATATTCATGGGAGACCCCACTCTAGTAGAAGAAGATGAAGAACCCAAGGAGATTTGTTCGGAGGACTACATCATCATCGACGACACCGACTCCGACCCTAGTGATGATGACTTTAAAGACAAAGCTGGAGCAGATATCATGGAGTCCTCCAACGGTCAAAATTTCTAGATGACCACCCAATGATTAGTAAAATTCCCCCATGTATTCAGTAGTAGTTGAGCACTTTTGCGATAGTTCTAGACCGCTTGTATGCCCTTGCTTGATTGATTGAGTGAAATGATTGTGTTTGTCTCATGTGCATATGGGTAGTGACTTCTCAATAGACCTCATTCTATTCTAATATCTTCCATCTAAACCCATCAGATGCCTCCGAGACGTGACACCGGTTTTTCCTTCCCGCCGAAGCTCACTCAGTTGATCCAGCAGCAGAACACCTTGATGCAATTGCTAGTTCAGAACCAGGGCAACAACATCAACAACAACCCGCCGCTAGTGGACAACCTAGCCCGTTTTCTAAGGTTACAACCGCTGGTGTTTTCCACTAGCACCGAGCCTATAGTTGCTGATGATTGGCTATGCCGTATTGGAAGGGAGTTGACCACCGCAGGTTGCATAGATACAGAGAAGGTGCACTTTGCCGCACATCAATCGGATGGACCAACAGCCTCATGGTGGGAGAATTACACGACCACTTTCCCCATAGCCAATGTCACTCGGGACCAGTTTCAGCAAGCTTTCCGCACAGCCCATGTCTCAATTGGAGCCATGAATATGAAGAAGCGTGAGTTTCGCAACTTACAACAGGGGAACCATACTGTGGCTCAGTACGTGGATGAGTTTAGCAAGCTATCTCGCTATGCCCCTAACAATGTGGCCACAGATGCCGCGAAGCAGGAGAAGTTTATGGAAGGGCTGAATGATGAGATGAGTATGCAGTAGATGGTAGCAACCTTCAACAACTACCAGGAGTTGGTAGATAAGGCTCTTATGATTGAAGGGAAGCAGCAGCATATTAAGAGCCGAAAAGAGGAATTATGGACAAGGGAGGTATAACTCAGGAGCTCAGGAGAAGCCTCGCCTAACCCCGAACTCGGGAGGACTTGTTCATAACCAAGGAGGTCATAACCACACCGAAGGAGGATCGCATAACCACAATGGTACTAAGAATGGGAATGGGAACGGAGCCAATAACAATCAGAACCGCCCTAATCCAGCCACACCCGCCAAAGGAGATCTAAGTCACGTTACTTGCTTCAAGTGCGGGAAGACTGGACACTATGCCACAGAGTGCCCTGAAGGAAAGAATTGAAACGAAAATGGGAGCGCTGGGAAGAAGCCCAATCCCTTCAACAAAGGACAAGTGAACCATGTTAACGTGGAGGAGGTTGAAGAGCAGCCGGACTCGGTAATAGGTAAGTTTTTGGTTAAGTCATTTACCGCTCTTGTTCTTTTTGATACTGGTGCATCGCATTCATACATATCAAGGGGATTCGTGGATAAGTTTAAACTACCAACCCAAACCCTTAGGACCCCTCTCTTAGTGAGTTCACCTGGAGTAGAGTATATGGCTAGTCGATGGTGCGACCAGATACCCCTAACCATTGGCACCCATGTTTTTCCGTCCGACCTAATTATCTTGGAGTCAAAAGGATTGGATGTGATATTAGGCATGGACTGGATGTCAAAGTATGGAGGAAGTATTGACTGTGCTAGTAAGTCGATTTATCTCACCACCCCAGAGGGGAAAATGATTAACTATGTATCTAGGCATGTGCCTAGGAGGAGACAAGTGAATACCCTCACGGGAGTTGTTTAGGAGGAAGTGCCTGTAGTGAGGGATTAGCCGGATGTTATTCCAGAGGAGTTAACAGGCATGCCACCGGATCGAGACATCAAGTTTTTGATAGAGCTATTGCCAGGGACAGAGCCAATATCCAAGAGACCCTATCGGATGCCCGCGAATGATCTGGAGGAAATTAAGAAACAGATCAAGGAGTTATTGGAGAAAGGATACATTCGAAGGAGTTCATCACCTTGGGGAGCCCCAGTGCTTTTGGTTTAGAAGAAGGATAAATCCCTAAGAATGGTTGTTGATTATTAGGCCTTGAATAAAGTGACGATCAAGAACAAGTACCCACTGCCGATGATCAATGATCTGTTTGATCAGCTGCAAGGAGCTAAGGTGTTTTCGAAGATTGATTTGCGATCGGGATACCATCAGTTGAAGACTCGAGATAAAGATATACCAAAGACAGCATTCACCACGCGTTACAGATTATATGAGTATACGGTCATGTCGTTTGGACTGACCAACGCTCCTGCCTATTTCATGAGCATGATGAACAAGGTATTCATGGAATATTTGGACAAATTTGTTGTGGTGTTTATTGATGATATAATGGTATATTCGAAGAATGAAGAGGAGCACAAGGAGCATTTGCGATTAGTTCTTGAGAAACTCAGGGAACACCAGTTGTATGCCAAGTTCAGCAAATGCGAGTTTTGGTTGAAGGAAGTCGGATTCCTTGGACATGTTATATCAGGAGAAGGTATAGCAGTAGACCCCAACAAGGTTCAGTCAGTCACTGAATGGTTGGCACCCACTTCATTTAGTGAGATCCGCAGTTTCCTTTGACTCGCAGGATACTATCGGAGATTCATTGAGAATTTTTCCAAAATTGCGAAACCAATGACGGAGTTACTGAAGAAGGATACTAAGTTTAAATGGACGGAAGATTGCGAGGCAAGTTTCCAGGAGTTGAAGAAACGTTTGACTACAGCCCCAGTGCTGACACTGCCAGATATACATAAGGATTTCCAAGTGTATTGCGACGCCTCTCGCTTAGGACTTGGAAGTGTGCTTATGCAGGACGGAAGAGTTGTTTCGTATGCCTCACGACAACTAAAACCTCACGAGTTGAACTATGCCACTCATGATTTGGAGCTAGCAGCAGTAGTGCATGCGTTGAAGACTTTGAGACATTATCTTATTGGAAACTGTTGTGATGTGTACACGGATCATAAGAGTTTGAAGTACATCTTCACATAGAAGGAACTGAACCTTAGGCAGAGGATATGGTTGGAGCTTATAAAGGATTATGACATGAAGCTGCACTTTCATCCAGGAAAGGCCAATGTCATAGCAGACGCTTTGAGCCGGAAGAGTTATGCTAATATCCTTGCGAGTAAGGGAGTACCAAAGGAGTTAGCAGAGGATATCATGGAACTTAGATTAGAGATTGTTCCTAGAGGTTTTGTTACAACAATGGAAGTTCAGTCGACATTGTTGGGTAAGATCCGGGAAGCTCAGAAGGATGACAAAGAGATTTCCGAGATAAAGGAGAAGATGAGCAAAGGAAAGGCCAAAGGTTTTCGTGAGGATGAGCATGATACCTTATGGTTTGAGGACTGGATATACGTGCCCAATAACACAGCGATCAGGAAGTTAATACTACATGAGGCCCATGACTCACCATACTCGATACACCCCGGAAACACCAAGATGTATTTGGATTTGAAGGAACGTTTCTGGTGGAAGGGTATGAAGAAGGATATTGCCGAGTATGTAGCCATTTGTGATGTATGTCAGAGAGTGAAGGCAGAGCATCAAAAGCCCGCAGGATTGTTACAGCCTATGCCGATACCCGAATGGAAGTGGGATAAACTTGGCATGGACTTTATCACCGGATTGCCCAGGACCAAATTAGGATATGATTCCATATGGGTAGTATTTGATCGCTTGACCAAAGTGGCTCACTTTATCCCAGTGAAAGCCACTTATACAAGTGCGAAGTTGGCCAAGATATATATGTCCAGGATCTTATGTCTGCATGGAGTTCCAAGGACTATCGTATCAGATAGAGAAACACAGTTTACCTCAAAGTTTTGGCATCAGTTAAACTAGACCTTGGGAACAAGACTGGAGTTCAGTACAACGTTTCACCCGCAGACGGATGGACAGACAGAGAGAGTCAATCATATTCTAGAGGACATGTTGAGAGCATGTGCGCTAGATTATGGATCTAGTTGGGATGACAATTTGCCTTATGCAGAGTTCTCATACAACAATAACTACCAAGCTAGTTTGAAGATGGCACCGTTCGAAGCCCTGTACGGACGAAGGTGCAGAACACCGTTAATGTGGGATGAAGTAGGAGACCGATAGTTGTTTGGACCAGACATGATCAAGGAGTCTGAAGAGAAGGTCAAGTTGATTCGTGATAGATTGAAGATTACTCAGTCCAAGCAGAAGAGTTATGCAGACTCGAAACGCAAGGAGGTAACCTATGAAATTGGAGACAGAGTATATCTGTGAGTATCACACTTGTGAGGAGTGAAACGTTTTGGAGTTAAAGGAAAGTTAGCCCCGAGATTTGTAGGACCGTATCGTGTTTTGGAACGGATGGGAGAAGTTGCCTATGAGTTGGAGTTACCTGAAGGACTGTCAGGAGTTCATGACGTGTTCCACATTTCACAGTTGAAGAAGTGTCATGTTGAGATGGCCGATATACCATTAAGAGATACAGTACCCTTGGAGGCGATTCAGTTGGACAGTGATTTGACTTATGAGGAAAAGCCAGTTAAGATTCTTGAGTTTTCCAGCCGAGTCACCCACAGCAAGGTTATCAAGTTTTGCAAAGTCCAGTGGAGTCACCATACCGAGGATGAAGCCACTTGGGAACGAGAGGATGATCTTCGTAAAGACCACCCACACCTATTTTCTAGCCAACCCGAATCTCGAGGGCGAGATTCATCTTAAGGGGGGTAGGTTTGTAACATCCCAAATTTTCAATTTGGAATGTTATACATAGATCATTCATGCATATCATATTTTATTGCATTTTCATTCCACAATCCTCGAAATCCTAAGCAACTCAAGGACCCTCGGAGAGAGTTGGGGATTTCCCGGTTTTCATATTTGGTTTTTATCAAATAATGAAACGAAGATTTTTGATTTTGATTATTTTTCTCTCCAAAAAATATTTCATAATAAAATATATGAGAGGAGATAATATGACTTCTCCAAAATAACTGAAATATTAGAGGAAAAATATTAAAATCATTTATTGGATTTATTTGGATTTTATTTTCATTAGAAAAATTGCACGTTTTCAAAATTGCATTTTAGGGCCAAGAAAATGTTCATCTTGTTCTAAATATTTTATTTAGACGGTGAAAATTTGTTTTGGCATTTTTAGAGTTTTATTTTATTTTGTAGGATTTATTTTTTGTTCAGCGGAATTTTATTTAAAAAAAAGAGAGCTTCCAAGCGCCGACTGGGCCCAAACCCAACCGGGCCGGCCCAACCGCGCCGCCGCCGTCTCCCGCGCGGAGTCGCGCGCGCCGCCGCCGCCGACTCGGACAGAGTCCGAGCTGGAATCCTCCACCGTCGCCGCCTTGCCCCTCCTCCAAGCCACCCCGCCCCGCACTTTGTATACGCCGCCCGAGCCCCCCACCACCACCACAACCCGCCGCCGCGGCAGCCCCGCCTCCGAGCCGCACCGCCGCCTCCTGCCGCCCGCGCCTCGCCGCCGCCGCTGCAGCCGCGCCGCCGCCGCCCTCACCGTGCCACGCCGCCCTCGCCCCGCCGGCCCGCAAGCCCGCCGCCCTGCCACCCGAGCCATGCCTTGCCGGAGGTACCGCGCCGTTCCGCCGCCGTCCGGTTTTTTTCCAAAGAAAACCGATTCATTTTTTTAAAAACCCTAGTTCGTTTTTTAGATCGGTTCACCGGTTTTTTTCCGGTTCCTCTTTTTAGCGGACATTCATCCATTCGTTCATTTCAACGAACGGTTTTCGCTCGTTAGTTACAGATAACGAACGCTCGTTCGTTAGCCTATCCTTCAGTTTTCTTTTATCGGATTTTTCCACGATTATTCTCGATCGTGATTTCAGATCCGATTTTCGTTTCTGTTTATCTTTTCGCTCGTTAGTCGGAATCAGGCGATTCAAACGCCTAGATCTTCGTCTCGAGACCGTCTTTCATCTTAACCAACTTGAGCAAGATTTTGGTACTGTAAAATTTGACCTTAGTTCAGATTAGTAAACGGATCTTGTTTCCTTCGCCGTTTGAGTTTCGTTGCTCCATTTGATTTGATTCTTTTTTGCAAACCGGAGTTCTTAAGTTGAACTTTCTGGTTAGATCTTCTTATTTGAGTTTTACCCGTGCTTCTTTCATTGTTGCTTATGTATTCTATTGTTTGTTTGCGATAGAATTGCCGGAGTGCGAAGCGTTTTATTTGGAGTCTCTAGGTTACGCAGATCGTCAGCCAGACAAGTAACACTTTGATCATATACCTTTATCACCCAGTATTTATGCATTAGTTCCAATCCTCAAACATTGCATGGTTAGGATGACATTAACTTGTGGGTTGGGAAGTAGTTGATGAGGTAGAACCTATTACCCTGTTACATTCAAACCCTGGGAGTTACTTCTACGCGTTGCTTATATGGCTATGCTATGCTCGTAGACTTGGTTTGGGTGAGTGAAATCCATGACAGATGTGAAACTGTTAATTAATGGTTCAACTTATGGTGGCAACCTAAATACACATCTAGGTGGATTGAGGCACCTGGAGTACCCAGTGTTGCCTGTATTTTTTGGAAATCCCGGAGTACCCGTGTGATCTTCCTATGGACCGCCACCAAGGCTCAAAGGGAACTGAGATGATTCATGCTAGAAACTTCCGTGGTCAGCAGGTAGTGGGTTTGTAGGTTCTAGCATAGTTATTATGGGCTCTATCATAGTTGAGTAAGTTACGTGAAGCTTTGAAGAGGTAGATCAGCAGGTAGTGGGTTTGTAGGTTTGGTATGTTCTACCCGGAGTAGAGAGTTAATGTTTCTGAAAGACCGTGTCTCGGTCATCTGTTTCTAAAACACCATGTAGTGCGAGAAATCCAACGGAGGAGATCTAGTCTTGTGGGGAAAAGTGCGCGAACCTCTGCGGAGTGTATAAACTAATCATGGTTAGCCGTGTCCCTGGTTATGGACAATCTTGAGTATCTAGTACTTGGAGTATCTTAAGTATCTCATCACTCTTAATTAATATTGTTGGGTTGTTAATCACTTTAATTGGGATTGAGTTGGAGGAACCTTCTCAATGATGTTTCAACTACCATGATAGTTAAATTAAAATCTATTCCTTTGTTGTAGGAAAAAATTTGGTTTTCGCAAAACTGTAACCATAGAGCTTTCCACCTGCCATATATGCATGTAGTGATAGCATTATTCTGTTCTTGCTCTACTGTGTTACTTTGCCAGCATATTCCATGTGCTGACCCGTTTTTGGGCTGCAACGTTTTATGTTGCAAACTTTTCAGACAAGGAGTAAGGTTTGTTAGGTTGTTGCCGTGCAGCTCAGCTATGCCATTGGAGTTGATGGACTCACTTTATCTTCCAAGCCTTCCGTTGTTATCATATTAGATGGCCTTAAGCAATATTTATTGTAATAAGATCTCTTTTGAGACATCCGATGTAATAAGTGTGCGATTGCTACTCTGTTATAAATCCTTCGAGTACTGTGTGTGTCAGCATTAACGATCCAGGGATGACACTGAAGCACAGAGACTTGACCGTTTGAGGTCGGGTCACTACACCCATCCATGCTGCTCCAATTGAAAAAGATCCTTTGCTCCTGTACGTGGCCGCTAACAATAAAGCAGTTAGTGTGGCCATTGTAGTGGAGCGCAAGGAGGCGGGTATGGAATATCCGGTTTGGTGGCCATCTTATTATATCAGTGAGGTCTTGACTGAATCCAAGTAAAGATACCCACATTTCAAGAAGCTGGTGTTTGGGGTGTTCATGGCAAGTTAAAAGTTGAAACATTATTTCCTTCGGCATCCTATTACTATGGTTAGCACTGCTCCCTTGGGAGATATTATTCAAAACAGAGAAGCCATAGGCCGGGTTGCTAAGTGGGCAATTGAGCTTGGACCTCATGACTTGAAATATGTGCCAAGAATAGCCATTAAGTCTCAAGCTTTGGTGGATTTCATCAATGACCTGATAGAATTGCAAACCCCTGAGGAGAATCCTGATAACACATATTGGATAATCCACTTTCATGGTTCCAAGAAATTGGATGGCTCGGGGGCTGGAGTTATTTTGAATTCCGCACGAGGTGATAAGTTATGTTATGTTTTAAGGCTGATGTTTCCTTGTACTAAAAATGCAGCTGAGTATGAAGCTTTGCTCCATGGGCTTCGTACGGCGAAGGAGATGAATTTAAGCCGGGATAGGCGCCTATGCGACTCAGACTTGGTGGCTCAGCAAGTATCAGGAAAGTGGGACTCTAAAGATCGACTCATGGTGGCTTATCATCAGGCGGTTGAAAACATTGTTGGTCACTTTCTGGGTTACCAGGTGGATCACATCGATCAACCGAAGAATCAGGCGGCTGATGCGCTGTCCCGTCTTGGATCTCAGCGTAAGCCGGTACCCCTAATGTTTTCCTTGATGTTTTACATACTCCTTTGGTCAAGTTACCATCTGAGGAGGATCTTGCTATACCTGACTCGGAGGGTCAACTCGTGGCGGCTCTTCATGCTATTCCTGATTCGACATTGCCCTATCTGGCTTATATGACCCATGGCAAGTTACATGAGGATTAAACTTTAGCACGGTAGATCACCAGGAGATCTAAGTATATGACTATTATCAACGGTGAGTTACACCGATGTAGTGTGACTAGTGTGTTCCAGCGCTATATTTCTCTTGAGGAGGGCTGTGAAATTGTATGAGAGATTCATGAAGGCGATTGTGGTCACCATGCTGGCTCAAAGTCTTTGGTGGCTAAGGCTTTTCGTCATGGGTTTTAATGGTCGACGGCTCATGCTGATGCAAAGGATATCTTTAGCAAGTGTGACAGATGTCAGAAATTTTCTAGACAAGCGCATGTACTGGCGCAGGAATTGCGGATGATCCAGTAACTTAGTCGTTTGCAGTTTTGGGCTTGATATGTTTGGACCCTTCAAGTGGTTTAAGGATAAGAAGACCCAACTTTTGGTGGCGGTTGACAAGTTCACCATGTAGGTTGAGGCGGAGCTAGTCAACAAGTGTGATGCGAAGACTGCAGTTCAATTTGTTAAAAAGCTGATCTTCCGTTTTGGTTATCCTCACAGTATTATCACTGATAATGGCACTAATTTGTCTAAGGGTTCTACGAAGGAGTTTTTTCAGAGAGAGCATATATGTCTTGGTGTTTCTTCTATGGCTCATCAACAGTCTACTTGTCAAGAAGAAAGGGCTAACCAAGAAATTTTTAGAGGGATCAAACCTCGGCTTATGGTTCCCCTGGAGCGAATGCTGAGTTGTTGGGTTGATGAGATTCATTTAGTCCTTTGGAGTATCAGAACCACCCCCAATAGATCAACGGGCTATCAGTCATGACACACCCAGGGTGGCGGCTTACGCTGAAGATGATAATGAGACGGCGCGTTAGAACACACTTGATGCTTTGGATGAAGAGTGACACCTAGCAGTAGCTTGATCGGTGATTTATCAACAAGACCTATGTCGCTTTCACAGCCGTAGAGTTCGAAGTCGGACCTTTCAGGAGGGCAACTTAGTGCTTTGTTTGATTCAAGACCAGAAAGTGATGCATAAGCTTTCCCCTCCTCGGGAAGGGCCTTTTGTGATTAGCAAAAATCTCAATAAGGATTCACGCAAATCAGAAGAGGAGGCCCGCAGGTCGTGGAACATTGCTCATCTTTGACCTTTCTACACTTGAGTCATAGACTCTCAACACTTTATGTATATTCCTTGACGTACATATCTTTTTATGATCAATATAATAAACCGGCATCCCCGAAATTCGGGGCATCTCTTGTTTCGTATCAAAATTGTTGACCAAGAGTCATTATTGATTCATCATCAGGTCATTCGGGGGCTTCCTGCTATATGAGCATAGCGTATAACCCTCTTGATTAGCTTTTATGCCATGTTATTGGTCACTTGGGGGCTTCCTGCTCTATGAGCATAGTGTATAACCCTATTGATTGGCTTTTATGCCATGTTATGGATCGTTTGGGGACTTCCTACTCAATGAGTATAGCTGTATAACCCATTTTGACCAGATTTCATGCCATGACTCAGTTAAATGTGCCTGTTTGCAAATTGCTACTCCGCCAGGTGACCTGCCGTACTCTTGATAGTTAATCTTTTAAATACCCTAAACTCGTCAAGGTTTAAATGGCGGTTTATTTCACATGAGAGCAGGCTTACAATGAGCTAGGATAAACCCACCTGTTTGATGTAGTCTCTCCGCTATGTGGCCCGTTGGTACACTTAACTGTTAATCTGTCAATAAGACCCTGAAATAGTTAAGGTTTAAACAACGGATTTATGTCATGTGAGAGCCGGCTTACGAGATTATAGGCCTTTATGCCAAGCTTCTACGAAGTAAAAAATTATTTTTTTTCAAAATTAATCTATTCTGGTCGTGCCTTATAAGCCGGCTTAACAAATATTTGTGTGGTGCATACTCTTTATTTCTATTTTGCAGCAACCTTCTTACAGCTGAGAAGTATCGAGTCATGTTGATCCAGGTCATATTACTCTATATTGATTCTTTTATGGTTCTAAGCTGCCGAGGTGATTTTTTTTCCAAAATGGGATACGAATATAAGTCGCCCTGGATTGTTGGGTTATTTAACTCACCTTTATTTGAGATTTTTAGGTCGCCAGCACAAGACACGGTTGGATATATTATAGGTTACATGTCAAGCTTTCGAAGACATTTTGACACAAGTTGAAATACTCAAGTTAAAAAGATTGCATTGTTGAAGCATGGCTGGCAAAACATGCACGAAGGCATGACTGAACAGATAATTGTTTTTCAAACTACCAATTACACAGCTACAGTTGAGCCCAAGGAGTTTTTGACTAAGTTTTTTCCTGGAGTTACATCACTCCATTGAGCCAACATCAGCACCGCCACGGTTCTAGCCTGGCAGGTTGTTGTTGTGTTGGAGCCTTGAGGTAGAAGCCTCCGGGTCATCCTGTGCCAGCTCTTCCTTGTTTGTCATCTAGAGAGTATCCGATCTCTAGTTGAGGCCCGTTAACGCTTCGAAGGTAGCTTCATCGTTAAAGATAAGAGACGAATTGACTTTAGGAGCAAAGGTATGCTTGTGCCTTGGCGGGGTAAGGTCTATAACCACATGGGTTGGCGGCTTAATCTTGGCATTGCTACTATCATAAACTGGTTGGTACTTCGTTGGATCCAACTCCTGTGTAAATTTGCACACTAAGGGTCACATCTCTCTGACGCACTTGTTGAAGTCTTCCTCTTCAATGATCGACCCGTCGTCTTTAGACTCTGGACACCCGGTGGCCATTTCTTCTGGGTCCAGCTCGGATTTCCATGCTTTGGCCGAGCTTAGAGCAACAATGGCTCCTGCACGAGCAGCTGATAGTTTAATTTCTTCAATCTGAGCCGGCACCGTTGAAAGCTGATCCAGCATAGCCTCGATGAGGGTTGCCCTTTTTCTATTTGACAGAGCTACAAGACTGCACAGGGTTCTAGAGTATAGTTGCTCAGTCAGTGAATAAACTACCTTCAGCTTTAAGAACATATCTTGGCCAAGACTAGCACTTCTGGGGCCTGTTAAGATTTGGCATAAGAGTCACCAGGCAGGTTAACACTATATATATTATGAGTCGCCAGGCGAGTCAGGGAGTTTGACAAACAGACCAGGAGTGGCATATTACACTTACCATAGATGGCAGCTATCATGTGAGATATATATTGCTTTAGGTCAGACCACTCTTCGGTCACCGGCTTAAGCTGAGCCTCAGCATCTTCTGCCCTTTTCAGCAGATTAGCATTTTCACTTTCCTAGGCGGCTCTCTCTTCATCAAACTTAGCCTTGATCTTTTCAACATTTTGCAATGAGCATTTCATGCTTAATTCAGCCTTGGCACACTCACTTTTCTGGGTCTCCCGACTTTTCTCGAGCTTGGCGATATTTGACACGCCCACACTTAATGAATCCTGTTGGGGATATAACCCCAGGATGTGACCCACCCAGGAGGGGCCGGGTTACACTGTTGGCGACTCAATAAGAGAAAGCCCAAATAGATCCAAGAAGATGAGACATGAAGATTGGAGGTGGCTTACAAGGCAGGCCTGTTGAAGGCCCAAGACCAAGCGATGGTATCATAACCCGGAGGTGTGAGCCGCCATGATGACGACTTGCCTAGCAAGGCAAGGCGACTTAGAACCTGAGTTGGTCACGTTGTAGGATCCGACTTGGGCTCTTGTAAGCCTAGGGACTTGACCTGTGTATATAAAGGTGAGACCCTGCGGCAGGTTAACTCAAGTTATAATCTATCGAGAGCTAGGTTAGTGATTCTGCTCCCTTATAATCGATACTCAATCAATACAACACAAATAGGGCGTAGGCCTTTACCTCGTTGGTGAGGGGCCGAACCTGGGTAAACTCGTGTCTCTCATCCCATTTAACCCCTTCGAGCTAACCTACGCTGCGATGGCTCCACACCTAAGTCCTTTGACAAGGGCATCTGCCATGACAAAACCATGACAGTTGGCACCCACTGTGGGGCCCGCACACGATGGTATTGAGTTCTTGAAAGGCTCCTTCCCAGGGATTGAGGGATAAGCCATTAGCAGGATGACCAAGAGTCGCCGTGGCAATCTCTACAACAACGATGCTGGCTGGGGTCCCGAGGCCGACTCAATCGAGTACGGGTACTGGGTCTCCTTCGGCGGAATTCATGCCTTGATTGGAAAGATTGGCGAGTCTGAGCCTGAGCCGGATGCCTCCACCGACCTCTTCGAGTTGGCTCGATGCGCGCAGCTCGCCTGGTTTCAACCCGACCGGAAGCATGCTTTCGTCGGTTTCAGGCAAAGCTTGCAGCTTGCGGAAAACTCTACATCTGATGGAGTGACTCTCATTTATTTAGATGATGAGTCCTCCACCGGAGATACGGAGTAAATCTATCGGTTTCATGATGGCAGGCTTAGGGGCTATTCCTATGGCAACAATATTCTTGACCCCTATGAGCCGTCGTACATGGCTGCTATCTTTATGGCTGGTACACAGCCGGTTCTAAACTCATCAACAGCTGCAACTATGACATCCTGATTGACTGTGGCGGTGACGGCTAGGGCTGGCGAGTCAGTTGTACATCCGGCTCAAGTTATGTCAGAGCTTTTTTCCTCTTTGAACGCTTTTCTTGCAACTGAGGTAACTGCGGTGAATCAAGCAGAAGGCATAGGAGGATGTTAATGCAGAGAATGCCATGATGGTGGAAGACCGGGCTCAGATCGCGGCTGAATTAGAACAAATAAGAGTGGAGGCTTGGGGCTTACATCTGTATCACAATGCCTCTAACGCAGTTCTTCCTAGGAGGCACCAAACCCGCCTGCCTTTGCATTATGAGCCTATGAACTTGTTCAACACCCCTGGAGCAGGTCGAAGCACTCAAGGTGCTCGGGTAAACCTTCAGTTAAACCTGGACAGACTTGGAAGCGGTGCAGTGGCTCAGCCTCAACATCCTAAGCCGACACGGAGGGATGAGCGGATGCCTAACCCGCCCGCAAATCAAATACCATCTCAGCGTTTCTTGACACCACCGCTGGGGCATTTTTCTAACCCGATGGATAATATGATAGCAGCGGCGGCACGGCTGGTGGCTATCCCGATCGAGGGCGAGTCTCCGGTTCGAGTAGAAACCTGAAACGCCGTGGAACTTATTCAAACGGATGTTGCACAGCAGGCGAGTTATTCATACAATCATGAATGTCTTCATTTGACCCCTTGCCCAAGTCGAAGTTACAGCCGGCGTATTGAGTCACCGGCGTGTTCTAGCAGTGATCGGCGTCGTAACTCGCCCCGCCGTGATAACCCGCCCCATGATAATATCAATTGGTCAATGCTCGGGCTATTGTGGATCAAGATAGAGCTCGTCGTGAAGCTGAAGCGACAGCTCAATTGGGGGCTTATCAGCATCTTCAAGTGAACCCTTCGGCCTCAGTTGAAGCTGGGATGACCTCCTGGATAGTTGGAGTGCCGTGTTTGGTACCGGCTCTGTGTATTGAATGTCTGCTCAAGGATTTTAAGGGTCCTTGTAAGTTGCCTAATTATACAGCTGATCTCCCTCCTAAAGGCTGGATTAAGAGTTATGAATTGGACATGGAGCCGTTGGATGTTAATGATGCAGTATGTTCAAAGTATTTCACTATGATTTTGGATGAGCCAGCTCATACGTGGTTAAAGAGCCTGCCGGCTAATTCCATCAATTCATGGGCAGAGTTAAAGGCGTGTTTCATAAAAAATTCAAGGAACATGCAAGCAGCCTTTAATGATTATCAATCTGGATAACTGTGTACAACATGAGGATGAGTCGGCCCACCATTAGGTCCGGCGGGTCTCAGCTATTATCCACTCATCGGATAGCATTGCAGTGGGTCAAGCGGTCCTGGTCTCGTAGAAGAATAGTCACTTTACCCAGCTTAAGTAGAAGCTCACGTGGCTTAAGCATCATTGGAATGATATGGGGGAGTACATGGCAGCTCCCATTAAATATGCTGACTCTGATAACACTAAGTACCCTAGTTTTGATGATGAGAAATCCAACAAGGGCAAGATGGGTGGGAATGGGAAAGGTCAGCAGTTGAATGTGGCAGGACATAATGGTAACAACCAAGGCAACAGTGGTAAGCGATGGAGTCCCGACGGCGGGTCAGATCTCATAGCTAACACCAATACAGGGTATGAAAACCAGCGCCGTAATGGTAATGGTAAGCAGTCCTTTGGAGGAAAAAACTTTAATCTTGAAGCAATGCTCAATGACCCTTTGCCAAAACATAGTCTGCCTAATAAGCCGGCAACTCATGCATGGAAGGATTGTTTTCCCATGCGAGAGTACAGGAATTACACTTCTAATCAGAATCACGGTAATAATAATGGACTGCCCGCGGGTTAGGATCCGGTGCACAGGGGCTCGGCTTTGGTGGCAGTGGTCAAATTCTGGTTATCAAGGCCTAAGCATTGAGGGCGGTTATAACCAATAGTCTGGTCAGGGCAACTAGAAACAGGGTAATCAGTCAGGATACGAGAGTAATCTAGAGCAGCTCAATGGTGGCCAGTACCATGTTTTCAACACAAGTCTTTGTATGCGAGATCAGAAGGTTCATAAGCGCACGGTTAGTACTATTGAGCCGGTGGTGCCTCAATACTTGCGGTAGTCAGAACATACAATCACATGGAGTCGGGAGGATCACCCGCCCCGGGTTGAGAATGTGGGTCATCTGGCTTTGGTGGTAGCCCCTTAGGTTGGGGGTTATAAATTCACTAAGGTGCTTATGGATGGTGGTAGCAGTATCAGCATCCTGTATTATGACACCTTTCGCCGGATGAACTTAACTGACAAGGATCTTAAGACATCTTCTACATTTTTCCATAGTGTGGTTCCTGGTAAGTCGGTGTATCCTATCAGAAAGATTGCCCTGGAAGTCTCCTTTGGTAATTACTATGATTACAGAGCAGAGACACTGTGGTTCGAAGTGGTAATACCAAGAGTCTATATCATGCCTTGTTTGGGTGGCCGGCTTATGCCAAGTTTATGGCTTGACCTTGTTATGTTTATTTACAGCTTAAGAAGGCAGGGCACAAGGGCACAATTACGGTCCATGGTGATCGAAAAATTGCTTTGGAGTGTGAGGAAGGAGATGCGGCTTATGCAGAGTCTGCTTGTGCTACTAAGGAGATTAAGTTTTATAAGGATAATGTTGACCCGGCTGATATGACCCTGTTAAAGAATCCCACTACGGATCAAGACCCTTTGTTGAAGTTTAATTCGGCTGATGATACTAAGCAGGTTGATTTTGTTGCCGGTGACTCATCTCAGTAGTTTAAAGTGGGGCCTAGTATGGATCCTAAATAGGAATGTGCGCTCGTCGAGTTCATCCGTGAGAATCAGGATATCTTTCCACGGAAATCTTCTGACAAACCAGGTGTTCCGAGAGAATTCACTGAGCACACGCTTAATGTGGATCCTATGCTTAAGCCGGTTAAACAGTTCCATCATCGTTTCAATGAAGTGCGACGTAAAGCTATTGGAGAAGAGGTGGCCCGGCTCTTAGTGGCTGGGTTTATCATGGAAGTTTTTCATCTAGAGTGGTTGGCTAACCTTGTGCTTGTACTCAAGAAGAACAACACTTGGCTTATGTGTGTTGATTACATAGATCTTAACAAAGCTTGTCCAGCTGATCCGTTGGCTCTCCCTCGTATCGACTAGATTATTGATGCCACGGTGGGATGTGAGAGTTTATGTTTCCTAGATGCTTATTCTGGTTATCATCACATCAAGATGGTAGTTCGGGGTCAAGAGAAGACGTCTTTTATCACCCCTTTGGGCTCAAAAGTGCTCAGGCGACTTATCAACGTTGGGTTCAGAATTGTTTTCACAGGCAGATTGGGCAAAGCATTCAAGCTTATGTGGACGATATTGTGGATAACACTACTGGAATCAGAGAATTTGCTATCAGCCAGTCCTTTGCCGTCTACTAGTTGACGACAAAGAAGGTCTTTGCTGTCTTCTTACAAAAATAGATGGAAAAAACCTGACTGATGTCAAAGATACAATTTGCCATCAGCCATTTCTTTGTCATCTGCTAGCAGACAACAAAGAATCTTTGCTGTCCGCTAGCAGACGACAAAGAGATGGGTCGGGTCCATTTTCGGGCAGCATTTTAACAGCCCATCCCCACCACTTTGTCATCTTCAAGCAGACACCAAAGACCGTGCCCAATCCTAATTGATGGCCACCCCTCTCGCTCTCTCCCTAGCCCCACCCCTCTCTCTCCCCCTGTCTCTCCGCCACCCACGCCTGCAACACCGCGCGCACCTCACCCATGCCCGCACCGATGTTGCCCAGCACCACCGCCGCCCCACCACCCCACCGACCTAGAGCCCTGCGGCCCCATCGCCACAGCCGCCCTGTCGCCGCTGCTACTCTAGCACCCCGTCGCCCCGGAGCCTGACGGTCTTGTCGCCCCCGTGGCCCGGCGCCTCAGCACCCCTTTGCCCTGCGGCGACCGCCCCACCCCCGTCCTCCATCGTCCACCTCCTCTTTTTGTCAACCATAACAAAAAAAAGAAAAAAACTCCAAAGGTGAACTCTAGCTCCTCTTTTTTCTTCTTCTGTATTTTAGATTTAGTTTAGTTTAGGATAAGTCTACCTCAGGGTTTTTTCCTCTTTTCTTAGGTTTAGGTTTAGGTTTAGATTTAGTCTAGTTTAGGTTTAGTTTAGGTTAAGAAGAAAGAAGAAAGATGGAAAAAATAATAATAAGAAGAAGAAGAACAAGAGGAAGAAGCAGAAAAAGAACCGGGTCGATGTTAGGGGTGCGTTGGCGCCGATAGAACACGGTCGAGGTTAGGGATGCATCAGCACCCATGGAACTGGGTCGGGGATCGTCAGTCTCCCAAACTAGGGTCTAGGGACGGGGCAGAGGGTCGAGGATCGTCGGTCTCTGAGGGGATAGATGGTGGAGCCAGTGGTCCCGCCGGTCCCGACGCCATCGCTCAGGCCGAGAATCCCCCGGTCCGAGTGCTGATCCGTCGGCCGTGCGTCGCCATACCTGAGGGAACCTGGGGATGAGCGGGTTAGGGGGTTCCTCAGCGTCGATGAATCCCTAAATGGCGGCTATTTAGGATAGGGGTGCCTTAGCATCGACGAACCCTAAATGGCATTTATATAGGTTAGGGGTGCCTCGACATTGACGGAACCCTGAATGACTTATATGTCGGTGGCATACTATTGTAAATATTTAGTTAGGTTGATGGAAAAAACAATAATTCTATGTTACTCATCTTTCGATTTAAATATGCAGTTGTTTCGTCGCTGTGAGGGTCTGGTGCTCGACGAGCTCCGCCTCTGCATTCATGGGTGAGCACAAATGAAATCTCCTCATCCCCCCTTAATTATTTGCTCTGTTCTGGTCTTCGTGCCGATGAAACTTGCTAGCTATACGTGTCTTTAGTCATCAGTGTGCGTGAACAGTATGCGTCTCCCATTCGAAAGGGTTATAGGTATAAATACGCATGCATTTGCATATTTATAAGCATGATTTGTTCGAATTGTCCAACTTTATCCATGCACAGCCCGAGTATGTGTAGATTGGGTTCATTTTCCCATATGCTCTACTCCAGATCCGACACATAATTTTTTTTAGTGCCTCCCCCTGTTGTTCTCCGGGTACACATCATCTCTATATATTGCAGAGACGTGTATCAGGAGAACAGCGGGGAGCTACAGCCAAAATTTTGCATCGGATTCAGAGTAGAGCATGGGAAGATGAACCCAATCTACACATACTTGGGTGGGATTACGACCTATCTTTAGCTATTAGAGTGTAGGTTGCATGGACGTAATAAATTTGACAAACTAGATTAACTAATGAATATATACATGGTGAATTATATATATATAGGAAAATGGGTTGGTACACCTAGGAGTACATAGTCACGTGTGTCGTTTGATTTTCCGGCGCTGCTTTTTTGGCTCCACGATAAAGCCATTTAGCTTTTAATAATTAGTTAATTATCTGCTGACCGCGTCCAGTTTGAAAAGCTGTTCCATATTTATAGGGATAAGCCACCTATAGGCTATAGATTACGTCAGAATCCCCCCAAAAAACTGGATGTGGCCGGATAACAAGGAAATATGGATTTGAACTGGGCAGTTCGACGGCAAACTCAGGCATGGCAAGATGCGGCAACCGACGGAGGCGAGATGCCACCGGCAGCCAGCTCTTCCCGGAGGAGATGCTAGGTATGAATATAATTTTTGTGCATGCACCTTTGACTTGCATCAATGAGCATATCAAGGGAGTGCCTAGCACGCATGCATGCATGTTCTTCCAATCGGCATTGATGGTGACGAGTTACATCAATCCATCAGCAAATTCATAAACAAACATGGCTGCATGATGAGATTAGATGAATCTGTTATCTGATGCTTGTACTAATTAATTGATATGGTATGCATGCCTGATCTATAGGTAATCTGAATCGGAATTTGGACTACATGCAAGTTGTGTTTCGCCCGCAGCCGCCGCTTCTCCGTGCAAGGCATGCATAGCGGCTTGCTTTTTCCTTGACACGAGTACACCTACACAACGCAGTGGATTTCGACAATGTGACATGGCGATCTAGATCAATATGGCATGATTGATCCACTGTGCAACAGCCATGCATGGACAACATGAGACATACGTGATGCAAAATTAGGCAAATTTTGTTTTGTTATCTGCGTAGGAAAATACCTGTATAAAAAATGAATTATGCTCCCATATTGTATTCTTAATCTATTAATTGTACTACTCCTTCATGTAATATACCTTTTGAAATAATTATACTTGATTATATTGTATATTTCTTTTCTAATGGCATCGTACCGCTTTTTTAGTTTATAATATCTTTCAGATCAATTATACTAAGTTTTAGAGTAATATGTACTCCATCACAAAAATGAGGTATTAGTCCATTAAAAAACTTGTATATAACAAAACAAAAGAAGGAGTGCATTCTCCATAATAAAAATAAAAATAGTATATACTCCATTGATTCTGGACTAGTATATATACTCCTGATTACAAATGGCAGTATATACTCCTAATTAAAGAAAGTTGTATATACTCTTAACAATATATGCTAATTAGCAAGCAGTAATTAGCAATCAGCATATACCACTTGAAATGTTGTACTACAACCTAAGGAAGTATGCAAAGATACTCTAATATGTAAAATGCAGTATATACCCAGTCTAAAAAAGGTCAGTATCTACTACTTAAGAAATGCAGTATATACACTTAAGGGCAGTATATACTCCTTGAAAAAATGGCAGTTTAAGCTCCTTCAAAATGGTGTACATATGTATGTACTCAAGGGTAGGATGGCAGTATATACCCATTGGAAAAAACAGTAGCATGTACACTTGAAAAATACAGATACTTCTTACAGATGTCAGATATGCCTAGACGAGTATATTTCATGTCACCGGAAAAAAATACACCTCTTCATTGATTGCTAGCAGACTATTAATCCCTATGCACAAGATTCATATCTATATGTATGAAATATACTCCCTTTTTTAGCTGAAAATATACTCCTTTTTACTATTTAAAAAATGACCAAGGTATAGTCTAGCCGTCACGTACAAGTGCATCACAAACTCGCCATTTTTCTAAGTGAAGCTAGTGGCCGCGTGTGCCTTGATTTTAGGACGTGGTTATGTATGCATAGGTAGCTTCTCACCGGCACGGTGCACAGATTAGTTAGCAGCTATCGGGTGTTGACACTGGTTTACCTTATCCATTGGTGTGGGAGTACATACTCCTGGGAATATAAAAGAGGTCTCCTAGCATAGCTACGCAAGATGCGTGATCGTGCATGGATGTACACCGGTCACACTAGTCAGAAAGACATGACCAATGAATGGTTAACAAAAATCAAGGGGTTTTTGAGAGACACATTTGCAAATGGCAAGAGGAACACTTGGTGGCCCTATGTCCGGTGCGACAATTGGCACAATAGGACAGAGGATGAAATGGGCAAACACCTGTAGAAGAGTGGTTTTATGCCCAGATAAAATGGGCAAACACCTGCAAGTCCTCCAGGTATGTTGTGGTAGACAACGGTATGGGTAAGAAGATGCATACCAAAATCCCTGTTAATGTTCTTCGGTATATGCCAATTGTACCAACACGTCAACGTCTTTTCATGGTCGAAGAGACGGCCAGACAGACGACATGGCACAAAATGGGCAAAAGAACCGAACTAGATGCAGATGGGGATGTGATGATCGTACACACATAGATGGTTCTGCGTGGAAGCGCTTCGATGCATTACATGAGCAAAAAGAGGCAGATCCAAGGAATCCTCGACTCGCCATTAGCACAGATGGGTTCTATGTGTTTGGTTAGACGACAACCCAATATAGTTGTTGGCCCGTATTTATCATTCCACTCAATCTCCCCCCCAGACAGATTATGCAAAGAAAGAACATTTTCCTGACGTTGATAATTCCAGGGCCCAACTATCCGGGCAAGAATACTAATGTGTACATGCATCTACTTAAAGATGAATTGCAACAAGCTTGGGATAATGGGTTCAACACATATGACACTGCTAGCAAACAGAAATTCATAATGCGTGTCTGGTATATGTAATCGATGCATGACTTGCCGGCGTATGCGCTATTCACTAGCTGGTGTGTGCATGGAAGTTTCTCGTGCCCCACATGCAAGGCATCTCTTCATTTTTGTTGACTGCAGGCGGGTCGCATGTTTTCTTGCTTCGATATGCATAGATAGTTACTGGATCCTCGCCACAAGTTCAGGAAACACAAGAAGAACTACATCAAAGGTAGAGTTGTCAAAAACTCTGCACCACCTGTATTTACAGGCTAATACACCCTGGGTTAGTTAAACGCTGTCGAGCCATTTCCAGAACGTTCAGGGTATTCAAGGGGTATAATTGGGAATACGCCTGGACTCGCAAGACATGCTTGTGGGATTTACCTTGCTTCAAAGACCTCCTATGAACACACAACATCAACAAGATGCACACTGAAAAGAATATCGCCGAGGCCCTTTTTGGTACATTGTTCAGCATAGAGGGAAAGTCAAAGGATAATACTAAGGCTATAGTCGATCAGGAGGCGCTATGTGGTAGACCAGTACAAAATATGCGAGAATCGAAAGGAAAGCAGAACTGGACGAAGTCAAAGGCATGGTTCAATCTTGGAAGGCCAGCTATGAGGGAAATTATCTTGTGGGTGAAAATGCAGTTGATGTTCCCCGATGGATATGCAACGAACCTAAAGAGGGGAGCGAGTCTTGAAAAATTGAAAATATTTGGTCTCAAGAGCCATGATTGGAAAATATGGCTTGAGCGGGTAATGTCGGTGATATTGTGTGGCTTTATCCCTGCAGATGAAAGGCTAGTACTGGCAGAGCTGAGCTATTTCTTCCGTATTCTTCGTGCGAAAGAACTATCGCCTTCTGTGCTAGAAGATATGGAAGACTTGGCCCCGGGCTTGTTTAATCCAATGCAGCATTTGACTTTGCATCTCCCGACCGAGGCAAGATTGGGGGGGCATGCAAAATCGTTGGTGCTACATAACTGAGAGGCTGAAGAGGACGCTTCGAGCAAAATGTAAAAACAAACGTAGAATTGAAGCATCGATGGCCAAGGCACTCATTACTAAGCAGGCGACAAACTTTGTAACAGCACACTATCATCATTTGCATAATTTGAAGCCTCGGTAAAATGCTGGCGACCCTAAAAAAGGTGGATCTAGCCTCAGCCTATTCAAAGGGAAACTCGCACCAACCGGTGCTTCGAAACCAATATCGTTGGATGTCGAAGAATGGTGGAACATTTTGTTGTTTATCTTCAATAACCTAACAGAAGTGTGGCTGTACGTCAAGTAATTTCTCGGTACATTGTTTCACAACTTCTAATTCCTTTGAACTGCTCTTATTCTCGGATATTTGATACAGTCGATACGTCGCCAAATTTCGGATGGAGCGGTGATCGAAAAGGAATCCATTGAAGCGTATGAGCTTCTGGCAAAGCATGGAGGCAATTGTCCTAGAACATTCTCATTTCTTCATCTAATTTGTGACTAATGCAACAATCCTTTTGTATTAAACTTGTTGGTTAATTTAGAGTCTATGGACGCTGAATTGAGACAAATCGCTAATGGTTTTGACTATAAGGTCCGTTCATTTGACAAATACGAGAACAACGGGTATCACTTTCATACCTTCAACAAAGAGCTATCTATGGCCGACCAAAAGTCTAGAAATTGTTGTGTTTCTGCTATCAGCGAAGCAGGTATCGAGTATTATGGGAGAGTTGAAGCAATTTATGAACCTCTATTCTATGGAAAAAACCCACCAAACGTCGTAGTCTTCGAATGTTATTGGCTCCAGCCGAAGGATACTAGAAGGACTCATGAACATATAGGGCTAGTAGAAATCAAACAAAGAACCCATTTAGATGTTACCGATGTCTATATTACGACTCAACAGGCAACCCAAATTTCTATCTACTGTGGGCCTGCCAAACTGATCCAAATCTGAATGGCTAAGATGTTGTTTATGAAGTGCCGCCACGTGTTAGACCACCTCCGCCAAATGAAGAGGAATATGAAACTCACCTTAACCCAGACACATATGAAGGAGAATTCTTCCAAGAAACACATCTTTCCAAAAAACATTCCAAGAACTAATCTACTTCACCCCAGAACATTGAAGTAGACAACGAAAGTGAATATGACTTCACCCCTGAGCCGGAACAAGAAGAGGTTACTGCTGTGGATGACCTGTCAATGCTTAACCGATTACATAAAGGTGGCCCTCCACATGTTGATGCCGCAGAACCCGATGAGCACGTCTTTGATGATAGTTATCATGATGATGCATTTATTGATCCCGGAGCATATATAGATGATCAAGATTATTATAAGTTCATGTCAGGTATTCAATTTGTACTATATACATATATATAGTTAGTTCATGTTAGGTATTCAATTTTTTTATGTTGTACTTGTTGATGATATACTCAAGTTATATACATATTATTATTCATGTCGGTATTAATTTTTTTATGTTGTACTAATTTCGTTTACTCTTTGTCATGGCATGTGCTGAAAGATGGTGGGCGCGGGTCTGGATCGCTCCGAGGTTCCTTCTTCATCGGCGCGTGGTGGGAGGTGCACTTCCATCATACACCACTCTCTCTGGAGAGCGTTGCTCAATAGTATGCAGGCACCAGTGGGTGCTTCTTCGTCGGTGTCATTGCCCATCGGGAGAGGAGGTCGGGTAGGGAAGAGAGGAGGTCGGGGAGGACATGGTCGTGGGAGAGGTGATAGATGATTCACCCGAGCAAAGGAGTAGTAGGGTGGACACGTCTAAGGAGGAGGCTACGCGGACTCCGGTCCATGAGCCTCGGGTCGACATGCCTTCTGCCCACGAGACTCCGGACCAGGGTACATCCCAGGAGACGTCCGGATGGGATACCTGGGCGGATCCGCCTAAGGGGCCGACTGTCCATGCTGATGGTGGCGGGGATCTGGCTGATAGCGAGGGCGAGGTGGTTGAGGGTGCCACCGTCTACCAGCGTGGTTGTACATGGCCCCCGCCCGTGCCGGTGACCCACAAGCAGAGGTGGTTGATTTTCCCTAATGGGGAGAGGTAAGTGCATTTACTCCTTTTGTACCTTTTTCCTTCACGCTTCTTCAAATATATCTAATATGTTGGCCTTGTCATACTACGAGGGTTGGGACCATGCTCCAGATGTCCGTAGGTCCAACACCATCCTTGGTGTGGTTTGCTGGCAAAACTTCCCACGGTTTGTCATGTTGCCCGGTGAGGGTCAACTTCCACAGATAGGATTGAGCTTGGAGCACTTCTTGGCTGCCTTGGTCTTAACCGAGGAGATGATCGATGGTGTCTTGTGCCACATGAGGGCAGACATGGTGATCAGAATGTTTTGGGTAATTTCCCCTTTAAACAATAAAAATCTTCGAATAGCTAGTTATTGTACTAATCAACGTTGTCTTGTTCGATTGTAGACCTTCTATAGGTGTGAGGAGGGATACGAGCACTATAAAAAATACACTTCCATGATGATATGTGTTTGTCAAAGTAGGTCACGTATTGTGTCATGCATGTACACCCATGACGATTTTATGACAGAATCAAGATAGTCATACATGTGCTGTCGTAGAAGTGTTCCATGACATTACAAAAAATATCATCACAGAAGTGTCCACTTCCATGATGATAAATCGCGCGTCATAGGAGTGCTTTCATCAAGGGTGACCGACACGTGGCATCCACCGTACTGGGTCGCCGTTAAGCTATCGGGTCTGGTTTTGGATCCGATAACCCGCTAACAGACACGACCAATGCCGATTTTCCATGTGTAAAATTCTCATTGGATGACGGAACCACGTGTCAGCTCCGCGTTGGCACAGGTGCCACTCATTCAATGGGCGAGATGCGGCTATGATATGTTGACACGTGGACCGCCCCAAAAGTGGCCTATAAATATTAAATCGGCCAGCCCAACTAAAGGCCCACAAGATTTAGCGGACCATAATGGGCCGGCTATAACGCTCCATGACTGGAGCTTCAGATGCCTTCCTTGACTTCCGAGTTTTTGTCGTGTGTTTTCTTTTGTTCGTTGCACTCATCCTAGCATCATCTGCATTGCATCATGTCATCATGCCATCTTTTTCTTAAAGCAAACTAAAACTTACTTAAATAAATTACATAGATCTTTTGATCTATTTAAAACAAGGGAATTCACATGGTTATTCTCTTTATAACATATCCTCCCAATATTAGGGAGCTATATTAAATATTCCTTTATTTTCGGAATCACCCATAAACAAGCTTGCAAAATAATTATGTGCCTTTTCCGCTTCATGCTTGGTCCCCAAACTTTGCTCTAAATTCTCCCATCATTTTTCCCAAGCTTCACCAAATCCTCAACATTTTGGACCTCCCTATGACACACTTCCTATTCAAACCATTTGAATTAAATTCAAATGAGTTTGAACTTAAATCTTGCATTCGTGCCAACTTCTATTTTCTTGGATCAAGCTCATTTTTGTGAGTCCGGGAAAATTATCCGTGTGTCCAACAGCTTCCCCTAACCTCTCTTTCTTTTCTTTCTTATCTCTATTTTCTTTTCTTTTTTATTTTATAGTGAGAGAGAGAGAGCCCAGCACAGCTACAATCTATGCGCAGGACGGCCCAAAGCCCGACCAGCTCCCTGTTTTTACCTAGCGTGCACCTATCGATCCCCTCTCCATCTCGATTCCTCCAGCGCCGCCACTCCACACACGGCCCATGCCTTGCCCCCTTGCGCCCGAAGCCATGCCCCTTCGCCCATCCGGCCGGCGAGTCCAGGCCGCCCAGCTCGCCCCCCTCATTCTCGGATGGAAGCGGTGTTCCCGCGCCTCCTACTCGCCAAGTCCCCGTCGCCCGAGTGGTCGAGGAGAGGAGCTCGTCGAGCACCTACGCCCGCATCCGTCGTCCTCCGTGCCCAGTAGGAGCCCCACGCCGCTCGTCCCCTCCGTTTTGGTCGGAGTTCACTGAGCTCTAGCACCACCACCTCCAGCGCAACTTGAGCCTCCTCCTGTGCGCCTCCACCCTGGATCCAGCCTCGACGACCCATCCCCGACCTCCTCCTCGCGTGCTGTCTGCGCCTTCGCCTCCTGCTAACCAGCGCGGTCATACCTCCGCCGCCCGGCGACCCTCTGCATCCACCTCCAGGAGCTCTCCCTGCGACCTCTTCTTCGTCACCGCCTCGTGCTGTCCCTATCGACTCCAACCAGGGAGCCCTGCCGCTCGCCTGAACGTGACATCTGCCTCCCGTTCGTGCTGCATCGTCTCGTTGGCGGGCACTTCTTTGCCACAAGTGCTCCTGACTGAGACCCTCAAGTCATCTACCCGGAGCCCAAGTCCGAAGACTACCATGGACGTGTGCCTGGTGTCACTTGGATTCGTCAAGACCGCCAAGACCCATACCTGGATCGTCAAGTACCGTCTCCGGGATTCACCAAGTACGACGACGTCGGTGCCCCTCCAAGTTTGATGTTGGAACATGCACAGCTACCGTCGCCGAAAACCCGGCTAGCAGAAATGCCAAGTACCCTTTCAAGATGACGAGATCGGCAAGTTTGAATGGCCCCAAGTACCTCTTCAAAACAACCGAGTACCATTACCGTCGGACGCTCAAACGACTACAGGCCGAAACATCAAGTTCCTCGATGAACCGTGTACGACTACCATTTCCCGTGGATTCACCTAAGTACCACGAAATGGACGACCCTACAAATTCAACTACAGTTGCCGTGCATGATAACCATCGCCTCGGAGATGTTGGGTTCATCAAGTTCCTCTTCGGAAAAGTACCACTACTTCCACGACGACACGAGAACAACTACCCTCGTTGAAGGCCGTCAAGTAAACAACTATCGTCGACGTGTACGACTACTTCGTGAACGTGTACCCGACGACCCAGGAGACCTATGTTGCGCCAAGTACCCCCTCGTTAACCCGAACATCTACAAGAAAACGTGTACCACTATCATTGAGGACCGATAGTACCACTACTTCAACTACCATCGTGAGAATGTCTAATTCCAACACTTCCACTACAAACTCGTTCCGCTTTGGAATTGCATGTTATGAAGGTATAACCTCGACACGACGCCCGTGAACGAATGAATGCATGTTGGATGAGATGCACCTTTGTTCGCCTCGAGTCCGAATTGTTGGTGCACGTTGCCCCTCTTTTGCCTTGCCACCGACATGGGGGAACCGGGTATCCGGGAGCACCCCACCATCCTTGAATGACACGCTCCTGTCACTTTTCGTTTTGCACCGACATCTCAGTTGAGTTACCAGAACTGGAATGTTGCCGTAGCATCATTTTCGGATTCGTTGTCGTGGCACCCCTTTCGTTTCCGCCACGATGACAAATGCTTCATAATATGCTCTTGTTAACATTTTCATAAAACTGCATAAAACTTGCACATGTCATTCGCATCATGATAATAACATTTAAATGTTTAAAATTGTTGTTTGCATTAAATTGCTAAATGCACATGAGGATTTACCGGAATTGTTGTTTGATGTTTCCAGCCACATTTAAAATGCCTAACTGTGTATTTTACTTATGCTTCATCTCTTGCTTAGGGAGTCCAAGAATAGGGGGTATCCGGACAGCCGGATAATATCCTTTGGCCAGATTGTTGGACTATGAAGATACAAGATTGAAGACTTCGTCTCGTGTCCGGATGGGACTCTACTTGGCGTGGAAGGCAAGCTAGGCAATACGGATGTGTATATCTCCTCCTTCGTAACTGACCTTGTGTAACCCTAGCCCCCTCTGGTGTCTATATAAACCGGAGGGTTTTAGTCCGTAGGACAACATACAATCATACCACAGGGTAGCTTCTAGGGTTTAGCCTCTCCGATCTCGTGGTAGATCAACTATTGTAATACCCATATCATCAAGAATAAATCAAACAAGACGTAGGGTTTTACCTCCATCAAGAGGTCCCGAACCTGGGTAAAACATCGTGTCCCCTGCCTCCTGTTACCATCCGCCTTAGACGCACAGTTCGGGACCCCCTACCCGAGATCCGCCGGTTTTGACACCAACATTGGTGCTTTCATTGAGAGTTCCTCTGTGACGTCGGCGTAAGGAAGGATGCCTTGTCTCGTTTTTGAAAGCAACATTACCGCCGGGGGAGCACTAGCTGTCGGCCAAACTCTCCGTCAAGGCAGTTTCGTCATGACTGCCCGTTCGGCTGCTGCACCGACGATGACTTCTCGGGTCATCAAAAACAGCCTCCACGTCGACTCAGAAGTCGCCGAGCAGATGGATCCAATGGAGTTCTCTTCCCTAAACGAACTCTTGGATCACATCGCTGCCTTGGGAGTCGCTACGGACTATGATCGGATTGGGCTTAAACCCGATCAATGGAAGATTAACTCTCCATCGGTCACCCATCACGTTGCGGTGGTGGAGGAACAATGCGGCAACTCTTCCTCTATTTTGAGGACTAATTATGTCCGGATTCCTGAGCTCCCCGAGCCGGATACCCACTTACGGGAGGACACCACCCAAGTCTTGAACCTAGAATCAGGCAGTGGGCCAGACTTATCGGGTAACACTCCGGAACCTGAACTTCTAAGATTGGAAACTCCTCGTCCCCTGGGTCTCAGACATGTGTCATGCTTCCGCATGTACCTTTTTTCGCCATTATATGCATCGATATGACTTAACTTTTGGCCAAGCTGCGTTGCCTGGCTCTTGTATTTATGCCCTATGTTCCCGTTAATTCAGCTAGGGCATAAGGGGAGCACCTCTGCGATTGTTACTGCCGGGTCAGCCGGATGTGTACCTCAGACTGGGTGAAGCCGAAAGCTAGCGTTCTTAAGGGAATATTCGGGCGGTGAACAAAAGATGATTTTTATTTATTGTCCATATCTGCCCCCAGATGTTTTTCCTGCGTTTCCTATCGTAGTCCGGACATGCACTTTGGGGCATGCTTACCAGGGAAAGGAACCCTTAACGGAACTATTCTCCCTGGAAGATGTTTCTTACTACACATGTAATATAACATAACTAGTTGGGCACTTGTCTGTTCAAGCACTTATGACCCCTACGCCTGGTCTCCACGCATGCCCCGGTTCTTATATAACTACGCGGGTATTCAGATACACTCCGGACTATCGGGTCCCTGAGGTTGAAGCGAAAAGGTCCGCCAAGACAAATGATCTACAATCTGGCTAGAAGGCATTATACATGTCACTTTTATTACATAGTCATGCAGACTAACTAAATTCCTCTTCTATACCATCCAACAGGCGGTCTAGCTTACAATCCTATTGGGAATACTTTGTGGCTAATTCTACTTGCCCATAAACTAAGCTAACAGGGATCTCTTTTCCGTCGGGCCCCACAGGTCCGACCTCGGCCATGTGATTTGGGTCTGCCTTGGTATACCGCTTCTTCACCATGGCCCAGGCTTCTCTGGCACCCTGTCGGCAGGCTGATATCTTCCATAATCGGAAGCGCCGCCGTGCTCCCTTGAGCTTCTCCGCAAGCTCTGCAACGCCCTCTGGCAGGGAGACGGATGGCCACAAGGCCTGGGCAACACCCTGCATCACCTGACGAACTTGTTCGTGCAGATGTGACAGCTCGGATAGAAGATCACCCGCAGACCCGGGCATTTCCTCCGCGGGACGACCCGTCAGCATACCAACAGACATAACGCTGTTAGTCGGCTTCTTCGCCGAACTCCTTTAAAAGGATTCGTTCAAGCACTTACTGAAAATGCCGCGCCGAAGCCGCTTATTCTCCTTCTCGGAGTCTGCAAGCTGGCCCCGAACGTCTTTTAGTTCCATGCTCAGCTTAATATTGGCATCTTGGAGATTTTTTTTCTCCCGCCTAACCTCAGTCAGCACGCGTTTTCTAGCCTCTAGCTGTCGCATAACATGCTGGTCCTCCGGATTTTCTCCGGATTGATCTGCAACATCTGTTGTTAGATCTGCAGCCATGCCGCACATTATATTGTAACCATCATTCTTTAAAGTAAATGTTACTAGCAGGTGACTTTTTCGGTTCATGCAATGCGGCCACAGCAGCCCGCAGTTGGGTCTTGCATTCCTCTAGCTCCTGTGACAGCCTAGTATTCTTCTCTGTAAGAACCTGCACCATAAAGATGATCCTTAAATCAGTTCTGCTAACTGTTTCAAGTCTCAGGGGGCTACTGATACATATAAATCGTCAGATTTACTTACCCGTACATCCTTTACATACTGATCCGTGGCTCTGGCTAGACCATCTTGAGCAGCTCGGAGGTACGCCTATCCAGAATTGAAGGCATCAAATGCCTCTGGTGAGAAACAAGTGTCACGGAGTACGGCCTGGCGGCGCCTATGATTCATGGCGCTTTCCACCTCTGAGTTTGTAGTGGATAATCTATCTGCATCTTCTGTAGGGGATTATCCGGCGCCCGCCCCATATCGGCTTTCGTCTCTATGTCCGGTCCTGGCGCCCGGCTGGTGGAAGCGTGATTAGTAACATCACCGGACATATTCCGGTGAGCGTTTTTTTGTTAAAGAAACATGGGCGTCATTATATTTCGAGAAAGATGACAGCCACGGAGCGGGGTTTGTTATACCTTTGCAGCGGCGTCTCCGTCCTGACCGCCTTCCTTTTTGGCCTACCCGGCCTCGGTGCCTCCTGTTGGCGCGTTGCTGCAGGTTCGGCAGGGCGTCCCGAATGCCTTCCTTGTAAAAATGCCATGTGTATATGGTGGGTGAAGTGTCTAAAAGGGGATCCTAGTTTTGGAGTTGGGATTTTTGGTTTTAATTACGTGCGATGCAGGGGGAAGTCCGGGATAGTCGATCGTAATGGCCACCATGGCATCGTTGCAGCTTAATTGATAGAACTGCCGGTCTATCAGCTCCACGAATATAACTGAATCTTCTTCAAGTCCGGAGTCGAGGGCCCGGTCAGGGTCCTCTGGTTGTGGAGAAGGGTTGCTGACCTCCTTTATGGCTGTTCGCAGTTCCTGCCGCAAGGTGGCAAGGTGAATACTTACGACAAAGAATGCGGGAAAAATGGGAGCAGGGATATATAACTTACCCAACTTGGAGGATTGTACATGGAGAATCCATCCCGTGGCTTGATGCGGGTGAACTCCTCTTCCTCACCCTTGAACAATTCGGACAGAATTTTCGCTAAAGCGGCAGCATTGTCCGGACCCTTACGCCCGCAGCGGGTGGCGTCATCCGCCCCGTTATAACACCACAAGGGATGCCTACGATATTGAAGTGGTTGCACTCCCCGCATTATGAAAATCGACATAACTTCGATTACTATCAATCCTGATCGAGCCAGTGCTTTAATTCGGTTCATTAGATAGAGGACTTCTCCATTGTCTATGACATGGGGGCTCCGTGGGTGCCAACTTCGGCATTTCTTCAGAGGAGCATTGTTGAACTCAGGAAGACCCTACTGAACAGGGTCCGGAAGGGGAACGTCCTCCATATAAAACCATTCTGATGGCCAGTCTTCGGGTGACATCTTCGGAGTACAGGACAAGTATCCGGTATCGGCGATGCGCCATATTTCGGCTCCGCCCACTTGATAAAGTGACCCCCTCTGTGTGCGAGGGACGAGGCAAAATAGCCTTTTCCACAACTCGAAGTGAGCCTCGCAGCCCAGGAACAACTCGCAGAGAGCCACATAGCCGGCGATATGTAGGATGGAGGCGGGGGTGAAATTGTGTAATTGGAGGCTGTAGAACTCCAGGAGCCCGCGGAGGAACGGGTGAATTGGAAATCCGAGTCCACTTAATAGATAGGGAACAAGGAAGACCCGTTCCCCCATAGAGGGACAGGGAAAGCTCTCCGCTTGCTCCCCGCCATTATAGGTGGCAAGCCCGGCTCGAATGGGCACCATGTACGCCAGAGGGAGAAATCCCTTAGTCTGCAGTTCGACTAAACGACTGTGTGCGACAGAACACCTCTCCCAATCACCGGGCTTAGGGCATCGGGGGCGGGAGGAGGAGCTGCGGAGGTCAGCCATGCTGGAATGGATCTTTCCGAAACGCGCTCTGATGGACTCTCGCTGGGGGAGGATGGTATGGATCGGATCTAAGGATCTCCATCCCTTTAATAGACAATTTATTTATTTGGCTAGGGGGACGAATGTAAAAATGCCTTGGCGCCTCGTATTCATTCGACGCATGGGAGAAAGCCCTTATTGGGCACAAAAGCCAAGAGGTCCAAACATTTATGTGACCGGACACTGATTTACAAATGTTTGAAAGATGGAGAAGAACCCGCCTTGCAATGCCAAAGACAATATTGCGCGGCAGACTCATCGTCATTGAAGCCTGGTTCGGGGGGTACTGAGGGAGTCCTGGATTAGGGGGTATCCGGACAGCCGGATTATATCCTTTGGCCGGACTGTTGGACTATGAAGATACAAGATTGAAGACTTCGTCTCTTGTTCGGATGGGACTCTACTTGGCGTGGAAGGCAAGCTAGGCAATACGGATGTGTATATCTCCTCCTTTGTAACCGACCTTGTGTAACCCTAGCCCCCTCTGGTGTCTATATAAACCGGAGGGTTTTCGTCCGTAGCACAACATACAATCATACCATAGGCTAGCTTCTAGGGTTTAGCCTCTCCGATCTCGTGGTAGATCAACTCTTGTAATACCCATATCATCAAGAATAAATCAAGCAGGAAATAGGGTTTTACCTCCATCAAGAGGGCCCGAACCTGGGTAAAACATCGTGTCTCCTGCCTCCTGTTACCATCCGCCTTAGACGCACAGTTCGGGACCCCCTACCCGAGATCCGCCGGTTTTGACACCGACACTTGCCATGTTTAACAACTTTTAGTATTGTTGGGTACATAAACGAGAGAGAACTAAATAAGTCATGTGGTGTTTCTTCAATATACAACTCGTTGCATATTGAGCTGCACTTAATTTGTGGTGTTGTTTGTTGCACTTTGCCATGCCATGCCTCGTTAAACCGGACATGCATCATACTTGATTGTGCATCATGCCATGTTTATGTGATGGTTGTTTACTATGTTGTTTGCTTCTTTCCGGTGTTGCTTCTTCTTGTTAGTTCCGGTAACATCGCGTTTGTGAGGATCCGTTCGACTACATCCATTTGTCTTCTTCATGGACTCGTTCTTCTTCCTTGCGGAATTTCAGGCAAGATGACCATACCCTCGAAATCACTTCTATCTTTGCTTGCTAGTTGTTCGCTCTATTGCTTTGTCGCGCTACCTACCACTTGCTATATACAGCCTCCCAAATTGCCATGATAGCCTCTAACCTTTTTCAACCATCCTAGCAAACCGTTGTTTGGCTATGTTACCGCTTTTGCTCAGCCCCACTTATAGTGTTGCTAGCTGCAGGTGAAGTTGAAGCTGGTTCCATGTTGGAACATGGATATTGTTGGGATATCACAATATCTCTTATTTAATTGTTTAATGTACCTATATACTTGGTAAAGGGTGGAAGGCTCAGCCTTATGCATGGTGTTTTGTTCCACTCTTGCCGCCCTAGTTTCCATCATACCGGTGTTATGTTCCTTGATTTTGCGTTCCTTACGCGGTTGGGTGTTATGGGAACCCCATGACAGTTTGCTTTGAACAAAAACTCCTCCAGCAAGGCCCAACCTTGGTTTTAACATTTTCCACATAAGGCTCATTTCTGTATGAAAAGACAGCCCACATGGTAATTTGACACGTGTACTGGTTGTACACTTGATGGAGGATCGTCTACCATGGGTGAACAAACAAATTCCGACTTGACACGTCATGTTAAAAAAGAGGCAAACCATGTGGGGCCTAACTTAGAGGCAAGGCTCTATACACTCGAGATGCTCTGTACGTATTACTTTTGATGTGTCCCGTCAACTCGCAGAATGAAAAGAAGCTTGCTTATTATGACGTCTCTCCCGCCCACGGGTGCAGTGGCTCGCAGGATGTAGTGACCAGACCTCAAACAGTCCGATCTCTGTGCTCCGGTGTCATCCCTGGATCAGTAATGCTGACACCACACAGTACTCGAAGGATTTATAGCAGAGTAGCAATCACACACTTATTACATCGAGTGTCTCAAAAGAGAACTTATTACAATAAATATGGCTTAAGGCCATCTAGTGACGATAACAGCGGAAGGCTTGGAAGATAAGTGAGTCCATCAACTCCAACGGCATCATTGAGTATAGAACCACGACCTAAAACTCCTTAATCGTCGTCTGAAAAGTCTGCAACATTAACGTTGCAGCCCGAAAACGGGTCAGCACATGGAATATGATGGCAAGGTAACACATAGAGAATAATGGAATGCAACAGCTATACTATATGCATATTTGGCTGGTGGAAAGCTCTATGGTTAAAGTTTTTGCGTAAAGCCAATTTTCCCTACTTCAAAGGAATAAATTAATTACTATCATGGTGGTTGTTAAACATTGAGAATGGTTGACAGCATTCTCAATCCCAATTAAGTAACATCATTAAAACCCAACAAACTTTATTTAGAGTAACATGTTGAGATTCACATGATAATCCAGGTACTAGATACTCAAGATGTCCATAACCAGGGACACGGCTAACCATGATTAGTTTGTTACACTCTGCAGAGGTTTGCGCACTTTTCCCCACAAGACTCGATCGCCTCCGTTTGGTTTCTCGCACTATAGGGTGTTTGAGAAGACGGATGACCGAGACATAGTCTTTCAGAAGCGCTAGCACCTTACGATCGAGTAGACCGTACCACCTACATCCCCTACATCTACTAGTCTACCACTGTAAGAGTTCGCACAACTTAGTCAACTATGCCAGACCCCATAATGGCTTGTGGCTGCACACAGAAGTTTCTAGTATGAATAATCTCATGATCCCTTTGAGCCTGGGTGGCGGTCCAAAGAAAAACAGGCAAGTCCTGGAAACCCCAGGTGCCTCAATCCACCCAGATGTGTATTAGGTTGCCACCTTAGATAAACCATTAATTAACAATCTCACATCTGTCATGGATATCACTCACCCAATCCACGTCTACTAGCTTAGCATGTCATAATAAGCAAACGTAGAAGTAACTCCCAAAGGTTTGATAATAAACAGGTAATAGGTACTACCTCATCTACTTCCCATCCCACAATTTAATTGGATCCTAGTCATGCAATGTGTGAAGATTGGTCTAATGCAATAAAACTGGGTTGTAGAAAAGGTATGATCAAAGTGTTACTTGCCTTGCTGATGATCCGCGAAACCTAGAGATTCAACGTAACAGGCGGCGCACTCCGGGTATTCTATCGCAGACAAACAACAAGCATACAATAAGTACTCATCTAATGCACAGGTAAAACTCGAATAGAAGATCTAACCAGAAAGTTCAACTTAAGAACCCTGGTTTGCAAAAAGAATCAAATCGAACGAAGCAAAAGAAATCAAACGGCGAAAGAAAACAACTTCGTTCTAGTAATCTGGATCTAGGGCAAATTTTACAGTTGCAAAAACATGTTTAAGTTGATTATTCGGAAAGAGGGTTTCGAGACGAAACTCCAGGCGCTTGAATCGCCTGATTCCGATAAACGAGCGAAAAGTTATACTAAAACGAAAATCGGATCAGAAATCGTGATCAGAAAATAACCGCGAAAAATCCGACGAAAAAGAAAAACGACAAACAGAATTTTTTTAACGGCACGGAAAACAAGGCGGCGGCGAACCTCGGGCGGCGCGCTGCTCCGGCGAGTCGGCGGCGGGGCGGCGGCGGCGGCGGCTAGGGTTAGGGCAGGGGCGGCTGGGCTCTCTCGGGCTCTCGGGCGGCGCCTTATAAAGGCCCTGGCCAGCGGTGTCCTGGCCGAGTACGGCCCAAAGTCGGTTCCGCGTTTTTTTGAAATAATTCCGCTCGGAAGAAAAATAAAAAGAAATACTAAACGGACTCCAAAAATCACGAAATAAATTTTGCCGGGTTTCTAAAATCAAGCCCGATAAAGTGAACATTTATCTGGGCCCAAACTACAACTTTGAAAAACGCACATTTTTCCTAAATTCAAATAAAATACCGAAAAACTCCGAAATAAAACTTATTTGATTTTTTTATTAAATCCTCAATATTTCTATATTTTGGGAAAGTCATTTTATTCCCTCTCTCATATTTTTGTAATAGAAATAATTGATGATAAAATAAATAAAATTAAATGATCATGTTTACATAATTTGAGAAAACTCAAATATGTAATTAACGAAATCCCCAACTCTATCCGTGGGTCCTTGAGTTGCTTAGGATTTTCTAGGATCAAAACCAAAAGCAAAATAAAATATGATATGCATGATGATCTAATGTAAAACATTACAAATTGAAAATTTGGGATGTTACAAACCTACCCCCCTTAAGATGAATCTCGCCCTCGAGATTCGGGTTGGCTAGAAAATAGGTGAGGGTGGTCTTTGAGCAAATCTTCCTCTCGTTCCCAGGTGGCTTCATCCTCCGTGTGGTGGCTCCATTGAACTTTGCAAAACTTGATAACCTTGCTACGAGTAACTCGGCTGGCAAACTCAAGAATCTTGACTGGTTTCTCCTCATAGGTCAAATTGTTATCCAACTGAAGTGCTTCCAATGGCACTGTGTCTCTCAAAGGTATGTCAGCCATCTCTGCGTGACACTTCTTCAACTGAGAAACGTGAAACACATCATGAACTCCTGTTAATCCTTCTGGCAATTCCAACTTGTAAGCCACTTCTCTCATACGCTCCAAAACTCGATATGGTCCTACAAATCGTGGCGCTAACTTCCCCTTAACTCCAAAGCGCTTAATCCCTCGAATTGGGGATACTCGAAGATAAGCTCTGTCTCCGACTTCGTAAACCGTCTCCTTGCGTTTAGAATCTACGTAGCTCTTCTGTCTGGACTGGGCTACCTTGAGCCTATCGTGAATCAACTTCACCTTCTGTTCAGACTCCTTAATCAGATCTGGTCCAAACAACTAGCGGTCTTCAACTTCGTCCCATGACAACGGTGTCCTGCACCTCCTTCCGTACAAAGCTTCGAAAGGTGCCATCTTCAAACTGGTCTGATAGCTATTATTGTAAGAGAACTCTGCATATGGTAAATTATCGTCCCAACTAGATCCATAATCTAGCGCACAAGCTCTTAGCATATCCTCCAAAATCTGATTGACTCTCTCAGTCTGTCCATCTGTCTGCGGATGAAAAGCTGTACTAAATTCTAACCTAGTACCCAAAGTCTCATGCAACTGCTTCCAGAACTTTGAGGTAAACTGGGTTCCTCTATCTGATACGATGCTCCTCGGAACTCCATGCAAACATACGATCCTGGTCATGTATATCTTTGCCAACTTAGCACTGGTGTAAGTGGTCTTTACTGGGATGAAATGAGCTACCTTCGTCAATCGATCAACTACGACCCAAATCGAGTCATAGCCTGAACGAGTCCTTGGTAATCCCGTTATAAAATCCATGCCTAGCTTATCCCATTTCCATTCGGGTATCGGCAATGGTTGCAACAATCCTGCTGGCTTCTGATGCTCTGCCTTTACTCTCTGACATACGTCACAAACTGCTACATACTCCGCAATATCCATTTTCATTCTGGTCGACCAGAAAATATCCTTCAAATCCAAATACATCCTGGTATTTCCTAGGTGAATCGAATACGGTAATCATGTGCCTCTTGCAGAATCAACTTCCTGATTTCCGGGTTATTGGGCACGTAAACACGGTCTTCAAACCATAGGGTGTCGTGCTCATCCTCACGAAACCCTTTAGCTTTTCCCTTGGTCAGTTTCTCCTTTATAGCGGCAATCTCTTTGTTAGTTTTCTAAGCTTCTCTGATTCTATCCATCAAAGTTGACTGAATTTCCAATGCTGCTACATAGCCTCTCGGAACTATCTCCAAACATAGCTCACGAAGATTTTCTGCTAACTCCTTGGGTATTTCTCCCGTCATTAGTGTATTGACATGGCTCTTGCGGCTTAATGCATCAGCTACTACATTAGCCTTCCCGGGATGATAATGCAATCTCATATCATAATCCTTGATGAGCTCCAACCATCTCCTTTGTCTGAGGTTCAACTCCTTCTCCGTGAAAATGTACTTCAGACTCTTATGATCCGTGTACACCTCACAATGATTTCCAATGAGGAAATGTCTCCATGTCTTCAATGCATGCACTACGGCTGCTAACTCCAAATCATTCGTAGCATAATTCAATTCGTGGGGCTTCAGTTGTCGTGAAGCATACGAAACTACTCTCCCTTCCTGCATAAGCACTGCTCCAAGTCCTCGACGTGAAGCGTCGCAATACACCTCATAATCCTTGGTTTGATCTGGCAAAATCAACACTGGTGAGGTAACCAAATGTTTCTTCAACTCCTGGAAACTTGCCTCACACTCATCAGTCCATTTGAACTTAGCATCCTTCTTCAGCAACTCCGTCATAGGTTTCGCGATCTTTGAGAAATTTCCAATAAACCTACGGAGTATCCTGCGAGTCCAAGAAAACTCCGGATCTCTCCAACTGTTGTTGGTGCTTCCCACTTGGTCACGGTTTCAACTTTAGCGGGATCTACTGCTATACCTTCTCCAGATATAACATGTCCGAGGAATCCTACTTCCTTTAACCAAAATTCACATTTGCTGAACTTGGCATATAATTGATGTTCTCTGAGCTTTCCAAGTACCAAACACAAATGCTCCTTATGCTCCTCTTCATTCTTCGAATAAACCAGGATATCATCAATGAACACTACGACGAACTTATCCAAAAACTCCATAAACACTTTGTTCATCATGTTCATAAAATAGGCAGGTGCGTTAGTCAGTCCAAATGACATAACGGTATACTCATATAGTCCATATCTTGTGGTGAATGCTGTCTTCGGAATATCCTGTTCTCGAATCTTCAACTGATGGTATCCTGATCGCAAATCGATCTTGGAAAACACTTTAGCTCCCTGCAATCGATCAAACAGATCATTGATCATTGGTAGCGGTTACTTGTTCTTGATTGTTACTTCATTCAATCCTCGATAGTCAACAACCATCCTTAACGATCCATCCTTCTTCTCTACTAGAAGTACTGGTGATCCCCAAGGCAAAGAACTTGGACGAATGTAACCTTTATCCAGTAACTCCTTAATCTGCTTCTTAATTTCCACCAAATCCTTTGCTGGCATCCTATATGGTCTCTTTGATATTGGCCCAGTGCCTGGCAATAGCTCAATCAAAAACTCAATATCTCTATCTGGTGGCATGCCTGGCAATTCTTCAGGAAATACATCAGGGAAATCCTTTACCACTGGTACTTCCTCCTGCACAACTCCTGATAAGGAATTTACTTGTGTCCTGTTTGGTACATGCCGGGATACATACTTGATCCTTCTCCCTTCTGGTGTGGTAAGCAAAATTGACTTACTAGCACACTCAATATTCCCTTCATACTTTGATAATCAATCCATGCCTAATATCACATCCAATCCTTGAGATTCCAATACTATTAGGTCTGAGGGAAAAACATAGTTACCAATCCTTAATGGTAACCGATCACGCCATAGACTTGCCACATACTCTGCTCCTGGCGAGGTTACTAACATGGGTGACCTAAGGGCTTGGGTTGGTAGGTTATACTTATCCACAAATCCCCTTGATGTGTATGAATGCGATGCACCAGTATCAAAAAGAACGAGTGTAGTAAATGACTTAACCAAAAACTTACCTATTACTGCATCGGGCTGAGCTTCAACCTCCTCCACATTAACGTGGTTCACCTGTCCCCTGTTGAAAGGGTTCGGCTTCTTTCCCGAGTTTCCATTGCCGTTTTGGCCTTCAGGACATTCATTTGCATAATGGCCTTGCTTGGAACACTTATAGCAAGTGATGTGGCTCGAGTCCTTCTTGGATGGGGTTGATGGGGTGCTGCGGTTATAGCCATTGCCTCCTCCATTCCCATTACCATTCTTGGTGCCATTGTGATTGTGCGAGCTACCTACTCCATGGGTATGCTGAAAATGTCCTCCTGGTCTAGGGGTAAAACGTGGCTTCTGCTGAGCTCCTGAATTATACTTTCCTTGTCCATACTTCCTCTTGCGGTTCTCAATTTGCTGCTGCTTCCCTTCAATCATAAGAGCACGATCTACCAACTCTTGGTAGTTGTTGAAGGTGGCTACCATCCACTGCATACTCAACTCAACATTCAATCCTTCCAGGAATTTCTCCTGCTTAGCTGCATCCGTAGCAACGTCATCTGGGGCATAACGTGCTAGCTCACTAAACTCCACATACTGGCCAACTGTCCGTCCTCCTTGGCGCAAGTTACGAAACTCATGCTTCTTCATGGCCATTGCTCCTGCTGAGACATGGGCAGTACGAAAAGCCTGCTGAAACTGGTCCCATGTGACAGTGTCGACTGGGAAGGTGGCTGTGAAATTCTCCCACCAGGATGCTGCGGGTCCTTCTAACTGGTGTGCGGCAAACTTAACCTTCTCCACATCTGTGCATCCTACTGTGGTCAACTCCCTAGATATCTTGCGGAGCCAATCATCTGCTACTATCGGCTCGGTGCTACTGGAAAACACCGGCGGATTTAGCCTAAGAAAACGGGCTAAGTGGTCAACAGGTGGTGGTGGTGGTGGTGGTGGGGTGTTGTTATTGTTCCCCTAATTCTGATTCTGAACTAGCAACTGCATCAAGGTGTTCTGCTGCTGGATCAACTGGGTGAGCTCCGGCGGAAAGGCAAATCCGGGGTCACGTCTCGGAGGTATCTGAGGGTTTAGAAAAGATGAGATATAAGAATAGAGGGGGTCTAAAGGGAAAACACTACCCATATGCACATGAGGCAAAAGCACACAATTCACTTCAATCAATCAAACAAGGACATACAATCGATCTAGCTATCGCAAAAGTGCTCGGACTACTATATTTACATGGTGGACTACTACTACTGATGAGGTGGTCTACTAGAAATATTCTACGGTTGTAGACTCCATGATATCTGCTCCTGCTTCATCCACATAGTCATCATCGCTACTATATTGTTCCGAGTCGGTGCCGTCAATGATGATGTAGTCCTCCGGGCTAATCTCCTTGGGTTCTTCGTCTTCATCTACTGGTGTCGGGCCTCCCATAAATATTCCTATCTTCTTTATCAGATCGTCATTCTTCTCCACCAATACTTCAATTTCCTCTTCATAATCTTCACGTGTAGCCTTGAGTTCTTCCTCCAGTTCCTTGATTCTAGTCTTAGCCTTCTTCAGATCTATCATGTCGGCGCACATCTGATTCTCCTGTCGTCGAATGTGCTGGTTTAGCTCCTGAATAAAAGCTGCAATTGATCTATCTTTCCTGGTGCTGATCATCTCCCAGTGTTCATCTCGGCGCCCACAAATCTGGTAGATAGTATCCTTAAGATCCTTGCGGTAGACTTCTCCAATGCGTCCCATGGCGATGTGAGCTTCCATGCTCTTTCCTAGACTCCAAGTTGGTGCATCAAAAGAAAACTCTATGGGCTCAGTGACTGGCATGAACGTCCTTCCTGGAACTTGAAATTGAATCATCCAGCACTCTTCTTCAGGTAAAGTGGCATTGTAGGTTCCCGTGAAGCTTGGTACTCCTATGTTCAGGTATCTAGTGACTTCCTTCAAGTGGCATCCAAAGGGTGTATCTTCATCCGGTTGGGTGAACTTGTTCCTTGCATCCGCCATCCAAAAGAGTAGAAAAGATGAGAAGTCAGAAGAGAAGAGAGTGAGTAGTGATCTAGGTCTTTAGCTTAGTGGTCGTGTCCTACAGTCAGCGTGTGCTCTGATACCATCTCTGTAGCGACCATACCTCAAACAGTCTGATCTCTGTGCTCCGGTGTCATCCCTGGATCAGTAATGCTGACACCACACAGTACTCGAAGGATTTATAGCAGAGTAGCAATCACACACTTATTACATCGAGTGTCTCAAAAGAGAACTTATTACAATAAATATGGCTTAAGGCCATCTAGTGACGATAACAGCGGAAGGCTTGGAAGATAAGTGAGTCCATCAACTCCAACGGCATCACTGAGTATAGAACCACGACCTAAAACTCCTTAATCGTCGTCTGAAAAGTCTGCAACATTAACGTTGCAGCCCGAAAACGGGTCAGCACATGGAATATGCTGGCAAGGTAACACATAGAGAATAATGGAATGCAACAGCTATACTATATGCATATTTGGCTAGTGGAAAGCTCTATGGTTACAGTTTTTGTGTAAAGCCAATTTTTCCCTACTTCAAAGGAATAAATTAATTACTATCATGGTGGTTGTTAAACATTGAGAATGGTTGACAGCATTCTCAATCCCAATTAAGTAACATCATTAAAACCCAACAAACTTTATTTAGAGTAACATGTTGAGATTCACATGATAATCCAGGTACTAGATACTCAAGATGTCCATAACCGGGGACACGGCTAACCATGATTAGTTTGTTACACTCTGCAGAGGTTTGCGCACTTTTCCCCACAAGACTCGATCGCCTCCGTTTGGTTTCTCGCACTACAGGGTGTTTGAGAAGACGGATGACCGAGACATAGTCTTTCAGAAGCGCTAGCACCTTACGATTGGGTAGACCGTACCACCTACATCCCCTACATCTGCTAGTCTACCACTGTAAGAGTTCGCACAACTTAGTCAACTATGCCAGACCCCATAATGGCTTGTGGCTGCACACGGAAGTTTCTAGTATGAATAATCTCATGATCCCTTTGAGCCTGGGTGGCGGTCCAAAGAAAAACAGGCAAGTCCTGGAAACCCCAGGTGCCTCAATCCACCCAGATGTGTATTAGGTTGCCACCTTAGATAAACCATTAATTAACAATCTCACATCTGTCATGGATATCACTCACCCAATCCACGTCTACTAGCTTAGCATGGCATAATAAGCAAACGTAGAAGTAACTCCCAAAGGTTTGATAATAAACAGGTAATAGGTACTACCTCATCTACTTCCCATCCCACAATTTAATTGGATCCTAGTCATGCAATGTGTGAAGATTGGTCTAATGCAATAAAACTGGGTTGTAGAAAAGGTATGATCAAAGTGTTACTTGCCTTGCTGATGATCCGCGAAACCTAGAGATTCAACGTAACAGGCGGCGCACTCCGGGTATTCTATCGCAGACAAACAACAAGCATACAATAAGTACTCATCTAATTCACAGGTAAAACTCGAATAGAAGATCTAACCAGAAAGTTCAACTTAAGAACCCTGGTTTGCAAAAAGAATCAAATCGAACGAAGCAAAAGAAATCAAACGGCGAAAGAAAACAACTTCGTTCTAGTAATCTGGATCTAGGGCAAATTTTACAGTAGCAAAAACATGTTTAAGTTGATTATTTGGAAAGAGGGTTTCGAGACGAAACTCCAGGCGCTTCAATCGCCTGATTCCAATAAACGAGCGAAAAGTTATACTAAAACGAAAATCGGATCAGAAATCGCGATCAGAAAATAACCGCAAAAAATCCGACGAAAAAGAAAAACGACGAACAGAATTTTTTTAACGGCACGGAAAACAAGGCGGCGGCGAACCTCGGGCGGCGTGCTGCTCCGGCGAGTCGGCGGCTAGGGTTAGGGCAGGGGCGGCAGGGCTGTCTCGGGCTCTCGGGCGGCGCCTTATATAGGCCCCGGCCAACGGTGTCCTGGCCGAGTACGGCCCAAAGTCGGTTCCGCATTTTTTTTAAATAATTCCGCTCAGAAGAAAAATAAAAAGAAATACTAAACGGACTCCAAAAATCGCGAAATAAATTTTTCCGGGTTTCTAAAATCAAGCCCGATAAAGTGAACATTTATCTGGGCGCAAACTACAACTTTGAAAAACGCGCATTTTTCCTAAATTCAAATAAAATACCGAAAAACTCCGAAATAAAACTTATTTGATTTTTTATTAAATACTCAATATTTCTGTATTTTGGGAAAGTCATTTTATTCCCTCTCTCATATTTTTGTAATAGAAATAATTGATGATAAAACAAATAAAATCAAATGATCCTATTTACATAATTTGAGAAAACTCATATATGTAATTAACGAAATCCCCAACTCTCTCCGTGGGTCCTTGAGTTGCTTAGGATTTTCTAGGATCAAAACCAAAAGCAAAATAAAATATGATATTCATGATGATCTAATGTATAACATTCCAAATTGAAAATTTGGGATGTTACACAGGACGAGGTGAAGCTTGCTTACTAGTACGCCTTACGCCCACACCCTCGCCCACGCGCGAGGTGCCTCGCAGGACGACGAGAAAATTTTACTACTCCCTCCGTTTACTCCTCGTCCCTACCTTGGTTAGAGAGATTATCATACTATTTGGAATATACTTCCTCTGTTCCTAAATATAAGTCTTTTTAAAGATTCCACTACAAACTACATACAGATGTATATAGACATATTTTAGTGTAGATCCACTCATTTTGCTTCGAATGTAGTCCATAGTGGAATCTATAAAAAGAACGGAGCGAGTTTGTCTTTTAGTAGTACAGTGGTATATTGGAGTAGTACTACTACATCAATTTATTTGGAGTCCGTGGTGTAGCAAGCTATCCTAGGCTATGTTACTACTCCCTCCTTTCTAGTTTATGGCTAAATTTCAAAAGCTCTCCAACCAAGGTAGACGGTGAGTGGTGGAATTAATTTCATAGTTTGCACAAGTAATTAGTACGCTCATTTTTCTCACGAAGTTATGTTTACCGAGGCATTAATTAGAATGAATGCATGCATGATCACTAAATTTCAATGAACTTCTACATGCATTGGTGAGTTTTCTCTTGACAGTGCTTGCATCGGGTGATTTAACGCACCTTGAAATCCAACATGTGATGGTACTACTACTACTAGTAGTAGAATTGAGACTTATAAAACGGAAAAACAAATTTTCTTAGATCAGCCCTATAAACCGGAAAGGAGGGAGTAGTAAGTAGTACTACCTCCATAGTGGGTACATATTCCGTAAAATCATATTTTCCCAAAACTAAGTCGCTCAACCTTTATTTTCTTGTTTCCCTTCCTGCCTCCTTGCCTTGAACACACTATACCAAACTCCCCTGCCTGTCCCGCGGGAAAAGACCCGCCCTTGCCTTTTTTTAGTCCGGGTTTGTATGGATGGATCACGCGAAGCAGCAAAACCCAAGCCGTGTCTTGTAATCCTCCGTCGACTCTTGCTTTCATGAATTCTGTAGTTCCTCTCGCCGACATGTGGGTCATATAGCAACCGGGTCGACGTGCCATGCACAAAATAACAGTGCAGAACAGTAGGGGAGACGCACCCAGTTGTACCGTCCCAGTAGTAGTAATGAGCAATGAGACGTCAAATCACAATGCCGGACCTTCCAAGGCGGACAAAGCAACCATTATTTCACACTTCGCTTAGCCATCATCTCCTTCAAGAAAACCACGTAGTATTGCTTCTGCCATTGTTCTGCCTCAAGAGGTACACGTGCATCACCTTGGTACATCATGACACGTGGGACCGCATGACAGGCCATGCTCCCCCGCCCATCGCTCGGTAAAATCACCTCATTTTTACTACTTCCTCCGTATTGGTTTATAGGGCATGCAAGTCGTTCTACGTTGATAATTTAACTAGCTATATATGTGATGAATATTATATGTTTAGAAACTACATCCGCTTAAGAATCCAATGATATACTTTTTGTGACATAGTAACTCATATCTAGTTAGTAAAATGGATGACCTAGAACTACGTGCACACCCTATAAACCAAGATGGAGAGGGTAGTACAGTACGTATCTTTTTAGATCAATATAGTCAGAATTCACCAAGCAGCAAAACCAAGTGGTAGGCTGCTCCTGTCGTGTTGGCGTACAACTCAAGCAGGGTCAGTCCGCACACGAAATGGCGACACACATAACAGGACTCCATTGGCCAACATGTGGCTCATCCGCCGTCTTGTTCCACGTGTGATGCAACTAATTACAGTTCGGAGCAGCGGTTGGACTTGGAGGCACCCCGGTCGTAGCGCCGCTGTAGTAAATGAGCGATGAGGTGTCAAATCACAAAGCCCCACCTTTCCCGCATTAAGCTAGACGGACGAATCAACCACCATTTCACTCTAGGGTGAAAGAGCATAAGGAAAAGAGAAAACCAATGATGCGTGCGGCAACTACCTAGGGCACGCTAGGGTAGGGGACTCCACTACAAATCCTTTTTTTGAAAGCGCCTCCACTACAAATCCGCTTCTCCCTCGTCCTCTTCAAGAAAACCGATGGTGCGCGCGACGGTATGGTTTGTAGGAGTACTACGGTGTGCGGGGCCACCTCGTACTAAATGGGAGGGGGGTTGAGTTCGAGCCGATGCCTTAATATGTGTCACTACATGAATCAGGAACTTTTCCATCAGCCATGGTGGACAGAAAGGCATGCCTAGCGGACGGCAACAAGTCCGGTCGAACGAGCTGCGAAAAAGGCATATTTGCCGTCCGCTGGTGGACGACAAAGATGAAATGGTCTTCGCCGTCCGCCAGTAGATGCCAAAGGACCTGGACGGCCGACGTGTCAGCTATAGGCCATTAGTGGGTTAACGACATGCTTTGTCGTCGACCTAACTAAATATTTACAACAGTACGAGCGGGTTAGGGGGTTCCTTGGCATGGATGGAACCCTAAATAGCAAGTATCATCGGTGCGAGAAACATGTGGCGCTCGGTGTTGAACACTAGATCGACATCCCACAAGTGAAGCCGGCGCCCGGCATCCCGCAACAATAGTTCTGGTGGTCGATGATGGTCGAACACCTTGGTGAATTTGTTTGGCAGCCTCTGCAATGAGGATTAAAGCCAAGTTTTAAAATTTCAAACAACCAACCTGACTTGAGTCAGCTTGGGTGTTTCAACTTTCAACACTTGCCTTTTAATCGTCATCACAGAGGCTGCCAGACAAATTCGCAATGGTGTTTGACAGGCATCGACGCCGAGAACTGTTGCTTTGGGACGCCGGACGCTGGCGTCACTTATGGGACGTGGATGTAGTGTTCAACACCGACGTCCACGTGTATCTTGCACCGTCAATACTTTCTATTTAGGGTTCCATCGACACCAAGGAACCCCCTAACCCGCTTAACCCGGTATCACTGGTGATGCGCCCCTAATCTTCTTCCTCCTCCACCTCCTCTTATTCTTCCTCCTCCTCCTCTTATTCTTCCTCCTTTTATTCTTCTTCATCTTCTTCTTCTTCTTTTTTCATCTTTCTTCTTTCTTGTTAACCTAAACTAAACCTAATAAACATAATCTAACCTAAACTAAATCTAAACCTAAAAAATAGAAACCAAACCAGAACTAAACCAAGCCTAAATTAAACTAAACCTAATTAAACTAAATCTAAAAATAGAAAAATAAACAGGGATGTCACTTTCAGGCGTAGCAGGGGGTGCCGGATGGAGGAGGGTGGGTCGGGGCGCCGACGCGCCGGCGCGGCGGGGCGGGGCTCCGGGTCGGCCGGGGCGCCTCGGGGCGGCCAGACTGGGGAGGAGGGGCTGCGTTGCGCGGTGGGGCGTGGTGGAGGGGCGATGGGGCGGGGCGGGGCGGCCGGGCCGGGGCGTAGGGGCGGTGCGGCGCAGCGGGGCACAGCGGCCGGGGTGGCGATGCGGAGCGGCAGGGGTGGCTTGGGCACGGGGCGGCAACACGAGTGTGATGAGGGAGGGAGAGAGGGGAGCAAGAGAGAGGGAAGTGGGGTTGGCGGTCTTTTAGTTTAGGTTACAGCTCTTTGTCGGCCCCTAGCGAACAGCAAAGAGCGTAGCTGATGGACGTTAGTTGGCCACTTTCTTTGTCGTTAGCTAGCCGACGTCAAAGATTCTTTGTCGTCTGCTAGCTGACGGCAAAGAACGTGGCCGTTAAGAGGCCCTCGCTAGTACACCACCCTCCCTCTTTGTCGTCCGCTAGCGGACGACAAAGCTTTTATGTCGTCTGCTAGCGGACGACAAAAAACTGGTTGACAACAAATACTATCTTTGTCGTCCACTCTTTCTTTGCCTTCAGCTTTCGGCATATTGATGGCAAAGACCTCCTTTGCCGTCAGCTAGCTGACGACGAAGAACTGGCTGATGGAAAAGATACTGATTCCTGTAGTGTGTGGGCTGCTTGGTTTTACGAGAACGAGGCAACATTTTGGGTTCGGGGACCAGTGGAAATATATGTACAAAAAATTGTGGATGTAGGTTCTACCGAAAGGCAATGACGCATGGCCCTGCATTTCGACATACCTGTGGCCGCGTGAAATTTGCCACTCTACTCAAAACTAGTAAGGTACACATGCATTGAACGCAAGATATTTGGAAATCAAATTATGAATAAATACACACTATAACATGTAAAGCTTTGAGTCATATATGCATGATGTAGATGTTCGTTCAGTTCTTATAGTTCATCTCATTCAAAATCAATTAGTTTTATAAAAAGGTTAAGATTCTTGGGATTGTGCATTGTAAAGCATAATCTAAAATACAAATAATGGCAATTCATTTTGAATTTTTTTTGGGGAATTATGATATGGAAGATTCTAGAACAAAGGAGAAGTGCTTGTGTTTTGAGGTTTGTGCATTATGCTTAAGTTCAACCATGGAGTCTTCTAGATTGTACATGTGGCAGAATCTGGTGGAATGTTGATCATATCCAACGGCCAATAGTGCTCGGATTTGCCATATCTGCACTGTCGGATTAGCTTCATCCAACGACCATATTTCAAAGTTATTCGCACACTATATAGGGGTATAGATAGTGCATAAAAGTTCCTCCAAAAACATCTATAACTAATGGGATGTGAATGTATGCTTAAAATAAAAAAATGTAATACTCCCTCCGTCTAGGTGTATAAGTCATCTTAGGATTTTTTTCTAGTTAATAGCATTCCATGCAATGAATTAACCACCGCATATCATGTTTGAAACTCTCCAGCCATTGAAAGCATGCACGGCCCACATATCTTATTGGTTGATATGTCATGAAACAAGAAACGAGGAGGGAGTTAATGTACCGTGCCTAAGTGTTTTGGGATTATTTGGTTTTCGGAAGATGACTTACACACCTAGACAAAGGGAGTACAAAGAGAAAAAATGAAATGCAGTTAAAAGAATGACATTTCTAACAAAAATGTGAATGTGAACTACAAATGTGTGCACGTGACTAGCACATACATTGTCAATACAAAATTTAATGCAAGAAATAACTTATGCGTAACATGCATGAATTGATGATGTGGTGCTTGCATGCATAGAGTAGAAAAACAATGTGATTTATGACTTGCATGCATGACGTGTTCTTGTGCCATAGTTGCATGTCTAGGAAAAAAGCTACTAGTGGGTTGTACTAGTTATTTAGGAATAGAAGATGTATACATGGAAGTTGTAGGGAAAGAGATGACATGTATCTCAATTCCTATGAGTAGGGATTGTAAAAGAGATGTCATTTGTTCACATCATAGGAACTTTTCTAATGAATCTAGAGATGACATGTATCTCACTTCCTATGAGGAGGGATTAGAAAAGAGATGTCATTTGGTTCACATCATAGGAACTTCTCTATTTAATATACGCTAATGTTTATTTTGCTTTGAAATTATGGGAGTATAGGAATCCATTCATATAAACCAAGTGGCTCTAAATCTATAAAAATGATATCATGTTTATTTCCTTTGAAGTGTGGAGTATATGAATCTATTCCTATGAACCAATTGGCTCCAAAGGAAAAAATCCTATAAAAATCATATCATATAGAGTTCCTATGATATTCCTCCACACCAAAGGATGGTTGAAATTGTTGCAGGTGATACGACGGTCTTTCTTTGTAGACTCCTCCCACATATTTATAGTTACCTCTCGAAGATGAATGAAATGATATATACCTGGTATTCTATATGTGCATTTTGGTACACGACAACTCGGTAGAAGTTTGCGAGGTTCGAATTTTCAATAAAGCTATATGCACTACATTTTGGAATGGAGGGAGGAGCATACGACAATTGCTAACACTCATGTGGAAGATTTGTGTATAGGAGGAGTGGCCGCTCTGTCAAATGACATGGCAAAACTGACACTGTCGGATGCTGATCTAATGGTTCTTACAGCGTTCGTCAGGAAACAGCTTGTGGCGAACGTTTGTCGGATCATGATTTACGGACACATGCATTGCATTGATACGTGCCCCCCCTCTCTCATGCACACACGCACCCTCATGAGTCACGACTCTCCCGAGTCCTCTCGCACCCACCGTCTATCTACAGGTAGACGTCACACACATATGTCCACTTCACAACCTACTCTCAGAACTTCTAAAAAACAAAAGACGTTGCACACCTTTTTGTTTTAGCTCACACATCACACACTTATACTATTACTCTTGTGGCGATCATTCTCTGGGCATAGTATATTGTACTCTCACGAACAGAAGCGGTACACGCACCCACTAGTTCAATCACGCCCACTCGCGAGTACACATAGGAGCGCATTTTTTTAAGATGCTACAATAAAAATCACTCCACTATATATATAATCAAGAGCCTTAGCGCTTTCTTTACTAGGGTTCCTCTCTTTCACTCCCTCATGCTCTCTAGATCTAAGAAATACATAGGTGGCCACACTCTCTCTGCTCACGGCTGGCCACAAATCTGGCCAGACCACCTCGATGGGGGCAGGGGTGTAGGTGCATCGTTCACGCTGTCATCGGCGGCGAGGGAGGAGACCAATGGCTGCCCGCTCGTCCCGATCGACGGCCGTGCCGTTCTCTCCGAGAGAGCACTGGCTCGGGAGGGCCTCCGACCCCTTGTTCCTCCCTGAGGTATTGTGGCAAAGATGCGGCCTCCCGACGACGACGACCCTCAGGTATATATTCCTTCGAAACCTGCCTTGCTCTACTGCCCCAGCTCCCAACGTGGTTGCGTGTGGATATTTTTCTACTTCTGTCGGCTGTTCCAAAGCTAGCTAGAATTTTACTATTATTAGAGGTAAAGCTAGTTCATACAGTCGAATCTAAGAGTTGGTTCAAATTGGGAAGAAAGTGGGAAAGTTGTAGCATGAATCTAGGACTTGGTTCTTAGAGGAAACGGGCGAAAGTATTAGATACTGGCTACCCGACCGTTCTCTTGGTTGAAAAGGCGAAGAAGGCATGGTGGATGGCGAAGGGTGGGGATAAGTGGACCTGTCTCTTGCTTGAAAAATGAAAGAAAGTGAGGGGTGTTGGGGGACAACGCAAATGAGAATGAACAGGTCTAGATTTCATGTGCTCACATAGGAAAATGTCGCCAAGGAGATAAAAATGGGACAAATGTAGACATGCTGCCTGAGTGTTTGCCGCTCTCGGCAACCACATCTGCCTCACCACTTTATGCCCCTACTGTCCCTATGCCCACATCGCTACCGTCAATGTAAAATCACATAAAGTAATGGTCTAGTGCTGTCGATAAATTGAAGCAATGCCACCACCATTTTATGAAGTGCTTCCGTCTTGCTTTATTTCCCATCAATTGTGTTTTTGTAGTTACACTTAAATCTCACACCGCTAACATTGCTTCTTCCCAGTGGAACTGCACAAATTTGATTGCACATTTACTGACCATGTGCTACTCTCATGACATTAATACTAATGCTATTGTTCTACATGTTAATCTAGTGGCAGTGTTGATGTGATGCTACTTACTTAAGGGCACTTTCATACTGTCAATCTAGTGCCAATTATAACACAATAGATGCTGCTATTAATCATACGCCACTGCAAATATTTGTCACTATTTAAATAACAACATTTCATATTTGCCCAAATAGGGATGTCTGTCTCCATATTGTTTCTATCTGCGCAATCAAAAGTACAGACGTCAGTTTTAGTACAATTGCACAAAATGTGATGGCTATTCCTAGCTGTCGTCCTCTAACCACCAGTGTTCCAGGTATTCCTACATTAGTAGTAACTTGGTAGAATGACCAACACAATCTAGAAGAAGCTGATTCGTACATTTTACTTCCTGATTGCAGTGTAGGGATGAGCGAAAACAACTGTATCCTAGTCCGGAATGCACTTTCTACGAGTTGATCCATGGACCGAGGACTAGCTGGCACGGCTGCACAGAGGTTTGTGGGACAGGTGCACGGACAAGAGGCATTGTGGTCTGCTTATTTCTGCAAATAGCGGTGCTTAAGTTTAGTGGAATGCACAAGAATTTTAGCTGGTCAGTATACTACGTGGTTCAGTTCAGCATTCCAGCTGAGAACACAATTATAATTGGTTATTCTAGAATGAGAGAACCTAACCTTGGATGGTGGCAACAAGAAAAAACCAGAGTGAACTCCAGGAAATTTAAGCCTGCCGGGAGGCCCTTTGCTCAGAGAAGCCTTGCTGTTTTTTTCCTGATTTGTAAACCTTCTCACAACTTTGTCTTTTGCTGTGAACTAGTAAATGTTTGTTATGTTTTATGAATCATTGAGATGTATAAAATTGCTTAACTTATTCTTTTTAATATTTTCATGAAGCCGAGTTTAATGTGAGTGTCCCACATGAATGCTGGACTAGCGTGAATGTTTGGAATTTGCATTGTGGCCTCAATTAACTGTATGAACCACTGTAACAAGATACATAGTTGCTTATATGTTAGACAGTAGATTATTGATTCTTAGCTGGTCGATAGCCTAGTGTTCAAGTGAGCTGAGCCAATGTGCCGTGTTTTGCACAACTGCTTACAAGTGGGGTAGCACCAACAGTGTTTACAAGTAGTTATGTATACGTCGGTGCAAAGTTCTCGAAAAAGTACTCTATTTCATCAAACACACATTGCTCTTATGATAAACCATGACAACTTATGTCTTACCATGCCATATTCATGAAAAACTAGTGAGGACGCATCTGTTTCTGCAACAATTACGATGGTTCTCACATGATTCACGGGTACACAAAAGTAGCAGCAGTTCCCATAGACGGATTAAATAGAGTACTAGCCTAGAGGGCTTGATAATAAGCAAGGTTCAGATAATTAGACACAATCCAAACTACTATTAAACACTAGCTGGGGCAACTATTTCATGCCTTGATCTAATTTGGGCTAGACACAAGACGTACCTTCCCATGAACATCATCGAGGACGTCCGGCATCAGCTCAATCTTGTGAACTTTCCTGAAGATAACCTTGTGGCCTTGCCACTCATAAACTTGTTTGTGGAGGCATGCCACGTCATCTTCCTGCGTAAGCCTGACAAGAACAGTACGCCTCACAAATGAAGGAGTAGCTTTGAACTTCTTGTGATTCAGTACACCATGAACAACACGCCAAACAATAATGAGGCTGGAATACAACTCGACATCGTTATAAGTGCAAATGGCTTCCAGGGTCCAACAGACTAAGAACTCTGTTTTCCCAGTGCATATATTCAGGTCATCCGCCTCATAGGGAGTGACATGTACAACCACATGATCCTTGTCTGCATCAGGGATCTAATTGAAACAGAAACAAATTCTGAATTACTTTCCAGTATAAGAAACACAAGTTATTTAAACCACTATGTATAGCATGGCATCGAAGCTAATAAAATTTTGCATTATTCATCACCACATACTTAGATGAAAAACCACAATCGAGATCGGCAAAGAAGAAACTCACCTTGGGCAGCTCAGGGGGGCACATCCTCAAAGTGGGAAAACTACTCCCACAGTGCCACAGGGGCTGTAACCTGAAATGGGGCGTTGCCCATCTCAGTAGTGGCCATGAGCGTATCTGGGGTCAGCTCTGTGGCTGCCTCCATCTTCTTGGAGCTCTCTCTCTCTCGTGGGGATCAACCTCTCGCGTCTGCTCCAATATCGGTAGATCTTTGCCTGGTTCTCCTTGGTCCATCATCAAACTGACGAATACTAGGACACCACTGAAAGTAAAACACAATCGCAATGATAATGCAACAAAAAAGAGAGTGAGGATCGGTTACTGCTTTGCAAAATTTCTTTTTTTCTCTGAACAAAAATATACCAACATCACATGTAACGCCCCGACACCGATGTGCCAGGTGTCGTGCAGTTATTCGCTATTGTTTCATTGTCATTGCTTGCATGTCATGCATTGCATATCATGTCATCATGTGCATTTCATTTGCATACGTGTTCGTCTCATGCATCTGAGCATTTTCCCCGTTGTCCATTTTGCAATCCGGCGCTTCGTTCTCCTCCGGTGTCCATTTCTACCTTCTTCTTGTGTGTGGCGATTAAACATTTCCGGATTGGACCGAGACTTGCCAAGCGGCCTTGGATTACTACCGGTAGACCGCCTGTCAAGTTTCGTATCATTTGGACTTCGTTTGATACTCCAACGGTTAACCGAGGGACCGAAAAGGCCTCGTGTGTGTTGCAGCCCAACACCCCTCCAATTTGGCCCAAAACCCACCAAACCCTTCTCCATCATCTAGAGCGTTCGATCACAATCGCGTGGCCGAAAACCGCACCTCATTTGGACTCTCCTAGCTCCCTCTACCTATATATATGTGCAACCCTCCCGAAATTCGCGGTCTAACCCTAGCCTTCCCCTACCTCGCGCACCGGACACTTCTCCCCCGCAGCCCGGACATGTCCAACCGCGCCTCCGACGAATCCGCCGCCACCATGTGTCGCCCGTGCCTCCCTCTCTCTCGTCAGCCCCGCCGCGGCCCGCGGGAGCCCAGGGCAGGCCCCCCAGGCCCGCGTGCCGCCGCCCGACCCTTCTCCGCCTCGCGCGCCGTTCCCCGCCGCCACCGCATCGTCGGCCGCCGCCGCCTGCATCGCCGCGCCACCGCACGCGCTCCACCGGCGCCGCCCCTCGCCTCCGGCCGCCGCGCCGCCGCAAGCACCGCGCCTCGCCGCCCGAGACGCCGGCCATCTCCTCCGCCACCTCGTCGCGGGTCACCGCCGCCCTCTGCGCCGCCCCTCGTCGTCGGAACCTCGCCGGAGTTCGCGCCACCTCGCCGGAGTTTCGGTCCGGCCAGATCTGGACCAGATCCACCAACCCCGCCATCCAAACGCCTCCCCTTGTCCCAGATCTAGCCATCCCGCACCACCTCATCCCGCGTTGACTTTTCGTGGAGCTAAAATTCCACTAAGTCCCAAATTCCCAGATCCATATGCTCTTGTTCATCATGCCGTAACTTTGCATCCGTAGCTCCGATTCATGCATACATCATATCAAAATGTTCATCCCAGAGAGTACATCATTTCATTCCATTGCATAATTTTCATTTGAGTTCATCTTGATGCCCGAAATGCTGTTAGAAAAGGGCTACTTGAGTTATTTGTCAGATCTGCTGCTCCATTTAGCTTTTTGTCATTTTTGCCATGATTAATGTGTGCATGATATGCCCTGATGCTCTACATGTGTTTTGTTAAGGGTTTTGTCATCTTTACATAGGTGAAACCCATGCATTTTTGTGATGTGTGTGGTGACTAGTGCAAGCTTGCAAAGTGGTGCACTTGCTAATTCTGTTTTCAGGGACTTAGTAATTTCACCATGTCCTGGAGCTGTTTATCTCATGATGCCACATGTTCATGTTGTTTCCTAGTGATCCGTGCCTCTTTTGAGGATGATCAGTAAGGATGTTTTGTTAATCTTGTAGTGCTCTATCCATCCATGTCCTTGTTTGCAATTATGGAGCAACCTAGCTTGAGTCAATCGAGCTCTACTTATGCTACTTTGTGAATCTGGGCAGATTGTCAACTTGTTTGCAATTTTGCCGATGATGTTGTAGTTGATCCGTGCATGCTATGCTATTGTTCTTGCCATTTCTAGCTTGATTTTGTGTGTTCTTGATGGGTGTATGCTTAGCTTATCATGACTTGCACCGTAGTGAGTGCATCGAGCTCGTAAACATGCCTACTTGATATCTGTTTCAGCATGCTCCAGTTTTCACTAAGTCTGAAAACTGATTATGTTTTTGCCATGTTCACATACTTGCAATTGTATTTTCTGATCCCTTTTGGCTCAAGGTCACTAAGGGACTTTTGTTAAGATCTTTGAGTAGCTCCATTCCATGCTTTACTTTGCCATGTTCAGATCCTGTAGCATGTAGTTTTGTTGCTCCAAAATGTGCTACCTGATCTGAAATTCCAGGCTAGTGTTAATTTCACTAAGTCTGACATCTGTTTGTCATATGCATTTTTGCCATGCTTGTTTGAACCTGTTAATGGATGATTTAGCCGTAGATCAGTTCTAGTCTTTTGTTAAGCATCATTAATGCATCCCTGCCATGTATTTTATTGTCATGTTTGAGTGCTGTAGCATGTTCATCTCATTGCATTTAGATGGCTACTTGCTGTAAATCGCAGACCGGAGTCATATTTGAATCGCTTGCCATTTCCAAACCGTAACTCCGATTCCGGCGTTCTTTATATCGTTTTCAAGCGATTTCATCTCATCTTTCCAGTGGCACACTTGGATTTCCAGGTTGAGGCCAGGTTCCTTCATCTGTTGTCAAATCATGCATATGCATCGCATACCGCATGTCGCATATCATACCATGTTCATGTGTTGGTTGTTTACTATGTTGTGTGCTTCTTTTCCGGTGTTTGCTTCTTCGGGTTGGTTCCGTTAACGTCGTGTTTGTGAGGATCCATTCGTCTACGTCCATTTGTCTTCTTCATGGACTCATTCTTCTTCCTTGCGGGATTTCAGGCAAGATGATCATACCCTCGAAATCACTTCTATCTTTGCTTGCTTAGTTGCTCGCTCTTTTGCTATGCCTATGCTGCGATGCCTACCACTTGCTTATCATGCCTCCTATATTGATGAACCAAGCCTCTAACCCACCTCGTCCTAGCAAACCGTTGATTAACTATGTTACCGCTTTGCTCAGCCCCTCTTATAGCGTTGTTAGTTGCAGGTGAAGATTGAAGTTTGTTCCTTGTTGGAACATGGAGTTGTTGTTCCTTGTTGGAACATGTTTACTTGTTGGGATATCACAATATCTCTTATTTAATTAATGCATCTATATACTTGGTAAAGGGTGGAAGGCTCGGCCTTATGCCTGGTGTTTTGTTCCACTCTTGCCGCCCTAGTTTCCGTCATATCGGTGTTATGTTCCCGGATTTTGCGTTCCTTACGTGGTTGGGTGATAATCGGAACCCCTTGACAGTTCGCCTTGAATAAAACTCCTCCAGCAATGCCCAACCTTGGTTTTACCATTTGCACTAACAACCTACCACCTTCCCTTGGGTTCTGCAGACTCAAGGGTCATCTTATTTTAACCGCTCGGGCCAGTGCTTGTCTAAGTGTTGGTCCAAAATGGGCAGCCTGCGGGGCCACCTCGGGGAAACTTGAGGGCTGGTTTTACTCGTAGCTTGACCTATCCGGTGTTGCCCTGAGAACGAGATATGTGCAGCTCCCATCAGGATGTCGGCGCATCGGGCGGTGTTGCTGGTTTAGTTTTACTCTGTCGAAATGTCTTGTTGTAATGGGATACCGAGTCTGATCGGAATGTCTCGGGAGGAGGTCTATTCCTTCGTTGACCGTGAGAGCTTGTGATGGGCTAAGTTGGAACACCCTGCAGGGATTTGAACTTTCGAAAGCCGTGCCCGCGGTTATGGGCAGATGGGAATTTGTTAACGTCCGGTTGTAGAAAACCTGAACTTGACCTTAATTAAAATGAATCAACAGCGTGTGTAACCGTGATGGTCTCTTCTCGGCGGAGTCCGGGAAGTGAACACGGTTTTGGAGTTATGTTTGACGTAGGTTGTTATAGGATCACTTCTTGATCATACTTTTATCAACCGTGCTTTGCCTTCTCTTCTCGCTCTCATTTGCGTATGTTACCCACCATATATGTTAGTCGCTTGCTGCAGCTCCACCTCATACCTTTACCTTAGCCATAAGCTTAAATAGTCTTGATCGCGAGGGTGCGAGATTGCTGAGTCCCCGTGGCTCACAGTTACTTCCAAAACCAGCTTGCAGGTGCCGATGAGTCCTTGCAGATGACGCAACCAAGCTCAAGGAGAAGCTCTATGAAGATCTTGTCCTTTATGTTGTTTCGTTCTAGTTGATCAGTAGTGGAGCCCAGTTGGGGCGATCGGGGACCTTTGTCGCATTTGGGGTTCTTCTTTTGTTTTGGGTTCCGTAGTCGGATCTTGATTGTATCTGGATGATGTAATGCTTTACTCATATAATTGTGTGAAGTGGCGATTGTAAGCCAACTATGTATCTCTTTCCCTTATTATATTACATGGGTTGTGTGAACATTACCTCACTTGCGACATATGCCTTCAATGCGATTATGCCTCTAAGTTGTGCCTCGACACGTGGGAGATATAGTCGCATCGAGGGTGTTACATCACAGATCCACTTACCTTCCCTTCCTTGGGAGAGAAGAACAAGGGTAGATGCGAGTGCTGGCTTTCTTGAAGATGGTGAGGGAGAAGGGGATTCAGTGAAGAGTGAAATGATGGTTGCTTTGTCCGTCAAACATAGACTGCGGGGAGGTGACGTTTTGTGATACGACAGCTCGTTACTGCCGCGCTATGACCTAGGTGACTCTCCGCCAACATACTGCCTTCTAATTTGGTGGATGGCATTTGGGCCCGCGCGCGGCATGGCCCACATGTCGGTGAACAAAAGTAAAACGATATAAAGTAGAGGGAGATGTTTCTGTGACCTAGGAGGAGCCAGAAGTGGTAGTGTATTGATTGTACGAGTAGTAATTGTTTTTCTGGGTAGCTGTAGAGTGTCTCCACTGTACTAGTAGTAATTGTTTCTCTGGACCCAAGGCAAAACAGCCCATCCACCCTAGTAAATAATAATATCAATTCAAACGGCATTCAGGCGCTACCCACACCAAGCACACCGCCCCGAAAAAAAACCTGGGTGCTCTTTTACCTACGAACTCCCACCCACCTCACCTCAGCTCACTCCACTCGTATCCCCAAATTCCTCACCTCTCTCCTACATAAAATGCCAGCTCCCCTTCTTCCTCACTACTACAGAAAACCCCCAGCTCCCCTTCTTCACTCGCACTACAACTAGGCTCGTCATCCATTACTCTGCTCAAATCCGTGAGCGCGACACGATGCCCTCAAGGAAAATGGAGTCGGCTGACCCTAGCACCAAGAAGATGAGGCTCCCACCAGTGGTGACGGCTATTGTAGACCCGCAACTGGCAGCGCGGGGAGAAGCGGCGACCCCATCCCCACTGGATCACAGGAACCCATAGAATCTCGGGTGGACCGCATCAGTGATCTCCCTGACGCCGTCCTTGGGGAGATCATCTCGCTTCTCCCCCCCAAGGATTGCTGCCGCACCCAAGTCCTCTCAATTCGGTGGCGCCCTCTATGGCGCGTCGTGCCCCTTAATCTCGAATGTCGTCAGGTATCTCTCTTCAATGATTTTGAAATCCCCATAGCCATCATCTCCTCCCACCAGGGCTCCGTTCAAAGCCTCTGCATCCCGTCATGCTACCTAAGCAGGCATTCCTTGCCCTACATGGTGGACGCCTGGCTGAAATCCCCTGAATCACAGAACTACATGTGCTTGAGTTCTACTAATCCCCTGGAAATCACCTACCAGATACCAAATGCCATGTACTTGTGCCCTCAGCACCGATGTCCATCTTGTGGTTTTCCTCCTCTCTCCACACCACCACCTTTGCGATGTGCTACCTACCAGACAACCTGGTACTAAACTTTCAACTCTCATTTCTCAAGAAACTTTCACTTGTGCGGGTTCGTATATCGGAGGTTTCATTGCACAACATCATCCACTCTAGTTGCCCTGCCCTGGAGCGCTTGGTGCTTGTTTTCACAGTTAGAATGGCTCATCTCCAAATAAAATCGCCTAACGTTGTAAGAATTGGAATTTCTTTTGACGGAAGGTAGCTCATCATCCAAGATGCCACTTCACTATCGCAAATAACCGTTATCTCTGCTCCTACATTGGAGATCTTGGGTGTAATACATGCTCTTTGTACTCATTTCAACATGGTGTGTGGCTCCACAGTTCTTCAGGTACTTTATATTATCATCTACACTTGTAACCATATGCTGAATTTTAAATTTTGATGCATAATTTATATATCATCTCGGAGTACACATTTTGTACTAATATTAAGTTCTATGCTCAATGAAGAGTTTCTCCATGGATATCCTATCAATGGTGCTGGATTCTCTCAAGATCTTATATATCCAAATGAATAGTTTTGATTTGAACAAGATTATTGGCTTGCTACAATGATTTCCATGTCTGGAGAAGTTGTATATAAAGGTGATAATTTCACGCACATTGGAATACCGCATATAGTGTACTAGAATTAACCGTTCAGCTATTGCTCATTCGACACTCTTTTTTTAGACCTTAATTGTTTTCAATCTTCATGTCTATTTAGGCAACATGACAGGGTAAGAAAGTTATAACCAATCGGTGGATTCGTAAGCACCGGTATTTTCTCACTTCTCATGACATTCGATTGAACACAATAATGCTAGAACGATATGTAGCCAACCATGCAAACACTAGATTTCAAACATTCTTCCCGCTGAATGCGAGGTTACTATTTTCCATCAGGCTTAAGTTTATCAGCAGCATGGTTTTGACGGATGGGTATCTCGAAGAGCAAAAAAAGGAGTTTCAGGTGGGCAAAAGAGCTTCTGAACATGCCGGGCTTCTATTTACAACATATTGTGGTGACAATCCAGTAAATTTTCCGACCTAGGATGTTCATTCTATGGACCTGACCGGTCCATTTGACTGTGACTGCCGAAAACAGTCCTGGAGTTAGATGTCGTTGCCCTTTTCAACCTGGGTTTTGTCTAAACCTGATGAACAATTAACCCTTGTGCTTTTGTACAGTTTGTAAGCTGGAGTTAGATGTTCTTGCCCTTTTCAACTCGGCTATGATTGTCATATTTTCTTAGAAACAAGGCAAAAGGCTTGCCATTCGTTTAATTTATAGTGAAATATTGTAAAAAATCCCAACCACGGAAAATAACATCACTCTCGTCGGGTGCTTGAGCTCACTTTGCATTACAGAAGCCAAGTGATTAGCCCCCACCAGCACCACAAACTTGTTTTGAACTAGCACACCAAATGGGATGTAAATTTTCATATGAAAGGCTGCATGACCGTGACAGATTTGGATTCTGACATTTGGGACACACGAGGAAATAGCCTATCCAAGCCAACAAATGATTCTGCCTACCAGTCGTTGGATTGACATCCATCATTTGTCATGTATCTTCTATCTCTTGGCTTCTTCCTCCAGCTGCCCAAGCCAAACCACCCCGTCGGCTCCGCCTGCTCCCGCCTCCCATGGCTGGTTGCGCCTCCGCTGCCCTACCGTACCCTCCAATGTTGGCCACTCCCTCCCTCTATTCCCCCACATGTCCTATTATTCTCTGGCGATGTTAGCCCCAACACGCACCCGCAACCGAACCAGTCAACCCTCGTACTCCCCTCTGCCTGCGACTGGACCGGTGCATCTTCCAGGGCTCCTATTCATTTCGTCCGAGGCCTCACCATCATCCTCCACCTTGGTTCGCTCGCCGTCCGTGGTGCGCCACCCTCTTGTGTTGTCAATGTCGTCAACAACCAAGAGGAACAAGGAGTTGACTATAGATGGAGAGGATGACAGTAGGTGAAAGTGCGTTATATCGACTAGAGGGGGGTGGGGGTGAATAGGCAATTTTTATGGAAGTCTTCAAAACGTGGAAGTTTCGAAGACAAACGATAGAAATAAACCTATTACCATGCAGCGGAAGGTAGACTACACTAGGCAAACCATAGTCATGTATTCAATGAAGTGAAAGCACAATGACTAATAGCAGCAATGTAGTAAGGATCAGGTAGGAAGATATTATGAAGCCAAACAGAACACGCAGTCACTCAGTGAAGACAGAAGATAGTGCAATCATACAATGACTTCACAAGGACCAACAGTAAGTAAAGGGAAGGGAAGGATGAAACCAGTGACTCGTTGAAGACAATGATTTGTTGGACCAGTTCCAGTTGCTGTGACAACTGTACGTCTGGTTAGGGCAGCTAGGTATTTAAACCTTAGGACACACAGTCCCGGACACCCAGTCCTGAACACGCAGCCCAGGACACCCAGTCCTCACCGTATTCCCCTTGAGCAAATGTCACACAGACCTCGCCCAATCACTCTGGAAAGTCTTCAAGGTAGACTCCCAAACCTTCACAGACTTCGTTCACCAGCGATCCACAATGTCTCTTGGATGCTCAGAATGCGACGCCTAACCGGCTGGAGGATTCACAGTCCTCAAGTGTAATAAGACTTCAGATCACACAGACAAGAAGACTTAAGTGATGCCTAACACTCTTTGGCTCTGGGTGGTTAGGGCTTTATCCTCGCAAGGAATTCTCTCTCAAAGGCTTCGAGGTGGGTTGCTCTCAAACGACAAAAGTCATACTCTAACTCTGAGCAACCAGCCGTTTATGGTTGTAGGGGGTGGGCTATTTATAGCCACTAGGCAACCTGACCTGATTTGTCCGAAATGACCCTGGGTCACTAAGGAACTGACACGTGTTCCAACGATCAGATTTCAAACTCACACGGCAACTTTACTTGGGCTACAAGCAAAGCTGACTTGTCCGACTCTGGACAAGATTCGCACTCATAGTCTTCACTCGAAGACATAGGTTTTGGTTAAGCATCACTTCAATCATTCTGACTGGTTCTCTTGGACCCCACTTAACAGTACGGTGGTTCCTATGACTCAACAAAGAAGAAACAGAACTACGAAAGATCTAAGTCTTCGAGCTCCATAGGCTTCATGCGATGTCTTCTCTTGTCATAGTCTTGAATGAGAATATCTTCATAAACCACCTTTGTCATCAATGTCTTCATACATTTTTAGGGGTCATCTCTGGTAGGAAAACCGAATCAATGAGCGACTTCTACATGTGTTATCCTGCAATTCTCACAAACACATTAGTCCCTCAACTAAGCATAATATCTGGCCTAGATGCACATAGATAAAGTAAAGAACCAATCATGGAGCGATATACCTTTTGATCGAACTCTTTACCATTGTCGTCGGGACCCAGATGATGTTTCGCTGGCATTGGCGTTGTGAAGCCTTTGCAGTCTTGCATACCGAACTTCTTTAGGCAATCTTTGAGATACTTCTCTTGATATATGAAGATGCCGTTGGGTTGATGTCGTATTTGAAGACCGAGGAAGAACTTCAGCTCTCCCATCATGGACATCTGATATTGCTCTTGCATCATATATCCAAACTCTTCACTGTACTTCTGATTGGTGCAGCCGAAGATAATGTCATCCACATATATTTGGCACACAAACAGTTCACCATCATATGTCTTTGTGAAGAGAGTGGGGTCGAGGGAACCAGGTATGAAGCCTTTGCTCTTCAGGAAGTATTTGAGTGTGTCATACCAAGCCCGAGGGGCTTGTTTGAGGCCATATAGTGTCTTGTTGAGCTTGTATACCATGTCAGGATGTTTTGGATCTTCAAAGCCAGGCGGTTGTGCAACATATACTTCTTCTTCAATCTTGCCATTGAGAAAAGCGCTCTTCACATCCATTTGATATAGAAGTATGTTATGATGATTTGCATAGGCCAGCAGTGTGCGTATGGCTTCAAGTCGAGCCATAGGAGCAAATGTTTCATCGAAGTCAATCCCTTCCACTTGAGTATATCCTTGAGCAACGAGACGAGCTTTGTTTCTTACAACTTGACCATGCTCATCTTTCTTGTTGCGGTATATCCATTTGGTACCGATTATATTGTGCTTGCGAGGATCAGGACGCTTAACCAGTTCCCATACATTATTCAGCTCAAACTATTGAAGCTCTTCTTGCATAGCTTGAATCCATTCAGGTTCCATGAAGGCTTCTTCAACTTTCTTGGGTTCTGTTATTGAGACGAATGCGAAGTGCCCACAGGAATTTTCTAGTTGTGTTGCCCTTGAACGAGTGAGCGGACCGGATGCATTGATTCTATCAATTATTCTCTCAATCTGCACTTCATTGGCAACACGAGGATGTACAGGGCGAAGATTTTGCTCTTGCTGATCATTTTCATTGTTAGATGGATTGTCTTCAGGCTGAGCATTGTCTTCAGGTTGATCCAGTGTGGAGATGATAAGTTCCTCTTCAGGTTGAGCTTCAGAGGGTATGATTTCTCCAGTTCCCATTAGTTTGATTGATTCACTAGATGGAACTTCATCTAGCACATTTGGCAGGTGCTCTCTTTGTGAACCGTTAGTCTCATCGAACCGCACATCCACTGTTTCAACCACTTTATAATGAAAGAGATTGAAGACTCTGTAGGAGTGCGAATCCTTTCCACATCCAAGCATAAAACCCTCATGTGCTTTTGGTGCAAATTTTGAAGTGTGATGTGGATCCTTGATCCAGCACCTGGCGCCAAATACTCTGAAGTAACTGACATTTGGCTTCTTACCAGTAAGGAGCTCATAAGATGTCTTGTTCAGAAGCTTGTGAAGATAAACACGATTGATTGTATGGCATGCAGTATCAATAGCTTCAGGCCAGAATTTTCTTGGAGTCTTGTATTCATCTAGCATCGTTCGGGCCATCTCAATGAGTGTTCTGTTCTTGCGTTCGACGACACCATTCTGCTGTGGCGTGTACGGAGCTGAGAATTCATGTGTGATGCCCAAAGTATCAAGATATGTATCAAGGCTAGTGTTCTTGAATTCAGTGCCATTGTCACTTCTGATGTGCTTTATCTTGGCGCCATAGTTGTTCATTGCTCGATTGGCGAAGCGTCTGAAGACATCCTGCACTTCAGTCTTGTAGAGGATTATGTGCACCCAAGTATATCTAGAATAATCATCAACAATGACAAAGACATAGAGACAAGCAGTAGTAGTAAGAGTTGAGTAATGAGTGGGACCGAAAAGATCCATGTGGAGCAGTTTGAAGGGTCGAGTTGTTGTCATGATTATCTTCGAGGGATGTTTGGCCCTCGTCATCTTTCCTGCTTCACAGGCACCGCATAAGTGATCTTTCTTGAACTTGACGCCCTCGATGCCTATGACATGCTTCTTCTTTGCAAGGGTGTGGAGGTTCCTCATGCCAGCATGCCCTAGCTTCCGATGCCAGAGCCAGCATTCTGAAGCTTTTGCTAGAAGACATACGGCAAGCTCTGGTCCTGCTGAGAAATCTACCACGTACAAATCATCTTTCCGATACCCTTCAAACACTAGAGACTTGTCAGATTCCATTAGAACAAGGCAGCGATATTTTCCAAACAATACGATCATGTTCAAATCACAAAGCATTGAGACAGACATTAAGTTGAAGCCAAGGGATTCAACAAGCATGACTTTATCCATGTGTTGATCCTTTGAGATTGCAACTCTTCCTAGACCCAATACCTTACTTTTACCAGTGTCAGCAAATGTGATGTGACTCTTGTCGGATGGACGTAAGGTTGAGTCCATAAGAAGGCTTCTTTTGCCAGTCATGTGATTGGTACACCCACTATCAATAATCCATTCTGAAGACACTGGTGTCGTACCCTACAGTGCAGCTAGGGGGATAGGCTTCACGAAGAGAATTGTGAAGCAAAAACATTTGACGAACCAGTGGGTTATGAAAGCTTAGATCCAGATTAGGGCTGATAGGGAGAGTAGCAAGAGATTCAGGAATGAAGTACATAGTAAGACCATTCGGGCATTTGATCTTGCGCCCTACAAGATGTTTAAGGTCTCCAGCAATAGCGTCAGACGATTTTGGTTTTCTGCTGGAGACCCTTCCCTGCAAAAGAGAGTTAAGCTTTCTTAGCCACCCACATCTTCAAGGGTGGCTTAGAAGCAATAAGTCTAAGTGCAGCATCTATGAACTTTGGCTTTGGAGCCCTAGCAAACAGTCTTGCATGCGGACAATAGTACTCATAAGAATAAGTAGAATAGTTCTTGTTCTTATGAACATGGCGGTTTGATGAACCGCGCTCATATTCATAGGCCTGAGTATGGTTTCCCTGCAAAACATTTGCATTAGTGCGACTCAGGTGAGTCCTCTGTCTGTATGAAACCTTTAGACCGTATGAAGCCTGTGGTCTAGGGTTTGTCTTCTTCACCTGTGGTGTCATGATGACATTCAAAGGAAGATTCTCCAGACACTTTTTCGGCACCCAGATCTTCTTCATAGGCGGTCCATTCCTGTAGTTAGTACCAATGTACCTGGCAAATACTTCACCATTCTGATTCTTAAATAGTTTATAGTTTGCATCAAAGGATTCATCAATGACAATGGGGTTAGCACAAGTGAAGCCAGATAGAGTGGATGGATCTGCTGAGGATTCCTTTGCAGCAACCCATGTGGTTTTGGGGTACTGCTCAGGTTTCCAGTAAGAGCCATCAGCATTCATTTTCCTTACAAACCGAACACCTCTTTCCTCGGGTTTCAGTTCAGGATCTGCCTTTTGAGGACATCACATAGTGTCTGATGCCCTTTAAGACTTTTGTACATCCCTGTTTCAAGCAATGTCTTCAACCTAGCATTCTCATCAGCAATAGCAGTGGTATCCTCAGCAGAGGGGTTAGTTCCCACATCAACAGTTGAAGATATTGCCACAATAGCAGCAGTAGAACATTCAGCAACAGAAGTAGTATTATCACGCTCAATGCATTTAAGACATGGTGGTTCAAATCCTTCCTGAGCGGAACTGATCTGTTCGGCGCGAAGTGACTTGTTTTCCTTTTGAAGATCTTCATGAGCCGCTCTCAATTCCTCAAGATCTTGCTTCCTTTGAAGATAATCATAGGAAAGCTTTTCATAAGTTGTTGAGAGCGTTTCATGATGACTTTCAAGTTCCTCATACTTAACGTGAAGATTTTTTATGTCTTCAATTAAGGACTCAGATCGAGTCATTTCAGCGCCTAATAGATCATCGCTTTTGTCTAACAGTTTTTGAATATGTTCCATAGCTTTCTATTGTTCAGTTGCAATTTTAGCAAGTGTTTTGTAGCTGGGTCTTGAACCACAATCAGAGTCATCTTCACTAGATGTTTGATAGTGAGTAGTGCGTGTGTTTACCTTGGCACCGCATTCCATGAAGCAGTAGGTAGGAGCAGAGTAGTCCTTGTCATTTGCATCGGTGTCGGTGATGAAGTCATTGTCTTCAGTGTTGAAGATGGACTTGGCAACATATGCTGTAGCCAGACTTGGAACGCTAGAATCGGACTCCTCCTCAGACTCCACCTCCGCCTCCTCAGAAGCGGACTCCTCTTCTGAATCCATTTCCTTGACAACAAACGCACGTGCCTTGCTAGATGAGCTCTTCTTGTGTGATGAAGACTTTGAGGAAGACTTGGAAGAAGACTTTGAGTATTTCTTCTTCTTCTTGTCGTCAGAGTCATATTCCTTGCTCTTCTTCTTTTTGTTCTCATTGTCCCACTGCGGACACTAAGAGATGAAGTGGCCAGGTTTCTTGCACTTGTGACATGTTTTCTTCTTGTAGTCATGAGCAGAAGCTTCATCATTCCTTGAGCTTGATAGTGAAGACTTTCTGAAACCTTTCTTCTTGGTGAATTTTTGGAACTTCTTCACAAGCATAGCAAGTTCCCTTCCAATGTCTTCAGGATCATCAGAACTGCTGTTAGATTCTTCTTCAGATGAGGAGACAACTTTTGCCTTCAAGGCACGCGTTCGCCCATAGTTTGGACCGTAGATATCTCTTTCTCAGAAAGCTAAAACTCATGTGTGTTGAGCCTCTTAAGTATGTCAGACGGATCGAGTGTCTTGAAATTAGGACGTTCTTGAATCATCAGGGATAGGGTGTCAAACGAACTATCAAGTGATCTCAGTAGTGTCTTGACGACTTCATGCTTGGTGATCTCAGTAGCGCCGAGGGCTTGAAGCTCATTTGTGATGTCAGTGAGTCGATCAAACGTGAGCTGGACATTCTCATTGTCATTTCGCTTGAAGCGGTTGAAGAGGTTGCGAAGGACGCTGATTCTCTGATCTCTCTGGGTTGAGACGCCTTTGTTGACCTTGGAGAGCCAGTCCCAGACTAGCTTAGACGTTTCCAATGCACTCACGTGGCCATACTGTCCTTTGGCCAGATGACCACAGATGATATTCTTGGCAGTAGAGTCCAGTTGAACGAACTTCTTGACGTCAGCAACAGTGAGACCTTCTCCAGCCTTGGGAACGCCATTCTTGACGACATACCATAGGTCGACGTCAATGGCTTCAAGATGCATGCGCATCTTATTCTTCTAGTAGGGATATTCAGTTCCATCGAAGACAGGGCACGCAGCAGAAACTTTAATTATCCCTGCAGTCGACATAGCTAAAACTCCAGGTGGTTAAACCGAATCACACAGAACAAGGGAGTACCTTGCTCTGATACCAATTGAAAGTGCGTTATATTGACTAGAGGGGGGGTGAATAGGCGATTTTTATGAAAGTCTTCAAAACATGGAAGTTTCGAAGACAAACGATAGAAATAAACCTATTACCATGCAGCGGAAGGTAGACTACACTAGGCAAACCATAGTCATGTATTCAATGAAGTGAAAGCACAATGACTAATAGCAGCAATGTAGTAAGGATCAGGTAGGAAGATATTATGAAGCCAAACAGAACACGCAGTCACTCAGTGAAGACAGAAGATAGTGCAATCATACAATGACTTCACAAGGACCAACAGTAAGTAAAGGGAAGGGAAGGATGAAACGAGTGACTCGTTGAAGACAATGATTTGTTGGACCAGTTCCAGTTGATGTGACAACTATACGTATGGTTAGGGCGGCTAGGTATTTAAACCTGAGGATACACAGTCCCGGACACCCTATCCTGAACACGCAGCTCAGGACACCCAGTCCTCACCGTATTCCCCTTGAGCTAAGGTCACACAGACCTCGCCCAATCATTCTGGAAAGTCTTCAAGGTAGAATCCCAAACCTTCACATACTTCGTTCACCGGCGATCCACAATGTCTCTTGGATGCTCAGAACGCGACGCCTAACCGGCTGGAGGATTCACAGTCCTCAAGTGTAATAAGTCTTTAGATCACACAGACAAGAAGACTTAAGTGATCCCTAACACTCTTTGGCTCTGGGTGGTTAGGGCTTTATCCTCGCAAGGAATTCTCTCTCAAAGGCTTCGAGGTGGGTTGCTCTCAAACGACAAAAGCCGTACTCTAACTCTGAGCAGCCAGCCGTTTATGGTTGTAGGGGGTGGGCTATTTATAGCCACGAGGCAACCCGACCTGATTTGTCCGAAATGACCCTGGGTCACTAAGGAACTGACACGTGTTCCAACGGTCAGATTTCAAACTCACACAGCAACTTTACTTGGGCTACAAGCAAAGCTGACTTGTCCGACTCTGGACAAGATTCGCTCTCATAGTCTTCACTCAAAGACATAGGTTTTGGTTAAGCATCACTTCAGTCATTCTGACTGGTTCTCTTGGACCACACTTAACAGTACGGTGGTTCCTATGACTCAACAAAGAAGAAACAGAACTACGAAAGATCTAAGTCTTCGAGCTCCATAGGCTTCATGCGATGTCTTCTCTTGTCATAGTCTTGAATGAGAATATCTTCATAAACCACCTTTGACATCAATGTCTTCATACATTTTTAGGGGTCATCTCTGGTAGGAAAACCGAATCAATGAGGGACTTCTACCTGTGTTATCCTGGAATTCTCACAAACACATTAATCCCTCAACTAAGTTTGTCGTCAATACTCCAAAACCAACTAGGGGTGGCACTAGATGCACTTACAGTAGGGACCCACCAATGTCATGGTAGTATGCAAGCAAATGCCTCGTTATTACAAGCCCAAAAAATGGTTCCTCCTAATGATTGGACATCTAGGGCTCATGCCATTGTCAACATAGTCAATAAACGAGAGAATTACACAACGAGCGGCTGACACCAGGGACCCAGCAGGTTGCGCAGTTGTTATTTACTTTTTTTGAGGAACAAGCAGTTGTTATTTATACAAGTTTTAGCGACGGATCAGGGTAACAACAGGGCTATGCGGGGGTTGTGGCCCGTCTAGCCAGGGTTTTATTCATGTTTACCACATCATGAGCTCAGTTGTCTTTTTTTCTTGCGGAAAATGGCTAGCCCAGTTCTATTTTTTTTAAGAAATACCCAAACGAGGCCAACTTGCTTTATCAGCCCTGCTGGGCTACAAATCTTTCAAGACGAGGAGAGTTTCATTTGGTTTGCCAAGAAATGGGTTGTACATTTTTAAAAAACATCAAATCGGGAATTAGTTTCAATTTTTTCATTGCAAGATTTTAAATTGCATTGATTTTTATGCGTGGACAATTATTTGGATTTTATATTTATATATATTTTTTTCAAAATAGTTTGAATGTGACTCGATATTTTGGGTTAAAAACAGTTGACCGCACTGAAATATGCAAAATTTCATATAATTTTTAATTGTGGCCACAATATGGGGTGTAATGCTAACAAAAAGAAGATGGGCTCCAAAAAATTCTTAAGAATTAGCAAATGGGCTGTAAATTATTAGAAATAATGGCAGATGGATTGTATGATGTTTTCCACAGATTTGAGGCTGACTTGTGCATCTACTACAGGTTGACGAGTATGATTTCCTAAAAAAAAGGTTGATGCACACACAACGTCGTGTCCACTTAGTCAACACACGAGAGCAGTGACTGTTTGGGTGTCCATCCAACGACCGTCGTGCTTCTTCAATCTCTGCTCTTCCTGCTCCAGCCGCTCAAACAAGCGCTGGATGGACTGCCTGCTCCCTCCTCCCGCGGCCAGCTATGCTGATGCACATGCCTCACTGCCCCACCGTACTCCCATCGTTGGCCTAGCCATCCCTCTAGTCACCCACACCTGCTGTTATTCTTCGGTGACGGCAGACAAACCAGTAAACCATCATACTCCCCTCCGCGTGGGAACAACTACGAAGTCTTCCCTGGCTCCGTGTCGTTGCCTTCCTAGACCTCGCCGTTGTCCACCGCCCTGGTGCTCTTGGCGCGGCGTGGTCAACACGGTGAATGAACGACATCCATTGGAAGTGGAATGTGCGTGGAGAGGCTGACAGCTGGGTCCATGGCCCACACGCAAGGAAATGCCTCCTTATTACATGCAAAATAATGATTCCTCAATGTGACAGCTAGGACCCACCAGAAGGGCCTCTGTATTTCACGAAAAAATGTTCCCCCCACTGACAGGTCAAACCCACCAGCTATATCTTTTCACACAAGGAAGTGGCTCCTTATTACACACAAAAAAGTGAATACCCCCTGCTAGCTGGGACCCACCATAGTGCGACGCTAACTTGTGGGCCTACTAAGTTGACGGGGACGGAGGGCTTTGCCAACTTAGTCATTATGAACGATTATAGCTCCAGTGACCGTACGGCGTCCATGCAACTGCCATAGTGCTTCTTCAACGTCTGGTCTTCTTGCTCCAGCCGCCCAAACCAGCGCCGGTCGTGCCGCGTGCTCCTGCCTCCCATGGCCGGTTGTGATGCTGCGGAGGCCTCACCGCCCCTACTACTCCCACCGCTGGCCAGGCCATCCACTCACCCACGCCCCTTGTTATTCTGCAGCGACGGCAGCCTCACATCGCAGCTGAACCAGTGAACGCTCATACTCCTCTCCGTGTGGGCTTCCACTTCCGCGTCTTCCCTGGCTTCGCGTCGTTCCCTTCCAAGGCCTCATTGTCGTCCACCGCCCTAGTGCTCTCGGCGCGGCGTGGTCAACATGGTCAAGGAACGATTTCCATCGGAAGAGTACTGTACGTGGTGAGGCTGACAGCTGGGTCCATGGCCGCAGCAAGGAAGTGCCTCCTTATTACGCGAAAAATAATGATTCCTCCACCTGATAGCAGGGACCCACCGGCCGGCCATCGTATTTCGCGAAAGAACGTTTCCCCCCTGAAACTGGGGTCCTGTTCATCGGGAGGGGTATGGCGTACAGCAAAACGAGATTCCACGGGATACTATTCATCTCCACCATTCACCTCCTCCAGCCTCCACGGGCCACTGTTCATCCACCGTCGGCCTCCTCTAACCTCCACCCGCGACTTTTCATCCAGCATCGGCCTCCTCTAACCTCCACCCGCGACTTTTCATCCACCGGCTCTTGTTCATCCAGGATCCACCGCTCCTCCACCGGCTACTTTTTAACCAGCCCTCTCCACGCAGTCCTGTTCAACCACTCCTCCACGGGCTCCTGTTCATCTAGCCCTCCATCGTCTACTGCTCAACCAGCCCTCCACGGGGTCCTGTTCATCCATCCCCAACCAGCTCGATCGGGGTCCTGTTCATCCAGCCGAAACGGCCTCTACTACCATGGCATCCTGTTCATCCAAGCCCCCACCGGGAACTGTTCATCCAAAGCCCCCCAACAATGCTCACTATTCATCAAGGGAAGGAGGAAACAAGGTTCGATCAGCTTCAGTTAGCAGTAGTAGCGAAGGAATCACTCGGGTTCTGTTAACAGCAAGGGATCGATCGCTCGGGTTCAGTAACATAGCTATTGCAATCGCTTGTGTTCAGTTAGATCCCAACGCCTCGCTCGGGTTCAGTTAGAGCGCAGCGCCTCGCACACACGCGCATATGTGTACGAGAGAAACACGCATCGCTCGGCCTCGGACCACCCACCGTAACCGGGAACTCCCTGATATTTTCCTGGCCCTCTCTTGTACCACGGTTTTTTCCATCATAGACGGCCCACAGAATGTCATGCAACTGCGTCTCAGGCCCGCCTAGGATGAAAAGCCCATTTTCTGTCATGATTTTTTGTCATAGAAGTAGGAGCCCACCACATCTATGATGATACCGGGTTTTGTCGCAATTATCGTCATAGAAGTGTCATAAGCAAGACAAGAAAAAAAATCGTTCGGCCCAAAATGTCATGGATGTGTCTTTTTTTGTAGTGGAGGAGGCGACGACATAGGTTATCGATGTCGAGTGCAAGCACCTACTACAAAACTTATGACACAAGTATCGGGTGCAGGCTGTTAGAAACAACCACGCCTCGCGTGTTATTAAGAAGACCAAGTCGGCGTGCTGCAGGAACTTTCTTAAGGCCTTGTACTTAGTTTCCTTGATTTGATTCGTAGGCGTAGTGCTTAAGTTTTTATTTACTAACATAGGTGCCCCTGAGATGGTGTGCGGATCAGATGGATTGTTGGGAAGTGTTGGTGGATGAGTGGTCCTCAGACCAATGGCTAGCCCTCCAGAACAATCCCAAGAACCGGCATGCCCAAATGGAAGGTGTGCCTCACCATCAAGGCAGAGCCAACTTGTATCAGTTCGGGCGGAACTGGGTATGTGGTTTGCTTCCTAATTCATGCAATTCATTCTTCATGCGAGCTTGAGCCCTTTAATTACTAATTTACCGTGTTCTCTCCATTAGACGTGACACAATAAGGCGGTGGTGCCAGAGGTGTATGACCTCTATGCCATGCCCATACTGCCACGTACAGGAAGGTCAAGGCATTCTCTGCGTCTAACCTCGATCATCCAAAGAACATCACCAACATCTCCTCCCACAAAAAGCTCGTGAGGTACAGAGATGTGGGGAAGCCAGGGTCCCATCACTACTAGGGAAAATCATAGTAGTAGCACGGGGTTTTAACCTATCAGTAGCGTGTGTAACTGCGCTACTGATACGGCGCTATAGCTAAAGGTTAGCAGTAGCGTGTGTTGACACACGCTACTGCTATATGTACTTAGTAGTAGCGCATGTTGTAACCGGCGCTGCTAGTAACTACTAGGAGCACGTCTTAGAGCCTGCTGTACTACTATTCGGTATTCTAATTTTTATGTCATTATTCATACACCTTTATACAAGTTTTCATACAGTAGCAATTTAGAGATTGTTTTTACATCACAATGAGTTATTAAATCACCAGGTGAAAGAACTACTTATTAATTTCAAGTAGATGGATCCTAAGTGATCAAGTCATGGATTATCACGATAATCCATGACTTGATGATCACTTAGGATCGATCCACTTGAAACTAATCTGCGGTTCTTTCACCCAATGATATAATAACTCATCATCATCACAATATTAATATAAAAACTCTTATATCATATCATCACCCTCAACACTAGCTAATAATCATCATAGTCATTACCACTATTTAATCATCATAGTCATAGTGTAGCTATCTAATCACCACCAACACTAGTTAGCTAATAATAATCATCATAGTCATTACCACTATTTAATCATCATAGTCATAGTGTAGCTATCTAATCACCACCAACACTAGTTAGCTAATAATAATCATCATAGTCATTACCACCAACACTAGCTATTTAATCATCATAGTCATAGTGTAGCACATCATCATCTTCAAACTTATTATAGCTAGCTAATCATTCCTGCTGCTCTCTCTCAGGTAAAATAGTGTAGAACATGTGTAGCACTCCCGCTTCATCATATTGCAGCATGCTGATGAACATGTCTCCTAATCATGGACTGCACTTCTGATTGCTTCCCACCAGTACTTCTCAGTGATCATTCACAATTCTGCTCCAGTATTTCACTATTAAGCATTCCTCGGTTTTAGAAATCCCGAATGCACTCATGTGCAATGTAGGATGTCTTGGCCATAAGCTAATCATTGTCATGCGACCTTTAGTCTCGATCCAATGACGCACAACAATCATCGGGAGTCCCTGTTGAAGGACATCATATAGTAACATACTTAGGAGTGATGTTGGGCTTAAAAACTAATGTATGGAAAAGATGCACTGAGGACAAATAGTAAAAATCTTACCATCTTTCCTAAATAGATGTGACCGTAGTTCAATACAAACACTATTGGTCGAACGTTTTGAGTACTGAGATTTTTATGTGCAGGAAATTATTTTGTCTTGACAACATCAAGATCCTGAAGCCATGAAACATAATGACTTATGTCCTTGCAGTTTAGTTCAGCCCCGGGACAAAGGACGGTCATGTCTACCAAGCGACGAACATGTTTGCTTGAATGGAAATAAGCAGTCAATAGAAATTAGTTGACAACTATTTTAAAATAAACAATATCGAAGAGATAGATATGGTTGAGAAACCCACATAATGGTAGAACTGGAGGCGTCTGCACATTGACCAAGATGTCTCTATTACCTTCAATATCATCTTCCGGACGAATATCAAAGGTGATAACCATATCAGGCTCAAATGCATAAGCCTGCATAGTGCTTGCCAAGTTTTGCATTCAAAATAGGTGTAGGTGTCTGCATTGTATAATTTTACGTCGAAAGTATAACCAGGCTCGGTCTTCAAGTAAACTCTCTTTACCTCCATAGTTTTCATAGGACTGAAACTTATCTTATCCAAGACAAAAACTCTTGCATGGCAGGGGACACGCTAGTAGAATAGTAAAAAATTAAGTTATAAGTTGAAGCAAATGAAGCAGGAATCATGCTTAATTACAAGAAATACTTGTCGTTGTGACTTCCTGTATCCACTTCGAAGTCCTTGTCCAGCTTGATGCTGAAGCGCCTATCATCAACTAGGAATATTCTGTCGCAGAGGCCGTGCTCGTCATCGCAGTATTCGCAAATAACGAAATTCTTTTCGTCGTCAGACATTTCCTATGTTCATAGTTGAAACATTAATTGAAAATCAATCTAAGGAAACTACCAGGAAACTCAACACACAAATCTGGGGCACTCGATAGTTCCATATTCTAGCACAAGTCATGCTTAAATTCATGAAAAAATCTGGCATGACCTTTGCTAAAATAGGACACATCAAGCGCCTGAAATTTGCCAGAACGGAAATGAATCAACACTCCGGCAAAACATAGGCCCCTCGGATTTTCCCAGCGATAGAAAGATGTTCATACACATACCTTGATGCTTAAACTTGCAATTCCATCCGGATCATTTATCATAAGCATGCGCACATGAGCACACCGACTAAATACCCAAGTTCTACTCTATTCAACACACCGAGGAGTGGATAAAGAGGAGGTGGACTTTTAGCTCACCGACTCGGGTGTAGAGGAAGTAAAGGTAGCTCGGATGCCGATCACTCCAAGGAGACACGACTGTAGAAAGCCTGCATATTCCACCGAGTAAAATTTTAGATAATCAAATCTCATATAGCATTCTTTGATCACAAAGTGATAAACTAGTTCTATTAAGCACTTACTATAAATAAAATAGTTCTATTAAGAACTTACTATAAATAAACTAGTTATATTAAGCACTTACTATAAATAAACTAGTTATATTAAGCACCTACATTCTACCTATCTATACCGTAGTTCTAGCCCTAACATCTATCCATCCACCCATCTATCTATATATCTATATTCTACAATGTCTACATTTAAATTACCTACATTCTATTCAGACCACCCAAAATAGTAAAAAAATTACTCTATTAAAAAACCTACATTCTAAAATGTCTACATTCTCAAAATCTACATTAAAATTACCTACATTCTACAAGAACAGAGACAAGGAAGGGAGGAAGGAGGGTAGGAAGGAGGGAGGGAGGAGGGGAGGAAGGAGAGAGGAGGTGGGAAGGAGGAGTGAGGGAGGAGGGGGAGTTAGGAGGAGTTACCTAGGTGGCGGTGATGGCGGGGGGGGGGGGGCGATGGCGGCGGGATGGAGGGAGATGGAGGACGAAGCTAAGGAGGGAGGGGGCAACGGTGGCAGGATGGAGGAGGGAGGGGGCGACAGCGGCAGCAATTGGCGGCACTGCGGCGGCGGCGGACGACGGGGTGAGGGAGGGGATGGAGGAGGGAGCGGAGAGGGGAGAGTGAGGGGCGGACGATCCGGGTGTGATATGATGGCTTTAGCAGTAGCGCTCTTTAGGAAAAAGTGATACTACTAATCTCTATAGCAGTAGCGCATTATACAATAATGTGCTACTACTAAGGCTAAGCATGTAAAAGCAAACATCAAAAATACATTGGTCATGAATGATCTTTCTGTGTAGAATCTAAATAGTCAACATGAATCCTCACCTGTTTAGGTACATGTGAAGATTCATATTGCGGCCACAAATCCTAAACATAGAGTTCAATGAAGACAAAGTACTTGTGATAGTCTAAGAAGTAAAATATTTAAGGTGGTAGAAACCCTCTTTGTGGATTGAGGTGGGACTAAATTTTTTTAATAAACTTAACAGTAGCGGGTATTAAGGTAACGTGCTACGGCTATCAGCTATAGCGGTAGCGCCCTTCGTATAAACGCGCTGCTACCAGAACTAGCTTTGCGGCGGGGTCGTGGCTATTATAGCAGTAGCGCGGCTTTCAGGAGGCACGCTGCTGCTAATTTTAATTCAGCAGCGGGTTCTGCTGGAGCGCGCTACTGCTATATAGCAGCATTGCCTTGTTTTAAAACATGTTTTTGGTAAGATTCTATGTATAGGCTTTTCCCTAGTAGTGCATTGATCCAGAGCTGGTAATAATATCTGGTGGCGGGAGGTCACATGGCTCGATGGCCATTAGAGATGGACTTATACGTTGTCATCGCACTCTCCCAGAGATCAAGTCGCGCCAGTCGAGCTCCACTCTTGAGATAAGGCCTCATCATTGGCCAGTCGAGCTCGCCTTCGAGGTTAGTTACACAGACAGAGCTATCTTCGTCCATTACATTGTTTGTGCGGCAAATTGATGATTACAATGCTAACTAGGAGTGGTGTTGTAGGCTGCTCTTCAGAGAGAGAGAGAGAACCCAGGCGCTTCAGGCAGAGAGGGACTGGCAGGCGGCGGAGCAGGTGCAGGATTTGGAGGAGAGGATGGCTAGGATGTTAGAGGAGGAGAGGGCAGGGAATGACATATAGAACCGGGCCATGTATGAGCTCCCTGTGGTAAGTTTCTACTGCATATTAGCCAAATCATGCACGTAATGTTCGTTTCATTACTAACTAGTATGACTGACTCGTCAAAACCAAATGTGTGCAGTCTGTGTGCGAGAAGACCGGCCAGACCCCTCCGCCAATGCCAGTCATTGCTCCGGGGACAACAGTGAGTTTCATTTCAATGGTCATTAGTTACTAGTCTTCATATTTGAGTGTCATCATGCTAAGGAGACATTGCAAATGATCTTTGCTGCAGCGTAACTCCAGAAAAGCATCGCACGATCCTTCTCCAGGTGGTACCGGCACCCTCTCTTTCAAGAGGATTCGCGGCATGTCAAGCCCTGGTAAGGTTCTTCGCTTTGCATCGAATTAAACCACATGCTCCACCGCTTGTGCGGGCCCCCGTCAATTCCTTTGAGTTTCATTCTTGCGAACGTACTCCCCAGGCGGGATACTTAACGCGTTAGCTACAGCACTGCATGGGTCGAGTCGCACAGCACCTAGTATCCATCGTTTACGGCTAGGACTACTGGGGTCTCTAATCCCATTTTCTCCCTAGCTTTCGTCTCTCAGTGTCAGTGTCGGCCCAGCAGAGTGCGGTCGAAAGGATTGAAAAAGTCAGTCATTCACAACCACTGATGAAGGATTCCTCGAAAAGTTAAGGATTAGTAGTTCTTTTTCGAAATCGATTTCGAAAAAGAATGGATTCGGTCTTATACATACGCGAGGAAGGTAATCAAAAAAGAAGCCGTGGATACACTTCTTGATAGTGGGTCCCGCGGGCAACCGATGAGGGATGGTCACAATAAAGTATACAAATCACTTTCAGATGTAATTGAAGGTACAAATCTCCAATCCACAACGGGTAAATCTATCGGACATACGCGAACACATACTTCACAAGCAATACATTTATCAAATTCAAAGTGGATTCGCCCTCGGAAATGCTCTGGTGTAATTGATTTTTCATAAGGGTAGTGAATCGTTATAGGTAAACGATTTGTGTGGGATAAGGTAGTTATGAAACTTTGACCTATGTACCTTGTAGCACGTATTGTTTGTTGACCGGAGGAAGAGTGGCCTTGAGTTTCTCGCCCCTTTGCCTTAGGATTCGTTAATTCTCTTTCTCGATGGGACGGGGAAGGGATATAACTCAGCGGTAGAGTGTCACCTTGACGTGGTGGAAGTCATCAGTTCGAGCCTGATTATCCCTAAACCCAATGTGAGTTTTTTCTATTTTGACTTACTCCCCCGCAGTTGCGAAATCCGCACAATTCCCTCTTCACGTATGGTTACCCGATGCTATGGAAGGGCCCACTCCTATTTCGGCTCTTATACACGCAGCAACTATGTAAACCAGATATGGAGATGGCGACTAAAGTTGCTGTTTCCATTTTTATAGAATTTCAAGATTACAATGGATCTACGAAAAGATCGTGTATTTACAACTACGAAAAATGAAATCGAAAATATTCCGAGATGGCAAATATTCGGAGATGACTATGAAAACACCTCTCTGGATCCTCGAATTGAAAGAGAGATTGAGAGGGATCAAGAATCCTAATTAAGCTATTACCTCAACAACTAGCTAATCAGATGCGAGCCCCTCCTTGGGCGGATTTCTCCTTTTGCTCCTCAGCCTACGGGGTATTAGCAACCATTTCCAGTTGTTGTTCCCCTCCCAAGGGCAGGTTCTTATGCGTTACTCACCAAAAAGTTTTTCTGTCATCCCATTTTGAGGACTTACAGAAATACCTCGGATAGTACCACAATCTCTAGAAAGGACACTTTTTTTAGGTCAAGAGATTCGTTGCGAGATCACGAATCATATTACAGGTCTCATGGTATATCTGAGTGGAACTGCCATTCTAACTCTTCTTGGGGGATTCCATCCACAAACACAAAGTTTGTGGCTGACCGATATGGCTCACCATCATTTAGCTATTGCATTTATTTTTCTCATTGCCGGTCACATGTATCGAACTAACTTCGGAATTGGGCACAGTATTAAAGATATTTTAGAAGCGCATACTCCTCCGGGGGGTCGATTAGGGCGTGGGGTATTTGAACCCGAGTACCCGGGAAAAAGCAGAATATTTGATGGAAGAACAGGCGACCCCTTTGAGCAACCTGTTCTAATAGGGAAGTCCTATATCTTAAAATTAATTCTCTTAAAAATAATTCATCAAGTTGATGAGAAAATTCATGGGCGTTCTACTGGGCCCTACTCACTTGTTACACAACAACCGGTTAGAGGAAGAGCCAAGCAAGGGGACAGCCGGTACGGTAACAATGAAAATGGCTCCCTCTTTAGTGAGATTATACGAGAAAATGCCTGAACCAAAATACGTCATTGATGTACTTTAGTGTTCCTAACCCTTCACTAACTTTTGGTGGATTCTTCTTATGGATTATTAAGTTATAGTAATAACTAGGAGTATTCTAGTAATGGAATTCCATATCGTGAATCCTTTATTCTTGGCCGCTTCAAGATATGATGACTAATTAAAAAATATCAACCTTGGGGAGGCAGCGAGTTAGTAGCAGTAGGTGGCAAAGTGGCTTTGTTACCTATTCCATTAGGAACCGCAGATTTTTTAGTCCATCACATTCATGCATTTACCATACATGTGACTGTATTAATACTTTTGAAAGCTGTTTTATTTGCTCGGAGTTCCCATTTGATACTCGATAAAGCAAATCTAGGTTTTCAAGGCATCAATAGAAAACCCCATTTTTGTAGGTTCTACTTACTTTTCATTGGCTTCGGAATAATAGAGTAATTCGGAATAGCAGCCAAAATCTTGGGAAAATCTAAGTTAATGATCAATAGGTTTGGATAAATAATTTAGGAAGGATATTCTCATACTGACACAATACAAGGACAAGTCTTGTCTTCGGATTCTGTCCATTGATAGAATAAAAATGACAAGAGACTTTTTTCCTGAAATCCCTGCAAAAGAAGAAATTATACCTCTTTCTATAAGATTTAATGAAAATTGATAAATCGGTAAAATAGATCTTTTTCCTATAAAATCCATTAACTATTTATATTCCTTTTCTTATTTAGTATTTGGGTTGGTAAGTTAAACTAGATAGCTATATGAGTGAAACAAAACAGCTTATAAATTTGTAGTAAAAAGAAATGATACAAATTTTTTTTTTTGGGAACCTGTGGGAATGTGTTCTTATTTATTGATAGGCTTTTGGTTTACACGACCAATCGCAGTGAGTGCTTGTCAAAAAGCTTTTGTAACTAATCGTGTAGGGTTCTATTTGATTAGGCACCTGAATTGGCACCTGAATCGGACTGAACCGACTGTTTGTCAGGCTACTGTTCTCCTATTCTCTCGAATCTATGAAGTAAGACATTGATTTTGCAATAAGATCGATTATGTTCATTGCATAATAAGCTCCTTTGAAAAGCATTGGCGCACGTGTAAACGAGTTGCTCTACCGAACTGAGCTATAGCCCTTATCAGAGATATCTGAACCGTGTTAACTTACCATAACAACAACTCAATTCCTATCGAATTCCTATATTGGAATTCCTATAGGATAGAACATACACAGGGTGTACGCATTATATATCCACAACGACCGAATTAATTATCCTCATCGAGAAAATTAGACTACTAAATAGAAAAGATTTGAAAATCATGGCATGGGTCTCCTTTTTTTCTTTCTTTAGAGTTTTCTATATGCACAATTTCTTGATGTTTCGATGAGAATTTCTTGACTTTCCATCTATTTATATATCAAGTATACTCCATATATAGATATATGGTATGGAAGCCTATCCCCCATATAAGATAAGACGGGGGGATAAAAAGAAGGGAAAATGAAAATAGTTAATTAAGTTCAGAATGGTATTCCATAAAGGAAAGGAATTCCAATCAAAACAAAAAATACTGAGTCTCTTAAACAAGACATTCTAAAACTTAGGTAATTTATAGTCACCAATCGTCTACTTAAGTTCGAGAGAGTTTTCAAAGCACAAAAACGTATCCCTATGTCTGTTTTCAAAGCACAAAGAGTTCTTGACGAGATTCGCTGGCGTTACTACGAGGAAACTGTTATGATACTGAACCTCATGCCCTATCGAGCAAAACTTAAAAATAGAGTGAATAACCAAGATTTCTTGCCGATACTCTAATAAAAAAGAAATCTATTCAATGAATAGGATAAGATCCATTGAGTTCTCTTCGCATTCCTTTGTGAAAGAGTAGAATGAGAAAGCTAATGAATCTTAAACCCATTGCATTGATAAAAAGAAAAAAGTGCATTGATAAAAAGAAAAAAAAGAGGATAAATAATAATAATATAGTATAGTTAGGGAATAAAAGAGGATTTGGGGATAGAGGGACTTGAACCCTCACAACTTATAAAGTCGACGGTTTTTCCTTTTACTAGAAATTTCCCTCCACGCTCTTCAGCACGAGATTTTGAGTCTCGCGTGTCTACCATTTCACCATCAAGGCATCTTGAAAGTGAATCGTATTCCATGAATATGATATCTATCTAATGTGATATATGGAATATATGACGGCTGACCGGCGATTACTAGCGATTCCTGCTTCATGCAGGCGAGTTGCAGCCTGCAATCCGAACTGAGGACGGGTTTTTGGAGTTAGCTCACCCTCGCGAGATCGCGACCCTTTGTCCCGCCCACATCGACGGGAAGGTTTGGCACCTCGATGTCGGCTCTTTGCCACCTGGAGCTGTAGGTGGTTCCAAGGGTTGGGCTGTTCGCCCATTAATGCGGTACGTGAGCTGGGTTCAGAACGTCGTGAGACAGTTCGGTCCATATCCGGTGTGGGCGTTAGAGCATTGAGAGGACCTTTCCCTAGTACGAATACTGATGGGGGATAGGGTCAAAATTGAAGTAAGTCGTTATGATTCAAGCAAGGGACGTATAATTTATAGACTTCCCCATAAGGATTCGAAGCGTATCGAAGACTCGAAGGTACCAATTGCAGTACAATAGAGTTGTAATTCACTAGTTATTCCAGATGCTCGCCAAAGCTGAAAAAACCAGAGGTTATTTGGATTCCTCGGAAACCCCCGCCTACATCACCAACTGGGGAGGTTATCTTTGGAGGGGAAACTACGCGTTTTTGGGACCTTCGTGCTCCATGGTTAGAACCTCTAAGGGGCCCCAACGGTTTGGACTTGAGTAGGTTGAAAAAAGACATACAACCTTGGCAAGAACGACGCTCAGCAGAATATATGACTCACGCTCCTTTAGGCTCTTTAAATTCCGTGGGTGGCGTAGCTACCGAGATCAATGCAGTTAATTATGTCTCTCCTAGAAGTTGGTTATCAACTTCTCATTTTGTTCTAGGATTCTTCTTTTTTGTGGGCCATTTATTGGGTTGGGCTGTTCGCCCATTAATGCGGTACATGAGCTGGGTTCAGAACGTCGTGAGACAGTTCGGTTCATATCCGGTGTGGGCGTTAGAGCATTGAGAGGACCTTTCCCTAGTACGAGAGGACTAGGAAGGACGCACCTCTGGTGGGACTGAGACACGGCCCAGACTCCTACGGGAGGCAGCAGTGGGGAATTTTCCGCAATGGGCGAAAGCCTGACGGAGCAATGCCGCGTGGAGGTGGAAGGCCTACGGGTCGTCAACTTCTTTTCTCGGAGAAGAAACAATGACGGTATCTGAGGAATAAGCATTGGCTAACTCTGTGCCAGCAGCCGCGGTAAGACAGAGGATGCAAGCGTTATCCGGATTCTACCAGATATGTCTTTTTGATTCCGTCGAAAATCTATTTTACGGTATAGGCGCTTATGACCTCCCCCTCTATGCCTTGCGGTAATGATTCCTCCGGAATTACGACCTTTACCACAACGGTGTCGTCCATGGATCAAATTATTTCGTGGATTGGATTTCACTTGCCTGTCTACGGTTCCCTTGCGTGTGCTCGGGATAGGTGTTTTGTATAAATGTTTCGCCGTATTATTAAGTATTCTCCTTTAGTTTTTTTCTCTATCTAGAAGTGGAATAGAATAACCCGGACCCTTGGGAGGGGAACAACAACTGGAAACGGTTGCTAATACCCCGTAGGCTGAGGAGCAAAAGGAGAAATCCGCCCAAGGAGGGGCTCGCGTCTGATTAGCTAGCGGTTGAAGTAGATTCTTCTTTTCTCTCAAAAAACCCCTTCCCAAACTGTACAAGCTTCTTCCAAAGCATACGGCTTTCTAGATGTATATGACGATCTCTAGACAGATGGATCGGGAACGGACTTGTGAAGGAAATGATCTTTATATGGAAATGAAGGAATCCGGAGTAATTAATGAAAAAAATATTGAGGAATCAAAGGTAGCTCTAGTCTATGGCCAAATGAATGAACCACCGAACAGAGTTTCTGTTATTCGTATTAACAGCTACTCTAGGGGGAATGTTTTTATGTGGTGCTAACGATTTAATAACTATCTTTGTAGCTCCAGAATGTTTCAGTTTATGTTCCTACCTATTGTCTTTCCCGGGGGTACCCCTTCATTTCAGGTTAAGAAGATGGGAAAGCGCCTTTCTCTCTATAAGAACAGTGCGTTCCGAGGTGTGAAGTGGGAGAGAGGGGATGTGATGATTGAGGTTTTGAATAAGACGACCTTTGCATTTTAGGAAAGAATTGCTTCTACTAAAAAGGGATCTATAACTTCGATTCAAGCAGTTTATGTACCTGCAGACGATTTGACCGACCCTGCCCCTGCCACAACATTTGCACATTTGGATGCTACTACCGTACTTTCCAACACAATTCCAGATTTTATTCAAGTCAAGGAATATTTTTAGGTTCTTTTCCTAGATGAAACGGAATACCTATTTATAATTAATTCCTAATTATACAAAAGCATTCCAGATAGACTGAGCAAAAAAAGGGTTTCATTTGGATTCCCCTATTTTGAAAATCGCATATCAATTCTTTTCTTTAATGGATCATTTTGCATTAATCATTTTGTCAAACGTTATTCTTTAATCTTTTTCTTTAGTTTTGTTTCACTCCTGTAAGAAACTCTTGTATTGTAAGTTGTAATGTAAGAAAGAGCCAACGATGGACAATAACTCCCCCCCGAACACAGCTTACAACTTTCATCGTACTGTGCTCTCCAAAGAGCAACTCTTCTCAAAATCTCAAAACAAAAGGTGCTGAGTTGGAATCCCATTCTAAGGATTCTTGTGGTTCCGGGGAATCCAGTTACAGGAGAACCAGGAACGGGGAGCTCTCCCCTTTTTCCGCCCGACTCTTTGATCTTAAGAATGCTGGTTTTAAGAACGAGTGAAGGTAAACCAGGGTACATTATCCCAAAATGTTCCATCTTCCTAGAAAAGTGGATTTGTTCCAGAAAAGTTCCAGAAGATGCTAATGGTAAGCAAGAAGATTGTTTACGAAGAAACAACAAAAAACACCCATAAGGGGGATTTCAATCGAAATCCCAAAACAGGATATTAGTTCTTTCTCTTATTCTTGATGATATTGTAATGGAATGACGAACCTATTTCTTCGCTTTTTCGCCAACAAATCTGAATTATCTTGAATTCTGTTTACTCACTTTAAATTGAGTATCCGTTTCCCTCCTTTTCCCGCTAGGATCGGAAATCCTGTATTTTCCATATCCATACGATCGAGTCCTTAGGTTTCCGAAATAGTGTAATGGAAAAACGAAAGAATGGGTTACATTTTTCATATGCTCTCCTCTTATAGATAGGACGAACAAAGAACAAAGTTTTTCGATCACTTACTTCGCTCGCCCTTTTTTGAATATACTTTTAGTGTCGAATCGGGATTCACTAAGACAGAAATAAAGCATTGGGTCGAACTCTTCTTTGGTGTTAAGGTGGTAGCTGTGAATAGCCATCGACTACCTGGAAAAGGTAGAAGAATAGGACCTATTCTGGGCCATACCTCCCTCTTACCATGGCAAGTCCTTGGGAAATAACTCCGATGGGCAGAAAAAGGAAGGCGTTAAGAGACCCTCCTGGCCCAACCCGAGACACTCTAAGATCCTTTTTCAAACCTGCTCTGCTCCCATTTAAGGAAGTAAAGAGTTAATTCCATTATTAGGAATCCAGTTATTAGCTATTTTGAACAAATCCCTAAACTCTAAACTACCTTGTGATTTAGTTTTTGATGCAGCAAGTCAGGGAAAAAGTTTCTTAATTGTTGGTAATCCCTCTTCTCCCACTTCCAGTTATTATGTCAATGGGATTTGGCCTTATTCTTATTCCGACAGCAACAAAAAATCTTCGTCGCATATGGGCTTTTCCTAGTGTTTTACTCTTAAGTATAGCTATGGTATTCTCAGTTCAACTGTCTATTCAAGAAATAAATGGAAGTTCGATCTATCAATATCTATGGTCTTGGACCGTCACGAGCAACCCCGGTGCTTCACCTCCGTGATGACGGTATGTTTTCTCTAGTGTTTTGCTTAACAGATGCACAATGACCTAGACTTGGCTTTATTTCCTCCAATATGATTACCATAATGACCTAAGTTAGCTCTAATATGGTTAGTGAGGGACTCCTGGATTAAGGGGTCCTCGGGTGTCCGGGCCGTGTAATATGGGCTGGACTGATGGGACGTGATGATAAAAAGTAGGAGGCCTTCCCCCGTGTCTGGATGGGACTTTCCTTTGCATGGATGGCAAGATTGGCGTCCGGATGTATATACTCCTTGTGTAAAACGGTTATGTACAACCCTAGGCCCCTCCGGTGTATATATAAACCAGAGGGTTTAGTCCGTAGAGGCAATAAGAATCCATATAGGTTAGACAGTTAGGCTTTAGCGTTTACAATCTTGAGGTAGATCAACTCTTGTAACCCCTATACCCCTCAAAGTCAATCAAGCAGGAAGTAGGGTTTTACCTCCATCAAGAGGGCCCGAACCTGGGTAAACATCGGGTCCCCTTTGTCTCATGTTACCTTCGATCCTCAGACGCACAGTTCGGGACCCCCTACCTGAGATCGGTCGATTTTGACACCAACATTGGTGCTTTCATTGGGAGTTCCTCTGTATCGTCAATGGAAGGATCGATGGATCACCTTGTCATTAATGCCAGCATCACCTCTGGAAGGGCCCTGGCTCCAGGACAGGTCTTCCAGCTTAGCGGCTTCACCATGGCCGCCCGCTTGGCCGTTAAGCCAAAGGCAGCCCCCGCGATCGCCAATCATCACCTCCGTATCAGCCTCGAACAATCCGAGAAGATGGATCCGGCAGATGTCTCGTCCTTGCACGAACTGCTAGATGGCATCGCCGCCCTAGGAGATGCAACATATTATGATCAGATTGGGCTTAAACCCGATCAGAGGGAAATCAAGTCCGTGCCGATCGCGCATCTGGTAGCGGTCGTGGAGGAGCAAGCCGAGAATACTTCTCCCCCAAGTTAAGAACAAGCTTCGCATTTCCAAGCCCTGTGTGCTAGATAAACGTCTTCTGGAAGAGACTGTATGTCCTCCGAACATGGAATCAGGTGTGAACACTGAAAGTCTCCAGGACCCTTCGGATCCTGGACAAGTGACCTCAGAGATTCTTCAAGCTCCAGATCGAATGGCGGGTCAGGGTTCGGATTTTAACCCGCCCACCCACCAGAAGCAATATTCCCCAAGCAATTCAGGTCCTCCAGACGTATGTGACCTAATGTATGTATGACAGCAGCCTCAGGAAATGGTCCATCACTTCTGGGCCAGGTTCATCCTTGTTAAAAACAAGATTAAAGATTGCTGCAATGACAATGTGTTTTCAGTTTTTTGCCGCAACTGTATGGATGAGGGAATCCTCAATGCCCTCAACCGCCGCCACAAACTTCACTTTGTAGATTTGGCACATATAGTACAGAAGTACTGCACAATGGAAAGCCCAGATAGCCCGATGGGATCCTCCTGCCTTTAAGCAGCCCACCGGATGGGCTAAAAGGATGGACCCTTACGGGCCACCCAATCATCGCCTCATTGAAAAGAGAATCAAATCCTTCACAGGACATAGAAATGTCCTTGATGAACTTCTCGACAAGCCCTGTCAGATACACACTATGCCGAATACCGAACCAACACATAACCATCGGGCATGTTGGGTGCTCCGGCAAGTGGCTAAGAGTGGTGAGGCCATCCTCACCAGCATCACCCCGGAGACAAAATTTTTGGAAGACGATGATCTCAATGTCTTTACGGTCTTCAATATCTTTTCTTCAAACAATCGGCGCAAAAGGGTGCTCCTCGACCTCGCTCAAGTCAACCAAGTAGCCGCAATAAATCCTTGGAATGATATGGCAATAACTTTTACTGCCGATGATGAACCAAGGGCCAGATCAATCCGAGCACCAGTGAAAGTGCAACTATCCCTAGGTGGTTTTGGTAATTCATAACAACATATAGCTCATTGAGCTAATGCTATTCCAAGATGATTATTTCAGGAAAGCTCAATGACTAGCATGGCATGGATGGTGAAAGTGGAACCCTTAAAATGCTAAGGACAAAGGATTGGCTCAAGCTCAAAAGCTAAAGACTCTTCATTTTATATTTTAGTGATCCCAGATCACATTGAGTCTTTAGGAAAAGCCAATACTATCAAGGAGGGATGAGGTGTTGCTTAATGAGCCTCTTGCTTCATGTGCTTAGTGATATGCTCCAAAACCCTCAACTACTTTCCCATATCCACATATGACATAAACCCTAAGCCAAACTCGGTCCTACCGATTCTTTCTAACCGACGCCACTGAGTTTCACTTGTCATAAGCCACTGCCAAACCCTAGCAATTCGGTTCTACCGATAGGGATCTCGGTCTCACCGAGATGGGATTGCAAACTCTCTATTTCCCTTTCGTAACTTTTCGGTCTCACCGAAAGAGCGAATCGGTCCCACCGAGATTGCAATGTAAATTCAGTGTTTCCTTTTTGTAACTTTTCGGTCTCACCGAAAGAGCAAATCGGTCCCACCGAGTTTGCCTGACCAACTCTCTGGTTAGCTAATTACCAAAATCGGTCTCACCGAGTTTGTGTAATCGGTCTCACCGAGATTACGTTATGCCCAAACCCTAACCATATCGGTCCTACCGAGTTGCATGTCAGTCGCACCGAAAATCTCTAACGGTCACTAGGTTTACCTTTTACGGTCCGACTGAGTTTGTTGATTCGGTCCCACCGAGATTGGAAAACTGTGTGTAACGGTTGGATTTTGTGTGGAGGCTATATATACCCCTCCACCTCCTCTTCATTCGTGGAGAGAGCCATCAGAACACATACACAATTCCTACTCATATGTTCTGAGAGAGAACCACCTACTCATGTGTTGAGACCAAGATATTCCATTCCTACCATATGAATCTTGATCTCTAGCCTTCCCCAAGTTGCTTTCCAATCAAACCTTCTTTCCACCAGATCCAAATCCTATGAGAGAGAGTTGAGTGTTGAGGAGACTATCATTTGAAGCACAAGAGCAAGGAGTTCATTACCTACACACCATTTGTTACTTCTTGGAGAGTGGTGTCTCCTAGATTGGCTAGGTGTTACTTGGGAGCCTCCGACAAGATTGTGGAGTTGAACCAAGGAGTTTGTAAGGGCAAGGAGATCGCCTACTTCGTGAAGATCTACCGCTAGTGAGGCAAGTCCTTCGTGGGAGATGGCCATGGTGGGATAGACAAGGTTGCTACTTCGTGGACCCTTTGTGGGTGGTTGCTTCTTCGTGGACCCTTCGTGGGTGGAGCCCTCCGTGGACTCGCGCAACCATTACCCTTCGTGGGTGGAGCCCTCCGTGGACTCGCGCAACCGTTACCCTTCGTGGGTTGAAGTCTCCATCAACGTGGATGTAGGATAGCACCACCTATCCGAACCACGGGAAAAACATCCGTGTCTCCAATTGCGTTTGAATTATCCAAACCCTTCCCTTTACATTCTTGCAAGTTGCATGCTTTACTTTCCGCTGCCAATATACTCTTTGCATGCTTGCTTGAATTGTGTGATGATTGCTTGACTTGTCCTACAATAGCTAAAATCTGCCAAGAACTAAAATTGGGAAAAGGTTAAGTTTTTATTTGGTCAAGTAGTCTAATCACCCCCCCTCTAGACATAATTTCGATCCTACAAGTGGTATCAGAGGTTTGGTCTCCATTTGCTTTGATCTCCATAGCTTTTGGTGGTCATAGCCTTGGTTTCACAACCTAGGAGAGTATGGCGTCTAGCGAGGGAAATTATCACCGTAGAGGTCCTTACTTTGATGGTACTAATTTTGTTAGTTGGAAGCATAAAATGAAAATGCATATTCTTGGACATAACCCCGCCGTTTGGGCTATTATGTGTGTTGGTTTGCAAGGTGACTTCTTTGATGGGAAAGAACCAAACCGTGAAGCTACCGCGGATGAGTTGAAGATGTTGCAATACAATGCTCAAGCTTGTGATATTCTCTCAACGGATTGTGCCCCGAAGAATTCAACAAAATCAGCCGTCTTGAGAATGCAAAGGAAATTTGGGACACTTTGATTGATATGCACGAAGGTACCGATTCCGTCAAGGAATCCAAGTTGGATGTGCTTCAAAGTCAACTTGACAAGTTCAAAATGAAGGATGGTGAAGGTGTCGCTGAAATGTACTCTAGGCTTTCTCTCATCACAAATGAGATTGCCGGCTTAGGAAGTGAAGAGATGATCGATAGATTCATCATCAAGAATATTCTAAGAGCCTTGGATGGAAAATATGATACCGTGTGCACATTGATCCAAATGATGCCCAATTACAAAGATCTCAAGCCAACGGAGGTGATTGGAAGAATTGTTGCTCATGAGATGTCACTTAAGGATAAAGAGGAACTTCACAACAAATCAAGTGGTGCCTACAAAGCCTCATGTGAAGCCCCTACATCATCAAGTGAGAAACAAAACTTCAATGAAGAATTGAGCTTAATGGTGAAGAACTTCAACAAGTTCTACAAGAGTAGAAGCAAAGATAGAAGCTTCAAGTCAAGGTCCTACAATGACAAAAGATCTTCTAGTCGAGAGCGAAACTGCTACAGTTGTGGAAGACCCGGACACTATTCCAATGAGTGTACGGCTCCCTACAAGAGAAGAGAAGATTCTCCAAAAAGAAGAAGCAAAGAATCACCACCAAGAGAGAGAAGGAGTAGAGATAATCGTTATGAACGAAGATACTCACGGAGAAGCAAGGATTCGGAAAGGAAGGAAAAATCATCAAGGAGCTACACAAAATGAAGACATCAAGCTCATGTTGGTGAATGGGTATCCGGCTCCGACTCCGACAGCCACTCCGAGAGAAGTTATCACTCCGACTCCGAAGATACTCAAGATGAAGGTGTTGCCGGTCTAGCACTTGTGTCAACCAACTCCTACGACATATTTGACTCACCAAATGAAGGAATTGGAAGATGCTTCATGGCCAAAGGTCCTAAGGTAACACACCCCGAGTATGTTGATTTCAATAGTGATGAAGATGACTTGTTAGGTGATGATTTGCTTGTTGACAACTCTAGTGATGAATACTATGATGAAACATCAATTAATCATGCTAATCAAGATAAAACGAATGACAATGATAAGGAGAAGATTGAGGCTCTAACTAAAGAACTAAACACTCTTAAGTTAGCTCATGAAACTATCTTCGAAGATCATCGAGAACTTTTAAGAGCTCATGAGAAATTACGCTTTGAAAAGCTCAATCTTGAGCAAGAGCATGAGTTCTTAAAAGCAATCAATGATGATCTCCGCAAGAAAAGTTCTTCTTACATTGCCAAGCATTTACTCTTATCCACTTACACGCCTCAAGTCAAGTCTAGTAACAAGAACAAGAAAGATTCTTCCTCTAGCAGTAACAATGATCATGCTAAATCGAATATTGTTGCTTCTAGTAGTTCTCTTGATTCCACTAATGATTCTCTTAGACAAGTTACACTTGAGCAAGAAAATAGCCTATTTAAGGGAATTATAGAGAAAGGAGTGTACAAAAGCCTTGCCGGGAGTAAGCAATTTGAGGAAATTGTGCGCAAGCAAGGAATGCACCGGAAGAATCAAGGTGTTGGTTTTGAACGAAAGTTCAATGCCAATGGAGTTGAGTGGGAATTCAATACCCCAAGACAAAGTTTGTTCCTCAACAATATAAGTATGATACTTCTTTCAAGGGGACACAAGCTCAAGATGATCTTCCACCACAAGACTACAAGCAAAAAGGCAAGGACAAGCTTCAAGAGGAAATTGATGCATTTGAAGAAGCTCCTAAGACCTTAGTCAAGTGGATTCCCAAGACTACTTCAAGTTCCACTTCATCAAGTACGACTACAACTCCAAGGATTCCCATCAAGATGGTGTGGATCCAAAAGAAGAAGAACTAGAGAGTTCTTGAGGGTGACTCCGCCAACATACTTCACTCTTATCATTTTGGCAAGAACAAGTGCAATCAACTTGCACATCTTGTACTAGTTCAAGGAGTCACAAACCCTCTTGTTGGTAAGACAAGGGACAAGGTAACCTAAAAGTTTTCATGGACATCATCTTGTGTGTGCATCACTCTATGTCTATGGATATCCTTGTTTGTTCCTTGTGGGACTAACCCATGTAGGTATTGAAGGTGCAATTCACTCAAATGGATAGCTCCAAGTGATCTACATCAACATTGAGCATCCACATCTTCAACATCTACATGAAGTCATCATCGACAAAACCCGAGGTTAGTTCATCCCTCTAAGGGGGGATATCACATCTAGGGGGAGCTTTACTCTAAGACTTGAGCTAAAGCAACTCTAAAGATGTGAACACAACAATGCTTTATGTAAAAGTGGTAACCCCACTTGAGCTTAAACGATGAGTATGACCTATGATCAAGTGTTCTCACTTGACTCCTAAGTCAATATACTCATATATAGATGACCTTGTCATCGCAAATTGCTTGATAGATGCTAGAATTGGTTGTGCATGCCTTGTCACATATTTCATTTGCCATCTTATTGTGTGAGCATGCTGGTTGCATATTTTACTCATTCGAGGACATCCACTTGTTGTTTTGATTGTTCGGTTTTATTTCCTTTTGCCAAGTAGATGGACAAGAATGCCTAAGAACCTCCTCTAGCTATCTATGCTTTTCTCGTCTCAAACTCTATTCATGCTACATCACAAAATTTGATCAAGTCAGATTCGAACCACTTTGTGTGAGGAGCGCTCGGAGTCCCCAATTTGTCATAGACTTAAACTTCCAAAACCTCTTTATGATTCTCGGTCTGACCGATACCCCACTTTCGGTCCTACCGCGATCATTAAGTTGATCTAGTTTTTCGATCTCGGTGCAACCGATTTGAACCATTTGGTCACACCGAGTTGCAACAACTATATAAAGTTTTGCATCTCGGTGCCACCGGAGTTGTTCCACTCGGTCACACCGACAGGGTCGGGCTATATATAATCACGGGCAAAAATTTGGAAATCCGAACCCCTTCGCCCGCGCGATAGCCTGCTCTGCCACCGTGGTCTCCGGATCGTCTCCTCGCTGCCAGCCGCCTCCAGTCGCTGGTCTCCGTCGCTGTCAACGGGAATTCTACCCCGCCGTTGCCGCCGTAGCGAGTCTCCGCCGAACTAGGGTATGGACTCGATCTCTATGCTATTCTCCAATCCGATTCTTAGCACATTGTGATCATCATGATTCTTGCCACGATTGAAACACCCCTATCCAGTCAATGCGCTCGTAGATTAGATTTGATTCGAAAATTTTAGGGTTAGGTTTCCGCCGAAACCATCTCGGACCCACCGAGTTGAAAAACTCGGTCCACCAATTTGGCTTATGCCATTGCACAAGTGAGACTCGGTTTGACCGAGAATTACTTATCGGTGTGACCGATTTTGGAACTTTGTGAAACCCTAGTAGTCTCGGTGCCACCGAACTGTGACTTGGTCTGACCGAGTTCACTAGTTTAGGTTCCAAAACTGCTTCGGTATCACCGAGTTTAAAAATCGGTAGATCCAAGATGATTTCAGTGGGAAACTAAAACTAAGTTTTTGGATCATTCTTTTGCAAAAATCTCTGCATTTTGTGATGCTCATCCACTCTATCTCATCTATAACCTATTCACAGGGTTAGCAGTCAGAGTTTGCAACATGTCTGATCAGAGTGACAGCCAGAACATGTCAGAACAGCAAGTGCAGATGAGTGAGGGCACTAGTCCCTCAAGTTCTTCAGATGATGGCAGCAGAAGTACTCCTAGCAATCTGCCTAAAGCTGCCACCAGACAGAGAAAGACGAGAACTTCAGATTCTGAGGATGAAGACTATGTGGCAGAAGAGGAAGCAACTTCCAAGAGAGTTGAGCCAGCACAGGGCACAAAGCCAGGCTTAAAAATCAAAAGGCCAGCAGGTAGGCAGCCTATGCCAAAGGCTAGAGCTTCAACTCAGATTCCTGAAAAGCCTGCAACCATAGAGCCAGTTGCTGCTGAAGGAAAGAAAAGGAAGGAAAGGGTCAAGAAGACCGTAGCGAGAGTGCATGGAAAGGCTTCCATCATGGAAGAAGAGGAAGAAGAAGAGGTAGCTGCACCAGCACCTAAGGCACCCAAGCTGATGGGTGATGCCATAAGATCAGGGGCAGCTGCTTCCAAGGCCAAGCCAGCTCCAAAGCCAAAGCCAAAGAGAAATACAAGAAGCATCCCAGCTACTGAGAACAACAAGGCCCCAGTGCCTGACACTTCTGAAGAAGATGAGTAAGAGCAAGTACTTAGAAAGCTCAAGCCCAAGATCCCAGACCACAACGATGCTCATCCTGTGGCTGAGGATATGAAGCTCAGGAGAGACTCAGGGCTGAGGAAGTGGAGAGAAGCAGATCCGTATGCTTCAAGGAGGTGGACTGCTGTTGACTACAGATTTCACACCAAGGAACAGCAGGACTTCTATGAGACAGTGCTGCTTGATAAGAAGCCAATAGTCTGTGATATGAGATGGGTTGACTGGCAATACATGAAGGACAACGAAGAGTACTACCCTGGAGTGCAGGACAGCTTCAAGGCATGTGGAGTAGAGGACTTTGTTGGGTAGAAGCTCACAAAGTGGAACGAGGAACTCATCATGCAGTTCTACTCCACAGCCCATTTTTATCCAGATGGGAGGATTGTATGGATGTCAGAAGGAACCAGATATCAGTCAACAGTTGCTGAGTGGGCACAGCTCATTAATGCCCCAGAGGAGTAGGAAGATGACTTGGATGTCTATTCCAAGAAGATGGATCATAACTCAATGTCAAACATTTACAAGGAAATTCCAAATGAAGCACCTGCCACTTTCAAGTTTGGCTCAGTACACTATCTTCTGTCAGGGCTGCCAACCATCAATTGGACACTGAGGCACACCTTGTTGCCCAAGTCAGGTGATCACAAGATGATCAGAGGCCACGCGATCAATTTGCTACATATCTTTGATGTGCCACAGAAGTTCAAGGTGATGAGCCTTATGATAGAAACAATCAAGAGGACTGCAGCAGACCAGAAGAGGAGTTGTGGATATGCCCCACAGATTCAGGAGCTCATTAACTCCAAGATGGGTACAGGCATATACTTGTTGGACAAGGAACACCTGCCCATCCGTCTAGATTTTGAAGATAATCAAGTTGTTATGACTGAGAATGAACCATCATCTGCCCAAGCACAAGCCAAGAAGGAGAAGGCGAGGAAGGAGAAAGCTGCCAAGATGCCTACTCAAGAGGAGGCATCTGAATATTTCCTGAAAACCAAACAAGAGCAGCTTGGTTACTTGATTGCATCCACCCTGCGGATTGAGCAAGGACTAGCCACCCTAACTCAGAACCAGGCAAGCTTAGAGAGGATCATGGAACAAAAGTTCTATGACTTGGATGTCAAAGTGACAGAGATTTAGACTGTAGTGGAGCAGGTCCAGGATGACATGCAGGAGAGGAGAGGCGAGACTACAACTGATGCCTTTGCCAGAGTGCCACGAGGTCCGAAGTCGTCTGCAGTGCCAGTTGCTGACCCCAGAGCCACCACGTCTGCACCAGCTACAGTTTCAGTTCCACCAGCTCCAGCATCTACTTCAGCCTCGACTCCAACCACGTCTACAGAAGGCTTCGTCCTTGGAGTGCTCCGGACTCCACCACCACCAGAAGATCAAGCCTGAGAGTCGATCTAGCACTATGCATTTTCTAGGACTCCACCACTATGCATTTTTTAGGAACTTTTAGATCATAGGCTTCGAGAGAGAGTGTTGCTTTTATTCTCTCTTGCTTTATTTGGTGGTATTTCGAACTTTGTTTGCTTTTGAGTGCTTGAGATACTATGCCGTTATCTGTGAGACATTGATGATCATGTGTTTGATCATAAGCTACACTTAATGCTTGGTGAATGCTATTATCTTATCTATCTTATGTGATCATTCACTATTCTTGGTGATGAGTGCATGTATTTCATTCTTATCATTTTAAGCGCTCCACCAAGATGTATGTGACATGGAAGAGTAACCCATGACTCTAACTCTTTGTGCATTTGCAGTCCAAAGCAAATTTTAAATATGCACAAATTTAGGGGGAGCTCTTACTTGTCACATACTTCTCAAAGCGACGATATATTTCATGCTTATTATCATTTGTCGAAGCTTTGATCTATATGTTGTCATCAATTACCAAAAAGGGGGAGATTGAAAGTGCAACTATCCCTAGGTGGTTTTGGTAATTCATAACAACATATATCTCATTGAGCTAATGCTATTCCAAGATGATTATTTCAGGAAAGCTCAATGATTGGCATGGCATGGATGGTGAAAGTGGAACCCTCAAAATGCTAAGGACAAAGGATTGGCTCAAGCTCAAAAGCTCAAGACTCTTCATTTTATATTTTAGTGATCCAAGATCACATTGAGTCTTTAGGAAAAGCCAATACTATCAAGGAGGGATGAGGTGTTGCTTAATGAGCCTCTTGCTTCATGTGCTTAGTGATATGCTCCAAAACCCTCAACTACTTTCCCATATCCACATATGACCTAAACCCTAAGCCAAACTCGGTCCTACCGATTCTTTCTATCCGGCGCAACCGAGTTTCACTTGTCATAAGCCACTGCCAAACCCTAGCAATTCGGTTCTACCGATAGGGATCTCCGTCTCACCGAGATGGGATTGCAAACTCTCTGTTTCCCTTTCGTAACTTTTCGGTCTCACCGAAAGAGCGAATCGGTCCCACCGAGATTGCAATGCAAATTCAGTGTTTCCTTTTTGTAACTTTTCGGTCTCACCGAAAGAGCAAATCGGTCCCACCGAGTTTGCCTGACCAACTCTCTGGTTAGCTAATTACCAAAATCGGTCTCACCGAGTTTGTGTAATCGGTCTCACCGAGATTATGTTATGCCCAAACACTAACCATATCGGTCCTACCGAGTTGCATGTCAGTCCCACCGAAAATCTCTAACGGTCACTAGGTTTACCTTTTCGGTCCGATCGAGTTTGTTGATTCGGTCCCACCGAGATTGGAAAACTATGTGTAACTGTTGGATTTTGTGTGGGGCTATATATACCCCTCCACCTCCTCTTCATTCGTGGAGAGAGCCATCAGAACACATACACAATTCCAACTCATATGTTCTGAGAGAGAACCACCTACTCATGTGTTGAGACCAAGATATTCCATTCCTACCATATGAATCTTGATCTCTAGCCTTCCCCAAGTTGCTTTCCACTCAAACCTTCTTTCCACCAGATACAAATCCTATGAGAGAGAGTTGAGTGTTGGGGAGACTATCATTTGAAGCACAAGAGAAAGGAGTTCATTACCTACACACCATTTGTTACTTCTTGTAGAGTGGTGTCTCCTAGATTGGCTAGGTGTTACTTGGGAGCCTCCGACAAGATTGTGGAGTTGAACCAAGGAGTTTGTAAGGGCAAGGACATCGCCTACTTCGTGAAGATCTACCGCTAGTGAGGCAAGTCCTTCGTGGGCGATGGCCATGGTGGGATAGACAAGGTTGCTACTTCGTGGACCCTTTGTGGGTGGTTGCTTCTTCGTGGACCCTTCGTGGGTGGAGCCCTCCGTGGACTCGCGCAACCGTTACCCTTCGTGGGTGGAGCCCTCCGTGGACTCGCACAACCGTTACCCTTCGTGGGTTGAAGTCTCCATCAACGTGGATGTAGGATAGCACCACCTATACGAACCACGGGAAAAACATCCGTGTCTCCAATTGCGTTTGAATTCTCCAAACCCTTCCCTTTACATTCTTGCAAGTTGCATGCTTTACTTTCTGCTGCCAATATACTCTTTGCATGCTTGCTTGAATTGTGTGATGATTGCTTGACTTTTCCTACAATAGCTAAAATCTGCCAAGAACTAAAATTGGGAAAAGGTTAAGTTTTTATTTGGTCAAGTAGTCTAATCACCCCCCCTCTAGACATAATTTCGATCCTACAACCAGCCGCCTTGGTCCTAAACCCAATTGTAGATGGCTTTCAACTCAGCAAAGTGCTCATGGACGGCGGCAGCGGACTAAACCTCATCTACGAAGACATTCGCAATAAAAGGCAAATGGACAAGAGCCGCATCGAGCAATGCAGTACCACCTTTCGAGGCATTATCCCCAGTCGAGAAGCATGATGCTCAAGGAAAATCAAACTTGATGTAGTATTCGGTGCACCGAAGAACTACAGGTCTGAAGAGTTATTCTTCCATGTGGCACCTTTCAACATTGGATATCACGCCCTGTTGGGGCGTGACGCCTTCACACGCTTTCAAGCAATAACCCATTATGGGTACATGAAGCTCAAAATGCCAGGGCCCAATGGAGTTATCACCATCACCAGTTATCCGAACATAGCACTCCGCACCGAAAACAAAACTTCATCCTTCCTTGGCCCTCGAGGCACTATCTGAGGCCCTCGCCGCCGAGGAGTTCACCCATCTGTGATCCACAGTGGATAAACACGATGTACCTCAATAAGAGGACGAAGTCCACTTCTTTCAAACCAACAAACGAAATAGATAAATTTCAAGTGCACCCGGCGGATCCTAACAAGACAGCCTCCATCAGAGCATGTCTGGATCCGACAGTCAACGTCGCTTTGCGAGCTTTCCTGCACGAAAATTGGCACATCTTTGCCTAGCATCCTTCGGATATGCCAGGAATCCCACAAAGATTGGCCGAACATAGCCTCAACATAATAAAGGGGTTCAAACCAGTGAAGCAAACGATGTGACAATTTTCCAAACCCAAACGACAAGCTATGGGGGAGGAGCTAGCCAAGTTACTTGAAGTCGGGTTCATTAGAGAGATCAAACACCCGAACTGGCTGGCACACCTTGTCATGGTGAAAAAGAAGGATAAATCATGGCGCCTTTGTGTAGATTTCAAGGACCTCAATAAGGCTTGCCCTAAGGACCCCTTCCCCTGCCCCGCATTAACCAAATCATCGACGCAACGGCAGGACACGACTCACTTTGTTTCCTCGATGCATATTTAGGATACCATCAACTTAAGATGAAGGAGTCTGACCAGGATGCAACAACATTCATTACCCCATATTGGCCTTTCTGCTTCAACACTATGCCCTTTGGGCTCAAAAACACTAGTGCCACTTACCAACACATGATTCAAACATGTCTGGAAAATAAAATTGGCAAGACAGTGGAGGCATACATAGATGATGTCGTCATCAAGACTAAACATGTCGAATCATTGGTGCACGATCTATGACTCACATTTGACAACCTCTGAACATACGACATACGGCTCAATCCGGAAAAATGCATCTTCGGCGTCCCAGCCGGAAAACTACTCGGGTTCATCGTTTCCAGTAGAGGAATTGAAGCAAACCCAGCAAAAACTCTGGCCTTGTCATAATTGGCAACGCCAACAGACTTAAAGCAAGTTCGAAAATTAGCGGGGTGCGTGGTAGCCCTGAGCTGCTTTACCTCCAGGTTGGGAGAAAAGGCGCTACCGCTTAATCGACTACTCCGACACACCGATCACTTCGAGTGGATGGACACAGCTATAGCCGGATTGGAAGAAATAAAAACTTTGCTAGCAAGCAACCCAATCCTTGCTACGCCAAGTGTTGGCAAACCCATGTTGCTCTACATATCTGCGACTCACCAGGTAGTGAGCGCGGTACTCGTCGTCGAATGATAGGAGGAGGGACATAAATTCCCTCTCCAGAAACAAGTGTACTATGTATCGACGGTTCTAACACCATGCAAATCTCGATACCCACACTATCAAAAGATAGCGTATGCGGTCTTCATTGCATCCCGGAAGTTGTGGCACTACTTTCAAGAGTGTTCGATCATGGTGGCTTCAGAAGTTCCACTCAATGACATCAAAACAATCGGGACTCCACCGGCCGCATTGCCAAATGGGCAATCGAGCTCTTGCCATTTGAAATAACATACAAGCCACGCCGAGCTATTAAATCTCAGGTGTTGGCTGAGTTTGTTGCCGAATGGACAGAAGCCGAGCTCCCTAAAGTGTACATCACATACTCTAACTGGGTGATGTACTTCAATGGCTCTAAAATGTTAGCCGGATTGGAGGCCAGTGTCATCCTAACATCCCCTACAGGGGACACAGTCTGTTACATGTTACAAATCATGTACACGGACTGCAACAAAGCGGCCAAATATGAGGCACTACTACATGGTCACCGAATGGCTGTTTCCATCGGTATACAATGCCTCGAGGTGCGTGTGGACTTGAACCTCGCAATATCTCAAATAAATGGAGATTTCGATGCAAAAGATCCAAAGATGGCTGCATCCCGGAATGTCATACTCAAAATAGCAGCTCAGTTTGAGGGACTCAAGTTTCATCATGTTGCTCGAGACAGTAATCAGGCAGCGGACATTCTTGCTCGAATGGGCGCTAAACGCGACCCTGACCCACCTAACACCTTTGTGGAAAGGCTCTTTAAGCCATCCGTGGTATGGTAGGACGAGAGCGGTAATACTAGTCCGGAACTGTTCATACCCTCAGATGCCAAACACAATTCTGATATCATCAGGGGCTCAGACGACGAAATTACACCTTCCGCCAATGTAATCATGGATGTCATTGCTCCTTGGACCGAACCCTTCCTAGCCTACCTTAATAGGCGGGAGCTCCTTGATGAACAGAATGAGGCCCACCGCATAGTCTGACGCTCGAAAGCCTACAAAGTTCATGAAGTAGAACTCTACGAGAAAAGTGCTACTGGAGTTCTTCAAAGATGTATCTCCGAAGAGGAGGGGTGGCAGCTCTTGGCCGAAATACATGCTGGACTCAGTGGCCTCCACGCCGCAGCTCGGGCCCTGGTAAGTAGGGCCTTCCGTATAGGTTTCTTTTGGCCCATGGCCCGAGCAGATGCATAGGTCCTTGTACAACACTGTGTCAGCTATTCACCAATCAAAGTCATATGCCGCCCACTGCCCTAAAAACAATCCCCATTACTTGGCCTTTCGCGGTCTGGGGGCTCGATATGGTCGGACCCCTTAAAGGGGGAAGCCACAAGAAGAAATATTTGCTGGTTATGGTGGATAAATTCACTAAATGGATAGAGGCCAAACTAGTCAAAACAGCTGAAGCTACTAGTGATCAACTTTATATCTGGCATTGTACATCGTTATGGAGTCCTGCACAGCCTTATTACTGATAATGGCTCCAACTTTACAGCCGATGCGGTGAAAACTGGTGTGCTAACCTGGGCATAAAGCATGATTATGCCTCCAAATATCACCCTCAAAGAAATGGCCAGGTCGAACGGGCCAACGGTCTGATAATGAGAGGCATTATACCTAGACTAGTGAGATCCCTATGGGAGTCACATAAACACTGGGTCGAGGAACTTGATTCCGTACTCTGGGGACTGCCAAAAACGCCCAATATCACGACCGGATACACACCCTTCTTCATGGTGAATGGCACAGAGGCTGTCTTGCCCTGTGACATTATTCATCACTCACCTCGAGTGCGCATGTATGAAGAGAGAGAAGCTGAGCTTGATCGGCAGGAGGAGGAGCATGATGTTGCAAAATTCCGTTCCGCATTCTATCAACAACAGGCTCGGAGATACCAAAGAAGAGAAGTGCGGGCCAAGAATTATAATGTCGGGGAACTCGTTTCATGCCTTCCGGAGAAGAAAAAAGGACAAACTCAAACGAAAATGGGAGGGTCCCCTCATTATTGATGAAGTTCTCACAAGGGGAGCCTACCACCTTCGTGAGGCTTCGGATAATCGCCTCGAGCCATGGAACGGTGCTCGGCTTTGAAGAATCTACGCATAAGTTTGGCTATACTTCTTTCTTGTTCCTTTTTCTCCTCTTTGTTTATTTTTTGTTTTCTCATTTCAGTATGATTGCTATGATGTGTTCGGATAAGCCGAACACTTGAGGGGTACACTGTAACGCCCTCGATGCGGCTATAGCTCCCACGTGTCGAGGCACGACTTAGAGACATAACCGCATTGAAAGCAATGTCGCAAGTCAGGCAATCATTACAACATCCCATGTAATACATAAAAAAAGGGGGAGATAACATAGTTGGCTTACACTCGCCACGTCACATCAGAGTACATAAATAACATCCATCAAGCAAACACTCATGGCCCGACTACGGCGCCAAAATAGAAAAGAACCCAACATGCGACAAGGCCCTGAATCAAACCCCAACTAGGCACCACTACTGATCATCGGGAAAGGAAACATAATAACGCTGATAGTCCTCGTCGAACTCCCACTTGAGCTCGTACTCGTCACCTGGAGCGGAATCACCTGGACCTGCATCTGGAATTATAGTATTTGTGAGCCACAGGGACTCAGCAATCTCGCACCCTCGCGATCAAGACTATTTAAGTTTATAGGAATGGATGAGGCAAATATATGTGGAGCTGCAGCAAGCGACTAGCATATATGGTGGCTATCTTATACGCAAAAGAGAGCGAGAAGAGAAGGCAAGCGCGAGCGAGAAGCTAGAAGGAACAACCTGCGCAAACATAACTCCAACACCGAGTCCACTTCCTGGACTCCGCCGAGAAGAGGCCATCACGGCAACACACACGGTTGATTCATTTTAATTAATTAAGGTTTAAGTTATCTACAACCGGACATCAACAAATTCCCATCTGCCCATAACCGCGGGCACGGCTTTCAAAAGTTCAACCCCTGCAGGGGGTCCCAACTTAGCCCATGACAAGCTCTCACGGTCAACGAAGGAATAGACCTCCACCCGAGTCACACCGATCAGACTCGGTAACCTGGTACAACAAGACAGTTCGATAGGTTAAAACAAGACCAGCAACACTGCCCGAATGTGCCGACAAATCCCGATAGGAGCTGCACATATCTCTTTCTCAGGGCACACTCAGATGAGACATCCTACGAGTAAAACCAACCCTCAAGTTGCCCCGAGGTGGCCCCGCAGTCTACTCGGTCGGACCAACACTCAGAGGGAGCACTGGCCCGTGGGGGGCTAAAATAAGATGACCCTTGAGTCTGCAGAACCCAAGGGAAAGAAAAGGGTAGGTGGCAAATGGTAAAACCAATGTTGGGCATTGCTGGAAAATCTTTAATCAAGGCGAAATATCAAGGGGTTCCCATTATAACCCAACCGCGTAAGGAACGCAAAATCCGGGAACATAACACCGATATGACGGAAACTAGGGCGGCAAGAGTGGAACAAAACACTAGGCGAGAGGCCGAGCCTTCCACCCTTTACCAAGTATATAGATGCATTAAGATAACATAGCAATATAATGATATCCCAACAAGTAAATAAATGTTCCAACAAGGAACGGCTCCAATCTTCACCTGCAACTAACAACGCTATAAGAGGGGCTGAGCAAAGCGGTAACATAGCCAATCAACGGTTTGCTAGGACATGGTGGGTTAGGGGTTTGGCATGGCAATTGGGAGGCTGACAATAAAAAGGTAGGCATCATAGCATTGGCAAAGCAAGAGCGAGCAAACTAGCATAGCAAAGATAGTAGTGATTTCGAGGGTATGATCATCTTGCCTGCACAGTTGTCAAAGTTGACTGGATCCTCACAAGCAAGCTCAACGGGCTCCTCGGTAGTGAACTCGTCTCCCGGCTCTACCCAAACAAGACAAACAAGCAACAAGGATACAATCAACCACGTGCAAGACCAAGCAATATGATGAAATGATGATATGCTATGCGGGATGCGATGCGGGATGCAAAATGCAAGATATGACAGGAAATGCATGAACCTAGCCTCAACATGGAATTCCAAGGGTGCCACTGGATAGAGGGGATGAAATCGCTTGAAAACGATATAAAGATCATTGGAATCGGAGCTATGGTTTGGAAATGGCAAGCGTTTTAAGATATGACACCGGTCTGCGATTTACAGCAAGTAGGCATCTAAATGCAACGAAATGAACATGCTACAGCCACCAAACATGAAAACAAAATCCATGGCAGTGATGTACACAAGATTATTAACAAAACACTAGCACTGAGCCATAGGCAAATTCATCCATTAAGAGGTTCAAACAAGCATGGCAAAAATGAATATGCAAAACAGATTCCAGACTTAGTGAAATTAACACTAGCCTGAAATTTCAGATCACGAAGTCCTCTTCAGAGCAGCAAAACAACATGATACAAAACCTAAACATGACAAGTAAGAACAAGGCATGGAGCTACTCAACAAGCTTAACAAAACACCCAAAGTGACCTGGGGCCAAAAGGGTTCACAAAATACTCTACCGAGCACACGAACATAGCTCAAACACAATCAGTTTTCAGACTTCGTGAAAACTGAGACATGCTGAAATATAACTCACGAAGGCATGCAAACGAGCTCGATGCACTCACTATGGTGCAAGTCATGGCAAGTAAAGCATATAACCAGCAAGAAGGCACAATATGCTAGCTACACATGGCAAGAACAAAGGCATAGCATGCATGGAACACTAACGGTAGCATCGACAAAATCGCAAACAAGTTGACGATCTGCCAAGATTAACAACGAAGCAAAAGTTGCGCTCGATTGAGTCAACCTAATCACTTCATATATGCAAACAAATACATGGATGGATAGAGAATAACATAAATATCAAAACTCCCTTACTGATCATCCTCAAAAGAGGCACGGATCACTAGGAAACAAGCTGGACATATGGCATCATGAACTAAAATATCCCAGACTTAGTGAAAATCACAAAGTCTCTGAAATCAGCAATCTCAGGTACCTCTCTTCGCAAGCTTGCACAAGACAACACACAAATCCTAAAAATGCATGGGTGGCACCTCTGGAAAGAAGACAAAATGCTTAACAATTCATCCCAAAGGGGCACAGGCATATCATGCACGAATTAAACATGGCAAAAATGACAAAAGTGCATGATGAACTAACGGATCTGCAATTTAACTCACGAAGCCTCCTTCTAACAGCATTTTGGGCAACAAGATGACCTCAAATTCAAATGATGCAATGGAATGAAATGATGTACATGTCGAGGCGAAGATTTTGATATATCATATGCCCAAAACGGAGCTACGGTTGCGAAGATACAAGCAGTCAAAGGTAGCACGAAAATTAGGGTTTCGGGGGAGGGGTCAACCCAGATCTAGATCCAGCGGCACGGATTACGAGGCGGCCGGGGCACTGTAGCGGCACGGCTGCCGAGGTTCGCCGGGAATGGTGGGGATGGCGGCCGGAGCAGCGGGGAAGGCCGGGCCCGGAGGAGAGGACGGCGGCCGGAGGTGGAGCGGCGTCCTGCGCCGGCGCGGGCCACCGGAGGAGGTCGAGGCGGCGGGGCCTGGCGTGGTGGCGCCGGCCGGCGACGGCGGCAGCGCGCGGCCGGGGACGGGCGGCGGCGGGGCGCCGGCGACGAGGAAGAAAGGCGGCGGGGCGCTGGCGCGAGGCGGCGGGGGAGATGGGCCACGGGGGCCGGGCGCGGGCTAGGCGGGCCGGCGGCGATGCGGTCCCGCCCCGAGGACAGGTGGCGGCGAATGGTTGGCTGGCGGCGGCGGGGCGGACGGTGTCCGGTCGGATCCGGACACGTCCGTCGGGGGGGGGGGGTTTGATCTGCTTTTTTTTAAGGAGGAGGACGGGGAGGAAGACGAGATCCGAAAATGGGGGCCTTTAAATAGGCATAAGTGGAGTTAGGAGAGTCCAAATGAGGTGCGGTTTTCGCCCACGCGATCGTGATCGAACGCTCTAGGACATGGAGAAGAGTTTGGTGGGTTTTGGGACAAATTTGGAGGGTGTTAGGCTGCAACACACACAAGGCCTTTTCGGTCCCTCGGTTAACCGTTGGAGTATTAAACGAAGTCCAAATGATACGAAACTTGACAGGCGGTCTACCGGTAGTAACCCAAGGCCGCATGGCAAGTCTCGGTCCAATCCGGAAATGTTTGAACCCCACACACGAAAGAAAGCTAGAAATGGCCACCGGAGGAGAACGAAGCGCCGGAATGCAAAACGGACAACGGGGAAAATGCTCGAATGCATGAGATGAACATGTATGCAAATGCAATGCACGTGATGACATGATAAGAGATGCACGAAAAAGAAAAACAACACACGGAGACAAAGACCCGAACCCGAGAAATAAATATAACTTAGCGCCGGAGACGACAAGAGTTGGATACAAATATGGAAAGTATATCTGGGGCGTTACATACACTCGGGGCTTCTTTAACTGAAGCTTACAATTATTTTGAGCCTGGAGCTCACAATATAAGTGTCATTTGCTGATATACATCCTTTTTTGCCATCATATGCACCTCTATGACTTAAGATTTTTCCAAGATGGGTTGCCTCGCTCCTGTGTTTATTCCCTACATTCCCGATTGTTCAGCTAGGGCGTAAAGCGAGCACCTCTGTGATTATTACAACCGGGTCATCCGGACATGTACCTCACACGGGTGAAGCCCAAAGCTAGCGTTCTTAAGAAAATAAGTGGTCGGCAATCAAGCAACTGATTGTTACATTATGGTGACCCCTCTAACACTATGGGACACTTCTCTCCCGTACTACTCACCAATGCCGCGGCACGCATAATTCCAGCATGCCAACCTAAGGAAAGGGACCTTTAATGGACCTATTTTTCTTGGAAGACATTTCTTGCAAATTTAATATAACATATATCCCGAACTAATCTTTTTGTCTGTTCGAGCACAATGACGGGGTTGCTTGGTTTCCGGACATAATACATACTTCTTTCATTTCAAAAAAGTATCCGGAAACACTACACCAATTTTTTGTTTGGAGGTTAAAAGCAAAAGGCCTGCGATGAAATTTTTTTCACATGTTCGGATAAAGGTACGGGTTGACTAATACAAACACCTATTCCTTATCTACTCCATCTATAAGACTGTCTAACTTACAGTCCTCTTGCGAGTACTTCGCCGCTACCATTAGTTGGTCATAAACCAACTTCACTAGAATTTGTTCCCTGTCTGGTCCCCGTGGTCCCACTTGGGCCATGTGATTTGGATCTAGCTTGGTGAAGCATGTTTTTACCATGGCACATGTTTCTCGTGCGCCTTCCCGACAGGCGGATGTCTTCCATAGCTCGAACCGGCACCGGGCACCCTTGAACAAGTTTGCCAAGACCTCCATAGTTTCTAGAGGGGTATCAGCGGGCCATAATGCCTTCACCATACTATTCATGGTTTCCGGGCCCGGGCATGTACCAGGGACAATTCCTTCAGCACATCACCTTGAAATCCGAACACTTCTTCTTCCGGCCGGCCAATTAACAGAGCTGCAGCAACAAAGTCATGACATTCCGAACTATGGACTACATATGGGCACGTAGGGTGGCTTTCAATAAGAGAGGAAGACATAGTAAACATTCCATCTTTCAGCTTCTCACTTTCCTTTTGAGAGGACGATAAATGATACCTTAATCTCTCTATCTCTTCGGAGTGTTTGTGTTTTCCCCCCTCATGTTCATTCTTCCTGGATGCACTTGTTGTGGCCTTTATCATTTCCGCCGATTCGGCGGTGACAACATTAATGTGTGCTTGATTCGCTTATAACTCCTGATATAGCGCGGTATTTCTCTCTTAGAGAACTAGCAGGTCATATCGATCCCCACGTTGACTGCCGCTGCTGCAGCCCGCCCGGGCCTAGATCCGGCCTGCCCCGAGCCGAACCAGGCCCCCTCCTCCCACATGCCGCCGCCCTTCTTCCCGCCTGACTGCGGCGCTCCTCCTGCCGGAGCTTGCCGCTCACTCCTCCGTCTGCCTCCGCGACGATCCTGCCACCCACCGGAGCCTCTCGTCGTCCACCTCCGCGCCCGACCGCACAACCTCCGTCCTCCGCCGCCGCCGCGCCGGATCTGGCCGGAGCTCGCCGCCCCGACCCCGGCGGTGCTCCTCCCCAACCTCCTCGGCATCCGCACCGTCGCTGGCGTTGACCACCTCACCACCAGACACGTCTATCCCCTCAGGATTTTGTCCACCCTGTTCACCTGAGGTCGAATTCTTTCCATGTCCTCGAAATCCCTAACATTTTGTGCACCCCTTTGACATGTCATATCTCCATGACCATAGCTCCGTTTTGCGTGCATGATATATATCAAAATGTTCGCCTTGTGATGCTCTTCGTGTGAGTGTCATTTTTATGCTTGTTAATTTCTATAGTGATGCCCTAATCCTCGTTGCAAAAGTGATATATGATGTTGTCTGCTGGAATTTATCATAACTTGGTGATTTGTCATTTTCGTTGCATTTCGTGCGTGCATCCTATGAGCATGATGTCTACATGTTTTATAAGATCCTTCATGCCATCTTTACGGTGGTGCCAGCCTTGTATTTTTATGAGCTATGTGGTGACTAGCACAAGCATGCAAAGTAGGCTATGTGATATTTTGCTAAGTATTTTCCTGATACATTATGATGCTATGTTGTCATGTTGCTAGTAGTAGATTCGTGAATATTTTGAGATAGTTTAGTATGAGTATTGTGCTATCCGTTCATGCCTCTGGTTGCAATTATGGAGTAATCTAGCTTGTCATTACCATGCTCTACTTTTGCTAAATATTGTTGCTGGCAGAACATGAGAATCAGTTTTGCCATGTGTTTTGCTAGTGATACATGTACCCTATGAACTTGACGCTGTCATGCTTAGCTTATTAAATATGTCTACTTATTGTTGGTTACCTTGTTATGCCATGAAATTCTGTGTGGTGAGTGGCATGAGCTTGCAAAGTTGCTATGATGAATCTGTTTCTACCATGTCAAGTCTAAAACTGATCAGATAACTTGTCATGTTGGCATGGGTGCTACCATATTTTCCGTGCATCTTTGGATAAAGTTCAGTAAGGCAGTTTTGTTCTATGGCTTTAGTACTAGCAAGCCATGCCTTTGTTTGGCATGATATGTTCCTATAGCATTTTTTTCTAGCTCTAAACATTTCTATATGATGTTGTTTTGACATGTTTAGTATTTTCTCTAAGTCTCTGAAGCTGATACCATTTGCATCTTTGCCATGCTATTTTGAGCTTTTTCTAGTGAGTTCTAGCAGGAGCTCGGTGTTCATGATTTGTAGAGCTTCATGTGTACTTCACCTCCATATGCTTTTTTGCTAAGTTGGAGTACTATAGCATAGTTTCTTGTTACTTCTTAAGTGCTATGATGTTGTTAGTCGCAGATATGCATCATTCTTGTTTTTCTTGTCATTTGCAAATCGTGCATCCATTCCTGTTATTCTTATATCGATTTCCACCGAAATCATCAAATCTTCCCAGCGGCATACTTGGTTTGCCAAGCTGATGCCTTGAAGATCTTTTCCCTTCCGGAGTACCCATATGCATTGCACATCATACCTTGCATTCCATGCCATGTCTTGCATCATGTTGCATGTGCATTGCACCATGATTGATTGTTGTTCCGTTGCTTGTGTTCTTGCTTTGGGTAGAGTCGGGAAATGATTTCGTGAACAAGGAACCTGTTGAGTACGCTAACGAGGAGCAAGCTTTCAACAACTCTGAGAACTTTGCAGGCAAGATGATCATTACCCCCGATATGACTTCTATCTTTGCTTGCTGGTTGTTCGTTCTATCGCTATTTCACGTTACCTACCACTTGTTTGGCTAAGATACCGCTTTCATTCAGCCCCTCTTATAGCGTTGCTAGTTGCAGCTGCCTTGCAGGTTGTTCCATGTTGGACATTGATATGTTTGGATATCACAATATCTCAAACTTAATTAATGCATCTATATAGTTGGCAAAGGGTGGAAGGCTTGGCCTTTTGCTTGATGTTTTGTTCCACTCTTGCCGCCCTAGTTTCCATCATACTGGTGTTATGTTCGTTGATTTTGCATCACTAACACGGTGAGGGTTTATGGGCCCCTCTTGATAGTTCGCTTTGAATACAACTCCTCCAGCAAGGCCCAACCTTGGTTTTACCCTTTGCCCTTTTACAAGTAAAACTACATAGGGACTTTCCGGACCCCGTGGACTTAACTAACCCCCCCCTCGGGCCAGTGCTCGTCATGACTATAGGTCCAAACCTGTCCAGTGCCGGTGGTCGCCAGGGGCAACTCTGGATTGGCCTACCGGAAGTTTGGACAATCCGATTGTGGCCTGAGACGAGATACGCGTGGCTACTATCAGGGTGTCGGCACGTTGGGAGGTCTTGCTGGACTAGTTTTACTATTGTCGAAATATCTTGTGCACCGGGATTCCGAGTCTGATCGGTGGGTCCCGCGATGAAGGATTGTCTCCGTGGATCGTGAGCTTGTCATGGGCTAAGTTGGGACACCCCTACAGGGTTTAAACTTTCGAGAGCCGTGCCCACGGTTATGTGGCAGATCGGAATTTGTTAATATCCGGTTGTAGTGAACTTGACACTTGACTTAATTAAAATGCATCAACCGCGTGTGTAGCCGTGATGGTCTCTTTTCGGCGGTGTCCGTGAAGTGAACATGGTTTGGGTTATGTTTGAACGTAAGTAGTCCAGGATCATTTCCTGATCACTTCTAGCTTTACGACCATTGCGTAGCTTCTCATCTTAATTTTGTATGCGTATGTTAGCCACCATATTTGCTTAGTTCTTGCTGCAACTCCACCTCATTACCTTATCATACCCATAAGTTCTTGCTGCAACTCCACCTCATTACCTTATCCTACCCATAAGCTTAAATAGTCTTGATCCGACGGGTTTTTAGGTTGCTGAGTCCTCATGACTCACAGATACTTCTAAAACAGTTGCAGGCTCTGATTATACCGATATAGGTGATGCTACCGAACTCAAGTGGGAGTTCAACAAGGACCTTGGCCGTTACTACGTGTCTTTTCCCGATTATCAGTAGTGGAGCCCAGTTGGGACGATCGGGGATATAACAGTTGGGTTTATCTTCTTTTCTTTTGGATTTGTCCATAGACGGACTATGTGTGTATTCTGAATGACGTATGAATTATTTGATCATTGTGTGACGTGGCGATTGTAAGCCAACTCTATTTATCCCTTTCTTGTTCATTACATGGGACTGTGTGAAGATGACCCTTCTTGCGACAAAACCACAATGCGCTTATGCCTCTAAGTCGTGCCTCAACATGTGGGAGACATAGCCGCATCATGGACTTTACAAGATGGTAATCAGAGACATCCCCGACTTAGGAGCCCCCTGCTTGATCGAATCACTAACGTTGTTGAGTATGGAACAAAATGTTTTGAGTCTGAGGAACATATATATCGGAGAGTAGGATTCTTTTTACTCCTCAGTCCACTTCGTCGCTCTGGTTAGGCCTCCTGACGTAGATGTTTTGAATTTTTCTCTCCTAAAATTTGAAGAAAAAAATTAGGATCATGCGGGTATCTTGGAATCATTCTGATAGTCTTGTGACGAGAACATTGTTCTTGATGCCTCCTGACATTTAGGGGTTGTGGCAGTGTCCCAGGGTGTTGAGCTCCAAGGTGTTGTCATCACAATTTTATCGTTGCAGTTCTGGAATACTTGAATTCGCCGACATTGAAAATCTCTTTTATGCAGCTAGTGTAAGATAACCTCGACGCCACCCCCTACTAAGGTGGGAGTTTGGGAGTATTGCCATAGCTCGTATAACGGATGCTTTTCGAAGGTTGAGGTACACGATTTCTAGAGTTTTCTTGGTTATGTGTTGATGGATGGATACAGTTGGAGCTTAGGGCTTGTTAGTTGTGTGATATATATTGTGCCTCCCTGTATCCGCAACACCAGATTGCATAACCAGAAAGTTTCGGGAGTTTATAGGTGGGAATTCAAGTAGCTCTAGTTATTCTTCCCGCAGATATTTGGTTTCTGATTGGGTAATCCTTACCACTTATTTGTTCTAGTCATACCTTGTTGTTTCATTCGTCAACCTTTTATCTAAGTGGCTTCTCACCTTAATGGTCGTGTATTGTTAACTTTGGAATTCATTCATTCAACTCTCTTTGGATGTTTATTGTGAAGACTCTATGTTGCAATTTATATCCGTTGATTCAGCTTGTCTATCTGTCTATCATGGTTGTAATGGATGTCACCCTCTTCGGGATGGCTCCTCCAACGCATTTGAATCCGCACCGCAATGATGGGGAATAGGCAAACCCTCCACCTCCTCCTCCGCCTCCGGAGGCATGGCAAGCTGTCCTCGCAGCCACCAACGCCAACACCCAGATGCTTTTGCAACTATTGCAAGAGCGCAACCAAGGCGAAGGCAACCAAGGAAACCAAGGTCAAGGGCAATTCAACAATCAGCCTCAGTTTGCTACCCTCAACCAACTCCTTGCAAATCAGCCAAAGTCTTTAAGCTTTTGTGCCGAGGCCACCGACGCCGATGATTGGCTCGTGGACATCAACAAGCATTATGAATGTAGCAATGTTAGGCCTGAGAACTATGTCAAGTTCGCTCTTTTCAGCTCATGGATCAAGCTGCTGATGGGTATCAATAATACAAAGATTCCACAGAAGGTCGAGTGATTAGCTGGGATGATTTCTGCTGGGATTTCAAAGCTCACCACATTCCGACAAGTGTTGTTGAGAGCAAGCATGAGGAATTCCGTAGTCTCAAGCAACGAAGCATGTCTGTGTATCAATACAACATCCAGTTTCAGAAACTTGCTCGCTTCGCAAGGCAAGCTGTTCCTGATGAAAAAATGATGAACTATCACTTCAGAGGTGGCCTCAGAGAAGATCTACAGTTAGCTCTCGTTCTTCTTGAGCCTTCTAAGTTTGATCAATTCTATAATATGGCCCTCAAGCAAGGAGGTGCTCAGCTCAAGTGTGAGGCTTCAAAGAAGAGAATCATGGATGCGGTTCAGTCTTCTTCCTCCTCACAAGTGGCAGCTAAGCAACAGAAGTTCTGGCTTCCTCCTTTGTTTCTTTAGCCCAACCAGCAGAAGAATAAAGGTGGTGATGGATCTTCCCACCTACCCAACCCAGGCTATCAGAACAAGTCTCAAACTCAAGCTCTGAGCACACATGCTCCTCCTCCTTATCGTCGTCCGCTTTCAGAGGTCACTTACCACAGGTGTGGTTTGAAAGGGCATTACTTAAACAAGTGCACCCAAAAGCGCCTTCCGCCTCCTCCTCCTGTGAGGTCAGCTAGCAATGCAGTTGTGAAGCACAATTCCAAGTTTGCAAAGGTGAACTTGTTGAATGCAGCTCAAGCAGAGGATTCGTCAGATGTGATCATGGGTAACCTCTTAGTTAACTCTATCCCTGCTAAAGTGTTGTTTGATTCGGGTGCTTCCTATTCTTTCATTTCAAGAACTTTTGCATCGAAGCATGAGTTTGTTTTTGAAGATTTGGTTAGGCTATTGTCTGTCGTTTCTCCGGGTAAAGTGTTGAGCTCAATCAGCTTTATTCCGAATGTTAGTATCAAGATGGGCAATTATAAATTCCTGGATTCCCCAATTGTTCTCGTCAATTCTGATATTGATCTCATCCTCGACATGGATTGGATTTCTCAGCATAAGGCCTTCCTTGATTATGCTGCCAGGGAGCTTATGTTGACACACCCTTCTAAGGATGGAATCATCTATGCTACTCGTGATGAAACCATTCGGTTGTTCTCTCTCAAGGAGAAGGGCGAGTTAGATGCATTTTCTCAGATTCCAGTCCTTTGTGAGTACCAAGACGTCTTTCCAGAAGAGCTTCTGGGAATGCCTCCTCACCGGCCAGTTGAGTTCGTTATTGATGTTGAGCCTGGTATAGAACCCGTTTGCAAGCGTCCATACATGCTTGGACCAAAGGAGCTGAAGGAATTGAAGAAACAACTCAATGAACAAGAGCGTCTGGGTTTGATCAGACTGAGTTCATCTCCATGGGGTTGTGGTGTTCTGTTTGTCCAGAAGAAGGATGGCACAGACCGACTTAGCGTCGGTTACCATCCATTGAACAAGAAGACAATCAAGAACAAGTATCCACTTCCCAACATCAATGAGCTATTCGAGCAACTTAAAGGCGCAAATGTGTTCTCGAAGCTTGACCTCCATATGGGTTATCATCAGATTCGCATTCATGAACAAGATATTCCCAAGACAGCATCCAGAACAAGTTTTGGTTCTTATGAATATACTGTCATGTCTTTCAGCCTTGTCAATTCTCCCCCAACATTCTCTCGGATGATGAACTTCATCTTCAACCCCTACACAAATGAATTCGTCCTGGTGTTCTTCAAGAACAAGAAGGATCATGCCAAGCATTTCCAATTGGTGCTCGATTAGCTCAGAGAGGATCAATTCTATGCGAAGTTTTCCAAACGTGAGTTTTGGCTTGATGAAGTTCTTTACCTTGGCCACATCATCTCCACCAAGGGCATTAATATTAATCCGGAGAAGGTTTCTGCAATTGTGAATTTGGAGCCTCCTCGGAATGTCAAGCAGCTCCACAGTTTCCTTGGGCTTGCAAGCTATTGTCGAAGATTCATTTAGTATTTCTCAAAGATTGCAAAGCCTCTTTCCAACCTCCTCCAGAAGCATGTCACGTATTTCTGGACTCTTGAGTGTGACGTTGCTTTCAACACTCTCAAAGAGAAGCTCGTCTCAGCTCCTGTCTTAACTCCTCCTGATGAATCCAAGCCATTCGAAGTTTTCTCTGATGCCTCATTGCAAGGTTTTGGTGTCGTGTTAATGCAAGAGAAGAAAGTTGTGGCCTATACTTCTTGTTAGTTGAAGCCCAACAAAAGGAAATACCCCACTCACGATCTTGAGTTGGCGGCAGTTGTCCATGCATTAATAACATGGAGCCATGTCTTGCTGGGGAGGCAAGTGGACATTTTCACCGATCACAAGAGCCTCAAGTATATCTTCACTCAATGTAACCTCAACCTCAGGAAAACTCATTGGTTCGAAATCATTCAAGATTACAACCCAAGTGTTGAATATACTCTAGGCAAGGTGAATGTGATTGCAGATGCTTTGAGCAGAAAGGCTTATTGCAACAGCTTAATTCTCAAGCCATTCCAACTGGATCTTTGTGAAGCTTTCCGCAAGCTCAACCTCCAAGTTGTTCCTCAAGGTTTTCTTGCCAACCTTCAAGTCACTCCAACTTTGGAAGACCAAATTCGTGAGGCACAACTCCTCGATACCATGGTGAAGAAGGTGAATCACGGTATCACCAAGGGCTTATCCAAATACAAGTGCCATCGCATTGATGACAATGACACCTTATTCTTCGAGGACCGGATCGTGGTTCCTCAAGGTGATATAAGGAAGGTCATAATGAACGAAGTGCACAATTCTCTTCTTTCCATTCATCCAGGTAGTTCAAAGATGTACCATGACCTCAAGCAGTCGTATTGGTGGACTCGAATGAAGCGAGAGATTGCTCAATTTGTGAATGAATGTGATGTCTGCCGAAGGGTGAAAGCAGAACACCAACGACTAGCTGGTCTCCTCCAACCTCTTGCTATTCCAGAATGGAAGTTTGATCATATCGAAATGGACTTTGTCACCGAATTTCCCAAGTTCAAGCTTGGGAATGACGCTATCTTCGTTGTCATTGACAAGCTTACAAAAGTGGCTCATTTCTTTCCAATCAGAAATCTGTCACAGCAGCTCAGTTGGCAGAGCTCTACACCTCCAGAATTGTCTCATTGCATGGTATTCCGCAATTGATATCTTGAGACCACGGAAGCATTTTCACTTCTATGTTCTGGTACTCCTTCCAGAAGGCCATGGGCACCAACATTCGCTTCAGCACGGCCTTTCACCCTCAAACAAGTGGCCAAGTCGAGTGAGTTAATCAAATCCTCGAAGACATGCTCAGGTCTTGTGTCATCTCTTTCGGTATGAAGTGGGAAGATTGTCTTCCATATGCCGAGTTCTCCTACAACAATAGCTTCCAAGCATGTTCGGGCAAGCCCCATTCGAAATTCTATATGGCAGAAAGTGTCATACTCCTCTCAATTGGTCCAAGACTGGTGAACGCCAACTTCTTGGCAATGACTTGATCACAGAAGCTGAAGAAATGTGTAAAGTCATCTGTGAAAATCTCAAAGCCACGCAGTCACGCCTAAAAATTTACTATGATAGCAAGCACCGTGACTTGGCTTTCAAGATCGGAGACCATGTCTACCTCCGCGTCTCTCCAATGAAAGCCGCTCGACGCTTCGGTATCAAAGGGAAGCTTGCCCAGAGATACGTGGGTCCTTTCAAGATCATTGGCAAAAGAGGCGACCTCGCCTATCAACTCGAGCTTCCATCCAACTTCACAAATGTGCATGATGTGTTTCATGTGTCACAGCTTTGCAAGTGCTTCAAGACCCCCGAGCGCACTATCAACTTCGAAGAGATTGACCTCCAAGAAGATTTTTCTTATCATCAGCATCTCGTTGCTATTATTGAAGAAACCGAGCGAAAAACTTGCAGCAAGTCAATCAAATTCCTGAAAGTTTAGTGATCACACCATTCCGACCGAGAAGCCACCTGGGAGTGCGAGGATCACCTCTGTTCCGAATATCTGGAGTTCCTTCAATCCTAGATCTCGGGTCGAGATCCTCTTGTAGTGGTGGAGAGTTGTAACGCCCCGGAAGTAACTTTCCATAATTGTAAGTCCAACTCTTTCCATTTTGGCTATATGATATGATATTCCCTCTATGTTTGGGTTTTTGTCTTTATTTTGCATTTTATTCATGTCATGCATTTCATCTCAGGTCATCATGTGCATCTCATTTTGCATTCGTGTTCGTCTCATGCATCCGGACATTTTCCTCGTTGTCAGTTTTGGAATTCGACACTCCCACATGCACACGTTGCACCCCTCAAATCTTGTTTCATGAGCGGGATAAAAACATTCTCGGAATGGGTTGAGATTTGTCGAGTGGCCTCAGTACATCACCGGTAGGCTGCCTATCAAATTTTGTTCCATTTGGAGGTTGTTTGATGCCCCAATGGTTAACCGGGTAACCACAAAAGCCTCTCTCTCTCTCCCTTTTCATAGCCCAACACCCCTCCAAAACAGCCCACGAACCCATCTAAACCCCCTCCATTCTCTCCATCGTTGGACCACAATCGTGTGGGCGAAAACGGCTTTGAAAAAATCCTCTCCTAGCTCCCTCTAGCTATAAAAACGTCCTTCCCACCCAAATCTGGAAACCTTAGCCCTTCTTCCACCTCTCCGCTCGAAATCTCTGCCCAGCCACCCTCACGCCGCCACTTGTCACCGGCAAATCAGCCTCTGTCGCTGCAGCCGCCGTCCCGGGCCAATGGCTGGGCGCCACGCGTCCCCCCATTGACCACCGCTGCCGCAGCCCGCCCGGGCCAAGATCCGGCCCACCCCGGGCCGAACCGGGCGTTGAGCTCCCGCGCGCTGCCGCCCTTCTTCCCACCCAACTGCGCCGCTCCTCCCGCCGGAGCTCGCCGCTCACTCCGCCGTCCAACTCCGCGACGACCCCGCCACCCACCGGAGCCGCTCGTTGTCCGCCTCCGCACCCGACCACTCCGCCTCCGTCCTTCGCCGCCGCGCCGGATCTGGCCGGAGCATGCCGCCCCGACCTCGACGGTGCTCCTCCAAGACCTCCTCGTCATCCACGCCGTCGCTGGGGAAGCATGTCTCCGATGTTCACCACCTCACCACCATACACGTCCGTCCCCTCAGGATTTTGTTCGCCTTGTTCACCCAAGGTTGAATTCTTTCCAAGTCCCCGAAATCCCTAACATTTTGTGCACCCATTTGACATGTCATATCTCCATGACCGTTGCTCCATTTTGCGTGCATGATATATCAAAATTTTCATGTCGTGATGGTCTTCATGTTAGTGTCATTTTCATGCATGTTACTATCCATAGTGATGCCCTAATCCTTGTTGCAAAAGTTCTAGATGATGTTGTCTGCTGGAATTTATCATAACTTGCTGATTTGTCATTTTCGTTGCATTTTGTGCGTGCATCCTATGAGCATGATGTCTACATGTTTTATGAGCTCCTTCATGCCATCTTTACAGCGGTGCCAGCCTTGTATTTTTGTGAGCTATGTGGTGACTAGCACAAGCATGCAAAGTAGGCCATGTGATGTTGCTGATTTCGGACACTTAGCATGAGTTTGCAAAGTTGCTATCATGAATCTATTTCTTCTAGGTCATGTTTTCTTCTAAGTCTGAAACTCATCATATAACTTGTCATGTTTGCATGGGTGCTACAATATTTTCCATGCATCTTTGGATAAAGTTCAGTAAGGAAGTTTTGTTCTTTGCCTTTAGTACTAGCATGTGATGCCTTTGTTTGCCATGATATGTTCCTGTAGCATTTTGTTTGCTAGCTCTAAACATTGCTATATGAAGCTATTTTTGACATGTTTAGTATTTTCTCTAAGTCTGTGAAGCTGATATCATTTGCATCTTTTCCATGCTATTTTGAGCTTGTTCTAGTAAGTTCTAGCAAAGCTCAGTGTTCATGATTTGTAGAGCTTCATGTGTACTTCACGACTATGTGCTTTGTTGCGATGTTGGAGTTTGTAGCATAGTTTCTTGTTGCTTCTTAAGTACTATGATGCTGTTAACCGCACATTTGCATCATTCTTGTTTTGCTTGTCATTTGCAAACCGTGCATCTGTTTCCGGTGATTCTTATATCGATTTCGGCCGAGATCAACGCATCTTCCTAGCGGCATACTTGGTTTGCCAAGTTGATGCCTTGATCATATTTTCCCTTCCAGAGTACCCATATGCATTGCACATCATACCTTCCATTACATGACATGTCTTCCATCATGTTGCTTGTGCATTGCACCATGATTGATTGTTGTTCCGTTGCATCTGTTCGTGCTTTGGGTAGAGCCGGGAGACGAGTTCGTGAACGAGGAACCTGTTGAGTACGCTAACGAGGAGCAAGCTTTCGACAACTTTGAGAACTTTGTAGGAAAGATGATCATTACCCCCGATATCACTTCTATCTTTGCTTGCTAGTTGTTTGTTCTATAGCTATGTCATGTTACCTGCCACTTTTTTATCATGCCTCCTATATAGCCAAGTCAAGCCTCTAAACCACCTTCCTAGCAAACCGTAGTTTGGCTAAGATACCGCTTTTGCTCAGACCTTCTTATAGTGTTGCCAGTTGCAGGTGCCTTGCAGGTTGTTCCATGTTGGAACATGGATATGTTGGGATATCACAATATATCATATTTAATTAATGCATCTATATACTTAGCAAAGGGTGGAAGGCTTGTCCTTTTGCTTGGTGTTTTGTTCCACTCTTGCCGCCCTAGATTCCATCATATCGGTGTCTATTCCTTGATTTTGCATCCCTAACACAGTGAGGGTTTATGGGCCCCTCCTGATAGTTCGCTTTGAATAAAACTCGTCTGGCAAGGCCCAACCTTGGTTTTACCATTTGCCCTGTTAGAACTAAAACTGCATAGGGACTTTGCGGGCCCCGTGGACTTACCTAACCCCCCCTCAGGCCAGTACTTGTCATGAGTGTTGGTCCAAACCTGTCAACCGCTGGTGGTCACCAGGGATAACTCTGGATTGGCCTACCGGATGTTTGGACAATCCGCTCGTGGCCTCAGACGAGAAACGCGCGGCTACTATCAAGGTGTCAGCACGTCGGGAGGTCTTGCTGGACTAGTTTTACCATTGTTGAAATATCTTGTGCACCGGGATTCCGAGTCTGATCGGAGAGTCTCGCGATGGAGGATTGTCTCCGCGGATCATGAGCTTGTCATGGGCTAAGTTGGGACATCCCTGCAGGGTTTAAACTTTCGAGAGCCGTGCCCCCGGTTATTGGCAGATGGGAATTTGTTACTATCCGGTTGTAGAGAACTTGACATTGACTTCATTAAAATGCATCAACCGCATGTGTAGCCATGATGGTCTCTTTTTGGTGTTGTGTGGGAAGTGAACGCGGCTTGGGTTATCTTTGAACGTAAGTAGTTCAGGATCACTTCTTGATCACTTCTAGCTTTACGACCGTTGCATAGCTTCTCATCTTACTCTTGTATGCGTATGTTAGCCACCATATATGCTTGGTGCTTGCTGCTACTCCACCTCATTACCTTATCCTATCCATAAGCTTAAAAAGTCTTGATCTCGCGGGTTTTGAGATTGCTGAGTCCTCGTGACTCACATATACTACCAAAACAGTTGCAGGTGCCGATGATACCGATGCAGGTGATGCTACCAAACTCATGTGGGAGTTCGACGAGGACCTTGGCTGTTACTACATGTCTTTTCCTGATGATAAGTAGTGGAGCCTAGTTGGGACGATCGGGGATCTAGAAGTTGGGTTTATATTCTTTTCTTTTGGGTTTATCCGTATACGGACTATGTGTGTACTCTGAATGATGTATGAATTATTTGATGATTGTGTGACGTGGTGATTTTAAGCCAACTCTATTTATCCCTTTCTTGTTCATTACATGGGATTGTGTGAAGACGACCCTTCTGGCGACAAAACCACAATGCGGTTATGCCTTTAAGTCGTGCCTCGACACATGGGAGATATAGCTATTTCCCCGCCCCTCATGTAATGTATCTTCACCATGGCTGGAAGACCTTCGCTCGTTCCCACAGCTTCTCGGAGGGCCACGTTGTACATTTCAGATTAATGGAGAGTGGCTTGCTCTCCATCAAGATCTTCAGGCGCTCGGCAGGCCGCTTAGGGTGCTGCGTGGAGAGCTCGACCGACAACGAAAGCTCCTCCTCAAGAAAATGCGATGAGGAGGACAGTGACGGCGATGGAGACGGCAGTGGGTGGGGGAGCGATGACTCTTACTCCAGCTGATCGTCACCCCCATCATCTTCATCAGGCGGCAGCACCATCATCTGCATCTGTGTCTCATCCCCGGCAATGCGATTTGCCAGGGAGTTGGATGCAGAGGTATTGATGGCACTGGCGGGCTCCTCCAGCAGTCTTCCAGCTGGATTCCGGCAGACTTCCAATTGGGCTACAGCTTCGTTAGCCCTGCCGTGTCCTACTGGCCCTGGTGATGGTGGTTGACGGGCCCACCTTCCGCCATGCTCTCCATCGGGGCGTTCCCTCGCGCTCCCTTCCCACCGTGCTACCTCTCCTGGAGCCCGACGGTAACAGGCTGGACTCCAGCTCTGGCGCTCCTTTTGCCCTCCTCGCCTTCGACAGCTATGCCTAGGAGGAGAGGGACAAGAAAGGGCATTATGGAGCAGTTATCTTTTTTAGTCTTAAATCTGTGGGCAATCGCCAAATTTTAATTCAAATAATGTAATCTCTTAAGTCCATCTTCATGTTCTGTAATGTTTGTACTTGTATCAGCATATGAATGAAGAAGATAAACTCTGCTGGGAACCGTGCATGTGTATGTTCATGCAGAGGTGGAATACCTCTTTAATGTAAATAAACGAGTTTTCCCTTGCAAGATATCCTGCCGACAGCCTCTTAGTCTGGCGGAGAGCTACATCTGCCGGGGAACAGACGGAGTGGCCAGCCCCCCGCCAGCTCCCTTCTTTACCACAGGCTGCTGTGACCATCCTGACCGAAGCAACGTTCGAGTCATGGATGGGAGAACCTAGGTTTCAAAAGAGGGGCGACGTTTTCTCATGCAAAGTTATAGCCTTATAGAATACTAATGGACTAGAGATAAAACTTATCTGTTTGGTTTTGTCGGGGATCACTCTGCCATGCAATCTTCTTGCCCTTTGTTGAAGCCAAGTTGACGGTAGAAACCTAAAACTTCATAGAGATGAGAATGAATGCAGGACGCAATCCTATCTATATGCATATGCAAATGCTCATGAGATGCTTATGAAGTGATCTTGGTGTGCTCATGCATGCATGCAATCTTAGTTGGTGGCCCCCTCTACAACGTTTCTTTATTTTCTCTTGCACAAGGTCATCACCCCGGTTTTGTACAAGCGGTTACATGCAGCTGAGGCAAGGCCTGTACAAAAGGGTGGTTGCTGGGCAGTGCCCGGCAGCCTCGCACCTTATGGGTAGTACTTGCAGAGAAGCTCAATATTCCATGAGTTTTGCAACTGAGTGCCATCTCTGGTCTCCAGACGGACTGCGTCGGGTATCGTGACTTGTACCACCTAGTATGGGCCTTCCCTCTTCGGTGACAGCTTGTTTGTACCCTTGGCGGACTGAACGCGCCTAAGGACAAGGTCAACTTCTATAAAACACCGGGCATGAACCCTGCGGCTGTGATAGTGACGCGGGACTTGCTGGTAGCATGCAGCACGCGTCGTAGCTCGAAGACGGTTCTCCTCAAGTAGCACAGCGTCATCAACCCGATGCTGATCTAGCACTACTTCATCGTTGGCAAGCACTCGAGGAGACCCGTAAATGAGTTTCATGGGGATAACTACTTCTTCCCTGTAGACCAAGGAGAAGGGAGTCTGCCCGATAACTGGATTAGGTGTCGTTCTGAGGGACCAGAGAACTATTGGCAGCTCCTCGATCCACCGCCTGTCGTGCTTCTGCAGCGTATCGAAAGTTCTTTTCTTGAGTCCATGCAACACTTCAGCGTTCGCCCTCTCAGCTTGTCCATTGCTCCGGGGGTGTGCCACAGAGGCGAACGAGACCTTGCATTCGAGGGTACGAACATATTGCATGAAGGCGTGGCTCATGAATTGGGTGATGATCTTTGCCGGAACTCCAAAATGACACACTAATTCTTTCAAGAACATGATAGCTGACTAAGCAGTCACCTTTCTCATGGCAGTCACTTCCGCCACTTTGTAAACTTGTCGATAGCGACGAACAAGAATTCAAATCCCCCGATTGCTCGGGCGAAGGGGCCGAGGATATCGAGCCCTTAGACCGAAAATGGCCATGATAAAGGGATTTTCTGAAGGGCTTGGGTAGGAAGGTGTGTTCTCTTGGAATAGAATTGGCAGGCTTCACATGTCGTGACAAGCTCGACCGCATCTTGGAGGGCTGTGGGCCAATAGAATCCATGCCGGAATGCTTTCCCAACTAATGCCCTTGATCCAATGTGTGAGCCGCACATTCCTTTGTGAATCTCATCCAACAGTTCCTTTCCATCTTCTCAGTAGACACACTTCAATTTCACACCGTTGGGCCTCCTTCAGTATAGAGTGTCATGGACAAACTGATACATACTGGCCCTCCGGGCTACTTTCTCAGTTTCATCTTGGTTGCCGTGAAACTCTCTGGTTTGGAGGAAGTGGACGATGTGCCTTGCCCAAGTCGAAGCCTGGGGCTCGGCAACGAGGACTAGCGGCACCTCCTCTGCTGTGGGAGCACCAACCTCGTTCGCGTGGTCAATTGGCCTGGCTGGAGTGGGTGGTCCGGCAGGCTGTGAGGAGTTGTTTCCGACAGGGTCTCTACCGGGTGCCGACGACTCAATCGAGAGAGGCTTACCATAGTCCAACTTTCTCCTTTTTCGGGCCATTGTGGTTGATGATACAGAGGGTTGATAGAGACGGAGAACAAAAGTACCTGATTCCATAGGAAGCTTCTACGCAACACACTTTGACAGGTGATCAGCTATGCTTTTTTCCGCAGGGGCACGTGCTCTGTTTGCAACCCATCAGAGTGCTCCCCCAATCTCGTCACTCCCTTGACGTATGCTTCCATCAATGGGCTTTGATAATCCTTGTTGACTTGTCTCACCACAAGCTGCGAATCTCTTCGTATGATCAACTTCTTGATTCCCAATTCTTCTACAATTTTGAGCCCAGTAAGGAGCCTTTCATACTAAGCTGTATTGTTGGTGGCTTCTTCCCAGGCAAAGTGCATTTGGATGATGTACTTCAAGTGCTCCCCGGAGGGGGCAACAAGAAGCACGCCAGCCCCTGCACCTTGTGGGGAAAAAGCACCATCAAAATACATAATCCATTCTTGGGGTAATTCCTTGCCAGGGATAGCTGCCTTTGTCACTTCCTCGTCAGGGGTTGGCGTCCATTCTGCAATAAACTCTGTCGGCGCCCTGCCCTTAATGGTTGATGTGCTCTCAAACTTCAAACAAAAGCTGGATAACTCCAATGCCCACTCCACTATTCTGTTGGTAGCCTCAAGGTTTCGAAGTATCCTTTGCATCAGAAAACGAGTAACCACTGTGATCTCGTGGGCTTGGAAGTAGTGGCGCGGTTTCCTTGAGGCCATAATGAGACCAAAAATCAACTTTTGCATGCAGAGTACATCAATCTAGCCCCCCTGCAACAAAGAGCTGACGAATTACACTGGGCGTTGCACCACCTTCTTCCTTGCCGCGTCCCTGGTGTTTTTCTCGTTGTCGTGCTCACTGCTGCTTTGATCCCTTTCTGACTCTACCGTTATCTGTTTACTTTCTGCTTGACAAGTCTTCCGTGTGGGCAGACATCAACGTGGTGCCCGATTACCTCCCTGTAAACACCGGGGATATTAGATGGTTGCCAGTCAAACTCATCGATATTCACCCATAGGAAGGCAACAAGCGCGCTTTCCTGTTCGTCATCAAGGGTGGCGCTGATGGTGAAAGTACCATCAACAGCAACTAGCCCTGCTAGGACCTTCTTCACTTGGGGTGCAACAACCTTGGATCTCTTGCTGTTGGAACGCTCTGGCACGTCGTCAACGGGTGCCGTGCACTTGGAGGGGGCACTCTTCCCAGACTCCTTGCCAGAGGTCCTACAATCCCTTTCCTTTCCTTTACTTCCCTTGGCGGGAACCGTTTCTACCGCAGCCTCTGCTACAATTGCATTCGGATACATCTTGTCCACGCAAATAATTGCATCCTTATCATCTGATGGGATAGTGATGACTCGCAGTGGCTCAGGCATCTTCAGAGTGTTATAATCATAGTGGGATGCTGCCATGAACTTGGCTAGGGCCGGGCGTCCTAGAATCCCATTGTATGGCAGGGGGAGATCAACCACGTCAAACACAACCTGCTCTGTCTGGTAGTTTAGTTCCCCTCCAAATGTCACCGGCAACGTAATCTTCCCTTTAGGATGGCTCCTGTCGGGGTTAACTCCTTGAAACGTGCCAGTGACCTCTAGCTCTTCCTCTCCTATCTGATGCTTGTTGATTACTGTTGGGGAAATCAGATTCAAACCGGCCCCGCCATCCACTGACATCTTTGTGACCTTGAGGTTGCGAATTGTTGGGGAGACCAACAAAGGCAAGCATCCTACCGCGGTGGTGCGGTTAGGGTGATCCTCCTCATCAAAGATGATTGGCGTGCGGAACCATTTCAGTGGTTTCCGGGCCTCTGGTGCTGGCTACACAACAATGATCTCTCGTGCCCATCGCTTGAGCTGGTGGTGGGAAGTGTGCAAAGATGCACCCCCATCAACGCATATGGCGTCAGTGGCCTTCTAAAATTCCTACTCACTTGTTTCTTCTTCATTCCCTTCATCACTCCCATCATCACAAACTTCCTTCTCATGACCCCTGGCGGGTTTTCCCTGGTGCTGATAGGGCTTGCCGGGGCGATTTGCTTCACCACCTTGGCACTTTCCGCCAGCGGCATTCTGACCTTTTTCCTTATCACACTTGTCATATTCTGCCCTCTGTTTCTTGACAAGCTGCTCAACTTCGTGAACCACTTTGGAAAATTGTACGCGAATATGATGAACCTCTTTGGAAGGAGTTCTTCGAGGAGGAGGTCCTTGGAGGCATCTTCTAGTAGCAGCGTCGTTTGTCGGTCTTATGTTGAACCAAGTGAAAATTCTATACGAGATGCCGCCACCAAATCATGTTTATGGCCATGCAACGATTTTATGGTGAGTGTAGGTATTAAGGAAGAGTTTGAGAAATATGTTCACAATGCCGAGCTCGGTCCCTACATTAAAGATAAGTGCAACCAACAGCTCAGCCTCACAGAGTCATTTACTAAAGAATTTATATTCCATCCTCGTGAGTTTAGAGTGTCATTTAAATTGTATGACAATCCATTTACTTTACCCTTAGAGACATTTTCTAACTACTGCAAAACTCCATTTTGGGGTTCGTTGGACGAGCCACCAAGATCTGAGTATGAGATATTCTTGACTAGCCTTTCCTATGGTTAGACTAGAGGAGTGACACAAGGTCGAATAAAGAGCATTCATTTTCCCTCATTTCAGTACTTTTCACTATTTAATGGAAAATGCATCATAGGCAAGAAAGACAATAGTATAGTTTTTGCTCCTGACTTGAGCCTCATAAGCACCACTCTCACCGATAACAAATGTTATATCCTTGCTGGTAGTGGATATTTTTATGATGGAATTTATGCCACTCATTTGGCTAGGGAACTAGGTGTCTCACCTTGGCCTTATGACCCTATCCTACCCACGCGGTACTTAGACTTTCACACCATAAAACGCCATATGTTCCTTAGTGGTGAAGCCAATAATTATAGATATAACCTGGTTTTTAATAAAAAGTCCGTTGTGGACACCTTTTTTCCTACAACAGCTCTCTTTGATGTTCATAGCAAGGGAAGATACTATGTTCTTAAGAGCGAGGCCCGAGCGCATAATGCGGAGGTTGTCGCTGCTCGGCGGGCTAAGATGGCTGCACCTAGAGCCTCCGTGAGCTATCACTCCGACAACTACGCAGCCTACTGATGGTGATTACCAAGCTAGGACAAAAGCCTAAGCTTGGGGGAGTACATATTCCCACCGACATTACATTCACTGTTCACACATCTCATTCCAGTTGTCGGTGTCCACACTTTTTCATTGTATTATCCATGCTAAATTTATTTCCCGCTTTCTTCTTGTGTGTTTGAAAAACTTTGAGAAAATACAAAAATATTTCATGCTCCTTTTTTATTTTTCTTTCTAGCTTAGTTAGTTGTAGTATCAAAAAGAAAACCCAAAAAGATTTCCTTTTTCTTCTTTTGCTTGTTGGGAGCTCCACCATGTAAATTGTTTTTCTCGTTTTTGATTTGCCTTTTTGTTTTCTTTCTTCCAGAAAAACCAAAATTTCGAAAAAAAAAATCAGTGTGTTTTTCTCAATCTATTTTCCGTTTATTGAGTCATACTGAGGAGAAGACCATGATGAAAATGTTGGGTGGCTCTCATATGCATTATTGTTGATCTGACAAAGATCCCATATTACCTTGTCTTCTCCTTTTGAATAATTTTTTTACAGATTCCAGCTTAGTCCACGACACTCCTGCAGTATTATCATTTTCATATCATTCGGTCGTGCAAGTGAAAGGCAGTAATGATGATATTTGATGAACTCGCTGTGGCAGAGATAAATTGGTATGAACTCAACTTGTTTTTCTTTTGTAAATATGTGTAACCTAGCATCCATGATTCAGTCTATTATTATTAAACATGTTTGCAGTGACCATTAGAGATTATAGTTCCTCATGCCATGCTTAACTAGCTAGGAGTGGATAATGATTTATCTTGGATTTCAACATTGAGTTAAAATGATTGTGATGTCACTAATGTGGTATGATGATATGGTATCCTCCTCTGAATGTTCGAGTGGCTTGACTTGGCACATGTTCATGCATATAGTTGAATCAAAACCAACATAGCATCTATGATATTTATGTTCATGGTGTTCATATCCTACTCATGCCAGTATCCAATGTTACTTATGCAAAATGCATGTTCATGATCATTTTCGCTCTCTAGATGGCCGCTTCTCAACCTATTTGCTAGCCTTCGCCTATACTGAGCGGGAATACTGCTTGTGCATCAAAAATCCTGAAACCCAAGTTATTCTAGATGAGTCCACCATATCAACCTAAATGCGGTATTATCCTATGGTTCAAAGTAAATTTACATGTGCCATCTCTAAAAGCTACAAATAAACATCATTTTTGTGTGCCTGGATTGTTCATAGAATGACAGGAGGTAGTCAATATCTTCCATGCTAAGCGGGTTATTCTCATGATGAGTGTTTATTCACCAGTCCTTGCACGAGAGGGGCGGTGATAGGGATTCCTAGCCCCGAATTCAATTTTTTTTATAATTAAACAAAACTCCCCTAGGATTGTTGTTGGTATGGATGGTACTCATGGATTCGGATCAACTCTGGAGTGTGTTTGTTGGTGGAGGGGGATTAAACCTTTATTTTATCACTTGGGAAGCGCCACTAATGTGTTTGGCATGGAAGATATCGATAACTAATGGTCGCGAAGTAAACGAGAAGGGTGCATTTCTCCAAATTTCATTTATGTCTATTTTAAAAAGCTGAGCTCTGGCACCACTGTAAATCACTGCTCCCTCTGTGAAGGGACTATCTATTTATTTTTATGTTGTGTCATCACCTTCGCAAATAAGGGCCAGATCCTGAGAGCACTATTCTAGTCCTCATGCATTGTGTTTAGCTAATGTTGGATTCATCATGACTGCATATTTTCTACCATGAATTACAATGTTTAGTCGCTGCTTGAACTTTGGAGGTGCTCTACATTTATGTTTTTCGGTTTCAGAAAGGGCTAGAGAGATACCACTATTGTCATGTTATATCATGGTTCTTTTGACAATGTGTTGTTATTTGAGATATCTTATTATTGCTTGCTAGTTGATTATGCCATTGATATGCGTTAATATAATTTTTAAGAGTTACTATCGACATGGTTAGTTATAATCATTGGTGAAAACCTTGGTGCTACTTAAGCTTATTTATGTAAACAAGAAAAAAAATAGCTGATAATTTTTTTCGTTTTCACTTTGAGTTTATCAACTGAATTGCTTGTGGATAAGGAAAGGTTTAAGCTTGGGGGAGTTGATACGTCTCCATTGTATCTACTTTTCATAACGTTTTTCCTCTTGTGTTGGACTCTAATTTGTATGATTTGAATTAAACTAACCCGAACTGAGGCTGTTTTCAGTAGAACTAACATGGTGTTGTTTTGGGCAGAAATAAAAGTTCTCGGATTGGAACAAAACTTGGCGATGATTTTTATAAAAAAATAGAGAAATTCTAGAGCTAAGAACCACTAGATGGGTGGGCACAACCCACCAGGGCGCCCCATCCTAGCACACCAAGGTGGGTTGTCGCCACCCGGTGGCCCCGCAGACATCAACCCTAATACAATAAAATCACACTTTCGGAGAAAAAATCAGGGAGAAAGAATTATCGCGTTTCACGAGATGGAGTTGCCGCCACCTCCTATTCTTCACCGGGACGCCAGATCTGGAGTCCATTTGGGGCTCCAGATAGGGGGATCTTCGATCTTCGTCATCACCGACCCTTTTCCATCGCCAATTCCATGAAGCTCCCCACCGGGAGTGTGTAATTCCTTCGTAGGGTCGCTGGGCGGTGAGGAGTTGGATGTGATTCATTATATAATCGAGTTAGTTTTGTTAGGGCTTGATCCCTAGCATCCATTATGTTCTGACATTGATGTTGCTATGACTTTGACATGTGATAACCCACAAGTATAGGGGATCGCTACAGTTTTCGAGGGTAGAGTATTCAACCCAAATTTGTTGATTCAACACAAGGGGAGCCAAAGAATATTCTCAAGTATTAGCAACTGAGTTGTCAATTGATAGTAGCAAAGTATTTAGTAGCAAGGTAATATGATAGTAGCGGTAACGGTAGCAAAAGTAATGTTTTGGGTATTTTGTAGTGATTGTAACAGTAGCAACGGAAAAGTAAATAAGCGAAGAACAATATATGGAAAGCTCATAGGCAATGGATCGGTGATGGAGAATTATGCCGGATGTGGTTCATCATGTAACAATCATAACATAGGGTGATACAAAACTAGCTCCAGTTCTTCAATGTAATGTAGGCATGTATTCCGAATATAGTCATACGTGCTTATGGAAAAGAACTTGCATGACATCTTTTGTCCTACCCTCCCGTGGCAGCGGGGTCCTAATGGAAACTAAGGGATATTAAGGCCTCCTTTTAATAGAGTACCACACCAAAGCATTAACACATAGTGAATGCATGAACTCCTCAAACTACGGTCATCACCGGTAAGTATCCCGATTATTGTCACTTCGGGGTTAACGGATCATAACACATAATAGGTGACTACAGACTTGCAAGATAGGATCAAGAAATCTCATATATTGATGAAAACTTAATAGGTTCAGATCTGAAATCATGGCACTCGGGCCCTAGTGACAAGCATTAAGCATAGCAAAGTCATAGAAACATCAATCTCAGAACATAGTGGATACTAGAGATCAAACCCTAACAAATCTAACCCGATTACATGATAGATCTCATCCAACCCATCACCGTCTAGCAAGCCTACGATGGAATTACTCACGCACGGCGGTGAGCATCATGAAATTGGTGAGGGAGGATGGTTGATGATGACGATGGCAACAGATTCCCCTCTCTGGAGCCCCGGATGGACTCGAGATTAGCCCTCTCGAGAGGTTTTAGGGCTTGGCGGTGGCTCCATATCGTAAAACGCGATGAATTCTTCTCTCTAATTTTTGTCTCCCCGAAAGCAAATATATAGAGTTGGAGTTGAGGTTGGAGGAGCTCCAGGGGGCCCACGAGGTAGGGGGGCGCGCCCTAGGGGGGCAGGTGCGCCCCCACCCTCGTGGACAGGTGGTGAGCCCCCTGGTCTTCATCTTTTGCAAGGATTTTTTATTATTTCCGAATAGATGTTCCGTGAAGTTTCAGGTCATTCCGAGAACTTTTGTTCTGCAGATAAATAACACCATAGCAATTCTGCTCAAAACAGCGTCAGTCCGGGTTAGTTCCATTCAAATCATGCAAGTTAGAGTCCAAAACAAGGACAAAAGTGTTTGGAAAAGTAGATACGACGGAGACGTATCACAATGATTAATGCTTGTCCCTTTGGGCCCGGGTGCCACGATTTTAGGTTTGAACCGTTTATGTTATCACCATTATATAGATGTTCTTGATCTAATCTTGCAAGTTATAGTCACCTATTACGTGTTATGATCCGTAAACCCCAGAGAGACAGAAGTCGAGATACTTGCTGGTGATGACCGTAATTTGAGGAGTTCATGTATTCACTATGTGTTAATGCTTTGTTCCGGTTCTCTATTAAAAGGAGGCCTTAATATCCATTAGTTTCCAATAGGACCCCGCTGCCACGGGAGGGTAGGACAAAAGATGTCGTGCAAGTTATTTCCATAACCACATATGACTATTTACGGAATACATGCCTACATTATATTTATGAACTGGAGCTAGTGCCGTAACACCCTAGGTTATGACTGTTATATGATGAATAACATCCAACGAATTCACCGATCCAATGCCTACGAATTTCCCTTAGATTGTTCTTGCTAAGTTACTATTGTTATCACTGTAGTTACACTTGCTACAAAATCATTGCTATCACTTTTACTGTTACTATTGTTGTTGCTACTACTATCATAACTATCATATTACTTTGCTACTGATCATATTGCTGCAGATAATTAGTCTCTAGGTGTGGTTGAATTGACAACTCAGCTGCTAATACTTGCAAATATTCTTTGGCTCCCCTTGTGTCAAATCAACAAATTTGGGTTGAATATTCTACCCTTGAAAACTATTGTGATCCCCTATACTTGTGGGTTATCAGTGCCAAGGACAGCCATCAAATCTCAGGCTTTGGTGGATTTCATAAATGATGGGATGAAGTTGCAGACACCTGAGGAGAAGACTGACAATACATATTGGAGAATCCACTTTGATGGGTCCATGCAATTAGAGGGCTCGAGGCTGGAGTTATTTTGACTTCCCCATGAAGTGACAATTTTTTTTATGTTTTAAGGCTTATGTGTCCTTATACTAACAATGCAGCAGAGTATGAAGCCTTACTCCATGGCCTTCTTATGGGTAAAGAGATGAATTTAAGTTGGGTCAGGTGCCTGGGCGACTCAGACCTTGTGGCTTAGCAAGTATCAGGCAAGTGGGACTCCAAAGACCTGCTCATGGTGGCTTATCGCCAGTGGTTGATAATATTGCTGGTCACTTTAAGGGTTATCAGGTGGATCACCTTGATCAATGGAAGAACAAGGTGGCTGATGCATTATCCCGGCATGGATCTTAGCTTAAGCTGGTGCCTCCCAATCTGTTCCTCGATGTATTACACAATCCTTCTGCCAAGTTACCATCTGAAGAAGACCTTGCTGCCCCTGACTCGGAGGCGCAATTGATGGCGGCTCTTCATACTATTCCAGATTGGACTTTTCCCTTATCTGGCTTATAATACCCAGGGCGAGTTACCCAAGGATGAAACTTTGGCAAGGCAAATAACCAGGAGTTCTAAGTCTATGACTATCATCAACGGCTGGTTACACCGCTGCAGGGTGACAGGCGTGTTCCAACATTGTGTTTCTCCTGAGGAGGGGCGTGAAATCTGACGAGAAATTCATGATGGCGATTGTGGTCATCATGTCGGCTCAAAATCTATGGTAGCTAAAGCTTTTTGACATGGGTTTTATTGGTTCAAGGCTCATGCTGATGCGGAGGACATTGTTAACAAGTGTGACGGTTGTCAGAAATTTGTAAGATAGGCTCATGTGCCGGCTCAAGAATTATGGATGATCCCCATAACTTGGCCGTTTGCAGTGTAGGGGATTGATATGTTTGGGCCGTTCAAGAGGTCTAAAGATAAGAAGACCCACCTTTTGGTGGCGGTTGACAGGTTTACTAAGTGGATTGAGGCGGAGCCAGTCAGCAATTGTTAGGTGACCACAACTGTTCAGTTTGTTAAAAAGCTGATTTTCCATTTTGAATACCCTCATAGTATCATCACTGATAATGGCACTAATTTCTCTGATGGTGTCAGGAAGGAGTTTTGTCAAAGAGAGCATATTCGACTTGACGGTGCCTCATCCGCAGGCCAATGGTCAGGCTGAACGAGCTAATCAAGAAATTTGAGAGGTATCAAGCCCCGGCTTATGGTTCCTTTATAGCGAACGTCGGGTTGTTGGGTTGAGAAGCTACCTTCAGTACTTTGCAGTATCAATAGTACCCCGAATAGGTAAACATGCTATATGCTTTTCTTCGTGGTTTATGGTGCAGAGGCATTTCTCCCAAGTGATATCCTTCATGACTCGCCTAGAGTGGCGGCTTATGTTGAAGCTGACAATGAAACGACACGTTAGAATGCACTTTATGTTTTGGATGAAGATCGCGACCTTGCGGCGGCTCGTTTGGTGATATATCAGCAAGATCTACGCCGCTATCATAGCCGTAGAGTTCAAAGCGGGACCTTTCAAGAGGGCGACTTAGTGCTCCTTTTGATTCAAGACCAGACAGGGATTCATAAGCATTCCCCTCCTTGTGAAAGGCCTTTTGTGGTCATCAAAAATCTTAACAACAGATCTTACTACCTCATTGATGTACGACAACACAAGGATTCACGCAAGTCAGAAGATGAGACCAGCCGGCCATGGAACATTGCTCATCTTCGGCCTTACTAAACATGAGCCGCCGACTCTCACCATTGTACATACCTTTGTTGATGTATATATCTTTTTATGATCAATATAACAAAATCCAACACCCCATAAGTTTAGGGCCTATGTCGTTTCATTTCTATGCATCTGAGTCTTCTTTAATTGATCATAATGTCATTTTGGGGCTTCCAACCCACCGGGTTTAGCTTTCATACCCTCTTGACCGGCAAGAAATGCCACATTATGGGTTAAACCTGCCTTTTTGCAACTCGCTACTCCGCTATGTGACCTACTAAACTCTTGACATGTCAATCTTTTTTAAGACCCTGCACTTGTCAAGGTTAAAACGGTAGTTTTGCGTCACGAGAGAGCCGGCTTACAGTGAGCTAGGATAAATCCACCTGTCTGTTTAGTGCTATTACGCTAAATGGCCCGTCGTATTCTTTCAGACACTGAACTTGTTAAGGATAAAACGATGGATTTATGTCATGGGAGGCCTGCTTATAGGGTAACATGGTTATGCGGCCTTGAAAGCAAACATGAGGCCTGTGAGCCAACTTTTTCGGTCGTGTCTTAAAAATGGCTTAACAAATATTTGAGATTCATGTATGCTTCTGTTTTGGTTTTCAGATTTCTTTCTAATCTCAAGTTTTCTTTGCTTTTGTGCAATTTGTGAATATCAGGGTCATATAGGCTCTGGGTTGTGCTGCTCATGTTTGAGTATTTGGGTTGTCACCCACCCTGGTTTTTGAATTTAAGTCGCTAGTATGTTTTTTACAACACAACCACTAGCATGATTTTTAATATATGAGATTATGGGTCTTCGAGGTTTTTTCACCTGCTACATACTCTTTGATATAAGTCGCCTGTGCGCGTATTGATAGGTCTTTACAGAATATACAAGACCTTAGATGAAGAACAGAATCATTGCAGGACTCATATATATGATCAAATCAAGCACGCAATAAAGACAAGCTACCGGATAAAAACTATAGATAACATACTCGAAGGCATGACAGAGCAGGCAATTGTTTTCACCTATCTATTATATGGCCTCTGTTGAGTCCAAACAGTTTGCAAACAAGTGTTTTTTGGAGATAAGTTACTCCAACGAGCCAGTGTCAGCGCCGTCCGGGTTTTGGCCTGGCGGGTTTTCATCTTGCTACCTCGAACTAGAAGCCCCCAGAATACCCTATGCCGGCTCTTTGTCGATGGCCATCTCGAGATTCGCCGAAGTCTAGTTGATGCTGGTTAAATCTTCGAATGTGGCTTCATCATCAAGCATAACAGAATAATCAACATCAGGGGCGAAGGTATGCTTATGCCTTGGAGGAACAAGATCCATCACATCATGCGTGGGCGGCTTAATCTTATTGTTGTTCTTATCGTGAGCTGGCTGATACTTGTTCAGATCCAGCTCTTCTGTGAGCTTGCATGCCAAGGGCGCATTTCTATGATGCATTTGTTGAAGTCTTCCTCTTCAAAGGTTAACCCATCGTCTTTGAACTCGGGGCATCCGGTGGCCATTTCCTCCGAGTCAAGCTCTAGTTGCCAAGCTTTGGCTCGGCTCATAGCAACAATCGCTCCGGCATGGGCGGGTGATAATTTAGCTTCTTTTGAGCCGGCACCATTGACAGTTGCTCTAGAACAGTTTTTATAAGAGTGGGAGGTTTTTTGCCACCTGACAAAGCTGTAAGGCTCCGCACTGTTCCAGCATATAACTGCTCAGTCAACGAATAAGCTAATGAAGGAGTGCACCTAGGGTAGGGTCATAGACCTGACCTACACCTCCTCCCCTAGGACATCGCCCTAAAGCCAGGATCATTCGAAGGTTACCATCATCCACTCGACCAGAGACATTCCACTCGGAAGAATCAATGTCACTCGACCGACGCAGAAGTCACTCGACGGACAGAAGAGCTAAAGCCACTCTGCATGAGCAACGGTCGAGCATTTACTTATAGGCTTAATTGTCATTTATAGCACTTTAGTGCGGGCGTTACCAGTAATGTTCTCTCTTCAATGTACCTTAAACCCTCTATGACGTGGGATGGCTGGGGTCCTGGCGCAACCTATATAAGCCACCCCCCTCCATGGCCACAAGGGTTCGCACCCCCTGTAACTCACACGCATATAATCCAGTCGACCGCCTCCGGGCTCTGAGACATAGGGCTGTTACTTCCTCCGAGATGGGCCTGAACTCGTAAACCTCGCATGTACCACTCCTCCATAGCTAGGATCTTGCCTCTACATCCCTACTCCCCTATTCTACTGTCAGACTTAGAACCACGATAGTTGGCGCCCACCGTGGGGCGGGTGTCTTAGCGACTTGTTGGAGAAGTTGCGATTTTTCCGATCCCCATCAACATGGTTTCGGGCGGAGGTTTGGCCGAGGGCCGTGAGATCCTTCTCGGTGCACTCGTATTCGTCGCCAACGACTCCGCTTGGCTCCAAGAAGCGCCACTTGACGTCGAGGTGCTACCCGTCCGCGAGGCAACGCACTTTCGTGCGTGCGTCCATGGCGTCCTCCTACGGCAGCTGTCGACTCAGTATCGGTCGGCTCCTGTGCTGACCTCCGTCCCTGCAGCCCGTCGGAGCAAGCGTTCCGGTCGATCGAGGCTTCAGCGATGGGTGAGGCATGCAGTGGCTCGCCAGTCGGCCACACCCGAAGTCGCGGCAATCGAGCCCGATGAAACTCTCTACGGCCTATTCGACCGGCTCCATAGAGACTGCTTCCGAGTGCAACAACAGCGACCCCACGGCGGAAGTTTTGATGGTCAATAGACCACACAGTCCTCCTGGCTTCACTCGTGAAGACGGAGGCGATGAGGGCGGTGATCCGTCGCGTGTTCACGAAGAGTACCGCCCCGAACCCCTCTCTTCGCAACGGAGGGAAGAACTTCGCCGCCGGAACATGGATGCGCTTCACACTCCTATCGTTGGACAAACCCTCGAGGCCCAGGACTTAGAAGAGGCGCGCCTAGCCAACTTGGGTGAGCGCACTCGACTAGAGAACCTCTAGCGCGCCCTTGACGAGCGTGCTCGGTAGCATATCCCGGAGTCCAGTCGACGTCAACTTTTTCCGCCTCCGACTCAGGTATACCGAACTCCGATCCATAATATCGCAGCTGCGGCCTGAATAGCGGAGTCAATTCATCCTTCCCAGTCAGAAGCTGGTCAAGGTTTGGTGCAGATCCGGGCTTTGCTCCGAGCAGCAGGGGAGCAAAATACAGCAGTATCTCAGTCGCGGAATAGGATTCATAGCAGATCCGTGGTTGCAGACACAGTACAGTCGGCTCACAGCCCGAGATCGCCCCCGAGGCGTGAGGGACGTGGAGACCGGCGAGATCAGTATACAAACCGCAAGAAGTGTGATCACTGACTCGATCACGATGATCGTCGTCAAGTGCCCATGCCTCCCCCAAGGAGTGGGTCATACGTGCCTCGTGTCAGGACCCCGATTCCAAGTCACATCGATCTAGCCGGTAACACCTCATATCACTTGGCGGCCTCAGGCACGGTATTCCCATGGGTGTTGCCTTACCATGGCATGGGACCGTTTGCGCCTTTTGGCTCACGTATATGATAGTGTCGCTAGCATTCATATGACAGAGAACCCGGGCCGACATGGCTAGTCGTGAACCCAAAGCGGCACTAACCTATGGGGACAGGCATACATGGATCAACCTCGAGCATGTCGGTCAGCAGCGTGTGAATCCGGGCTGTAGCACTGGGCTAACAGGACTCCGGTGAACTGGGCTGTAGTAGGCTAGGCAGGACTCCGGATGTCACCGCGTGACATTTCCCCGAATGGACAGACACAGGAACGAAGTGAAACACATGCCGGCCAGTCAAGTGTCCTGAGCAGTAGTGCTGGGCTAGCTGGACTCCGGTGAACCGGGCTGTAGCGGACTACTATGGCTCAAGGAGGCACTAGACTACATTTCCCCATAACAGAGGCTGCCAAGGATAGACAACTAGATTGTCGGATACCACACATAGCAATCATTTCAATCATACACACAATATGCTCGGTATGTGTAAATACAATATGGCATCACAACATAACTCTACGACTCCAGTATTTATTCATTAGGCTCCGAGGAGCGAGATATTACAAACATGCGTCTCATGACCTAACATACAGAGCATACAAGCAACAAGCACATGCGGAAGCTTAACATGTCTGAGTACAGACATCTACAAAAGAAAAAGGCTGAGAAGCCTGACTATCCACTAGATCCTGCCGAGGGCACAAGATCATAGCTGAGGTAACAAGCTAAACGTCGAAGTCCACACAGAACTACTAGCGAGACTGACGTCTCTCTGCAAAATATAAAATAGGAAAACGTGAGTACAAATGTACCCAGCAAGACTTACATCAAAACTAGCTACATATGCATCGGTATCAACAAAGGGGGTAGTGGAGTTTAACTATAGCAAGCTAGCGTTGACTGGGTGGCTATCCTGAACTACGACTGCAAGCAACTCTTTTGAGGTGGCGCACACGAGTCCACATATTCACCATATCAATACACCACTATGGATCCGGTCCCGTCTCCCTACGAGAAGGCCATCCATAGCACTCACACTAATCTTGCGAGTTTTATAGTATCCACTTCCACTTGTCTATGAACTGTTATAGGCAACCCAGAAGTCCTTTACCGCGGACGCGGCTATTCGAATAGATCATTTATAACCCTACAGGGGTGTATTTCGTCACACATGTTTCCACCACTTAGCGTCTGCACACGACATGTGCTCGGCAGACTTCAAACGAAAGCCGACGTGGGTGTAGACCACGACTTGACTAACCGCACAAGTCTCTAGTCCAGTTTTATCAAGTATTCGGGTTCCATCCGCAAGGAAATCCAGCCGGGGTGTCCTCAACGGCCCCAAACAATGTGTACAGGGTCCCGAGACGCCAAACGGGCGCCCGACATAGCCGGCCACAGTGTATCTACCGCACCATAGCCCACCCCTAGGGTCAGCGCTACGCACGGCCGCCAACACATAACCTACAAACACCAGAAACTAGTTGCAACTCCTGTACAGAGGACGGGAGGGGTCAATAAGTCGAGCGGGGTCATATTTCAGGGCCCAATGTGTGGTAGTAGCTGTTTCATGGATCACAAACACAGAACTCAGTTCCTGAGGACGGTTTCAGTGAGACAACCCACCATGTACTCCTACATGGCCTCTCACCACTACCTTTACCAAATCATGTTCACACACTTAGCTCACACACAGTAGGACATGTTCACACACCTCCGATTCATCCCCGATGAACCAGACCTGACTCAACTCTAGGCAGTAGCAGGCATGACAAACAAGCATGAATGAGTAGGCACATCAGGGCTCAAACAACTCCTACTCATGCTAGTGGGTTTCATCTATTTACTATGGCAATGACAGGTCATGCAGAGGAAAGGGATTCAACTACCGCAGCATGTAACAGTTGAATCGTTGTTGTCCTAATGCAGTAAAAAAGAGTAGGAGCGAGAGAGTGGGATTGTATCGGAATGAACAAGGGGTTTTTGCTTGCCTGACACATCTGAAGATATTATAGTTCTTCATCGGTGTCATCGAACTCATCGTCGGAAGCACATCTATCGAGAGGGGACAAATACCGGGAATAGAGAAGGAGAGCACAATCAATGCAATGCACAATATGATGCATGATCATGACATGTCAATATGCTATGTTTTGAGCTAATGCAACTAGGAACATGTTAAATGGAGTTGGTTTGAACCCTAGGTTCAATTCAAACTCCATATGTGAGGGTTTAAATGCCATTTATATGATTTGGCCTAAACAGCAGCCATAAGTTGTTCTAACATGCATGAAAATGATACAGATGGATAGATTGGATTTTTTAATCATTTTTCATATATAATTTATTTCATTTGGAGTTACGGTTGAATTTCTATGATTTTTAGAAGTTTTGGGTATTTTCTGAAAATAAATAAATCATTTCTAACTTATTTAAAATCCCAGAAGCATATACTGCGTCAGCATGACGTCGAGGTGATGTCAGCAGGTCAAAGGCGTCGACCAGGTCAAACCTGACTAGTGGGACCCACTGGTCAGTGACCCAGTCAACTAACTAAGTTAGTTAGCCCTAACTAACTGGGTTGGGCCCACTGGTCAGCGACTAACCTAACTAACCTAAATAGGATTAGCCCTAACTAACTTAGTTAGCCAGGCGGGGCCCGCATGTCAGCAGCTAAGCTAAATTAGCTAGGTTTAGTTAATCCTAATCTAGGTTAGTTAGCAGGGAGGCCCCACCTGTCATTGAGCCAGGGGAGGTCAAACCCCTTGGTCAACTGGGGCTAACGCGCCGGCCTTTAGCCGCCGGCGGCAGCAGACGCGGTGGAGGGCGCGGGATTTGCATTCCGGCGACTAGAATGACGGTGGAGGCCATCTACGTCAAGCTGGGGAGCTGCCGCATCCAGTGGTGCAAGTTGCTGGACACGGGGACGCCATAAACGACGCCGGTGAGCTCGACAGCAGTGGCCGGAGTTCAGCTATGCACGGGAAAGCGGCTGCAGCGAGCAAACAAACTAACTAAAGCGCGGGCAAGGCACTACGCGATGCGGCGGCAGCGTTTGGCACGTTGGCGCGACCAAATGGGCATCGGAGCAGCGCTGGCGACGAGCCCGAGCGGTGTTGAGCTCGGTCAGCAAGGAGTCGGCGGTTTGGGCTTGAAATAATGGCGTGGAGGAGGGGGATTCGGAGCAGGAGCTCACTGGGGTCATGTAGAGCAGCTCGGTGGGCTCGGGGACGGGTTGGTGACGGCGTGAGGTCGCCAGCGATCTCGGCCGACCGAGGTTGAAGGAGACGGCATGGCCAGCGTTTTAGGGCTTCCGGCGTCACGTGGCTCGGTGAGGAGGAAGAGGGGGTCGGGGCAGAGCACGGGGAAATGTCGGAGAGGCGCGGGGGAGGCGGTGGCTGCCTCTACGGCAAGCGGCGGGGACAGGCATACTCGGGTGCGTGCGAGAGAGAGAACAGAGGAGGGGGATGAGCTCAAGGGAGTGAGCGAGAGGGGCCAGCGGGTGCGTGGCGACGTCCTAGGCATCGGGGCAGCGACGGGAAGCAGGACGTGGCCAGGCGCGTGGGCGGGCGCGTCGGGCACACGCCCTCTTGCCTACTGGCAGGAGGTTGAAGACGATGGCGGCTGTGGTGGTGGGCTGGGCTGACTTTGCCCAGCGGGGCTGCTACGGTGGTGGGCCGGCCTGAACTACCTTTACCCGCCTTTTCTTGTAGAATCCATTCCCCCTCTTTTATATATTTAGAATGCTTTTAGGGCTAGTGGAATGAGGCTGGAACCCATCAATATCACTAAACTGGGGGAGTTGCTTGTGTTGGGTTCAAAGTTTCGCTCTACCAAGGCAAGATATAATAGAATATAATCTAATCTAATATGCATCCAGCTTGAGCTGAATATCATGAGTGTTTAGCGAAGTATGCTAGCCATTGGCCTACCGTTCAGGATACTCCTTTCTGTCTTTGCGATGTTTGGTTATAAGAGAATGTTGCTCTTCAAAAAACGTGTATAGCGGCCTTCGTTGATGGGACAAACGCTCCAGTGTATGCATTACAAGGCAACTAGCATTTTGTCATGGAAGTTCGTGAAACAATGTCATGTCGCGACTCGACATGTTAGAAGGAGCTAAATCAATAGGTGCCGGTGCTGCTACAATCGCTTTAGCCGAAGCTTAGCAGAAAGGTGTGATTCGTGATCTCAATCATTTAAATGATCCTATCCTGAAGATTGGTTTTGGAAGACATGTCAAACATTCAAGAATAGCGCTGTTGATCTAGTTAGGTTTCTAATTGTTGAGTGTGAAGTTCTGTTCTAAAAATATTCATTTCATTGGAAAAACCAACGCCGACGTCAAGATCAGTCTCCTTTCCTTTCTCTTTTCGGGAGCAGAGCTGGAAAAGATGGACAGTAACGATGTCGTAATATCAATTTATCGGCCTCGTCATCAAAAGTGGCTTCCAATTGCTCGAAAATTCTCAGCTATATAGGGTACTTTGATGGTGAGCAAAAGGAATTCATCAAGAAATTGGTAAACTTTCGCATGATCGATGGTAAAAGAACGAGAGTTCATGCTATTGTTTATAAAACTTTTCACCGCCTAGCTCAAACTGAACGCGATGTAATAAAACTTATGGTTGACGCCGTAGATAATATAAAGCCAATATGCGAAGTGGTCAAAGTAGGAGTAGCAGGTACTATTTTTGATGTTCCTGGGATTGTAGCCAGGGATCGTCAACAAACCTTAGCTATTCGTTGGATCCTTGGAGCAGCTTTCAAACGACGTATAAGCTACATGATAAGCTTAGAGAAATGTTCATTTGCTGAGATACTGGATGCTTACCGAAAGAGGGGAATTTCACGTAAGATAAGGGAGAATCTTCATGGACTGGCTTCCACCAATCGGAGTTTCGTGCATTTCAGATGGTGGTAAAGTGATACCACATAAGGAGCTCTTCCTCATTCAGTCATACTCAACAAAAGTAAGAAATGTTTGACCCGGATCCTTTTTTCATCTTCATATAGAAAGAAAATCGGCCTTCCTCATACTCCCCAATTCATTCATAGAGTTGGAGGAATCCACAAGAGGCCTGCCCATTCATAATTGCATAAAAGAACCATCCTTTTTATGAAAACTCTTGTTCCAACCTCACCTCAGGTCGAATGAATACGAAAGGGGGATCAATCAAATCAATAAGCCATGAATGAAGAAGTAGTGGGCCTTTCGCCTTATTTCGTTTGACTCGTGGAGCTGAGAAATCTACTTCAAAGAGAGGGAAAGAGTGCTAGTCGGAAAGAACAAGCAAGGGATGAGCGCACGCGAGCGAAATCCATTGCGCCCACGCGCATACGTTTTCTTGCTGGGTAATTTCTCAGAAAGTTTTTGTGTTGTTGATTCCTTTTCCTAGGTGTTGTGCTTTTTCCCCTATGCTGCCTATTGGTACTAGTGGAGTAGGATTGGCCTGTAATACAGAACCTATAGGTGGTGTAACCTTTCGCTCAATACTCAAATCTGCAATTGAAGCATCTGAGGCTGCATCAATCGAGGATACACGACATAAGGAATTGTTAGATCTCCAAACTGAACTTTGCCTTCACCAAGCGTGGGTTTTCACTGGTCCTAACTAACAGTTGGAAAGCGATCCCCTATTCTGCATCCCGAAGATCAGACGGCCCAGAGCCGGAGCGATCATTCAAGCAAGTTACTCAGCTTGAGTTTTTCAGTCAATCAATAGATTATGCACTTTCTTAGTCTTTTGGTCCACATCTTCATGACTTATAGAAAGGGTTTATTTCTTTTACAAGATTATGGAAGCTTCAGAAACCATCCGAGATCTTCTAGAAACAAGAAATGTTGCATCAAAGGGTTCAGTGGTCATATCATAGTGAAATCGAGTTTCTTGATTTAGTCGATATCAAATTCCCAACTTAGAAATTCGAAAGGACTAAGATTCTACTTCTTCCTCAAATACTGGGAATGTGGATTCAAGTATGATATCACTATTCCACCGATCTCAAGAAAACGAATTGAACAAGTTTGATGGCTGGAAAAGAAGATAGGAATGGGGCACCAAGGAAGGATTGTAGGTAGGGATGCCCTTAGATCCGTTCTCAATAGCTCGTGATAAGGCAAGAAAGCGAGTAGATACCTTGCCCTCGCATAAAACATCGATCTAGTCCTCTATTAGATATGAATTTCCTATTGGAAATCGAGGTACATACTCCAAAAATCCCTGTTTTTTGCCTTCGGTTAGCAACTCGTCTAAGTTTAAGATCGTATTCCATCTTCGTAAGGACATAGAAAGGGGTTTCAGTAGTGATTGTCCTATCAATAGACCGAATGATGATCAGTTTCCCTCATGGCCTAATGCCGTTTTTGAGCTCCATCACATGCTTAAGAAGGACTTGCCGCGGAGCCAAGGCCTATTTATGAGCTAGACCTAGAAGATCACTGCTTTCGTGCTGGTCATTCTAATCACAATGAGAACTTCTCCCAAAGAGGGTTCTTATTTCATTTCAGTAAGTAGTCAATTGAATCGGTTTCTAACCTAAGGAATGTGTTATTATAACCAAATATATCATCCAAGAGCCGATTTCTTTTTCATTAAGTATCATTAACAGACCGCTTGCTTACGAGCTTGATAGCCACCTTGGAGCCGAGGCAGACGGAGGAACCTCTCGAACCTGGAATCCACTTTCCACTTGTCCTCCATATGCTCGGGTCTGCTGTTTGACCAGTATTTAATGCTATTTATTACTTTGACTAGACGGGCACTTTCGCATTACGCAGTGAGATCGCCTACTCCTCTTGAGGTTGGCATTTTCGAGTTCATATTTCATAGGTCACCATAAAAATTCCTACCTTTCAAATTAGCATATTTTTAGGAACATATCGAACTTTCATCCCGCACTATCTGTGCAAAATTTTATCATTGTTTAACTACTTCCAGAAACCATTCAATGCGCTATCTCCATCCTCTCATTCATCTCTATACCAGAATAATTAATTAGGCCCAGCCCTTCTATCATCGGCCTTGTTGAACTAATTACTTTCGTCTTTGTGCCACCTCAAAGAAGACATTTGTTTTTTCTCCTTTCCACACCCCTCTTGACACAAGTTTTGCACATCTAGTTCTCTTGCTAGAAACTCCCTATAGATATACTTCATACTGACTGATTATGTCTTCCCTGACTAGAGAAGGAAATGTCGGGAGGAAATAGAGATGATAGGACCACCTGAATGCTGGAGATGAGTGCTCGTCGTATTCCCTCGAGCAAAGCGGATAAGAGAAGAGGGGAAGAAAAAAGGTTCCTAACTCATTGGATAGCTTAATCTATTGGTCAGGGATCCCATCTTTACTTTATTTAGGTGCCTAGACTTTTCGGGGCATAGGGTAGATTTCACAGTCCTTTAAGTGAATACGCCTTCTCTTTATGTATAGAGCTCTTAAAGAATGGATCGGCTCCTAGCGAAAAAGTCCAAGATCTAAATACCAAGAGCGGTCAAACACAGTGATCGGTCCAGGTCAATGGGTAGAAAAGCCCGCCCTATAATCTGAAGTAGTCGTCGACTAGGTATATAAAATGGATAAAAAGAAAGAAGGGGAGGAGAGGAGATAGATGCATTTCACTAGGCGTATATGATATTGGAAAGAATGGAATCGAGTAAGCTTAGTCCAACCGATAAGTCATCTTTGTGTAACTTCCCATATGCCTACTTCTAAGCTAAAGTAACGAAATAGGGTGAGATAAGGAAGAATGAGCCGAACGAAGACGTAAGGTTTGTTTAGATGTATTCTTTGTGCTTTTCAAGTTGCTTCTTGCAAAATCAACTATGTTCGAAAAAGCCATGCCAAGGTTTCCGGGAGTTTAGATAAGATGTGTCAGCTGTTGGAGGATCAATATTATCCGGGGGATCCATATATTATGAGGGAGTATAGAGAGGGGGTCTAGAGATAGTATAGTCTATAGTGAACCTATTCATTAAATGGACTTTTCCCTTACCTCTCATCAGCTTCCCTTTCCCCTGCCAGTGCAGTGTCATATGGATACCTCATAAATAAATCAAGCAGGCCGGCTAGTAAGTGATCCCAAGGGGCTATCTTCTCTCCCATGCTGGTGCCTTGCTTAACTCAAGTATAAAGTGGAAATTAAAGCCAAAATACGAGGTGATAAAATTCCACTTGGATCTTGAGATCCAATAAGAAGGATAGCTTCATGAGTTCGTTCAGACTCCTAGCTTAGCTGGAAAGCTTTTGCTTGTATCTGGCAGTGGGTGTAACATCCATCATACTCAAACAGAAGAAGGTTTGCTTATCTAGCTCCAAGGCAGTTATAATCATTTATAGAACCAGGGTTTGCACCTACTGAGGAGGAGAAAGGGCCGATGACCCATACTAGAACTCCAAGATAAGATCTTTCAGTCGATCAGACGACCGAGGCCTTTAATAAGGTCCGGTTGTGCCAACAAGTTCTTCTAGTTATGAATCACCATAGGGAGGTAGCATTACATTTGTATTAGCAAAATAGAGCTCCTCATAGAAAAGAATGGCGAAGAAAGTGTTAGAGTACTTTCTTTCTGTTCAGTCCTGGAACTTATTCTTTTTCGATCGACCTATCAACAGTAGCGATCATACCCCGTCAAGCGAGTTAGGAGCCGCTCACAAAGAAGGACGAAACCAGATGAGATGGCCGAAGTAGATTTCAAAGAATAGGTTCCTTCACCGAAGTCTACTTTATTTTAGAATTCAAATTCAATTGATGCAGCACAGGCTGACCATTTTAAATAGGTGGAAACGGGAGACTGGAGAAGATGATCACACTTTTGAAGAGACACAGTCACGTACCTGCCCCAGAGGGGGCTTTTGTTCGATACAATCACTGAACTCAACCGCTTAGACTCGAGATGGCACTTGAAAACTCGTACATAAATCTATCAACTTGACTTAGAGGAAGAAGTGGCAGGGCGTAGGTCGACTGTTTTAAGTCCGGATGGTTCCTGTTGTTGGCATGGCGTTGGTATGCCTTGCTATCCTTCAACTCTGGATCCGCCATCCTTCAAAACAACAACTACCAAAACACAAACTCAACGGCTTAGAACTGTAAACCATATACCTTCTCGGTAAAACACATCTCAAACAGATTATTATCGAAATGAATGGATTTTATCGCCTTAAGTAAGAGAAAAGGTTTGTGCTTTAGACAAAAATTGACTACCTACCCATTGGTTGGATTTATTCTTCTCCCAGATCCAATAGAAGTTTCCAATGAGTTATTGCCAACTGCTTTAGCAGGAATGATCGAAAGCAGCAGGGGTTTAGTGATCAAGCTCTCACTTTAAAGTCCCTGCCAGCAATACCAATCCCATGCTCTTCGATGGTTCTTACGCTCTGAAAAGAATCCTTCTAAGCTTTCCTCCTAAAAAGAACCTACGTTCCATTATAGACATAGAATCTATTGTTGACCTACCCAAAGTCTTCTTTTGGTTCCTAGAACCATGCAGGAAAATCACTTGAGCAGTGACAGGTCAGCATCAATGGTTTTGAGATGCAAAAAATCAGTCAAATAACACTAGCAGATCAGCAATCCGATCAGGACCTTCGCACTTGACCATCGTAAAGGGATCGTTGTTGCTTGGTCGATCGATCCGTCCTTCCACCCCAAAGCTGTTAATCCAGATCAGAGTTCTTTGGATGGCATGTAATGGATTTCATTATGAGAAGGGTCATTTTTTTGATGTTGTAAACTTCATATCCAGAGAAATGGATGGCTGGCTGAGGGACATATAGATTACTTCAGATCTCCACCTTCCTATGCTATGTATGACAACCTTGATCTAATAAGCGGTCTTAATTAATATGCAGGATAGGATAATATTATACAAATGGTTGGTTTTGTTCAATACTTAGGTAGGGCTGACTACGCCACCTCAGCAGCTGGGACTGGAATTGCTTACAATGCATCTGGCCACTGACTGAATTTGAAGTAGGGCTAGTGTATAAAGACCGGCTTATCTCTCTTAAGACTTAGTCCACTTTCTACTCGAATCAGATTTTCTAGTTTGCAAGCAGGTGTGCCAGCTGTAACAAAAACTTACGGCTTAGGTGGATTTCTTTAGTCAGTCTATAACTCGGGCTTTTCTTTATAGGACTCCCACACCAGTAAGTAGCTAGCTAGCTGGTATTGCCAAAGCCAAAAACACTGCTGCATTCCAAAAGGCGAACCGCGCGGACCCGACTTCTTCCTTTTATGCTGAAACTAGGGCTCCCTCTGGGTAATTCTACCTATCCGTTTGGACCACGTACCTAGATCAAGTCAATCATTTCAATCCAAGTTGTCCTCAGCTACAGCAAAAACAGAAAAAAGCAACAAGTTCTCCGATTTCTGTTCACAAAGGGTGTGAATGGAATCAATATATATATATATAAAGTTGACGCAAGCTGTATGCATTCGGTGCCCTCAAGTAGGTACGACTATGGATCATTCTATTCCATTCCTTTAGGTAGTCCTAAAAAGCAAAACGTAATGGTAGAGGTTGAAGGAAACAAAGAATGAAGTCTCCACCTTTGACTACTGATGAACCGCCATTTCGTTCTTTTCTTCTTTGTTCGGCTTTCACAAGCAAGATAACTTGAAGCAGGTGACATTCTATAGCCCAGGAGAGTACCATTGCTGACATGATACAATTGGCCTTCCTCTTCAGATTTATTTAGAACTTCAAGCGTTCAAGGCAAGGTTGTGCAATCTCTCGTACCTGCGAGAAAAGGGCTTATTTACTACTTTTTATCGATCAACGGTCCACCGGTCCCATCCAATGAGTGGTATCTGAGTATCATAGTATCATAAGAAAGTTCATATGTACACCCGCTTATCTTTCTATAGAAACTTATCTCTAAATGATTTTTAGATAGGATGTTTCTGGAATTACCCCTGCTACGTAGAATGGGATAGTGTCAACGTCCTTCATTATAGTACCGAAGATGCTCGTAGGCTCGTCGATGGAAAGGATGGCTTTTATTCAAAGAGATGGAGATCCTGGTTTAGCAGTGGTTGCCCGTCCTTGGGTTTATGTTGAGCTTTTCGTATTAAGCACTGGGAGCAGAGAAATCCTAGGGTTCCTTTGTCTTCCTCTTCTGTTCTTAAATATAACTGAAAAGCATCCTGTTTCTTTAGTTGCCTCAAAGCTCAGGATCTCCCCATGTTTCTTCTGGAGATGTGTCGGTGGCTTTGCAATGATGCCGAAATGGCGAACGAAGCGCCTGTAATAGCCGACCAAACCTAAGAAGCTGCGGACTTCTTTGACTGATTGCGGAGAAGACCAGTTGGCAATGTTCTTAATTTTGTGGGTTTTAGTGGCAACCCCATGCCGGCTGATAGTATGGCCCAAATAGGATAACTAGCGTTGAGCGAAAGAGCACTTTGAGCGTTTGACTTGCCATTGATCCCTTCTTAACAACTCAAGCACTGATTGCAAGTTGATTGTGTGGTCTTCAAGAGAGGCACTATAGACTAAAATGTCGTCAAATAACACCAGGGCGCATTTGCACAGAAGGGGTTTGTTTGAGAGTGGCGTTCATGGCTCCCAAGAAGGTGGCTGGTGCTCCCGCGAGGCCGAAGGACATGACCTTGTACTCGTAGTGCCCTTCTAGAGTCTGGAAGGCTGTTTTGAATTCATCGCTAGCTGCCATACGAATCTGGTGATAACCACCTCTGAGATCAGGTTTAGAAAACCATGAGGCACCAGACATCCAGGAGTTCTTCGACTATGGGCACTGGATACTTGCTGACGACAGTCATCGCATTTAGACAGCGATAATAAATACATAAACGCCAGGAGAAAATATATATAAGATTTTTTGTCATAGAACCCCTGGTACCAATGTTTATAGAACTGTCCAAAATTGATAAAGAGAAGCAGCTTCGAAGTCATGGAGAACGAAAATAGGACCCTGGCTCAAGCCAATATAGTGATTAAAGGTAAAGTGCTTCGGTAGAATGCGTACCTACGCCTTTTAACTACCTTGGGGAGAGCGGACTCGCTGATGACCCTCCTTGGGAAACAAATGAAGTGGGTGGATTGGAGTTCGTATCCCCCAATTAGAGATATGGTGCTGACCCAAGCTGAGTGAGTGAAGACTCCGGCTTAACCGACTAGCTGTTTGCTATCAATAAATAACTAGCTGACAATATGCTATGCTTACTCTCTGAGCACTAAAGCTATCGAGAAGTGATGCAATAAAGGTTGTTCAAGGTAAATACCGTCAAACAGAGAAATCTTAATCGTCAGAACAACGCTGAACCTAACTTGTACAAGAGTTGGTAAGAAAGTGCAAACGTTGAGTAAGAAATCGCCATATGGCGGCACAAACAGAAAGAAAGGCTTCTGCCAATCGGAATAGGAATGTGAAATCCCAGTAAAATGGTGTTCAGTCAAAGATAGGAGGATTCCTTTGATCCATACCGTCATCTGACGGACTTCCTGCTGACTTCGTCAATTGCTCTTTATCGCTTAATAGAAGGGAAATTTCATGAGATAGATGAAAAAATGAATATCAATCGAGAAAAAGCTTAAATATACACAATTCGTAATAGATACAATTCATAAGGAAGAAGTGATCAAAAGTACGAGGTCGGCATAGGAGATATGATGTGTCAGAGGCAGAAGGCACGGAGAAGTCAAGATCTTCCAAGATAAACCCATTTCGATGCCTATAAAATCAGGTGCACCGCGTCTATACTACAAAAGTGTGATAGGTTTCTTCGTATTTATTCCGCCGACATCGCTTTCTTATTCCTAACACAATTGTTTAGCTAAGTTTGCTAACGAATCAAGGAGAATCAACAACCAACACCTCATTTTGAAAAGGAGACGTGATTTATTCCTACCGTCCTGAACACGTCTAGAAACAGCAACCTCGTACATAATACCATTTCGCATTACAGTATCCACTTTCAAGTCGGGGTGAAACTTACTAAGATGTTGGGTCATCAGAATACCATTGAATCGACTCATGTTATGAAAGTAAATAATTAGTGACTTTCTTTGTTTGCTTACAACAGAAAGTATTCCATTTATGAATACTTGGAGTACACAATCATTTCGATCATAAAATGATGGGTGCGTATTTATGTATTCATGGGAACTATAATGATTAATTTAAATCTTCGATAGTTTCTTGTCTGAATTGACAGTCATAAAGGCGGCTGCATAAGCGTGGTGGCGGGGAAGATTTTGGATTCTATTATCTCCGCGGGAACATTGTTCCGATCCAACAAGGGAATGGTTTCAATGTCACCTAGAAGGAATACTGATGGTTTAGGAGGTTGCCCTTTATAATTAGGGTCTGCTTCCAGTTCCTTAAGGTATTTATCCATTTTTAGCTTATTCTTATTTGGAAGTTTGTTAATGTATGATGGGAATCTGGAATTATTTTTACATATAGGTTCTTCCGCATGATTTTCCATATCACTTTGTGAAAAAAAGAGATCTCATTAATGCTTCTAAAAATAGTTATAGCAATCCCTCGCCATCTGAGCCAGAATGAATACCAGTCAAATCTCTAAATGCTTTTGGCATTCTTTTCCCTCGCATTTCCCTAATTCTTTTATTAATATGGGAATGGGAGCAATTGAGGAGGCATCGAGTCGAAGAAATGAATTGCTCTTTGGCTAGTGGAAATGGGGTTCTTGTCGTCAACGAAGTAACTGCTCTATTTGGAGAGTGGAGCC